>NC_047534.1:22557346-23761512 GCF_012275295.1 Melopsittacus undulatus
CAAAAGCAGTATTCAGTACATTTCAAGTTAGACCCTGCAATTTCAGCCTGGGTCACTAAAGAAAAAAGGGTGGAAGAAGAAAAGTCTTCTCCACAACAGTGTGAGTTTCACTTTCTTTGCTGAGCTTTCAGTTCTAAAGATTTATAGGATTTTGTTAGCAAGGACAAGGGCAAAAGAAGGTGGTAGAGAAAACTAAGTACTCTTGGGAGCGTTCTTTAGTCAGGTGGCAAAGGCCTTAGCAGGAATTAATGCTGGCTCAGCATCAATACAGTGCTTTGGCTCATTGGCAGGTGTTAATGTGCTCAGAGAGAGTCTGCTAACAGCCCATGACCTGAAGGAACTCTCTAATCAGAAGGAAGTGAAGCAAGATTGATTCAAAGTAGGACAAAATCTCTCCTGTATCAGAGATCCACAAAATCTGTGAAGCTGAGAGGCTGAGTGCCTTTTCTGCCCTGCACACCTCTGAACCAGCCCCATCCAAGGGAGAAACTACTTTGAAATATTTGAAGGTCAGGTTCATGAACTTCCTGTCAGCTCTTGGTAGGTTTTCCATCGGAAGGGAAAATCTAGTACCAAACTGGATTAACGTAGAAGTGGTGAGACTGTACTGATAAGCAGTATACTCAAGCACTATTTTGTTGGGTCAAACAATTACAGAATAGCCTAGATAACATAGTCTCAAACTGGGGAAATGATGATAAATAAAGAACTACAGTCAATGCTGCCAGATTGGAAAAAAAAGAAACAGAAATTAGTTACAAACTCACTGGGCAACAGAATCCAACAGGAAAAAAAATGGATTGCAAAAAACATTGAGAACCTGATCTTTTTTCATCTTAAACACAGGTACTTTGCAACACACATGATAATAAATATATCTGAATCCAGTGAAACAGTACATGCTGTTAAAATGGTGAGAATGATAAATTCTACACCACAGTAGGCTTAATGTGGATATGGCAATGGTGATTGAGGATAAATTAGGTAGAGGATTTAGAGCAGCAGCAACAGAGATCTCTTGCAATAGAAAGAATTTGAGATAAAAAGCTGTCCAGATTTGATATAATATTTATTTATCCTTGCCAAAGATGCTGTTTACTAGACAAGAAAATACTTGTATAAGATGAACAGCATAACACTTATATTTGGATCCCTTATAGATAGCTTCAGCTGACATCTAGGCATCAAGTAAAACAGGACAGACAGATGTGGTTGTGTACCATGGCAAGGGAATATTTAAATGTTAAATGCAGAAAAGTCTCTCACTGGTAGAAGAACAAGGATGTGGAAAAATATGGGCAGGATATTAACTAATTCAGCTAGAATTGCCAACATTGTGGGGAATGAGTCTTTTTAAAAGAGCTTATTGCTAGAGAAGTAGGTGTATTGCTCTTCTGAGTTTTCTGTAACATGAGTGGAACTGATTGTTACCAGGAAAATACCCTTACTTTTGTCAGATCTCCTGATCTGTACTCAGCAAAGGGCAGGGAAGGCCAGAAAAATACCTTGGTGTTACTTATCAGATGGTTAATCCCATGTTCATTTGTGCAATAATGTCTTTTCTATGAGGAAGTTCGCTGCCAATTTCACTAGAAGCAAAATCTAGATTTTATTATGGCAACAGAAATCTAGGATAGGCTTGAAACAGTCTCCTGAACTATGTCCAGATTTCAGTTGCAAGAATAAATGCACAAAAGGATTTTTTAATGTGTAGCTAACAACTAAAGTGTTTTTGTTTGCTTGATTTTTGGTGCACAATATTTCTCATGTTTTCTTCAGAGATGAAAAAGAAATTAACCTTTTGCACTTAGCTTCCATGAGAAAAACTTCACTGTTACTAGACTATGTCTCAGTTTTTTATTTCTGATTTTCTGTTTCTCCTTATTCTTCAGGACAGTTTTTTAGCTCTACATTAATATTTCCACTGAGAACATTGATGATGTTCCATTCTTTTCACTGTAATGCTAAATTTTGTATGTAATAATTTCATTCTAACACATCCCCATTCACTAGCTGCTTCTTACTCCTCCAAAACCCTCCTTATTGCTCTTTTATCCCACTTGATGATACACCATCCTTAAAATATCCTTCAAGGCACAGAAGGAAAATAGCCAACTATTGCTTTGTATCCTCTTCTATTCCCCAGCTTCTGCATGGGGGTGTCTGATGAGAAGAGGATGAAGTGGCTTACATGTCCACTATCAGGGGAAAAAAAAAGGTCACACCAGTGAAAGATACATGTGTTTCCTGAGTTCAAAATCCTAACAGGCAGAGTAACTACACAAATAATGGAAAGTTTTGAGCAATTTCAGCCTTGCCTCTTCCTTCTCTGTTACCTTTCTTCCTTCCATTCCAGGGACAGTAACAGCCACCAGTACAGGTGAGAAGAGTAAATGAATAGCTATGGCTATGGCAATGGCCTCTTCCAGAAGAGGTGGACTTGATGCAGTCGAGAGATGTTGTATAGTTTCCACCACTGATGACTTTGAGCACTGCTGCCCTTGGCTTTAGACAGCTCTAGCCAACCAGATGAATGTCTTCTAGCACTTGTCAAAGCGGACTGCACCTCGCCCCCAGATCAGTCTTGCTTCTTGTGAATACCACCAGCACCTCTATAAGGTATCTTACAACACATGTGGCCATTTCCTGAAGTCGCAAGGCTGGTTACCTAAGAAAAATATGGCAATACAGGCAGAAAATCCCCACCAGAGATCAGCTCTTCAAAAGTGCATTTGCAACAGGTACAATACATTGCATGCAAAGCCTGTGAGGCAAAGTAACTCCTGTGTAAAACCCCAAAAAGCAAAACCACAACTATACGTTATCACTGGAAAACCACAAAGCACAATGACAATGTATTTCAACATTCAATACAACTGTCATAGCATGTGTCTTTAAACAGGTACCAGGGTAGCTCTTCAACAAATATAAACAAAAAAGGAAAAGACAGTTACAGTCAATCCCTTATTTTTTTTAAATTTTACCTAAGAGAGTTCCCACTACTCATAAATTGAGAAAGCACAGATTTAAGAATCAAGATCTGTTGTTACAGTCCTTACTTCTGAAGAGGTCGTGTGTTTCTAACTTTATTCCATATGATTGTAATTATGTCCATGTAGGATGGAAAATAGGTGGGCACTAATTTTAATTTTTATTTTTTTCAAAAAGAAAGTGTAATTATCTAAAATAATACAATGTAGTTTTAAACCCTGGCATTTTTCATTAAAAGAAATAAAACAAATATAAGGAAAATGCATGAAAAACTTTTTGATGCCTTGTGTTATTAAAGTTGGATTTTTAATCACACCAATTGTTTCTGAAGAACACATCATTATACACTTTTAATTAATTTCTACTTAACAAGTTTGGGTGATTAAGTCTTAAGTATATCACACATCATATGCAGAGGAAAAAGACAGTTTGATATGTTACATAATATGACACAGACAACCCAGACTGCTTCTTACTTAAGACTTTCATAATTCTTTTTTTCCTATTAAAAAATTCCACTCTTGTCAACATACCATTAACACGGAATGAGAATCAAAGTTAAAACCACTTGCTCTTAAGTGTTCCAGTTGAAGGTGAGGTCTTGCACAACATTTAATGACACATACTGCCTGACAGAACTTGTGCTGGGTAACAACCGCCAAAGCAGACTGCTTTCCAGGTTGTCAACTTCCAGCGACAGAAATTTATTGACTAATTAAATGGTCCTGTCACATTCTTGTCTAATTGAAACTTAATGTGAACTAACCACAGCACCATTATAGTGCAAAATCCATTTTGGATGATGCATTCATTTCCTACTTTGTAAGCAAGTCTAAAATACCATTTAGCCTAATGCGCACCTATATTTCAACTCAGCCAAACTCTGTGATAATCATAGCACACATTTGTATTCTCTTTGCAATCCTAAAAGGTGATTGGGTAATGCCACTTAAATTTTCTGTTTTTAAAAGTAGCTCTGTGAATTCTATGAAGCCATTTATTATTACAAGTGAGTTACTTTGGGAAAATACAACTTGCACCCAAAAGTCTACCAGGAAAACATCTTTGCTGGAAGGATTGGACTTCATTCAAGAATATATCATCTCAAGTATAACAAAAACAAAAGAGAAGAATATTTTCACAAATACCACATAGTAACTAAGAACCTGGCTTTGGAATCTAAATTAGTTTTACTGAAGCCAACAGGTTGTTTATTTTATTTAAGTTTATTAGAAGATCCTACTTCTGAAAGGATCATTCCTTCTCTGTTACTATTACATGTTACAGCCTCAGAAACATCAGGTTGTTGCCAAAAATCTGTCACTTTAAAAACAACTGCAGGTACTATGCAGAATATCAGGTTAAAAGAAGTTAACCTTCTGACTAAATATTAGCATTAGAAATCCAGTTCATCCCCCATCTTTCTGCTTTGCACTCCAGTCCTGAACTTCCTTATGAACTTTGGTACTTGGTAAATAACTGAGTCCAGGTAAGAAATTCCAACTTGTTATTCTCAGCAAAATAAGTTATTCTTGACAGCATAAAGGCTCCAGCATTGTGCAGTACTTTCTTACTAGGAATTGAGATAAGTAAGAGATGGAATAATTGCTGGAAAAAGAGCATCCTTTTTAACAGAAGTTAAATAAAATGGACATGAAAAGGGAAATATTTTGCTCTAGCTGTCAGCTAGGGGAAAATACTTTCATATTGTATACAGGTAAGTTTAGTAATCAAAGTAAACAGAATTTTTCACATAGTATATGATTAAAATATTAATCAAGTAAACAGAACTAATTATGTAGGACTTTTTGTCCCTCTCAGTACAACATAAATATCTGAAGCTTTGAAAAAGTGAGTAGTGAGTCATTAAGAGCCTAAAACAATCTTATCACATACCCAGCGAGACATTGCTAAGTAGGGCATGCACTGCCAAATGCTGGAGCTTCTACCCTGAGAGCTTTCACATGTTTATCTTGGGTCATTATCTTTCCTTTTTCTTCAGCGTGTTAAGGATAGCAGAATTTCTAGAGAACCCAGATAACTCCAAGTTATGGACAGCATATTATGAAACTGTGTCCAAAAAATACTGAATTATTGCTTAAATAGGCAAAAACCCTCTCCAAATAGTGTAATATAGATTCATTCTTCTAAATTAGCTGATGCTATATTTTTCTTATATTATACATTCCCAAACTACATTCATATACAAGTCACAAGAAATTGAAGGTGAAAAAAAAGAGCACAGTAAATATGCTGCAAAAGTTGTGCATTCCTACTAATAACAAATAATTACACAGTAATCTTCAACTTATGTGCTCCTATTATTTTGCATTTTCAAAATCAGTGAGGGTTATAATTCCTGCCCCTTTACAGTTCTATAATTTTCAGTATGTACCAATCACTTAGAAATAGACACTGACATTAAACAGATTCAAAAACTTTAGACCCTCCATGAAAAGAATCACTGATGTCAGAAGAAAGCCATAGACTAAACTCAAGATGAGAAGCTCTGCTTGCAATGCCAGTGCCATACTGGGACCTTATTTTTGATATATAAATAGGTACCTATAGAACGGGACACAAAAGATGAAGTCTGACAGTTAGAAAAGAACTGCTGCTTTCTCCAAGGAAATCCACCTTCACACAGGCCATTTGAAAACAGAAAAAAACACCTGGTGATATTGGACTTTTGGGTAAGAGGAGGAAACTACCACAAAGAGGTAAAAAGGGAAAATAAGCACCAATCATGAAGAAAAAACACAGAAAACCCCCCAGAAGGTAAAATCGGCACCCATGGCTTTTACCTAGCTCAGAGTTGAACATAAAGAATTTTTGAAGCATTTAAAGTTTCATTTAATACTGCAATTGCAAACTTATCTGTTGTCACTGATGAACTTATTACATGACACAGAATCTATTTTCAAGATTTAGAACTAGCTAGGCAGATGACTAATGCGCATAAATGTACTGAAGGTTACTTCCCTGTGAATATTCACGAAAAGAGAGATGCTTTGGAGAGAAAGCTGTTCTCTTTTTATACAGACAATGTATTTCTCTTCTATGGACATGCACATAGTACTGTGGGCTGCTTAGTTGGGTCTCTACCATAAAAATGGCATCTGTACATTTCCATATTTTATGAGATAAAAAGTGTGATTTTGAATCAAGAAAGCACATTTTCTGTTAAAAAGATATTATTTAGAAGGAAAAGAATTCAGCTTTCCTTCTTTAGCATCTTTCAGCCAAAAAGGATGCACTCCCACACTTTATAGCCCAAACAACAGGCAGTAAGACAGAAATCCCACCTACAGGGTGGAGCATCTTAGCCCAAAGGCTGAAGAAAAACTTTAGAAAATTAAATAGAAATTCCTGACTTTAGAATTTCCTTCACCGTTTTTTATCCTCATTCACACTGGTCTATTTTGTAAGATATGAACCTTTCAATAGCTTGTACTGTGTCAGTTTGTTTTTCATATAGTCCCTTCATGTTACATTAATTTGGGGATGAAACAGAAATGCACACTAAACTGAATGTTCCTATATAATAACTAGAGTTACTCTGTGGAGCTAATTCCTCCATCTTTATGAAGACTGCCGAAGAATGCCACTGTCATGGTATCTTTTGTATCAGGCAACAGCAGGAGGTTTGTTAGTCCCTCTCACTGATGACTGTCTCATGTTTTTTGATATTTCATGCCTTTTTTAAAAAAACTAGATTCTTCCTGCTGACTTGAGGTGAGACCAGAAGAAAGAATACTGGACAGTTCAGGGCAGTAAGACACAGAAACAGGTTGAGGATCTGAAGAGGCTTCATTAGGAAGCTGAACTGACAACTCAAGTTTTCTGGACCAGCCTCTTAGTGATTTGTTTTCTTTCAAAGTGAACAAGAGAACTACTCTTAGGATTATCTGGAAAGATTTTTGTTTTGAGGAACCTTGCACAGAAATTTCAACAGAGAAAACAGATTTATTCCATTGCATATAAAACCAATGCAAGCAGATGGAATGAAACTGAAGTCTATCAGGTAGTTAGGTTACTTTATAAAGATATTTTTTTCCATTTTGTTCTAAGAAAGACATAAATATAAAAAGAATTGAAAACTACACAATGAAAAATGAAATTAAGATATCTGTCTCATTAGAAGGAGATATAACCATCAGTTTAGTGCACGAAATGCTAACCTAATTTGTCCCTCTAAAACAAAACAGTGAACACCAGAAATGATAATACTGTTTCTGTGTTGCTAATCGAAATGATTTTAATGTTATTTTGCCCAATTAAATATTTACTATGTGTATGTATTAAAATATTAGTTTTCATAAATACAGATATAAATCACAAAATCAATATTATATTTACCTTTTTGGCAGTACTTTCCCTCTTCTTACAGGAAACATTTAATGCGTGTAACACAAAACCAGCTTGTGGCCTTTACCCTGTACATAAATTTCTGCTGAGCAATTAGCTGAAAAGCACTTTAATGGTAGAAGAAAGTTATTAATTTCTCATATAGAGCAACAGGTAAGAATAATACTAGTTTATGTTCAAGGAAAGAACTATGTTTCATTCACTTTTTCTTCAAGTATAACACAAGAGAAAAAAAAGATGGACATCATCAAAAGAACTATTGGGAAATTTGAAGAACATAGCAGTGGTACAGCTATGGATTATTTACTGGCCTGTGCATAACATCAAATCATTATTTCAGTTGTTTCATTTCCATGTGACAGGGTGCAGAAAATGCTTCCTGGGTAAGGAGCCAGTTTCAGATACCACTTCTGCAAGACTACGAACATGAATGGTACTATTAAAAATAATTTCTTTGCCTGTTAGGATATAATTCTTGTTAAAAAACATTGCTTTATTTGCAGAATTTCAAGGCATTTTTGTGAAGACTTAAAATTAGATGAATTCTCTGCAAGCAGAGAATTTCAGCAGTGTACATGTAGGATTTTAATTTACAGTATGATTTGTCATTGTTTATAAATCGTTTTTGTAAAAATAAAAACCCCCAACATTTGAAAGTATGCATCATTTTCATTACGCTGAACTCTTATCCGCAAACAAACACTTACAAAACCACCTGCAGCCCTTTTGCTTGAAATGTCTTTTTCTAACACAGGATGAAACAGGTTCTGTAGCTGCAACATTCTGATTCAAAAGCTAAAGAAGATTAAATTTTATTTCAATTTCTTGAAAAGTACATGACCCTTAATGCCAAAATAGCTCAGCAGAGCTTTTGTTGTCTGTTTCTTAGATCATGTACAATAAAGTATTCCTTAAATGCTCATTAAATAACTCCCCTTTTCAGTGTAAGCACATAGATATACAAGTGGTCTTGATTTGGTGCCTCAGGAAGCAAAAAAAGTAAAGAATTCAGGTATTCCTTTGATGAAAATGAAACCAAATTTACTTATAAAGAAGGCACAGCTTCTTTTTCTTCCTCTGAAAAGCTGAATTGAAGAAGCCACTGTGTCATTTTGTAATCAATTAAACAATATTACCAAGAAACTCCTGACTTCATTAGTGACTTTTCTTCCTAGCTGGAACAATCTTGGCCAACTAAGTTGGTTAATAATGGAGAAAAGTAAAAACATTAAACAGTAAGAAGAATTTGATTCCAAAGCTAGTAATAGATTTTCTTTGACACATGTCAAATGAAAAACTCCTTATATGGAATTATGGGGTAACTATAATACTAAAATGTGTATTATGTTCTGGTCCTCAGTGTTATACGATGTAAAATCAAAGGCAGAACTTAATTTGTGACAAAAAGGAATTGCTCTTTGCTGATCTTTAAACTCAATACTACTACTACTACTTGTCTGAAAGCTATAAGGTAGTTACACTACCACCTGTTCTGATGCTTTTTATATACTTAATAAATTAAATATATCGTGTTTTTTATAGATTTTGATAAATTTCTATCCTGTGTATAGAATTGAATGAATCAATCATTTAGGATTTTTAACTAATTAGTGATAACAGTATTTAACTGTGGAAAAAATCATTAAGAAATATATGGAAATCATTGCCTCCCTGATTTTTATTATTTCCCATGTTCTCATTTTTCCTCATTGTCCACTTCAGTTGAAATTATTTAACATGAAAGACTCACAATGCATTTGCAAAACTTCTGACATTTTTTAAGGAAGTAGACAAATAAACAGCAAATTCTCATACGTGTATAAAAGACTTAAAATGGGATGGTTTAAAGTAGTTACTATTTTTTTAAAGTTATTGAAAGAGTGTATATATACGTACAGACACATACAAGCATGCTTCTGCATTATGTAGGTGTAGCATTCTCACAATGAATGCATCCAGCTAAACTTAGCTAGCTAAGATAAGCACTACCTAAACTTTGTTCTTGGTCTCTAAGAATAAATAACAATTTAAAGAAAGAGCTACTC
The DNA here is from genome assembly GCF_012275295.1 of Melopsittacus undulatus. Lineage (NCBI taxonomy): Eukaryota > Metazoa > Chordata > Aves > Psittaciformes > Psittaculidae > Melopsittacus > Melopsittacus undulatus. The sequence goes on from NC_047534.1 coordinate 22,566,751, forward strand.
TGAAACTCTCTTCCTGATTTTGAAATAAAATGTTTTGTCTTTTAATAATTTACATATTATTAATGGTCCTAGCATCCAAAAGAAGGAGCATTTTTATGGTCCTATGAACATATGTTTTATGTCAAGAAAACTGTATTTTTATACATAATATAGCCCCATAAAAAGATTATGCTGAAAATAGCCCTAAGATAGAACAAATCATAAAGAAGTGAGTGTATGTGTTAAGCCCATAAAGCCAAAGCATAAAAATAATATTCTTCTGACATTGTGAATGAATGTCACTTTCATATTTTTGTAGGAAAATGTACATGGACATTTTGAAGGCAATTTGTGTCTCATGTATGTGGTTACCAGTCTTATTTTAGTATATTTACAGAACTTGGTAAAGACGGTTTTCGTTATGCCTTTTACATTTGTTCAAATAAAATACCAAAGACATTACCTTGGCATATTACTATCAATTTTGAAGGAATGCCTCTGCTAAGTTTGAAAGAAACTGCTCCATATTTTATTAAAAATAAGATACTGAAATACTGTGGGGTTAAACTCAAGAAGAAAAGAAATTTGAGAAATATTTCTTATAACATGGTAGTTTGGCTTATTTTGAGTAGCATTTGTCTCTGAGATCAAATCCTTGAGCTTTCCATGCACATGGAAAGCCACCCATGAATGCTAATCAAAGCTGGTTCAGACCTTGCTATTGCTGAAAACAACTGAGAAGTAGGTAAGCTTGGTTTCATTCTAAAAATATTCATAAAGTGTCAACTGAAAGAACCAAAAGTTATGACAAGTTTGATACTTTATTTTGTCACGGTAAACATAAAAGGTTTTGCCATTAAAACATACTAGAAATTTATATCAAAATGATTGTATTTATAATGTTAATTACAGCCAATTTCAACCAAAAGAAAGGCTTTTACAGATGAGACACATTTTTTATTTTCCCTGAAAAACATTCAGTGTTCTATCTAAATCACAAATACACATTTTATGACTAGCTAAATCATTAATCAAGATAAGTATGGGAAAGCTAAGGGATCTCAGTTTACTTGATAGCTGATTGCCCAGCAACCATTCACTGTAATTGTTTTTAGCAGCAGAGCAGTGTTCCTGGAGACCACAGGCTTTCATAGTGTGTGTCCTTTTCCTGTGGTGGTACTGGGAAAACTAAAGACTCTAAACATTTACATCCAGATTTCAGATTATGTCCATGCTCTGTTTCACTGAATGTAGTTTCGGCATACTCACTTAGCAATGCAAAGTGAGGTCTTTGGAGAACCCAAGGCCAATAACAAGCAGTAATCTATATTTTAAATCAGACCTTTGAACTCAAGAAAGTAGATCTATTTGATGAGCAAATGTTAAAAATAAATTAAAAATTAAGTAGTTACTTAGCTTTTATAAAATTATATGGTGATGGGAACTATAAGATTAATATATATCTAATTTTAATCTGAACTTTTCAAACAGTCACAAAAACCTTCTAACCCAGGGAAATCTAATAGTTCATTCTTAACATAACTCCTGCTGTGTGTAATCTAACTTTCCATTACAAAAACTATCACCTCTCTTTTTCCTACATTCACTAATTTTGCATCTAGCTCATCACAATTTATTTTCCTCACTTGCATCCTAGTCACTATCATGCTGTCCACTTTTCATACATACCTACATTGTTCTCCAATAAATCCACTAAATTACTCCAACAGGGAATGGCCCAATAACTAAGGTACTCAGCTAGGATTTTTACAGTACTGTGAGAGAGATTTCTTCTATGATGCCCACCAAGATACTGGCAGAAATCTAGCCATGGAAACCTAGACTTCTGCTCAGTCTAACTTATCCTGTTTTTGACAAAATGGATGGTAAAGCTAAGATCATCTAGCATTTTAACTGCTGTCGCCAAGCTTGAGTTCTGCTGCATGGAAGTTGTAGGTCTATCTTCACTGAAGCAGCTTTCTACAGTTCAATATACTTTTTAAACAGAAGTTGTTATAAGCAAAGATCCCTATGGGAAGTTAGCTACAGAGGAAGGGGGGTTGAGTATCTCTAGAACAGCTCCTCTCTGTCAGTAAATAAAAATTACGAGGCTAAATAGAAAAGCCATTTTAACATGTCACTAACAGCATGAGATATCCTTGACTTAAAGGGCTAAACTAAGTGGAAGAACTTTACTGTGAGGTGGGTGAGGCACTGGAACAGGTTGCCCAGAGAAGTGATAAATGCTCCATCCCTGGCAGTGTTCAATGCCAGGCTGGATGGAGTCTTGGGTGACACGGTGTAGTGTGTGGGGTCCCTGCCCATGGCAGAGGAGTTAGAACTAGATGTTCTTAAGGTCCTTTCCAGCCCTATCAAGCCTATGATTCTATGAATTTGGTTCATGCCTTACTACTTTCAGTAGTTTGCCATAAGAATGGGAAGTTAGGTACAGCCTTGATCAAAGATTCAACCATAATTTTGATACAGCAGTGAATAAATTATTTATTGCAAACAAAACACCACCACATGCAAAAAAAAAAACAACCCAGCCCAAGGTAACAACTCTAATCAATGGTGCCGTTGATTTTTCTCAATTTTAGTTTCACTAGACATGAAAGACACACTTGGGTACAGACACAAACTGAATTCTTCAGTGTAGTATGAACTCCAGTGACTGCAAGCCAAGTAGAGATGGGATAATGCTTCCTACCCACACCCACAGATACATTCAGAGTTGCAAAGCACTCCAAAAAAGAAAGAACAAGATTTCCCCAGAAATTAGTTGCCTGGACTTTAGCAGAAACAGCCAAACCAGAGAATGTGTTTGCTAGACCCATGTACATTCCACAGCACAAGGACCCAAGAAGAGAGAGTAAAAAGGGAAGAATAAAATAGCCAGACCTAGCTAGACCTTAAAATTGTAGGAAAAGATGCAGAAGCAGCCCAAAAAGAGGAATTCAGTGAGAAAATTTCCTCTAGGTTTGGCCAGTATTGCTTTACTTTGTCTAGTTTGCTTCAACCCTCTCCCCTTCTTAATCCCTACCTCATTTTCACTTAACACTTATGTTATCTTCCTCGTTGACCCACTGGCATCATCTGCTTGTGCTCAATGGTTTTTTCCTGGTCTTGTCTTCTTTCAGCTTATTGTTTAAGTTCCTCTCCCTCCAAATAAACCCAGCAGAATATTAATAATGGCATTAATATGGCATTTGGTGGTGTCAATTTATGTGTTTATTTATGTTTTGACTTGCATGTTATATGTTTATTCTCTGCCAGGTGTCTGTCTGGATAGAGTAAAGAACATCTGCTTGCTGTATTTGTGTACTTATGGGTCCCTATGGCTCACCGATCTCTACTTGACTATTCCATTATAACTACCATTCCAAACATATAAAACAGTATTTTGGTGAAATAGCTCAGTGAAGACAGATACTGCATATTGCTTCCTATAATACTATAGCATTGTATTATTACCAGAGAGATGGGATTATTTATTATAGCATTTACATATTGCATTTATTATAACATTTATGCAACAGTCATTGCCCCATTGCTACATCCATCTTGATTTGTCAGTATGGACACCAAAACTGTATAAACATTGACAAGATCTTGATGTTAACTGAAAGTTGACCAATTTACGAAAAGAAAGAAAACTGAATAGAAAATGGAATATTGTTATTTGGCTATTTTTTAGTAGGTAGATGTCTGATTACCTGTCCTGCCACCACATCTTTTAGATGAGACAAAAGATTTAGAGTTCACCTGTCACGGGATATTAGAGTCCATTTTTTAAGCAGTCAGCTATTAGCCCTGGACTAGGAAAATCCTACCCTTGATAAATAACCATTGCCTACTTTAAAGCTAGCACATATTTTATTTGGATAGAATAATTTTTAAATTTTTTCAAAATAATATTTTAGTTTTGAGGGCTTGGACAGTTCTTGCATTTCATTCCTAAAAGAATGCTGCAATTAAACAACACATGGGTGATTCCCCATCTAAACACAGTGGCTAAAGTTCTTTGGGTTGTCTTGCACATGAAGGCAGTCTGTACATGCATAGCAGTATGCAATGCAGCCCCAAGATTTTAGAATGAGAACTTGAACTTGAATATTGAAGAAGCAAATATCTTTAAATATCAGTTTGGGTTTACTGTAATTTTAAGTAACTCTTAAACCTGACAAAATTAACTTATTAACTAATCTAAGTATGATTAGATTTTTCGGCCTAAAATCATGACTGGTAAGTGAATCAGCTAATGAGTGTTTTCATGATTTATTTGTTAAACCAAAAGATTGTGAGTTTAAATTCTGTTCCTGATTAACTACACTGGAAATGATATGCATGACTTGTCATTTAAAAATATTGATAACTCCAAGCTAAATTAAGGCATACAAGCTGTTTTGAATAACTCTGGGTGAAAGGTTCAACATTATTCTAAATTATAAGTTAAATACCTTACAGTATTGGTATTACTCATATCACTAATATGAGACTTAGGGTAAGGTGGTAGCTTAAACCAATCAAACTCAGTACAAAATATTCACTAGAGCTGAAGAATTTCTTTGCCCTGATGCAAGAATTACTGTGCAAAGTACTATGACCTGTATTACACCGGGGGAGTCAGATTAAACAATCACAATAGTCTCCGTGCATCCTAAAATCTTGTAATATTTGAGACTGAAAGGCAGTTAAATACAAAGCTCTACTTGTTTCTTTCTTCTGAGTATAAACTATATGAGTGCCATTCAACTATATAAACACATCATTAGGTTTTCAGCAGGCCTCCTTTCTAAGGAAAGAAATTACATACTTTTGAGCTCTTGAGTGAACTACAGTGTTTTATGCCTTTAATTCAACACTCTTACAGCTTACAGTTCATTGAAATTCAAAATCATGGTCACAAACTGTGTTCACAAAGAAAATGTTGACCTTCCTATATAGCAAATGCCTTTTCGTTCTCTCTTTTTTATTTTTTTATTTTTTTTTATAACAAAACCCACTAATGAAGCCAATGGTGGCAAAAGATCTGAGCTTCCTATTAAAATAACAAAAGTAATATAATTCATATATTTCAGCATGTTGGCTACTGCTCATGAAATAAAATACTGCAGCAGAAAGAGCATATTGTTTCTACGCATCGAAAAGATGCAAATTAGACAAGTATTCAATATTCACTTGAAAGCAAGAAAATGTACCAGACTACCAGTGGTATTTAGGAAAGCAAACTGGTTGGACATGATTATTTGAATTTAAAAAATGGGTATGGGATTCCCCTCTCTTTGCTTCTTGCCATATATGGTATCTGTGTAATATCCACAGGGCAAATTATTCACTACCTTTTTCAAGATGAAAAGCTACTGATTGGCATCAGACATCAAGAGGGATTTTGGCATTAGAATAGATTTACACTTGATGACATGTCAAAGGCTTGAAACAAAAACTACAGAATTTACTCATGAATGCCGAAGGCAAGCCACTTATTCAACACTGGCTCAATGCACATCTTTCCAAGGATGGCATTCAACCACACCAAGAACAAAATACAGCAAACAAAACATGGTTATACTTGGAAATCAATGTGCTTGACTAGAGTGAACAAAATAACAGCCAGCATTACCTGTTGCCAGCTGTCAGTGAAGAATAAAGAACTGTAACATCCTTGAAATAAAGAGGGAAACAGAATCCAAGCTTATAATGAACATACAGCAGTTAGTGGGATGAAGTAGGATCAGCAGCAGTATGTGTGGGCATGATAACTCCCACTCCGAGCCTACTGTTCCTCTAGCAGATGTGCCCTCACTTCTCTCTTCCCAAAACCACTTAAAAATAAAGAAAAAATAATCAGGGGAGAAGGCACAAGGTGTAGTTGACACAGGTGTAGAGATATATAACTTAATGCCATATTTTGGCATTTTCCCTTCAACCTCCATTATGGTTATTTTAAAAATAATTTCATTATTTGCATCAAAATGAAGTGCCTCAAAAAAATTACAAGTGTTGACAAGATCACAACTATTTTGGCACAGTCAGTTTAGTAACCACTGAACATTTTTTTTCTGGTTATTTTGATGGAATAAAAATAGAGGTATCTCATTCAATACTAGATGTGTGGGAAAGATCACCTAAACAGGCTTGTTATGAATAACCTGTGCGCAATGACAAGCACACATAGAAGAAGTCATAAATAGAAGGAAACATGAGAGGCATAAGGAAACACCCACTCACCTATATAACACCCATGGAAATGAAAGATCACTTAATTTTAATAGAATTATTTTGTAACTTCATCCTTTTAGAGACCTTAACATAGGTACTGTTTCTTTAATGCATCTTCAATGGCTGCACATACTGCAAATTATGTAAATTTTTCAAAATAAACTATTAATCAGAATCTGTTAGAACGACCTAATATTTACAGGAAACCATTAGTCAACTTTTCTGATAGATACTGGAAAATGGCAATATGAAGTAGCCATAATATTTGATTGCTTTTAAGAGTTACTGAGTACTTGTGAATGCAGCCAGTTCCTTTAGGGCTGTACAAATGGCAACTGAAATCCTTGAAAATTTGGCGCCGTTTGTAGATGCAAATCACTTTGAGAAAACTATTTCAAAATATCCCACCTCCTCCTCCAAGAGTCTCTTCCAAATTAAATATTTTCTCTTCAAAAAGTATCTTACATTTCATAACAGATGCTGATCTGCTGATCTCAGAATAGTTGAGCAATTGACAATAGACAAAATGCAGATTCATGAAGAGCATCTGTGGCATCTCCTTTTCCTGCATAGTGGAATCCTCTCAGCTGGACTTCTAGACTATAATTAATGCTTTCTGTATGTTAAATAAATTCTAAACCAAAGACAGCTATAATGCAAAACATGTAACAACAACATACAATTTCAGTACTGCAATAGTCAGGAAGGACAACTTCTAAGTGTATAAAAAATTGATGAATTTTACTTATTTTTACAAACTCTTAATTAAATTACTGTCATTGATTTGTAACTGAGTATGTATTGTTGGCTTAGATCTGGGAGGATGCAGTACTATGAGGTTGGTATGGTAGCAATTTATTATAGAACAGCAAAATTACTTCAGATGAGTAACTCAGCAGATAGAGGTGGGTCATCCAAAACACAGTTTCATAAAGATTCTACATTATATAATAACTCACACATGCATGAAGCATTCTGTCAACTTCTAAAATTTGGCTATGTGTATCTGCCTGTATCTACTTTTGTGTTAAGACTCACCCAGGATCAAAATACAAAACATTTACGTGAAAGAAACTTTATTTTGAATATGTAACTAACACTATCTAAGCTCCTTCACTGCTGAAAGAGTATATAAATGTGTCTGTGTATATACATGTGTCTGTGTATATACATATATGTACACATATATACACATATACATATATATATGCATATACATACTGTGTTTCACGTACAAATGGACACAACATGCTTTTGGGCAATAAAATATCTTCCTAGCATGTGCATTCATAGGTATGCATATGCTCACGCTTATTGATCTGAATTTGTAGGAGACGATTGTGGAAAAGATATGTCACTAATCCTATTCTGTTTTGATTGACCCTATTTTACTCCTTTGCTTTTCTTCTATTTAAGATTATAGGCAAACAGTGCTCACTGCTTAAATGGTTGGAGCAGTGGAGAACCCTAACAGAACAATTCAAGTAAAGCAATTAAAAAAATCTCAGACTGCTATGGAAATGAAAGACTAGAAAGTTTTCTTCTAATTTCATGGATAGAATAAATACAAAGCAAAAATGTATAGGATTGTATACACAGTATCAGGCCAGGAATGATTATTTAGAATAATGTTGGATTAGGGTTTTGCCAAGTTTTTCTTAATCTCTTACTAACTCAAGCAAGCTTCATAAGAAATTACTGGGAATACATGCTTCTATGAAACCCAAATAATGCAATGAACAATTAAAAATAGAACATACAGATATAGACTTGTATCTATAATGCATCAATGGAAATTGCTAAAGTTAAACAGCCCAGATTACTTTTACGTCATATTATCATACCATCATTTTGTGTCAAAGATAAAACCAGTTCTGAGAAGTCTTTTCAATGCTTAACGGTTTATTAGCTAGACCAGTAGAATGGATTTGGATTTTAAATACAGAACTGTGAAATTTGGTGTGAAGATATGTAATATCCAAGAAATGCTTCAACCCTTATACACTGTACAGTAGAAGTTTAAGTGGACATCTAAGTAGAAGGATGCATTCAGGTACTCATTTGAGTAGAAAGACTGGCATCCATTTCCAATAAGAAAATAGTCAACTGATAACCCCACAGGACAAGGAAAACAGAGGTGTAGGATACATTTTTAACTTGGATCTTGAAAATAATTGGGCATTATTTTCTCAACATCACCCAGATCTGGATGACTGCAAATTACAAGTGAATGTGAATAAGTGATTTATAGTCAAAGTTAGTATAATGCAACCACTTTGCTGTATAGTTCTATTGCTTTCTATCTCTTTAAACTAACCACTTACGTGTCTCAATTGTATTTTTAGTGAATGTTAGGAATTAAGCATCTTCATATCTGAATGCTAAAAACTTGTATGCATAACCTACTTTGAACTGTAATTTTAGATAGGTCTACTTTTATTTCAGAGATGTGCCTCCCTTAACACCTTTGCAATTTATTTTGTACTTACTCAAAATACTCAACATCTATGTATTTGTACTAGTCACTCTAGTAAGTACAATCAACCTGTTGAGAAGTGCTTTTATTTTCAGGTTTTGCAGTTTTTTTGCAAATACATTATTAAAACCATAGTTCATATTAAAGATCACACAATAATACAGGCATAGAGTTCTCTGCCTAAGTGGTCTTCAAATCAGGCTGCACATATCTGTACATAGGTCAACATTCAGTGAGAAAACTCCCTATTTTCAATGCCTAAAGCTGCAACTTCTTTTTTGTAGTAATAATGCAGACCGATAGGCTCAGTCTGGTTGACAGTAGTGGGGAAGTCAATGATGAATATCCACATTTGGTAGAAGCTGAAAAACAAAGCCCCTGCCTATTTTACTTCTTAGCAAATTTTATTATACAAAATTTTCAAGCCATACCTCAACTTTTAAAAATTAATAAAGCAAATAAAATTCATAGATGCATGGGAAGTGTTTCAATGTCACTTCTGCACACTTTTAAAAACTTATTTTAAAATATGCTGGGTCCTTGCATCCATAATTTAAGCAAGTTTATTCAGAAGAAGGCTTTTTGACAACATATTTAGGCCATAATATATGTAAAAGCCATACCTAATGTTCATATTAGGCAAAATAATGCTATGTACATCCAAAGCAAGTGTCTGAATTGTTTTTAACATGACTTATGGATACACAGCACTGCTTTATTAAAACATCTATTCAAAATATTTCCCATTCCATCACCTCTCCATTTCTAAGTAAAATGAATAACACAATTATCATAACATGTATTTAATTAATTTTGTCTTGCACAATACTGTGTGTGAGCAAAAAGGTTTTCCTCTTAAGCCTCTGAAGGAAGAAGAGGTATAAGAGGTATTACTTCATAAGTTTGTAATGGGAATCCTGCTACAAAATTCACAGTAAACAAATATTTTAATTGTTTGGTTTTGAATCTTTCAGATGTTTTTGGCAGGTATAGCTAATATTGACAGGTTACACTTAAGTTCTAATCTATGCCAACATTTTGGCAAAAACTGGTAGAATTAATAAAAGGGACCAAAAATGTCAGAGAAACCCTATACCTGACCAGTAATTTCCCACTAATTATCCCACACTCTTTCTCATACTGACAATATAAGTTATACTGACAATATAAGTTATTCTCTTTTATTTAATCAGACCTCTCTCTTTTGAAGGGCAGATGTTTCCCTGTTATTATGGCAGATGTCTTTGTTTCCTCACCAACTGTAGAGACAAATGATTAGTACAATAAACTTTGGCAGTTTGCCTCATACTTACTTGGTGAAGACAAGTAAAACTGTTTTGTGGAGTATTTAAATATTTCAAAATTCAGAACAACCTCCTTGAGCCTAGGAAATTATCTGTAGATAGACTGACATCCTATCCGAAGTTTAGCTTGTGTTCTAGAAATTGACTGCAATGACACTTCTGTTCTACACAGTTCTCTTAACAATTTAATCAGTAGGCCAAAAAACCCCTAATTTGATTTTAAATGGAAACAACTTTTGTAGCAATACATCGGGGTTTAATATAGGCAGTATTAAAATGTGTAGAAGCTGACCTTATTGATGCTTAGTCATGCAAAAGATATTTATGCCTTTGGAACAGAGCCCTCAAGATGGCCCTACTAATGTAGTACACTAGAAACTAATAAAAAAAAAGGAGGGAAAAGAGAGAGACCTTCCCTTGGCAAGGGGGCCCTTAGCCAAGCAGCTACTGTTACAGAGCAACACTCCAGTATGTTAACAATAGTTAAAAATATCACATGAAGAGGACATGTCCAAAGCAAGACAAGACAAGGCAATAACTGATGAAAGATATGTTTGTGAACGACACTATTAGAGAGTGAGAGATATGAGTCTGGTATGATTCAGAATGTAATTCACCTTCTCTGCTGACACATCCTACTGAGGTATCCAGTGAAGACTGTAATTACAGCTGAAATTTCATTCATCAGAAAATTTAACATATCAGAATATAAAAATAGAGACTATAGGCTAGCCACAAAAGGTAGATCAATTCTAGAACTTACTGAAGGTGAAAACTAAATTAGTTAATGGCAGGATATAAATAAGATTACTTCCATAGACTTCTTAAGCTCACAGGTTAAACAGTCCTGTTGATATAGCAGTAGACTTGGGGAAACGAGATTCTGGGATTCCTTTCACACAAACAGAAATAATAGAGACTTCGACTGCAAACAAAACTCTAGAGATGGGATTTATACTGGCTATTGTGAATGAGAAGTTGTCAAATTGGTCAGTCTGATGAACAGAATGAACTATGAATTGGAGGCAATTATTTTTGGCTGTGTGTGTATAGATTTTTTTTATTATTTTTTATTTTTGTTTTGTTTTTCCTAGAGAAAAATCATATCTGAGTGAAATACAGAATGAAGTGAAAGACAATAAGGTATCAAATATAAATTCAAGGAGGAAGAGACACAGGGCAAATCACTGAATTGCAGAAAAGGAAGTATACCACCATTACCTTATTGTATATTCCAAACTAAAAGCATTAGGGGAGGTTTGGTACAGATCAAGTGGTTAAAGAAAATCTGAAAATTAATTATTTGATTGTTTATTGGACGTGGTTTTTACTGTCTACTCCTCTTATTAAAAAAACCCCACAGAACCAAACTTAAAAATAATTTAAAAAAAGCAAAAGTGAAAATGATTTATAAACGTCTTTGTGTGACACCACATGATATTCTGAGGAAAGAAAGCAACAGAAGGAAAACTGTTGTAAATGATGCTAGTTGTTATTTTTCTAACAAATCCCCTCAAAGGCTAGAATCTGCTCAGTTTCCGTAGACTTTCAGCTCATTTTATGTATGAAAATGTCTGAGTACATAGATTTATTTTTATTACTGTGTTATCTATAATTACATTTCTTGGATGTTAGTCTAATTGGATGAAAGTATCTCACTTTCTACCACTTTCAATATCTGGGGCAAACTGACTGTAGTTATTTCCTCTTCACTCACTAAGGGAATTATTATCCACATTATGAAATGTGACACTTTTCCATCTTCTGTTTGGAATAATATAAATATTAATATAGCATCCAAAGCATTCTAGAACACACACACAAACTGAAATATAATCACCCTGTGGTAAACACTGTTAAACTATAAATAATGCTAAAACTAGTATTGACGTTATGAGAATGATTTTTAACTTTTTGAAACCATACTCAACTTTTCCTGAACTTTAGGTTGAATATTTTAAGTAACTCTGTGATACAGGCTTACCGATTGAACTGGAATCATCACATAAACTGTTATTACTACTAGCAATTTGGTCATAATTATAGCTTTCTATATATAAAGGCATTACGCATAATATTTATACGACACATACCTATGTAATTATGTTAGGTCAAAAGATCTTTTGCCATTTATATTAAGATCAGTGTCATTTTATCGAAAACAATGTCACTACCCATGACCAAGTCTGACACGTGGAGAATCTTACTGCCATGAAACACATACTAAAAATTAATACAGTTTATAAAGGGGGAAATAAGATTGATTTGGAGTATCAACCAAAGGCATGTATTTGTAAGAAGAATGTAAGCTTTTCCTACACAGGTATTTGATTAAAGCCAGGCTTCCAAGAAAAAAATCCAAGGATATGTTCTCAGTCAACAAGATTTACTATTATGGCCTGCTTTAATAAAACACTGAAATTAGACACTTTAAAATCAACTGGTAAACACATACTACTTTAAGTCTGCAGAAGACTTTTGCATGCAAAACTAATGAATGGGTCAATTCTTGAACTCTTTTTATCCAATAACTTTCTACTTTAAAACATTATTAATTTACAATGCCTTCCATGACATTAAGTTTAGGTTAATATACTGATACATTTTAACAAGATAATTATGTCAAAGGTTATCATCAACAGTTCATAATAAAAAGTTATGCTTAAAAATATAACTTATTATTTATAGTTTAGACTGCATAATAAAGTATTAGCAACACAAAATGTTAATTAATTTCTAATTCTCTATTCTTTTATTTAGATTTCATGAAGGTTGATTGGACTTGATCCATCATTTTACAGAAAATTAATTATTTCAAATACATGCATCACTTTATGCAACCTGCCTGATTTGCATTGAGGAAAATTCAGCAGAAGTAATTGAGGCACAGGCAAATACTGGCACTGACTGAACTCAATTTTCATTCCAAATTTCTGCAAAATCCCAAGACACAACAATATCAGATGCAGAGGGAAAACAAACAAAAGCAATGTGTAAAGGGAACATGAAGAGAGAATATTACAAGAATCAGAGAACAAAGGGATTGCAGAACTATTTTAGTGCCATAGATGAACAGTGAGGGCTTCATTCAGGCAAGGTGGAATAAGATATCATATGGCATCCTGACAATTGATGTCTTCATTTAAATGTAAGAATTTACATTCTAATTAGAAAGAATTTACATCTTAATCAGAGGCAGCTGTATTATCTTGTTACTGTTTTTTTCAAAGGTAATGAACTAAAGTACTGCTGTGCTTTTTCAACCAGAAACTAAATAGACAGCATAGTGTTATTTTATAGCCTACCTGCTGTAAGCTGTTATTAATATTTTAAAAGACTAAATTCCAACAAAATCTTTTAAAATGAAAATTGTATTTGACATTGCTCAAATGATATTATAAAACTTATTTAAAATATTTAACCAATATGCTTTCTAACTTATATTTTTAAGTATATGTAGTCATAAAGGTATCATTGATATGGCACCAGTGAAGCACACTTACTTCCATTTTAGGCTGCAACTAGTGCAGTGTAATACTGTGAGGAAAAAATGTGTTCAGGATTTTTTTTATTAACTAAACAGTCCAACAGATAATTCTCCACTTTTTTATAGAATACATAAGGAAAAAACAATTAAACAGAATAATTTTGTAGCTTGTGTAAATACACTTTTAATTGAGGCCAACCTGAAATGTATACATGTTAGTTCTAAACGATAAGTCCTGCCAAGGAATATATAGTTGCTTGTAGAGACATATTTAGATTTATGAAATCATGGCTTAATAGTTCAGTCTAAATATATATTTTTTTTGGCTCTTGCACTATTTCAACAGCTTTGGGGCAACTTTAAGTATACAAGAGTGATGTAGGAAGTAGAGACATTTATTTTTTTCTATGAAGAAATTACACATGGCCAAAAAAGTTCCTGATTTAGTTCTCAGCTCTGCAAAAATTAACTCTGGAAAAAAGTTTGTCTCATGACTATTTTGTGTCTCCACATTTGTAAGATATCTCTGGCTCAGCTGTATGTCTATTCAGAATGTCAATGTCTTTGGGGAAAGATAATTTTATTGCTACAATGCCACATTTGATTCAATGGACTCTTCCATAAAGAATACTGACCTAGGATATGAGGTCTTTCATCATACCTGTTCTTCCTTTGAACTCTGGAAACATTATATATATTTTCTTGTCTCTTCTATTAAAACAAGTTAAAAAACTCAACTCAGAATCTTTCCCCAGCTTGAAAAATTAGGTAGAAATTACTGAAAAAATTTGGTTCATTTGCCACCTCATGGCTTAAATTAATTGTCACTAGCCAGGAAAAGTAATATCCCAAGAAGGACAAACATCCTGGCAGAAGGTCTGAACCCTCAATTTATGGATGAAATAGAAAGGATCCAGCTGGATAAGTGAAAAGACCAGTTTTCTGACAAAGATTCACTATCTGTGGCAAATGGCTGCACTAGGAAGACTACTGCTAGCGGGTTAAGGTTATCCTTCCTCCCTACTCAGCCCTGGTGAGGCCTTCCTGGAGTATTGTGTCCAGTTCTGGACTTCCCAGTACAAGAGAGACATGGAACTCCTGGATCAAGTCCAGTGAAGGGCTACCAAAATGATGAAGGGTCTGCAGCATCTCCCATGTGAAGGAAGGCTGAAGGAACTGGGCCTGCTCAGCCTAGAGAAGAGAAGGCTCAGGGAGGATCTGATCAATGTGTGTAAGTACCTGAAAAGGATGGGGCCAGACTCTTCTCAGTGGTGTCAGGCAATAGGACAAGCCACATAAAACGAAAGCAGGAAGTTCCACCTGAACATGAGGAAGAACTTCTGGCTGAGCATTGGAATAGGTTGCCCATGGATGCTGTGAAGTCTCCTTCCCTGAAGATATTCAAGAATCACCTGGACACAAATCTTTATAATTCTTTATAATTTCCTGCCCATGGCAGGGGTGTTGGAACTAGATGATCTTAAGGTCCTTTCCAAGCCTAACTATTCTAAGATTCTATAATTTGCTCTAGATGACCCTGCCTGCGCAGACAGGTTGGACTACCATTCTGTGATACAGCTGAATAGTTAGACTTCCTGTGCATTCTTCAGTGAAGGCAACTTCTGCTGACCTGTATATAACTTCTTTTCAAACCCAATCCTTCAGAACATGGCATGGAGAGTCAAAGAAGGCAGAGGTTAGTTTGGATTTTTTACCTTTTGGCTTTCTGGTTCAGGATAAATATGAGCATTTATGGCTTCCCTGTGATTACAGATCAAATTTACGTGATATTGCTAAATATGAAAAAGATATGATTAACAAGAACAGTGTAAATTTTACTATCACATATGTAAGATAACTAATGACCTGAGTATGCAAGATAGTGTTTTACAGTAAAAAAATAGGTTAAAATCCAGTAAAGATACCTAATGAAATGCAAGATTCCAAAATTACTATCTTACTACTATGAAGTAATCACGGAATTAAAAAGGTACAGAGTTTCACTATCTAATTTTCTTTATACTTTGGAGAACATCTAAACAAACACCTTTGGGTATATTTTAATTAGTGCTGTAGTAATGTTTTAAATATTCAGAAGACAGGCTTGAAATCATATTAGCATCCTAGTACCAGAAACCACAAAATTGCAGAAAATTGGAACTGTATGTGCATTTGTTCAACTGCATTGACTAAGGACTTCCACATTCTATTAAATCTAGTAATACTGAGGTGATTTTCAAAATTTTATGATTTTCGTTTTCCATGTGTCTCTATGCTATTAATACACATGTAAACATAACCTATTACTGCAGCTCTGGTTCATAGAGCAATCATTTAATATAGCCATTATTTTTGTCACTATGTAATCACATTTCAAGGGTTTCAAAGTAATATTATAGAGGTTAAAATACACCCACAGTATTCAATCTCATTATTACATATGTTCCTTTCTGACATGGTAATTTATTTTCATGTTCTTTGGGGTGCATACTGTTACTATTACTCCTCCATTTTCTCTGTTCTGAAGTACACCAAAAAACCAGAACAATGCCTTAGAAAGTTATTATTCAACAGCAAAAGTCTGCATTTTTTACTAATGTAGCTCTATGGACTACTAAATAGCCCACTAATCTTGCAAATAATTTTTTTCTGGAGTAAGATTATAGACATAGGACTCAGGTTGTATTATAAAAGCAGAATGTATGTAATGTGCAACATTTTGAGCATGGGATTAAATCTGGGATTAATCTAGATTTACATTTAAATTAACTTTAACATCAGCAGGAGTTCTGTGGTTAATTCTGGGTGCACAGGCAGGGGGATAGATTGAGACCAGCTGAGAGTGAACCACTGTGACTTCTACTTTAAGGTCAGATTTTGTTGAGACTACCTACTTTAGTTATTGGTGTTGGCTACTTAACTTGCATTCCGGCCACCGTGCTGGATCTGGAGTGGATAAAACAGTCACCCAATGGAACTATAACAGCAGCAGAGGTTCCGTCAGGTTTTTAATACAGTGAAGGTTTTCACTGGTTCTCTGGTCTGCAGTTGTCTTTTGTAGCTGGCATGTAAACCAGGACTGAAGCAAGGCAGAGCAAAAGTGGCAGCTAAGTTTCCATGTGGTTCATCATCAAAGGTCCAAAATAATTTCCATGTAAGACTTACATGTACAGCAGTACGAGTTTTCTGCAACTCACACTGAAGAAAAAACTGCAGTGTGAATACCCCCTTGCTATCTCTATGGATTTTGACTGGTTTTAATCAGAGGCATTATGAATAAGAGATCTATTATAGCATGAAGAATGCAGGACTGATCAGGAGTAAAAGATTTGTTGTTCTGATAAGTAAAAACTTAAATGAAAAATGTTTTGCAGGGATTTTTCAGGAAGTGATTCAGAGCCCAGCTTAATGGACTGGTCTGTAAATCCAAATGGTGATCGATTAATTCGGCTTTAATTTGCAGCAGGGATCAGAATATCTTCATGCATCTTTTCAAGCACTGGTCAAGCCAATTAATAGAATCATAAAATCATAAAATAGTCAGGGTTGGAAAGGACCTCAAGATCATCTAGCTCCAACCCCCCTGCCATGGTAATAATAATGCTATATTCTACCAAAACCTTGGTACAAGGAGCTGAGAACATAAAATGAAAAATATTTATTTATATTACAGGTATCGGAAAGAAAAAAAAACGAACGACTATTAAATGAATCCTCCATAGAGACTGGGAGAGAGATTACATGAGTTATTGAGATTCACAAACACACAGGAAATACTCCCTGACCAGTGAATGTTCATGCCACCCAGCTTATGTTATGATTACTGAATTAATAATTATCTTTTTGCTCATTTTGGCAGTGAGACAGTATAAGAAATGATGAGAAAGAGTAAAAACACACAGCAGCTGATGCAAGAAGTTGAACAATAGTTGACTGAAGTACGTTAGTGAAGCAGTGGAAAGAAACCATGAGAAATGGCTTAGCTATATTATTAGAAGTGCTACATTTTACTTAGTTACATTGTTTCAAAGGACTTGATGTACTTGATATTTCTGCATTCTTACACTAAATATATAATTATGTAATAATTAAGTTACCACTAATAGTTTATTCAGCGTCTCCAACAATTTTTCAATTTACTTCACTTGCTGTTTTTTTTTCTTATCCCAGCCTCTTCCCACCCTATTTACTGTCTTCTAAAAATCTGCTTTCATTTCGAATACATATAAGTGCTTTTTTAGTTCTTATAAATAATGTCAACTCATTTTGACACATTCTTGATAACACTTAAATTTGTTGTATTTATAATTCCTGTCTTCCTTGTTTGTTAACACAATAAAACAGTGTCTGACAAAGAATATGATTTTATTTATATTTACTGCTGCTGTCTTCCTAATAACCACACTGTTAAGGTCCACTTACTGTTTAATTTCTTAACCTCATTTCAAGAAATGTCATGGTCCAAAGAGTGGTATTTCTAATAAAGAGAAGTTTTTCAGTATATCTTATATCCAGGTTGTGCTAATATAACAGTGACAAAAAACCGAGTAGCATATTCCTTGGCTGAGCAGTCATCATATTCCCTCTTTCCTGTGAAAAGGATTGCAAATGGCTTGCCAAAACATCTGGAAGCAACACTATAAAATGTGGGAATATTTATTTACTCCACCCTGAAGAGCGATGGAATCTTGACTGAATAGCAGGAGATTGCACACAGTCCAGGCTAGGGAATGTGCTACCTTAAAAAATGCATTTGTGGACAGAACAGGGCTGCTTCCTTCTGTATCAGTCCCTTAATCTTTTTTGGTTGAGGCAAGTAGTATCAGGATCAGCTGATTAATTCCTGCTACAACAACTGATCTAGTATTTCCCAGGCTCTCTAAAACCCAATTTGCTTTGTCCTCCCTCCTCTCAGTTTAGCCTGAGGTCTGTGGGGTTTATTTTGTTCAAAATCACACTGTGGATCTGAGCCTGTATTATGGATAGTTTTGTTTCTGTCAAGTCACAGTGAAGAGAGCTCTGAAAAAAGCCAGTGTTTTCTGATTCCCTGATGGTATTGAGGACACACAGGCAGGCTAAGAATAGGACAGTGTGAGCGTTTTACCATGAGGAAGGTAAAATGTAGTTGTCTCAACACCCTGTTCAACACTAGAAGTTTAACACTGTCAAGGGAATTAGAAATCTGAAGTCTTTAAAAGACTCTGTCACCTCCACTCCTATGTGTCAGAAGACTAACAGTGGTTTCAAACCTCTGCTGAGACCTAAGGAACATCCATTGTAACTACTATCATGCGTTTAGTTATTTACAAGAGCTCAACAGACTCTACCAAAACCAAGTAAAATGCTGGCTTGACAAATGAAAGCTGATACTGCTTAAACTGATCCACGGACATACTTCTTATTATACGCAAATCAACCACTATTTTAAATGCTAAATAGGTGGCACATCAAGCTGATTTATGACCATGCTGTATCTTCCTTTCATGTATCAGTAAAGATATAACTGATCTTCTATTATGGACTTTTTCCTGAATTACATTCAAACACCTGAAACCAAGTATACTGGATGTACAAGCATCACAATATGACTGAAGTCTTAAAGATCTAGTTGCAAGAAAAGAAAATAGAACTTACTTTCTAAAAGGAACTGATCAACATTGGAATTTTTAAATGCAATAAATATCACTGTACTGTTTCATTCTCCAGAGTAAATGGAACATTAGATTCATTCTTGATATAACTGCTGAATCAATTCTTGATATAACTGCTGAATCAGCCAAAACCGATCTGACTCACATCTAGGTGGTGGACTCAAACTGCTTACCAAACAGACCACATTAGTGGAAGTCCATTTGGACCCAAGTTATTAAGGACAAGGAGAAATACCCTCTGTACTTACTGTACATAAAAACTGTCACAGTTATACAATTAATCAGATACTTTGGAGTTGATCATATTGTAGAGCAAGGAAAAAATAGAAAGTGGTTAACTTTACCCATTTCAGTCCTAATGATATTAACTAGAATAACAGTTAAAAAATAGCCTTATATGTTAAGAATTAGGAAAGAAAAACTTTGATCAAAAAGTTTTTTAAAATTAACATATCTGAAGATAAGTTTTAAAAAAAATCATTATATACCTTCATATTCAAATCCTTATTTAAGCTTTCCTCTTCCAGTTACTACTCTTAAAATATACAGCAATAGTTAATAAGACAAGACTAGACTTAACTATTGACTTCCATAATAAAACATGAAGATAAAAATGAGGGTTGGTGTAATTTATAAGAGAGAAAATGATATACTAAAAGCAAGACACTAAATCAATTTTAAACACCAAACACAATTTATGTCTGACTTTAAAACTCATCCACAAAACATTAATCTAGACAAAGGCCAGAAACTGAACGAGGCATAATTTGTGAAACTGATACCTTTCATCATAACCTTTAGCTGAAAAGGTCATTAGATATATTATATCTAAGTGAGCAGCTTATCCCTGCTTCATTACTGATAATTAAGGCAAGTAATATTTTCTTGACAGTAATGTGTCCAGTAAGAGATATCGTCTAGTTTGCATAAACCAGACATTAATTACCACAGTAGTATCGGAGATAAAAAAAATTAAGTACCTGTGTAACATAATTTCATTATTTTTTCTTCATTTCCTTAAAGAATTAGCAGGCTCAGAAACATAATGAGCATATTAAGAAATCAATTTTCAAGCATTTATTAAAATCCTTACACACTACACAAAAATATTTTTGTACATACATAAACAGAAATGAAGGCATCTTGAAATACACGCATTATTTAGCTATTCTGTCATCTTGCTCTACTAGAGCAACATTCAATGGTGAAGAACAGAGATCAAATAATAGGTTTGTATATGGACTTAATTTCAAATGTTAAGGCTTTCACATAGACAAAATCATAAATGACTCCAAGACCTCTGAACTGCAACTCCAACTTACGTACAAGCTGTTTCACCTTATTTGCATAAATGATAGTTTTGCTGTTTACAGAATAGCACATACACAAAGTATCTGTGTGAGGATGACAAATTTGTCACTTAGATCATAATCTGTGTAACAGTTTTCATTTCTCAGTAGAAATGTCTGTTTTGAAAAGCTCTGTTGCACAGTGAAGATTAAGTACGTGTAATAGTTTATCCATCAAGGTGTGTTATCTATCATATTTCACTCTACGATAACCTAGACAAATGTTATCTAGACAGATTTTACCCTTAGTCATTGTATCACATTTAAATGCTGTTCCCACTGCATGCCATGCAAACGCCATAACAGAGATACACCGTCCTTTCAAATTCTCTCAACTCCAGAATGCCTGAAAATGTGAATGAGTATTTAAAAATAAAACCTGAGAATAAACTGTGCATTGGATTTGCATGGCAAGGTTTTGGTGGCAGGGGAGGCTGAACGGGTGGCTTCTGTGAGAAGCTGCCAGAAGCTTCCCTAGTGTCTGACAGAGCCAATGCCAGATGGCTCCAAGATGGGCCTGCCGTCATAATATTGACAAAAATAACTTGCATGTATATCCTGAAACATTTGTTGATTTTGGTGTTGTTACAAATAATGACTTAATACATCTGGGTTTAATCTGTATTTTGATTATAAAATGATCTGAGTGAAAACAGAGAACAACATTTTGTGCCACATTTCTAAAGTCAGTATGCTTTTATGGCTAATGACATATAAATAATTTATTAACATCTATATACCACTTATAAACTTGTTTTATTAACTATTATTGCCTATTTTGCAATGGATAAATTTTCATAGAATGAATTCTGAAACTTTGAATTTACAGGTTCTGGTTGTATTTTGGTATTTGTGGGATCTGTATGTGTGGGTTTGATAGAATAGTGAAATTGAGGCTCAAATTACTGAACTGAAATGATTAAAAATTATAAACTAAACTAGTTCTTAAATATTTTTTAAAAGATAACAAACTACAAAAAATAAAGTCTAGGTTATATATTGCATTAAATTGAACATATTCAACTGAGTTCAAAATGAACTTATTTGTGGTTATAACATATTTCATTTATTGATGTTTATTTTTGTACTTTCCTTAAAGCAAGGATTCATTTTTTTCAGACAATACAGTTGTACATATTAATTTGGATTTTACTACATATTTTCATGTAAGTGAAAAGTTGAGAACCAAAACCTCATGACGACAGGAGAGAAGGTATAGAAAAATGGGATGTGGGAATTAGAGACAAAGGATTTCAAAAGTGATAAGAAAAACAGTCTAGAAGGAAAACGGAGAGGCAAAATAGAAGGAGAATGAAAAAACTCAAACCATAATCCTTCACTTTTCCCCTCTGCAATACCATAATACATTTTATATGACTTTTTACCACTTTCTTAAAAGGATCTGAGAGTGTGTTTCATATATATATATATACATATGTATAAATCAGTGTGTGTGTACATATATATGCAATATACAAGTTATAAGCATACAGTTGATTTAACACATATATTCTTTTCCCAGTTTTTTAAAAGACCATGAAAGCCATCATGCAGAATTTCTCGACAGTTTTTTCAGTAAGTGCTTCTTTAGAACATTGGTAGAGAACAGAGAGATTAACATATACTCCTGAAAGTGGTATGATGTTAAGCCATCTCCATGTTTCTCAGCTATCCTAAGTATATTTTATAACTGGCATTGAGATACAACACAAACTTATGTAATTTTAACTTATATACCCAGTCTATCACAAACTTCTAACTGTAAATTGACTCTGGAAGAATTCTGAATCTGGAATTTTTCTATAATTTATACACACTGTTCATTTTTATCATGATAATTTGCTTAATGGGATAATTTAATATAATTCTAACAGTCATACTAACTTGTTAATTTTTTTAATTAATATTTTATTGTTCTTAATTTCCATCTGTTTTTTTGATGTGGCATAGAGATATCATGAGATGATATTTTTCTAAAAGTACTGGGGATAGATATAATGGAATATTTTTAAAGCAAAAAATGTGATTTCAGAAACCTTGAGAACCTCAGCATATAGCAAAAGTGTAAACTTATGCTGACAGCTCCTCCCAATAAGCTTTTCACAACTTGCCTCAGTTTAAGAAGCAGAAATTAGCATTCAGTGCTTAAAATGCTACCACTACGTCTTCAGCTTCTTCAAATCAGAATTCAGAAAGGGTAAACCCCAAATTTGTTTATTAGCAAACTGGGGAAAACTCTCACAAATCCAGTCACTGTTTTCAGTTATCAAACTAAACCTGCAGTTGCATAATTACTTTGGTGTTAAATTTGACCGGAAAACAGACTGAACTATTCTGGATGACTACAAACAATGGCAAGAGATGGAATCAGATTTTGGTTTTAAAAGTAATCTAAGTAAGACATCATTTTTCTCTCTCTCTTGTTCACTTAAAACATTAAGCTTAAAATGTGTTTTGAACACCTGGGAAAGATTTACAGACTCCTTGAGGATGTTTATAGTGAGTTTCTTCTGACAGTATGAGCATGAATGTGTACTCCTCATGTTTCCACACTTTCCCCTGTGACAGATATGGAGCAGTAAAGGAACCACTAGAAATCAGACAGCTTTTCAGCAGATTTAGGGCATGTACTTGAAAACTGCATTTTTATTTTAGGTTTTGACAAACGGAAAAATCATGTTTAAAATTCTGACATCAAAACCTGCAGTTTCATGCTTCACCTATACATCCCCTTAGATGTAAATACACACGAAAGCATAAACATGAAAGTAAACACCACTTAAAATTTTTCCCCTTAAGTTCTGTGCTAGGCATTTTCTCACATTAATTATTTATATTATCTTGTTAATGAGCTTATATTCATAGGAAGCCAAGAGTTTGATTGCTAATCAAATCTTGGCAAAATTTGCAATAACGTTAAAAATGAAGGAGTTTGGACCTCCTTTAGTATTCAATACATACTTGCAGCTTTGGCATCTACATTACCTTACATATTTCTTACGCACATAAAATGGTAGAAAAAGTTAGCAACATCACATTAAAACACTGAAGCAGCTAAACTTCTGCTATTTACAACAGTGACTGACACAAACCTGGAACACATCCTGGCCAGGAGCCTGTCTGATGTATGTAACTTATTTCCTTGGTGCAGCATTCAAAAATGAATTTGTGTTGAAGAAGAAAAGCCAAACTATTCCTAGAGTAATATAAATTTTACTGTATTCCAGCATCTTGGGCAGTTTCTGAAACACTGCTCCAAAAAAAGGAAAATGATTTTTAACTACAATAATCAGTACAGCCTACAAGAATGCTTCAAATAAATAAAATTTGGTGATTTGACTAGATGAAGATGCACACAAGATGATAAAGCAAGACTTCATGATTAGCATCAGTATTTTCCTGTATAAATTTATCATACAACTACTTTAAATTCTTCAAATTTTATATTTCAATACCAGGTTACAAAGTTCTATCTTACACCACTTTTACTTATGCCCATATGATCGGCTTCTTATTTTAAGGAAGTCAGTAATCTCCATTTACAGAAGAAAATACAAAAGGGAAAAAGTAAGGACAAAATCTAACCCAAATCTCCAATACTTCTGAAATCAGTATGAAGAATCCAACTTCATATATGGATATGATCATGTTAGGCAGCAATTTTGCTAAGCTAATAAAAAAAAAATTGAATTATTTATGTTATAATTTATTCCCGGCCTATTCTTGGGATAGATGGGAGAAATTCTGTTACTTTTGTTGTTTACTTCCTAAACTGCAGACAAAAATGTAGGGAAGGAAATCAGCACAGAATTCAACCTGGGAAATTTTTGTTCACTGAATGTGTAATTGGAAAATAGAAATTTTTATAAATGCAATCTCAAAATTTGACTAGTATGAGGATTAGTGCCTAAATTTCTTATTTTAGGAAAATGTTACAAAACACCAATTGTTTAATATAAAATCATGGTTAATACACAAGCTTAATCAACTACTTTTCTACACCATTCTGTAAGGCTGTGTAATATCTTAAGGCTCACGTGGAACAGCTGCGCTGACACAATGGGCTGCAGACGTTTTTACTGTCCTAATAATCCACATATTAAAGAGTCCCTAAATACTCATTGATGAGACAGATCATAACAACTCCCATGGAGCTGTTACAGTTTATCAGGTCAGTGATCTGCATACTGAGGATTCCCTAAGTACTCATTGACAGGTAGCATCTCATATACACTTGTACTAAAATAATAATTGCTTCAAAGGAACTGTTAAATCCCAGTTGCGAGAACAAATTAATTTAAAACCACTGAGACAGAACTTTGTTTTTTCTAAAGATCTGACAAATCTAGACAAATTTACTAAACAAACTAAGACATCTAAGCAGAACAACTGTCCTCAAATATTATGACTGGTTGGCATTGTGGTTAAAAATAGTACCCACCTTGTCTTCAGTGAATTACAATCACTACCTTTCTGCTAGGCAAGGGTGACCCAAAACCTGCCCTTGACACTGTTAGAAAACAAATAATTAAAACACTGTTATATAGTTAATCATCTTAATTGAAGCCCTGAACTGGCTGTTCCCTATGTCCTCAATTCCTTCCTCTGACTAGTGCTTTCTTCTGTCTTCACCTCTTATTTTTTATTTTCTCTTTTCTTCCACATCCCAACAAATGTTTACCATTGTCATCTCAGAGCCCTCTGGTTTCTAACTCTATCATTCCCTCTCACTACATTGACATGCTACACATGTCAGGAAAAATTCATAGAGTATAGAAAATTTTGCACCCAAAGGTGCAAAAACCTGTAGCGATTTATCTGCTCCCACCCACTGCATAATGCAATGACACAACCATTTTACACTCTAGACAACTTTCTGGCTTCATGCGAATTTGAGACAAAGCTGAGCCTGGAAGCGTTCATGCAGACTACCAAAGAAAGTGAATGACTACAAGGAAACTGCCTACACAGAGTCAAAACACTGCTCCTCTAAAGGCAGAAATCCAGAAGAAAAGGCTGATTCACAATGTTAAACAAGAATACCTTGAGATATATGCTCACAATGAACTTGTGCCTGATAATGGTATCCTTTGCCATTAGGTACAGGCAGTGAATCACCGGAATTTTTCAGGGCTAACAGTGATACTTCTGTTAGTGCTTACATCATCTGCTTCACAGAGCCCTGAAATCATATGCTTCAAATATTATTTATAGTCCAATCAAGAAGCAAATAAACCACACTGCTTGTTTATGTCACTTGCCTTTTATGACTCATTTATCTTATAGCTACCAGGACACACAGATCTAGCTGACACTGGTTGTTGTGTTTATGAAAATGTTCTTCAAGAAAACTGTACTTCTAAATCAGATGAAACCTCAATCAAATTTACATTAACAGTCAGGGTAGTCACAGTATTCTTGAAAGCTGACAGTCAAACCAAGGAATCAAAACAAGTGGAAGAAGTATCAAAACCCCTTCTGTTGATCTGTGATTTTCATAATACTGGCTATGATAATGGATACAAGGAGATTTAATTAAAGAGATACTATGACAGCTCATAATAGTGTAACAGTAGCAGTTAGACACTGCAAACTCAGATTGTGACAGTTTATTTCTCAAAATTAAATAGCATCATAAAAACTAAGATGGAAGTAATACTTCTTCCCTTAGAACACTCCTAGCAGGTAACTTTTCTCCTCGATCCATATATTTTATGCTTCCCTTATTGAGACCTGAATTATTTCTCTACAGTCTTTTCCTTTATTGTCTTGATAAATCCATGCATATTCTCAACATTATTGCATTATTACCTTAGTCCAGTGTTTTAGTCAGGAACACCAACCTCCATCTGCCCTTCTATTAGCCACTTTTTTACTACTGAAACAAACACTAACCACACTTCTCAATTTTCAAGTTCCTTGAAATTCAATATAACTTTAAATATAGCTGTCTAAAGAGGAGCATACTTATTTTCTATTTGTGAAATCTATTTCTGGCTTTCTCCTCTTAGGTTTGGGATGCTCTGCATATGAAAATTCACAAAATGTCTCATTACACTCCTTCAACAGTTCCCCAAAATTTTCTTCTTCTGTGAAAACCTTTTACCTCATAGAACTCAGATGCCGAACTAATACAAGGCTTAGGCTATGCTGATGAAATCCTAACACAGCAAGTTACTGACTTTTGCCTCTGCTTAAGAAGATAAGAACTGGCATTGTTAGCCTAAGCAGATTTCCCAGCCTCATCCTAATAGAGATGTAAAACACTGTTTTTGCTGCAGCCAAAGGATTAGAGATAGGATCAGGGTGTGTGCTTATGTGTATGTGTAGCTCTCTCCACAATACAATTAATTTTCTTTGCACAGTCTCACCTGTAGTGGCAAACAAGGTCAAAAGCCATGACTTGCAGAACTCTTCTCCAGCTTTTTCTCCTGACATTGTCTTTCTTTTCTTTTTTCCTTCTCTTTGCAAAAGGAATAGGAGGAAAGGCAAGGATTCTCATCTTGTATACCTCATTTGCACAAGAAGGTTTTTACTGCTGCAGGGCTTGGTAAAGATGAAGAAGGCCACCATATAACAAAAAACTACTGAAGGTTCCTGCAGGACTGCTGGAGAAGGAGGTAGTCTTAGGATAAAGGCATTTTACAAGAAAGGGAGAGAGAGAAACTAGGAGAGTTAGGCCAAGAGCAAACTTTTGTCCAGCTGAGATACAGGACCCTGAAGATTCCTTTAGCTTTAAAGGCTAGTTCTTTACAAATAAGGATATAAATGCTAGAATCATCATCCTGGATCTGAACTTGCAAATGAAGCATAAGCTCAAGCTGGGCCAACATAGTTCTTTCTGTTGTACACAGAGAAATACAGTAAGAAACCTCATCTCTTAAGCGTTTTTAACTCCAACCAAAAGTAAGTTCATCTTCATTAGAAGCAGATGTATGTAAACCGGGGTCCCTAAGCATTACAGGATATGCAAACTACATAACAGCAGACAGTCAAAATAAGCTGAATAAGCAATGGTGACCATGTCCATAACTCATCTGTCTTATATAATCTGCAATGGTATTTGACAATAATAAGTAGGCCTATCTCCAAAAAAAGTGCTAAGGCAGCAGAAGACTGAAGGTAAAAACTCCAAAAAAGGGAAATAGTTCACAGATTTCCACTGAGAGGAAGGACAGTGTGATGAAACACCTGAATCAGCAGACCTGTATCAATAAAAGTGGTTGGACTAATAAGTGTTCCTGTTCTTTGTGACTGAAGCCAGTCTTTGAATATTCATGAGGAACAGGCTGTGAAAAAAAAAAAAATTTCTTTCTTTGTCTTTATGGGCTCTGGGAAGAAGCAAAAACATCTAAGGATGCCTAGAATTTTTAATGTTATGTAGAACTTTCATCAACTGTGGAGCTAAATGAAATCATCAAATGGTAGTTTTCCAGTCATAGATTAAATTTCTTTTTGGCAAATGTTGCTAAGGAGTTCAGAAAACAGTCGGTGGCAGTGCCTGCAGCATTTGAAGCAGCTTGACTTGAAGTTCTGATTGTCAGTTGAACTTCCATCCCTGAGGACAGAGAATCCTCCTTCGAATCTCTAGGACATAAGACCGACTATCTGGCTTGCTTTTGTTAATAAGTTTATATTCATAGCAAGCCAAGTGTTTGGTTGCTAATCAAGTGCAGCAGTAAAGAAGTTAATGCATTAATCCAGCTGCTAAAGGCATTCTAATATTTGGGGTCTTTGTTTGAACCACAGAATCATAGAATGGTTTGGGTTGGAAGGTACCTTTAAAGGCCATCTGGTATAGAAGAGCAAGATTACTTGGATCTTCCTATCATGATTCTTAAAGCAAAGATGAGGAAGGTGGGCAGATGAAGAGGATGAACACGAACATCAGCCAAAAAAACCAGCCCAAAGATATATAAACAGCATTATATAAAGAATATACATAACGACTGCTCTCTATGTGGCCTCATTTATCATTCCACATCTAGTTGTATTAAATTCTTTTTTACAAAGTTTGCTACTGTACCTAAAGTTCATCCCAGCATTAAAATATATTATGAATGTTGCTACTCAAAATTTTTCCAATAGCTCTCTTGGTAGCTAAATAGTAGCAAATATTTTTCCAATAGTAGGAAGTATTTTTCCAATAGCTCTCTTGGCATGGTAGTTTTGCAAAGTCAGTAAAAAAAGTTGGGAAGTAGTTAAAAATCCATAAAATGTTAAGATGTTGTTTTTAACAATGAATGGCTTCCCAAAATTACATTTGAAACACAAACATGGAAACATACCATAATACCACAAAGTACTGACAGATTTCTCTGATGGAAAAATCACTGTTAGATTTCGAGAGGGGATGCTGTACTTTTCTAGGGTTTGTCTGTTCTAATAGATGTAACACCTTTTTTTTTTTTTTGCATGCTCTCTTCTGATAACTTTTATACTTGTTTCGAGACTTTTGTACCATCAACCATATTGACAAACTCTCCTGTAATTAGTACTGTTTGCTCTGCTGCAGATCACACCTGATGAAACTTAAAATTCCCATTGTTCTCTCATGTGTTCTCTCATGCTTAACTTTATTTTGAACTGACAACAGTCTTCTCATATATACATTTAGGATACACTATTTGTATTTTAAGCCAGATAACCTGAAAATTTATCAGGTCTTTCTTAAACTAGCACTTAAACGCTTGCTGAACTCAATAAACCCCTGCCCACAAAAGATGTTTCTCTTTGTAAACAAATATTATTGTCCTTTCTTTCATACTTGAATATCACCTGAATTCTTGGGGTCAACTTTAACCAAGCCAAAATATCCTTGTTTTTATTGTAACTGTAATCCAATCCCCTAAGATCCATCCTCTCTGAAAGGGCAAACAATGCACTGCTATTAATTTAGTTTCAGACTGATTTTTTCTAAGTAATGGGTATGAGCTTTACAGACATATCAACTAGATAGATGTTCATGCATCTATTGATTCTATTTGCACAAATGCAAACAGCACACAAATGCTGTTTCTCACAAATCAGCAGTCTCTGCAGTACAGTTTTGTGTAAATAGTTCTCCCTGCTTGCAAAAATCCCCAAATCCCAAAATGAGTTTTTCTTGTATATTTTTACACACAGCCTTTAGTCAATGGAAAGTCTGATTTGACACTTTCCTAACCTCTGTCATATCTCAGGAATTGTAACTCTGTGTGGTCCACGAAGTATTTTTCAGAGGATGTGAAGTTTTATCAACATGATAGAATTACGCATCCTCTTTTATAAAAATTACAATTTTTTGAAGTAGAAGTTTAAAAGTCTATTCTATCTTCAGTCTCTGAAAGCAATAATTTAATTTCAAGTAGATTTTAAAATTATGCTTCTGTAATACAAAGGCATTGCAATGATCTCTTCTTGCTTCTACAATAACAAAGCTGTTCTGAATCACCACAGTGTGTAGATAGGGAAATTGATGAGGAAGCCTTCCCTGAATTACAGGCTGGATTTTCATCATCATTATCTGCTATTTATGATGTTTTAATGTCTTGAAGACATTTTATGAGAAGCTTCAGTGCTGTCACAACTGCTGTAGTGACTTAGGATGCACGAGTACTCACAGAACTTTAATATTTCTCATTTTGTGCAGCTTCCCCTTTTCTTTACAGTGGCCATCTTTCTTTAATATCTAATATGTTACATGAAACAACTGTAATACATAACTATGTTTACCAAACTACGTAAACCTGAAAATTATACGAAGTGATAGGAAATAATAACTGACAGGAAATCATGCTTATAATGCTACCAATCTAATTTAACTCAAACAAACTCAGATTTTTGGTGACTATACCAGGCTAAGTCATCAGCTCACATGAGGACACTGTGACTGATTTACAAACAAAACTGGTGTAGATAACAAAGTTATCAGTTTAATACATATATTTATTAAAATTTCTTTATTTTAAGACTAATTGTTAAGAATTAGGAAGTGGTCAATAAACTTAGGCCCAAAAGTGCAGTTGCTCCAGTTACCACGTATTTAATATATCACTAATCTTACATTTTCATTGAAGTCATAAGTCACAAATCATTCTTGGGTAATAAATATGGCTGAATACACCAGAAGTCAAAATCATAGTCACATAAAACTGCACATTATAAAACCAGCAATCTGTCTTCTCAGTCACTGCCACTCAGTACTCCCAGAAAGGAACTGTCACATACGCTTCTAGACAGACAGGGAACTGTCACAGAGAAACTATTTAAGAAATCAAAATTTGAATATTGGAACCAAAAAAGAGAATCTAAGCATTGAGAAGTGACTAACGGCCTCCGAATAACACAGAGGAATTGAGAAGACAATCACATATATACATTTTAGGAATCTATTGATAACCAATGTCAGAATCATTTTATGCAAGATTGTAGAAGAGCTCTCTAACCACCACCAATCCTTACTTTAATATGAATAGCAGGATGTGAACTTTTCATTTTTCAAACTGTAGAATGAATTTTCAGGCCCTAACCATCCAAATCACACTCCTGTAACTTCTTTGGTGCTGCAGTGGTAAGAGGATGGAACTCCCCTGCCATCTCCAAACCTGTTTAATATTTTTTATAGTCTGTAAAAACAGTACAGCTACTTAATATTTAATAGCAGAGGCCTGAGAAAGACATGATTTTTTTAATGACAACTTCTTCTTCTGATGTGCACAAGAACTACTATGTATGAGAAAGACCATTATGTCAACTCATAGCATAAAGCTTTGCTGTCACACAGCAAAGAATACACAAGAAAATCTCAAAGCCAGACTGAAAATTTAAGAAGTTGTTTTTAAGAAGTCATGGTTAATACCAAGGGAAAAAAGAAAAAAAAAGTAAGTTCTGAATCATGTACCAACCAAATAGTTACTGCAAAGAACAAGAAGATGTTGAGGCAATAGGACGCAAACAGTTGTGGTTAAGTTGGTGCTCTATGCTTTGGCTACCAGGTCTAACATGGTAATATCGCTGCTTGTACCCATGAGAGCTGGTTTAGACATAGCATCAGTTGCACAGGGCACTGTGTTGTGATAGAGAATACACCCAATGAAAAAAGGTTGAGACAAAATTAATCATAATAAATGAGTAAATATGGAAAGAAGGACGATGTACTCTAGGTTACCCTGCTCTTGCAGGGGCATTGGACTAGATGATCTTTCAAGCTCCCTTCCAACCCTTGGGATTCTGATTCTGTGATAAGTTAGGGGTAGATTTAGCATACTGCTACTACACCAGGTGAACTGAGCATGGCTGTGTGGCTGACTTATTCTTCCCTGCCTTCAGAGCAGCTGGTTACTAAGATTTATATATTCGAAAGGGTCCTGATTCTTCTGGATTGTTAGCTGGAAACACTACAGAAAGCATGATACTCATATTACTTAGCTTCCTCCCCACAACTAAAACAGATGCATGTACCACATTCAGCTGTCAAGCATTTCAAAAATACTATTAATTCAGCTTGGACTTAATCTGCTGAATGAAAAAGCCTGAAAAAATGTATTTCAGTTTTAGGAAGGGAGAGGACTATGACTTGATGTGTCAGAAAATTAGGCTGATAGTCATGAGTGCACCACTGAAACTGCCCTTTCCATCAACAGGAATGGACAGTACTTATTTGAAAGGACAATGTGACTGTCAGACACAGAAAGCTGACAGACAGCTTTTCAATCCAGTAAGCATACACAATATGAATAAATTTACAATTTGGAAAAAAAATACAAGATTTCAAGATTACAAGAACAGAAGCAGTTTTTGCTTTGTCATTCTTTCTTAGGAATGCTCCAAGCAGGTATAAACTTTGGTAAAGGTCAACACAGTAACAGGCATCTTGTCTGAAGTTCAACTATTGCTGCTGATCTATTAATAACATAATGTTCTAACAAACAGAACATGACATTTTAAATACTTCCGGAATTTTTTACCTCCTATACATCCCTCCAATATTGCACTGGTTTGTCTCAGAGAAAGACTTCACAGTTTTAAATTAAAAATCAGAAAATGCTTCACAAACCCAAAATACTTTGGTTAGGAGAAAGCAGCAGCCATGCAGCTGAAAACAAGGGAGTCCAAGAAAAAAATTCCTCTCTGTCTATACATGCTTTGCTAAAAGTCTCTTGACACAAATAAAAGGATCCTCCCCAACATATGGAGGAGCTGCTATGCCCTTCCGGGGATGGTCTGTAGCTATGTTCACCTCAGGCACGCCAAGGAGAGGTGAATTGTCAAATGTAATTTCAATCATTGGCTGGTTTGGTTGAGGCAGATTAGTTGTACGCAATCATGATAGATAGTTTATCCCAGCCCCAAACTGCCGCTTGGGAAATCTTGCACGCAAACGAACAGAAACTCAGTCATTATTAGTGTCAAGAAGGTGTACAAAGGCAAAATTTGGTTGGCAGCCAGGCAAGATGAATCAAGGCGAAAAAGGGACCAATTGCATGTTCAAAATGGAAATTGATAGGCATGTTTTAGTTTGGAAAGATTTTAAACACCAGAAAAAGTCATACATTATTAATTATCCAGGGATAAATATTTAAAAAGTCTTTCTCTGTGGAGAAATACAATTTTTTAAGTCACACAAACGTCCTAATTTTAAATTTCTTCATCCCAGAAGCTTCAGTATGACAGTTCCTCACACTTATTATATAAACTCAAATATTCCTGCTCTGTAACAATATTGCAAACAAAAAGTTAACCACCAAATAAACATTTTTAAACAATTACAAGGTATATGAGTTTTGCTGAACTGTTTGTAAGCAAAGCAACCCTTGGCATCCCTTACAGTGGAGCATAATGGTCATATTTATCACCGTTACCTTTTCAAAGGTACCTAAATATTTAATGAACAAAACAATAAAATACACCTGTGTGAGCAATCACAATCCTTGTTTCTCTAATAAATAGCAAAAAATTGCTAAAAGAGAATGTCCTCAAGTTTCATTGCCTGAAGTGATATGCTCTGACAAATCTAACAGCTCTTTCTGTGTCATTCCTAATGCACTTGTCACTCAGTATTATCCATCCTCATTAATGACAATGGGAAAGTTTATCTTGGGAACACGTTTTAAATCATCCACTCTTTACAATGGGACCATGAAATCTCTTACAAAACATGAGGCGGGAACTACTCTGACAACAAAACCCCTTCCTGGCAGCTTTACTCTTAGTTCCTGTTCAAGGAATAATGTGTTTATCATATGACCACATGGAAAAATATATTAGATGAAACTTGAAACAAGAATAGCTGGTTTGATTTTTCAAGATAGGAGGTAATTTTATGATATTTTTATTATGCTGAGAACAGTAAATATTTCAGGAACGCAATTTTGTATGGAACCATAGTTCCTCTTTTAGGGGAAAAAAAAGCTTAAAAAACACTCATAAAATAGTTTGAATATTCATTCACTAAACACTTGCTGTAAATGGTGATACTTCTGTCAGCAAAAATTATCGCTACAGACTGTTCCTGGCTTTGTGCAAATTCTGCTTTATTTATAGATATTCTTACCGGTTGTTTAGATTGTGCATATAACAATACACTACTTATGCCTAATTGTCTCCAGTAAATACTCTGTTTTGATTAAAAATTCTTGAAACTTATAACCCCCCATGTCAATGCTATTTATGCACTTGCAAAAGATCACAATTATTCCCTTTACTTCAGATGCTCTAATGTAAAAACTGCAACGATTGCTTCTCTTCATAATGTTGTTTGTAACAACATTAACATTCTTCCATAAAAGCAGCAGTTAATGTACCTTGCTTTCAAACATGTCTGCTCTTACTGCACCTTCAATAAATGGTAAACTTTGCAAAGTAACAATATAATTTCAAAACACAAACTAGAGAAACAAAACATACCAAAAAGCAAGCATGTGCTGCAAGTAGGTATTACAGACGTTTGTGTGAGCACAGGTAACTTCTACACTGAATGTGCAGAATAATGTTGTCATAAAGGATGCAAATCCACACCATGGTGTGGATGAACAAGAAAGGACGAAAAGCAGAACACAGCATGTACGCGTATAATTTTTAGTTCAGACTACACAAGGAAAAAGTGCTTCTTACACAAGGATATAAGTAATCTACTGACAAAATGCTTTTAGTGTAAACCTTCTACATTACAAACACAGCAAAATTTTCCTTTGTAGGTTTAGAGGCTTTTCAGTAACCTGAATTTCATTCCCATTGCTTTCCCAAAGCCAGAACACCCGTTTCAGATCACGAAAAAAACCACAACACAGATGTAAGTCCACATCAAAACTGTGTCTCTTCCATACTGCAGCTGTGTCCCTGAAAATTCCTAAAGTTGCCCATGTTTTCTTAGGACAGAACAAGCACAAGCCAGTTTTTCCTTTGCTGTTTTCATGGGTTTTCAAAAAACAAAAGGTAAACTACCAGAAGTTTCAGACTATTGCTCAAGATTTTAGCAGGCAATAGTGATTTGTCTTCTTACTCTGCAAAACCTCACTCGATTAAAAGAAAAATTAGAAAGAATGTGGCTTTTTATTTAACTGCTGAGAATTTAAATACCTCATTGTAAGTTCTTATCAAAATGTAAAGAAAACCTAAAAAGAAATAAGCAGGACACTAACAAAATAAAGCAAATATACGTTAATGCCTAGATATTTGAATGTAGATACTTTAATGACACATACACAGAAATAAAACTTGACCTAATACATTTAAGGATAATAGTAGTTTGCAGAATGCCTCTTTACTTAAGCAAAATGTGAATTCCGTTTAGGTATACAGCCCTTCTAAGCAACAGGAATCTCCTTTTAGTTACTCACTGGAATATCTGCACGCATTCAATATTCATGCTATCTTTCTCTCTATCCATTTTTAAACAGAGTTAAAGGAGTAGCTAAAACTCTGCCAATAAAATGACAGGAAGGCTATTTTTAGTCTAGATGATGTAGACCAAATAAAAACAGCCCATGGCTATGCTACTGGTGAGGATCAGATCTAAACACAAATACTGGATTCTCTTCTTATTAATTCCTTATTTTAACAGCAACAAGAATTACAAATGAAATAGTGGTTCGTATCTCTTAATAAACATCCTGGGAGAATGATTTTCCTCTATATTATAGGAGCAAAACCTCATATAACTCCTGTCAACCCTACTCTCTGGTAGCAAAAGGTTTGTGAAAGGTCATTTGAGGCAGCATAGGAAACCTGTAATCCACCCAGAATTACAAAGCCTTGTACTAAAAGGTGAGAAGTACTGATTAAGAAGTATATGGTGTTGCCTCAGGGGCTTTAGATTACAAACCTGAGACATAACTGCCTGAAGAGACTGCAGTATTTATTGATTAAGCAACACATTACCAAATCCCTAATAAATCAATGAGAGAAGAGATGAAATCAAGGGATAATACCACATCATAAAGAGCTGAAAATAAAATGCTACTCAGTCAGTAAGCAGCTGAGGGATGTGTATGCTATACATTACATACTGTATATCAGGATGGGTACAAGGTGTGGTTATATCTACAAGCAGACATTCCTTGGCCAGTCCCTAGAGCGTAGCTTCACCATAGCCTGCTTGATTCCTACTCTCAATCTGCAAGTAAGCACTACCAATTCAGGACACCTATGTAAATACTAAAACCAGAACAAGGTCTTCCTTAGTTTACTCATTTCCTCTTTATATGACACATAAGATTTAAAATAAAGTGATGAATATTGTACTAAATCATTCAGAAGTTACCTTAAGACTCAGCTACGATGGGCAAATCGTCCTCCTGAAAACTTCTTAGGCCGGTCACACAGAGCTTATCTTTTTCAAAACAAGTGAATGTACAGCTCCTTAGCAAAGATTACTGAAGATTTTCAAATATTAAACAGTGAGGTTATATTAAGAAAGGCAAGCACCATTCTGCATGCAAGGCGAAACTGATTTCTGTTGCACAGCAGTTCTCATATCCTACTTAAAAGTGAAAAACAGTGTTCTTTTTTTTTTTTCTTTTCCATAGAATCCCAGACTGGTTTGGGTTCGAAGAGACCTTAAAGCTCAACCAGTTCCTGCCCCCTGCCACAGGCAGGGACACCTTCAACTAGACCAGGTTGCTCCAAGCCTAATCCAACTTGGCCTTGAACACTGCAAGGGCTGGGGCATCCACAGCTTTTGGGCAACCTCTGCCAGGGCCTCGCCACTCTCACAAAGTTTTCCGCTTTTGCTTTCAAACATGACACAAACAGGCACACTGCTCAAAGATTAGTGATTTAGTATGAAGGAAAGATAAGTCCATTTGGTAATTGATTTGTAAACCTCTGAATTTAATGAACATCTAAGTGAAAATTCTTCAGTGAGTTTTGCTATAACAGACTTGAAGTAAAATGAAAGAAGATGAAGAACCTACAGACAGTATTTTCATAAGCTAAAAACTATGGCTTTCTCAAACCTTAAATATCTGAAATGAGCCATTTAAAATGAATTATTTTCAGTGAGTGCTATCAGCTGTTTTCTGAAAGTCGAGCTGGTACAAACTGGCACACAAATTCACTTTATTTATGTACTTTTGGGTATCAATACAAAGCTTTGGTTACTGCACTCTATATAGCTACCACCACTCACATTGTTCAGAAGGAATGAATGAGGAAAGAGGGAGCTGAACTTCAACTTGGTAATCCCATTCAAATTCAAGATACTGTTCTGAAGGGGGTTAATACTGTGTTAACAGTAAGCTGGCCAGAAATACCTCTTCAACTGCAATAAATAATCTTCTTGGAGACAGTCTCACTTGATGTTTGAAAATCTATTGTTTTTTTACATGCAATGAAAAATTTTAAAACTGCATTATGCATAACAACAGATTCCTTTGAAAACCACATGTAATACAACCAAGAAAAATAAAATCAATAGCAAGCAACTAAAACAACTGTGAGATAGAGAGCAACAAAGATGGCATGACCAAAATCTATTTATGCCCTAAGCACCATAGTCCTCAGCCATTTTGCTTATGACAATCTACTTTCTGCAAAATCCTCTTGGCCAAGAATATAAAAATAAAATGTATTCTAGAATTCAGTCACAAATAATACCTCATAATTTGGCCAAAGCAGAAAGTTGTGTTTGTACAACAGTTACAGAACATTTTTTCTTTACCTGCAGTATTTTGCAGACTATGGATATTTTTTAACTCCTGTCTCATTTCAGCACTTTTGTTAAGTCTTTCAGACTAAGGATAGTAAGACTAGTTTGCTCTCAATAAAACATTCCTGTATGTTAAAAGTTCAGTAAAGGATAATATCCTTTGTGAATCAGTAAAATAAAGAGATGAGCAAAATGATATGAAAAAAGCTTTTTTAGAGGTGAAGAATTTAAAGAAACCATAAATGTGTGACTATGTTCATCCAAAATCACTAACATATTCACAAGACTGGAAATGTTAAGCATTAATCTTGAATTTGCAAGATTACAAAAAAACAGTTTGGAATTTCTTTGATTATGCATGCTACTAGTCACAGCAAACATTTGGCAACTTTGCTCTGCTGACCTACAAAATGACATTTTAATCCTTCCCAAGTTTTAGATGGGTCTACCTTACAGTTTCCTACTTCACAAGGTACTTTGAATCATTTTCTGCCCAAAGATCAATAATCAAAAGCATAATAAACAGTCTTGAGATGACATGATCCAGATGGATATGCAACTACCATGCAGAGATGTAAATTCATCCTCTTCTCATTCTTTCCCTGAACTCGCACTTACATGTATTTTGATAAGGTTCAGATATGATGTAAACCGATGCTTGAGAGAATTTGACTTCCTGTAAGTTTTAATTTTTGTTTTCCTGCATTAATGTAGATGTATAAAATTTAGAGATCTGTTCTACTGTGTAGAATAATAGAATCATAGAATAGTTAGGGTTGGAAAGGACCTTAAGATCATCTAGTTCCAACCTCCCTGCCATGGGCAGGGACACCTCACACTAAACCATGTCACCCAAGACTGTCCAACCTGGCTTTGACCGCTGCCAGGGATAGAGCATTCACAACCTCCTTGGGCAACCCATTCCAGTGCCTCACCACCCTCACAGTAAAGAACTTCTTCCTTATAGCTAACCTAAATTTCCCCTGCTTAAGTTTGAACATGTTACCCTTTGTCCTATCACTACAGTCCCTACAGAAGAGTCCCTCTCCAGCATCCTTGTAGGCACCCTTTAGAGAGTGGAAGCTGCTATGAGGTCTCCACGCAGCCTTCTCTTCTCCATGCTGAACAGCCCCAACTTTCTCAGCCTGTCTTCATATAGGAGGTGCTCCAGCCCCCTGATCATCCTTGTGGCCCTCTGGACTTGTTCCACCAGCTCCATGTCCTCCTTATGTTTAGAACACCAACATAACACGTAACAGCATCATTACATTTGTTATTCTTTGTAAAGTGAGAACATCATACAACTATGAAATATCCTATTTTTATTAAAACTTGGTATTTTACAAAACATTTAACAGAGGTGGCATTCAGTTCCAGCTGAGAACTATGTGTATAGCACTTAATTCTTTCTACTTCTTAAACACTCAACATCAATATCTAACTTATATCTAAAGAGCACTACTACTTTAGTGAAAAATATATACCTTGTAGATAAAGAGTTTTTTAACCTTTACCAACCAACATTTTAACGAACTATCTCTTTAGCCTACCTGTCCACTAACACTAAGGACTGGGAATATTCCAACTACTTTATTTTTCTGGCAAATAAAAGATAACTTGACCCATTCATTTACTGACTGAACAAGGCCAATTCATTTTATGCTGCAGCACCGACCCTTAACATAGATCCTGTAAATGAGCAGTCCATTACAATATGTACCAGTGACCTTTAATTGCATTAATGGCTTTGTTGCTTGTTCTTCCACTGCAAAACCACCATTACGGTATAAATATTTCTAAACAACATAATTATTTGTTTTAATAAAAATATGTATGACTTCTGTTTACTGACAAGGAACTGCAGATGCACTGTATTTTAAGTGTTAAAGTTTAGAATGGAACCCTCATGTTACACTTGTATAATGTCAAACAACCCATAAATCAAAATTATGAAATAAACTTCAGGATACTACAAATCTTCATATGCAATCTAAAAGTTAACAGTACCTTCCTATATTCATCTTCAGAACATTAAAATAATTTAATCTACATTATTCTGTATGACACAATAAGGTGATATTTTCAAACTAAATTTGTCCACATATTCCCAATATACAAGCTGAATGAAATTCCATACACCACATAAAACTTACCACTTGACTTCAGTTCTATGTAACATAAATATTCAAGGTTTTTTTTTTAACTAAGAGCACACTGAGTATTGTTTTACCTCAAGTTCTTACAATTTAAAAATAATCTCCCAAAACTTTATCTAAATTGTACTGTCACAATTTTAAACACGTTTATTTATTCAAAAGTGTTTGAAAGAATGTAATACATTTTTGACAGGCAGTCTTTTACAATATTGAAATCAAATCCTTGATTTCATCAAACCCTTCATATTCTGTGCCTTATTCCTGCAAGGCTCATGCCAAAATGATTTAGTTTGATTTTCTTTAACAATGGTAGGTTGGCTTGACAGCATCTGACAAAACAATTCAGTGAAGTACACCATACCAGGTAAAGAACCTGAACTGGCTACTAGATGAAATAATGCAAAATGGAGCTTGGAATTATGACATAATTAGTTTTGCAAAAGAATCTTTTTGCAGTATTACTAATTGTAGATTAAGAAAATTTTATGGTGTTATAAGTAGTATCTTTTGAACTATGTTTAAATAAAACAGTGGTAATATCTTTATTAATATCATAGGAAAAAAGGTCAGGAAAAATCAATATAA
This sequence comes from Melopsittacus undulatus, assembly GCF_012275295.1. Lineage (NCBI taxonomy): Eukaryota > Metazoa > Chordata > Aves > Psittaciformes > Psittaculidae > Melopsittacus > Melopsittacus undulatus. The sequence goes on from NC_047534.1 coordinate 22,607,088, forward strand.
CAGTGGTTTGACTGGCTTAAATTTAATCTGAATTTTATTACAGTGTTTTACCAGTCTCTGTTGGAAAGTTTAGTTTCATGTGCAGAGTTCCCTGAGCTGGAGTGGAGCATCCAGTACTACAGTCTGCCACAGGTATGATGCTATGTGCTCAAGGCAGGTTGAGGGGAAAGAGAAGTTTTCCATGTAAGTTCCAAGGGTACTTGTGTTCTCTAGCACATGGGGATGAGATGCCCCAAGGATTTTATTACAGTAGAAAATTAAAGAAATACACTTTCTGGAACCCTAAAGAAAAGTTCTGTCTCACCTTTGAGCCAGGAAAAACTGTGAAGTTTCACTTATGTTCCAGGCACTGGGCAGTGGAGCAGTCACAATTGTGTTACCCTCTGGCTTGGTAAAAGCAGATTCCATTCTGAAGCTGTAAGGCCCTAACGTGGGGTCAAGTCTTGGAATGTCACAATTTATCTACCAAAGCACATTGACTTAGCTCCCAACATTACAATATGTATCGTGGAGTATGTATTAGCTTTGGTGTTATAATGTGTGAACTTTATCTCAGCAAACAAGAATTAATTTCCAATTGCTATAGAACTATTACCTCACTGAAATTTGTAACAAACCAATGTTTTGCCTTTTGTCAGCTCACTGGCTCACAGATTCTTTTTGTTAAAATATTGCCTAAAATAGCTGATTAACTCAAATGTTGTTTGTTTATTTACAAAATTGCTCAGCTTTATAAACATCAGTGAAATATAGTCAGCATTAGGGGATGTCATTAATGAAAGCTGCTTCAAATTCTCTTGGAAGAACCCTATAAGAAGTGATGCTGTTAGAGGTACAAAAGGTACTTTCTAGTCTCATTGATACAGAGGTTGGCATGGCATGTACGTGTATTTTAAATATATATTGATTCCATATGCACTGATGATTGGGTTGATTCATAGCTCCAGAAGAAACAGCTCATGAATAACCCTGAACCATTATGTTTGTATCTGGTCTTGATGTGTTTAATGAATAACTGCAAAATGTTCCAGGAGCACAGTTCTGGCACTCACTGACACCACCATCTCCCAAGTCTCTTAGGGCCAAAATGTATGATGCTAATACCACATTGAAGCACTGCAGACATCAGCTCTGACTTGGTCTTACCACCTCTTTTGGTAAATAATGTACAGCAGTGGCTAATTGCACTTCTCCTTTAAAATTATCACAGTGCAGCTGGTATAAAAAAAATATAAAAGTAGAAATACAGAGAATTCAGATAAAAGCTACCTAAGACATTTCCTGGTTTTAATTGCCAAGTTCACCATCTTACAAGAAAAGAGTTTTAAGTCTCCTTCCAGGTACCAATGCTGGACTCATAGCATACACATGAACGTCTGGAGTTGCAATTAGATCTTCCTTATTTTGGTAATCATTAATTTTCTCATAGTCCTTTATTGATAGACAAAAAAGGACATTATTTTAATGCCTTCAGAGTCATACATTTACTTTAATTCTGTGCAGACCTAATTCCTGAGTTTTGTGATTGTTTCCTTCCAAAGACATAACCTTTTACTCTGGCAATTACCACTAGGAAAAATGCACTGCAGAGTGCTCCATAGTACCATATTGCATCTCCCTGCCACTGAGAAACCAACAACTTGCTTGCTGCAGGACTCCTCCCATTCTTTCTTCTCCTATTAGGAAACACCTCTCAGAAAAGAATCTTCTAAGCTCGAACATTAAGCTCTGGAAACTTACTTATTTTTGCTGTGTGACAATTCTTTATATAGCATATGACACTTGGTTTTAAATTTAGCTGTCTTTTAAAGATTTCTATTCTGGTTTGCACAGGTGCTATACAGCCCTTAAAAAGAAAATCATATCATCTGGCTTGTACTCTTACACCTGGCTCTCTGATAAAAAAGTCACAACATGCATTCATTTGACAAACTGTACTATAAAACTTGTAGGAAAAAGCTTATTTTCTAGACTATTACCAATTGACTGATACATGAATACTTAAAAAATTAGCAGTAAAACAAAACTAGAGAATTAAACTCATACACTTTCCTATTTGCAAACATTTATATGAATTTATCAAAAGTTTTAACTTTAAACACATAATTTCAGAGGTTTATGTTGATCAGCCAATAACAAAGGGAGTTAATCAAATATGAATCTTCTCCAAATGTCTTGTCAAACCAGGTAATGATGTCCTGCCAGCCAAACTCAGAGGGAACATGTGAAACAAATACAAAAGTAAACAGGCCTTAAGCTGCCCAAGGGAAAGTCAGCAAGATGGCAATTTCAATCATTTGGAATAATACTAAAGCAGCCTTAGGCTCTTCTCAGAATGGAAACATGTCACTGTTACTGCAATATTTCAACAAATCATACTGAAAAAGAAAGGAACACTTATGTAATCGCAGCCCTGGAACAGCACTTTAATCCACAGTAAGGTGGAAAATAATTAAGAGGAAATTCCCTTTTTGCAAGTAATTATAAACATACGTAAATAACAAAGGCAAACATTTCCTTAGAAATTTTGAGGAGTGAAAAAAATCAAATCTAGGCACAGATTCCTTTAATTTTCACACAGGAGGCTTTGGAACAACAAAGACCAAGTTCTATCAAATAAAACTATGAACCTAACATCCCTGTAAAATTTACCAAATGCTGAAGAAAGTTACATTCAGAGCTACAAAGAAAGCAAAAAATACTTCAAGAACAATTCTGCTGAAAAGTTTCATTAAGATGAACGGGTTGTCATATCATTTAACTGAGAAATCAAAAAATATTTCAAATATTTGGGGAACTTATCTAATCAGTAAACTTTCAGTATGTGTCTAGTCATGTAGCCATCTTTTAGTCAATCATCAGAAAATCAAAGGCAAATTGGCATGACTCAACCCAAACTTTAATACCGCATGATTGTGTCGTGTAAGCTTGTTTTGTGAGAGGGCTGCTGTGGTTTTAGCAGAGAGATTAACGACCGGACCTAAGCTGGCCTCCAAACCTTGCCCTGCTGATGCCTCAAGCCCTTTGAAGTCTGACCATCATACCTGGCAAAACAACAGTGGGAACTAGGCTGGTGTCAGATCTAATCAAGTTTCCTGCCTCAGCATAGCTAACTATGGGGTACGCTAATTGGCCCAATTGCGGATTATACCTTTTGCTACAGATTCAAGACAATAATTTAGTCAAATGATGGTTTTTATCTCCTTCTAATTAAGATTCCGAAGTGGGAAGAAATAGGATTAGACAGGCTAACTTCAAAATTGTATCCTTTAAAGTGGTAAGCACATAAGACAGATCTCTGATAATATTCCATATAATAATATATCACTAGTAACTAATGTGTGAAGATTTGGGAAAGCTCAATAGAGCTACTGCACCTTTTATGATAAACATGTAAGTTTTCCTTGATAGGGTCTACCACATTATTTACAAATGAAAAATTAACACTCATAAATATTAATAAAAAAAGCTTCAATTAAAAAAAAATCCCTTCAGAATACATTTCAGTCAATCACATTTTGATGACGAAGATACAGGAAAACCTGTAACAGTTCAATGACTCTGCAGACTATGAAGAGGAGGAGTCCCTCCCACAAAACTGCAATCTAATAAAATGGATTTGACATTTAAGGTTGTTTTACAGATGACGGTTAAACTATAAAATGATTTAACTGGTAAGCAATCCAAAGCTGAAAAAATCCATGTCCCATGCCCTTATTTTAAACTGTCAAAAAAGAATGATGTAGTGATGAAAAGCTTTTTTAGAGAAAATTTTCCATAAATCACAGGTTGTATATTTCTATCTTTTCTTATATAATTTGATTTTAAAATGGCATTTCAAGTAGAGGTCAATATTTTCACCCTAAAGTGTGTATATAACTAAGCAGAAGCTTTTAAAAAACTGTAACATACTCAAAATACATTTTTACTTCACATTTAACCTACATACTAAAGAAATCATCAACTTAGTTGTACTTTGTAAGAAGTACACTGTTGCTCGTACACAACACACACTGCTGTGCTGCTTTGTTTTTACCACCAGAACCAAACCTGACTGCTGACACGACACACTCTAACTGCAGAAACCCATCTTATTCACATCCCTTCTTAATTCAGTTTTCCCTTGCTCCCATTTTTTTATGGACCTCACTGTACTATTCAGCCTAGCTGCCTCCCCTAATAGTATGAGGAAGAAAAACATATATATTATAGATTACTGAAATGTGTACAGGAAGAACACAGTAGGACACTGACCCTGCACGTTCAAAATCGCCCAGTTTGTGTTAGTTCAGCAGCTTATAGAAAGCACACCTCTAAAAAAACCTGAAGTTATTCTAAAGGGAATGCAGCTAAGCAAGGAAGGGAGAAATTATACAGGCAGGTCATACATGCAAGTCTAGGGCAATAGGTTGTTTCAAGGATTCTGCTTACACTCGTTTCCAACACTTCTGCCCCATCGCTAATTCCATTCTTTTTACAGAGATTCCTGCTAAAGGTTTTGTCATTTTTTGTTTGGTTTTGTTTTTTTTTTTTACTTCCAAATGACATTACAAATTGGAATCCCAAATACAGCAGACAGAAAAAAACATATTCTGAGTAAGGACTCAGGGAGGAAAAAAAACCCCAAATACTCTAATTCATAGCCATAATAAATGAAAGTTTACTATGCTGTGAAATGCGGGTGCACGCTCCTCTGCACTTCTGAAAATATTAAGTACATTTGTATTTCAAAACCAAACAGATGCTAGTAAGGTATTGGTTTCTAATGTACTCCTCAACAGCAGTTGTTAAAATGGGTTAACTGGTTTCACTAACCACATTCCCTGGAAAGTGAGAAACATTACGAAAGAATGCCTTTGGGAAAAAAGTCCTCCTCCATATATTTGCCTTTAAGTGGCTTCTGAAAAGGATACCTCTAGTTGTGAAACTTCTAGCACTCATGCAGAGATGACCTGCATGAAGAACTGGCCGCCTGATTAACTATTAACTACTCTCAATAGGATTAGATAATTAAAGACATTGATGACCATTAATTAGGAGGAGGGCACATTAATTTGTCACTTGATAGGGCCCTTTCAATGATTTATATGTTAGGGCTACTTGCAATTGTGAAGGGAAGGGGGCAGTGAAGAGAGAGAACCCTTAAGTTACCTTATCAAGTGGCCAGCTAAAAAGGGCAGAGGGTCAAATAAGGGCCAAAGTGGTCACTTAAGGGTGAAGTCCCAAACACCAAAGCAGTGCCAAGCCACATTGACCATCATTTGGTGATGGAGTAAAAAATATGCTAATTTATTGGTGGCAATTCTCTCTTTTTATGGTTTCGAGCAGTTAAGACAAGTGGCCTGCTTAAGAGCTTTTCATCTGAAAAGAGATTAAACAAAATGGTTTGTCAGGGATGCTCGGCTGTTTCATGTCTTTGTTAAAAAAAATTTGCCCAGACTGTACCAATGACTATCACAGCACCCCGAAAGCCACCTTCCATCTCTAAGCATTACTTGGTTAATAAATACATCAGTTCTAATTGCTTAATAGTGCTATGTTCATTTGCTCTTTAGCAAGATTAAAATGAAATACATCTTTTGTATTACTGCCTTCTATCAGGACTGTCTGCATAAAGGTCACAGAAAAAAGTTTAAATTTAGTGGGAAATTTACTTACGGACATTAGTGTAAATGATACTGTGTTTAAAATGACATAAAAGAGCGAAAGGTGATTTCAGTAATGCAAGGAAAATGGTTTCTGAATACTGATAAGGACACTTATCCCTCATACCACACACAATTTTAGGCAGCATTATACATTAAAATCCCTCTACTGGGGTAATAACATGTAGCTACTTTCCCACCCACTAACACAAGTAAGAGCAAGTCATTAACATTTAATTAAATATGCTCCTGACATCCTTAGAAACATGTCACACTTTGTTACTGAAGGTTGTGGCCTACTTTCTATGTACATTTTAAAGCCAAATAAACTATTTATAATGGACTGATTGAGAGCCGCAAATGAGACATTTTTAATTAGAAGTCATATTACAGGATTTTATAAAGCCATTCTGAACAGCAAAACCAGAGTAAAATGAATTTACAACATCTGATGCATATTTCATGCATTTCACAAAATGAAACATAAGAGATGGGATTAGCTCCACCTTTTGGGTTCTAAATAGTGAAACAAAACTGTTTCTCTTACCTCAATGGTGAACAGCTTCCTTTTTAATCTAAAAGCAAGATCCTTCGTGTCTGACACATCACAGATCAAGCTATTAAGCCGAGGAATCTGACGTACATGAACCAAACCTGGTGGAAAGAAAGAGTAAAGGAGGAAAAAGAATTAAGAAAACACTGTCATCTAGATGCATAAATTAGTCCTACAGCAGAATTCTGTATATTTACACACTCATCCTCCCCTTTTTAAACTGAAGCTTACTACCAGGAGCAATGAAGCAAACTGTGTGATTATACTCAAGTAATCAAGCAGAATAAGATAAACAGAAATCCTTTTGCGAGGAAAACTAATTGCACTTTGGTACAGAAGTACAGATGTAAAGAGCGATCTTAGTACTTGTCAAAACTGCAGCCAGTTTGTGTGTGATTTTCTCGTGTATTTACAGTAAGCAAATATGGCTATCACCTTGCATGCTGCCCACGGCACCACTGAGTGATCTTTATTTTATTAAATGCACCAGTAAGCAGCCAGCAAAACAAGGCTTATGGGTTAGTGATAACCACAGAAGCTCTAATGAGAAGTACTTCGTTTTGCGCCCTAAAAACGACTTGAAAACAAGTTGCTGGAAAATACTGATTTAGATCCTGCTTTTTGAAAAATTTTAACCTGTATGCCATGCTTGGAGAAATACATTTTCTTTGTGCAGAAGGCTTGCAGAGCTGTTCAGATGATTTTAATAGTACTAGGTGCACTGCAAGCTCTGCATTCTGTCAGCTAAAGCTCAAGCTGATTTTTTCTGACAAGGACGCTGGATGGTTTTTGTGCAGCCTAATATAGTTTCTGAACAACCTAAGGGTGATTTCCTACATCTGAAACCCAGGAAAATTCTACAGGGCTTCTCAATTACTGGCCTATATTTGCTATTCATAAAGTCACCGTCTAAATGGAAATACTGAACATTTATAAAAGACAACTTACTTGAAAACGGCAGCTGTGAGAAAAAACCCAAGTACTAAAACCCTAATTTAAAGTAAGGCAAGTATTTTTGGGGGGTTTTATTTTTTTTCTCTTTGTAAGGAAGAAAAAGGGTAGAAAGTTTCCTAAACCAGAAATAATTTTAAAAGCATCATTTTTATGGGTACCAATTACAAATATTCTCAATAGTATTACAAAAATATTTGTATACTTTGAAACCTTCTATCCCTGTCTCCAGTCTGGTGACATAGGAGAATTATTTATTTGGCTCATGAGTTCAAAGTAGAATTATTATGTATAGAAATACCAGGTATAACACAATGTTGCTTACATACAGTATTCTAAAAATTTTACTTAAAAATCACCTATATAATTCTTCTGTTATTATATGGACTTTCCAATAATTACGATTTGCAGACAGCTTAATAAAATTATTTGTGTAGGATTCATTAAATAATGCAATAACTTAAATAAGCTTCTACTGAATGTCAAAATCTTCCACCATCTGCAGTAATTAAATAATCTTAAAATATATTCTTAAGCAAAAGGAATCCACAAAGTTAAAACTGTCAAGAGTACCTTTTTTAAAATGTTAAATTACAGTTGCCTAAACCTCAAAAGCTATGTATATATTGGCACATCATCTTTATTAAGTAGTACCAGAAATGATTTAGCATACAGTTTTACAGGAATCCAGAAAATAACTGCTAAAACATACATTGTCTTAAAGAATTTTTTCCTTTCCCTGAGAAAGGGAGTATCAAACTGACAGAATTATGTTAGCATAAACAAATGCCACAGCACCATTATACAGTTGGAAAAATAATGAGGCAAATTATTCTAGCTTTTGTTCACATTTCTTTCTTTTTTTGTTCACCTTTTTTCAGATAATGAGATGTGCACTATTTTCAGAATAAAAAAGATTTTTCTCTGATTTATTAATTACAGCCTGCATACACACAGTGGTGTCTCAACACCATCTTTGCTTCTTTTTCTGTGTATGCTGCTATGGAAAACACTGCCACATTCTCACATGTTTACAGCAGCTTTTGGATAAGCAGTTTACTTTCAACTAAAGGTTTCTATGCAACTCCAGTAGTATCATAATAATAATAGCTGTAATTTATGCACCCTCAGAGCACCGCTCTGGATTAGCTAAAATTGTTTCTCATTCACTGCTTTGGCTATGCATAACTTCTAATCTAGTCTTTTAAAATTTAAATAGTTCTGCTGAAGCAGCTAACATAGTCTTTGGAAAACAACAAACACGATTAAACACCCTTACATGTTTTGAAGATAAATCACTTGAAAGTCTACACGATTTTGTACCAAAATTGTTTTTGCATTTTCCATGCCACACATATCCATATTAATTTCTTTAAATGTTCAAGTGCCATAATGCAAAGCTGAAAACCAGAACATTACTTTTATGTCAAGTTTATACAGCACACCATTTAGCAGTTTATTCACCTTAATATATGTTTTCCCCTTGTTCTCTATTTAAAACTTGGCAGATCAAAAGTATTGATTTCATGGCAGGTTCAGCTTGCTGGTCAGATGATTGCCAAGGCTCCTCTGCATGTGAATTCCCCAAAGCCTGCCTGTTGAGATGTACATCTGATTGAGCCATGCCTCTGTAATATGGCTTGACAACATGCAAGGAGTTGCCATGTTTCCTTTGCAGCCTTAATGCACTTTACTGAAAATTTTTCTAAGTCAAGCCTAGTTAGCAAGGAGAAACATTTAAGAGGTTTATTCTAAAATGAAATCAAATGCTACTTTATAGCAGATACCCAACTGGAGGGTAAGCCACTAAGTGCCCTAGAAACACTCAGGGCAGACTTTTTGCATTGCTAAAGATGGAACTTACCATGGTAGTCCTTGTATAATGGATTGGTTTCTCTCTCTGAGCCAATAAATGATTCAAGACCAACTACCGTATCTGACAAGTTTGTTACACGTTCCATAATTGCTTTATTCTGTAAGACATGGAAACAAAATACACATCCTATGTGATGAAAAAGGTAATTAATGTTCATAGAGTAAGCCTCGGTCTTCTCAATGGCAAACTGTGGGGAAAAAAAAATAGGTCATCAATACTTAGCAATTACATTAGAGGGCTTTTTTATTTTTTTTTTTTTTTTAAAAAAGGACTTGAAATTTCAGTCTAAAGAAAACATATTTGACAAGGAGAAACTATAAAAGGGCTAACTCAGCAAAAAATTAATATTTTCCTAAATCTTCAGAACATCAGCATTTGCTCACATCAGAGATACTTACAAACTATGTGGCAGTTAAGCACCTCTCATTGACTTCTACTAGGAGTCAAGATGCCCAGCTTTTGTTTGCGCTCTGAAAACTTTGGTTTCGGATACACTTACCCATATCTCTAAGTTTCTGAGCAAGTACAACCCACATGATTATTCATTTTGTTCATCAGTCAAAAGCATGGAAACCCAAAGCATTTCCTCCAATATTTTTCTTTCTAAAAGTTTCTCTTTACACAACATATGAATCTAAGGCTTCAAGTCGCATTAGAATTTCTCAATATATTTGTGGTAGGTGATGCTTTATGCCTCGTGCAACAGTGTAGTGCTATATGCCTTAAATAAGCTGTTTTCTGTGCAATCTTCCTTACTTCATTTTATGGAGCAGAAAACAACACTCAAAGGTGAAAACAGAGATCTTCAGAGGTAACTCCAGATTAAATGTTCTTAAATGATTTGATGATGTCAGTATTTAATGAGAAAAATTAAAAAAAAGTAAAAGAAAAAAGAGACAAATCTGTGCTAAAAACCAAAGTATTTCTTTAAAATAAGAAGTTGTTATCCTGCAGCTGCCTAGACAGCTGCTATACTTTTGTTCTGGATGGCTGTAGGCGATATACCCATCATACTTTCATGGGTATCAAGATCAAACACCTTAAAATACCCATTACAAGTATGAAGAAGCTCCAAGTCACAGTTTTGCATCTTTTATGAATTTTAAAGCATTTTGTACATTCTGCACTTCTTTCATAAACTATACAAGCAATGCTTCTTATGAAATACCAATTTAAATCCTGTTAAAGTATTTGATACTAACAACTTGTAAAGTAATTAGGAGCAGAGAGAAGGGAAACATCCCTTGATAAGCTGGAAAAATCCATTCATTGTACTGACATACAGGTTAATTTATTAAAATAGCGATTAGTACATCAACTGCTTTCAGGAACCCATGTTTCAGTGACAGTCTATTTCCTAGTCACAGAGAGGCCTACAAAGCAGACATAAAGCTGAACATTACCTACTCTCATCAAAGAATGATCTGAATTCTGTTTGTTGACCACTACATAAAGTAACTTGTGGCCTGCCTGCACAGACCAATTTGCTCAGGTTGCAAGGCCTAAATCCACAGATCCCATGGCACCTTTACACCCCCTCCCTTCCCCACCTTATGGGCCAGATGGCATTAAATCCTGGGGACTGGTCTCTTTTCAAAGCCGGTACTTGTGCACAGGCCAAAATGATCTACCGCCATGGAATCAGGGAACTTCAGTTTTACCTACAAAGTCTAATGATGGATAATGATAAAACAGTGTTACACTATAGAATTTCCTTTATGAGGAATAACATGAGTGATCTGAGTTAAAAGAACACTGCCTACACATCAATTAATAAGATTTGCTATTATATCCACCCCTGAAATATTAAAGCTGACTTGCAAATTATTTCCTCTTCTAGGAAGAAAGAGACAGTATACTACATATTAATGGAAGCTTTTGGTTACACTATTCTACAGGGGCAACCACGTAAACATGGTATAAATATAAATCTGAAGTAGCCAGCAATCTAGATTTCCACAGACCAGAAATGACCATATCTTTCCAGTTCTTCAGTAGGCTGCTGGATGTTATTTGTATTAGCAAGCAAAACAAAACTGGTACATAGATAAACAAAATCATGATTTCTGGAAGCTAACCTAATTGTCACTATGGAAAAAATATTCTACAATTTAAAGAAAAATTTGCTGTCCATTAATGTTTTTGCTTGCTGGTTTGGATAAAAATGGGTTACAAAAACTGGACAAAAAGATGGTCAGCCATCAGAAAGGTATCCTCACCATTAACAGTCCTGCAAACCACAAGAATAGCATCTTTCCTATTTGGCCTTAATTCTGGAAAGATTAAAGTGAGGGACAGGAATTCAATAGTTGCGTAATGATATCTATGTCAATGATGGCTTCACTTTTTCTTAATAGGTTTGCTTTCTTAAATTGTAGTCTGCTTGCTGATTATGGTTTTGTTTTTAAAGTGTGTCAAAATATTCCCCTGGCTTAATGCAGTGCATCTTGGGAAATATTTCGCACAGTGACTTGCCACACCAAACAGACATTTGCTTATGTGGCATTGTTGCCATAGATTTGTATCTATCATGTATTTTCTAGTTTGCAGTGTTCAGCACATTAATGTTCTATCAAAGCTGACGTCAGCACACAGATACTTGTGATGTATGGCATCCTGACATAAACTCACAAATCATGTTGCCCCATCTGGGCTTGAAAATTTAACAGAGCTCCAGATCTTCCTCCAGCCCCATACAAATCTACCTCCTGCTTCTGGCATAAACTTGGCAGCTCTGGAGGTGAGCCAGGACATGGTTAGGAGGGAAGCCAGGAATGGGGAGATTCAGGGAAAGAGTTTGTTGGCAGCTAGAAGAGGCATTGTTTTAAATTGCATGCAAAAATTAAAAATCCCCAAACTCCAACCCAGTCCTGAAAAGTTTTCAGTCTTGCTAGATGTACTGCAGGTCTTCTTAATTAGTTAGTTCAGCCAAAATGTAATTATTCTAACAACGTGGTAGCAAGCCTGTTGTGCAGGCTGGGCTGGGCATCCATTCTGTATCTTACTTTGTGCTTGCTGTTTTAGAGAGACATTATCTTTTAAGAGCAAACTTGCAATATTAGGGCTTAATCAAAGTGTAGTGTCAAAACAATAGGAAACTAGACATGTTTGTTTAACCAGCTTTTGGGAAGAGCAATTATAGAAAAAGATTGCTTTGTCCTACTAATTTGTTGCAGAATCTACATAGCTTCAAGTAATTATTTGTGTGTATTTGTAAATACTTATTTACAAAATAAATATATCATCTCCTGTGTTTGAGTATAAAGCATGGTATTCTACCAACAAAAATACATGTACAGCCTCTGTACTCAGACTTACAGACTGAAATTAATACTGTGTGTTTCTACTGGATTGAGTTCTTACTGTACTGCAATTTTACTATTACTACTAATAATCAAATCAATCTTGGTTCATCTGTATTCTGTATTAGGAAAAAAACCCTCTCTTTTCGACTCTGCTCTAATTTCTAGTTCTCCTCTGATTTCCTGTCAAATTTTTATAACACCCAGAGATATGTCCTCCCATTTTTATTTCATCAGTTTCTAAAGAAATTAAAAAGCTCACAAAATTTAAGTAATAATAATAATATTTAATTTTTTAGTCCTCCCACTGGATTAAGTATAAAAAAGTAAAAAAACTGAAAATGTTCTTAGAATGGCCTCAACTTTTGTACATAGTAACCATCTCAAAATTTAATAGGAAAATAAGAGAATCATGTTAAAGCTCTACAAAGAGATCCAGCTAGCACCTGTATAAATACATTAAGCTCTTGAATCACATGGGCTTCATGTGTTTGCATTTGTATTCAGATCAATACATCAACATAATTTCAATACCAATTCATATATTGGATTGAAAATAAGGTATTTTAAGACTATGTCTCTTCAAAGAGACATAAGGCCTATCTTTTGACAGAAGGTTTCGACTCCTGTACCTTTATGTTCTAGCAATCTAATTCCATCACTGATTTTATTTTAAAACATTTAATTGAAAAGCTAATATATAAAATCCTAAAATGGATTTCATTACCTAAAAAACAACTTAAACAACTGCTAGCACTGGGACAAAACCCAATGAGTAGCATACATTTCCCATATGACAGCAGAGAATTTAAAGATGAATTCCGATATTCCCCCCCAAGTTTAGGTAAATTATAATTACAGGCAACAGTTTGTGTTGTTAACAGCAGATGAGTGCAGTAATCCTGACACTTCATTTGAAAGAAGGTCTTGATAATAAACAGCAAGCAAACAAGTACATGCAAAGTAATAGGAACCTTATTAAAGCATATTTTGGTGTGTGAATTTTCACAAAAAAGATCAGTAATAGGTTGTGCCACATTGGACTATAATGAAGCACTGGCTGGATGTCCAATAGATAAATAATTCTTGATATTTTCTGAGAGATTATCATACAATTGTGTGGTAATGACTTCACAATATGCAAATATTTACCACTTGCCATTACTACTTAATCTCCAAAGAATTATAAATTGAAAAGCTATGTAAATAATTACTGCTTAGAAAATACAAGAATTACTCATACATTTTGGGAAAAGAATTTAGATATTAGGCTCCTGTACTAATTATATAGAGATACAGTTCATGCACTTTTGTATCATCCACAAATCCTCTAAAGATTAATAACTGCTCTGCCAAACAGTGCTTTAGCAGTAATTAACAAAGACTGTAAAGTATAAAATTCTATACTTACTCTGACTCTGATTAGCATTGTTCTTAGTGCTTGTACACACCAAACCTACTCACTGAACTTTGAATTTTGGCTCCAAAATGAATATACACTCAGGCCACTGGAACATAAGATGACGAATCATACATAAACACATTTTGGTATGCAGAAATCTCTACCAGTGTCACAACAAAACTGAATACAAGCATGATGTCTTTGCTGGAAGACAGATATCCTAGAAATATATTTCAAGATTTACTATAATGTCTAAAGTGATGAGAAATTCACATTTAGGGATTCAGACTGATCAGGCATCTTCTTTCAGCTTTGAAGAACCTTACTGACTGAAATAGAACTTAAGTATAAATATGGCTGAAGTCACAGAAGCTTTATTTTGGTTCATTTGCTCAGACACACAGTGTATTACACTAGCTAATTTCAAGCAATGAACAGCATTTTTGAATAATTTCATAGAGGTTACAGAAGCAAAGAAAGGACAAGTAGTGAAGACATGAGCAGGTAATTAGATAAAACATACTTGCAAAAATGGAAAGGGAGTAACAAAGTATCTGCTGGCCAATATGTTACATGAGGTATTAATTCTAGATTTTGGTTGTTCAAATTGCTTTTAATAATGTGTGTCTTGACAGTCTTCGTATATTCAGCAGTCTTTCAACTGTGAAACTAGTTAGAACTATTATTTTTGTTTCCTAAAAACTCAAAACATTTGAGGCATGGTTCCCTTATTTTACACCTAAACCACTATCACTGCTATAGGAACCCTGCAATGCTACTATCAAATATATCAGATGATGATGGATGACACAGAATCCATAAAAAATTCAGGATGAGTTTTCAGGAAGAATAATCAGCTTGGAAATAAAAATGAAGTATTACATACACAAAAATATTTACATCTTCACTGAAAATGGATGGCCTTGACTTGTCTACTACTTGAGCTATAAAAGTATCTAATGCCAGCAAACCTTGGCACCCTAAAAAATAAAAGTATGACTCTTTTGCCATGGTAGGAAAGACCTAAAAAGACCAACAGTGAAATAAGTGATGACTCAACAGGTAAAACAAGGAAGTCAGTAACAGTTGCTGCTGAGGCCTACAAAACCAAAAGTGAGAACAAAGACTATGTACTTTAAAACAAACTTTCCATATATTAATCACCAAGTGCTTAACAAAAGAAAGTCCTGCATTCCTCATTTCTAAGTCATGCAACAAGCACAAAGATGTCATGTGAGTTGTCCAATGTCACACGCCAGTCAACAGTAAGCTGGGAACTGAAGTCAGCATTTTACTGAGTATTTTCCCTCTATTTGAGACCTGGTTTAGGAGGCTGTATCTATAGCTTTGGAGTACCAGGAAAATATTTGGTGGTATCACAATGATAAGGTGAGAGACAAAGCTGAGAAAGCTGGGTGCTCAATATCCCATTAATATCTGGCTGAAAGAGGTGACAATGTACAAGGTGATAAAGAGTGACACATTTTGAGCTGAATCCCTGTTCAGTGCTTTTCTGACTCTTTCCTTAGCAGTTGGTAGCTGAAAGCACAGGCTACACGTGAGCATAAACAGTTCTGGGGTGCAGGTGCATGAGTACTGCTGCAGTGGGTAGATAAAATAAATCTCATCCAGCCCTTCTCCAGTGAAGTGTGAAGAGCTGGGAAGAAATGAGTACAAAATCTGGGCTGAGGTGAGCCCAGCATCTTCCCTAAATACTATCTGGTCCTTATTAATGAGCTTATCTCATTGTTATAAAGCATATATATATATATATATATATATATACACATATATGGGAAACTCTATGGTATTATATGTCTTCAATAATTGCAAAATTAAAAAAATTTGCAAAAATAATTTAGAAAATTAAACACATTGAGTGCTATGAGTTGGTCATAGTGTAGTAGAGATACAAGAGTGGACTGAAAGAATGAGAGTCATATTACAAGTAAGTCATAACGAAACTGCTGAAATTAATGCATTTGAGACCAACTAGCTTAACTGAAATCCTGTGACTCCCTTAGGAATTATTAATTTTATATATAAAGTGTAGGAGTTTCTTTTGTTGCAATTTTGCCTAAAAAAATGTCACTGCATTTTGCTTACCAATTCAGAAAGGCCAACTATCGTTGCAACTTTAATTCTTTAAACAGTGAATCACATTTTACTCACAGGTGACCAAAAAGATCCTCCACCATTATTTCAACTATTAGTACACAAATATCAAATGGAACAGCTGATTCTGAAAGATGACAAAATATAAAATAATTTTAAAACCGAATCCCTTATTTAGTATAAAATTATAGGTTGTCATCAGGAGCAGGCTGGCAAAGCTAGGTCCAGATGGGAAATTGGCCGGGCAATAAGAGGAGGTAGGGTGGAAATGATGGGTAGGCTCGAAACGGTGGGAACCTAAGGAAAGACATGACTGCTCCCTCTGCTGGCAAGGTTCTCACCTGCTTTAATTTTTAACTAATGAGTAGGCATTTCTTTAATTATTTAGGATTTAGCCAATAAATAATGCAGAATGTTCCTTCCTCAGTCTGTTGCTGTGTGTTTGCACATTTTTGAACTTATGGTGCCCTATTTCACTAGAATAATTTGCCACAGAATTAAGGCTCAGATGGTATCTAATGGTAGAATTACAGGCTTTATATTTTAATTATTCTGAAAATGAAAGGCAAGATTAAGCTATTTAACCTTCAAAATACTCTATTTTACAACGTATACACATTTTATTTAACTTACATATTTCATAACACTACAATAAATTGCTCATCATATCATACTGTAACAAGAACCATCTATGAAGCAGTTAGATACTATAAAATGAAACGTTCTGCAACACAAGTGTACTAAATTATAGTCACTCCAAAAAAGTGCTGTTCTTCCTTGCCAGAGAATTCAGTGGTAATGCTTGTATTAAAACTTAATTAGAAGATGAAGATAAGTCATTCATTACTTGATTTGTGATATAAATTAATAGCTGCAGTAAGAACATTTAGAAAAAAATCTGTTCTAGGATTTTGGCCTACAACCAGAAGCTCCCAGAACAGGAGGGATCAGCTTTTTTTGCCCACTGCTCTCATCTGAATCCTGGCCGAAAAGCTACTCCAGCTCCCAGCTTTCCAGAAGGCTCCATCCCAGGAATCCTCGCCTGCCATTTGGTTTGCTGATTTTAATCTCCCAGGACTTTCTTACAGTGGCTCCACTATGCTGAACTGGCACTTGCTCCTAGAAGTGAGTTATTATTAAACTTGTAGGTCAATTGTGGCACTAACAACTCCTTGGAAGCTTTCAGCCACGGTGTAGAATTTGCTGGTCTAATTAAATATTAATTCTAAGTGTTACATTCTGTGGCTAAGAGCTTTTATTTTCCATCATCAGTCTGGAAGAGAAAGAGGTTACAAGGCTAATTTATTTTTTTATTTTTTTTTTTTATTCTCCCTAGCATTAAAACTTAACTACACAGGCACAAAAACATCATTAAAGATGCAGTATTCCTTTTTATAATGATTATACTGTAATTAATAGAGCAGGTCTAAACAAAAAGATGTAAAATTAGGTTCTGAAATTTCAAGGCTTTTAAACAACACCAAAAGTACACATACAAATGTTTCTAAGCAAATACTGCACAGAAATTCAATATTCAGTTATTTGAAAATCCCTTCAGATGGGAAATACATATGCAATAATTTAAATAGAGTTTTACACAAAATTTATAGCTCTTTGTTCTGAAGTACAATAGACAACATATTTAATGCTTAGATTCATAGGGCTTTTTTTACAAGACCTAAGACCTCTACTTAGGTGAATAAAAAAAATTGTATTTCTTCAGAAAAACAGTACTATCTTCCATTTTCTAACAGAACTACTTGTTTAAAGCAGGTACCTACTTTGGTCCTGCATTATTTAAAGTCACTATTCTAATCTTTACTTATCAGTGTCCAAATGGGCTCAGTACATGAGCCTCTTCCCTTCTGCTTCCATAACAGTTGTGTCCATGTCTGGACACTGGGCATTATATTAACTACTTAGTCCAGTAGCCAAAAGATTCCATATGCTTGAACAGATGACTATCTCCATACTGTGATGGGATATTTAACTGTTTAGGTCTAATATTGCAGTTGAAAGATTTAGTTCTAAATCTTACCTAATTTTTTTTACGTTTGCATAGGTGTATTTTCAGATTATATACATAAAATGCAAAACAAAATTGCAATGCTGCTTATACTCATTAACTCTTAAAGTTTAATATATTAATTTTAGAAAACTTTTTTTTTCTATTAAGAGACAATGTGTTGAAGAGATGGTGACGAGGAAGTGTATATAGTGTCCTAAACATAAAATTTATTAAAATGAGAAAGCTGGTTTTGGCATGCAATTTTATCATACCATGTGACTGTTCGTCATAATAGGACTAAGTCCATTAAAAGACAATTAAAATGTGGGTACAAACACATGCTTTGGATGTATACTGTGTTTGGTTTTAAAATGGGTACCTGTTACCAAATCACAAGCAGCAGAGCCAGAATACAGCCTACTGGCAACCGTAAACTCATTTTATGAAGCAACAAAATATTTCTATTTCTCCTGCAAATTTATTAGCAATACTATCAAGGACAATAGAAATTGAAAAAAAAATTACTTACTGTTCCCCAATTTAAATTTTAAATTGTATACTTCTCTGAGCTTCCTACTTAATCATAATTTAAAAGATGCTTTTGTGAATGTCTAGAATATACAAACCAGAATATTCAGATATGAGAAAACTATGTGGATAGCCAAGAACACCTGTCATAAAAGTCATGACTCTCAGTATTTCTCTGCATAGTTGTTAAACTGTATTTCTCACATATAACAAAAACCAATGTGCAACATTAAAAAGCAAGTTAAATAATACCAATATCCCATTTCATCAGATTTTTTTCTACTTTGCAGAAAATTCTGAAAGCTTAACTATGATATAAAAACTACATATTTGATTTCAATATATATTTGTGTCAGTGGCTACCTTATCAAATACATTTGAATACACAAATAGATTTGAAGGGTATTTAGCATTTTACACTTTTGAACTTTCAGAAGTTAGTTCTAAGGCAAGCAATCATTCTTAGTTCTTGTCTTAGAAGTAAAGATTTCAAACTGTGAGAAATTTACAAGCTTTAGAATTTCATATCTTATAATCCTATATTAGCAATGGATTCTAAAGCACTCAATCGCTTGACTTCAGGTTTAGCTGCTAAATTACTCAGTGGGAGCACAAAAGCCTATGGATGTGAAAAGGTTTGTTTCTGAATTTTTCTACACCAAAACATACAGTAATATACGCACTTCAGTGAATTCAAGGCAGCAAAACATTAATATTGTAGGAAATGAATTTTTTAACATACCGGATGAAATAACGAAAATACTTTGCTAAACAGAACTTTATAGACTCTAAGGACCAGTTCTGTAACAAGACTTATTCATATTGACTTTTCATTAGTCAATTAATTTCCCTTGGTACATGCCGACTAATATGGTTGTTAGTCCTTACCAGTAATAAATACAGCTTCAAGTTCAAAATAAAGGATAGCTTTAATAAAAGTGTTACACTTTCTCCCAGTGAAAAGAATACTCTAAAAAATATTAAATGATACAAAATTGGGAAGAACAGGAATAGAATTATGAACATTAGTTAGTATTTTGGGAGAAAGATGTTTCTGGATTTATTAATGATTTCCAGTAAAAAGAAAAAGAAGAAAATACAATAGGAAAAGACTTCAAATTCTAGTTTAGGGCTTTTGCAAGTATAAACCAGTGACATTAAAGTCCTTTAAGTGACATTCCCTTGCACAAAAAGTTCGCTATTTTTTTCTTTCTTTTTTTTTTTTATTAGGTACTAAAAAAGCACAGATTATCAACATACAGATAAAAAGTCCTTACTTGATTTTATAATATTCCTTATATTTGGAAAGGGTAACAACAAATTAAATCCCTCTTCAGTTTGTCTTCCTTGATCAATGCTAAATTTAAAAAATAGAAGTAATTTCCTTTTCAAATGCACCATCTGATTTCATAGGCACAATGCATTTTGAAGAAGCAGTAAAAAGACTTGAAAAATAACCTTCCATCAACTATTTTAATCATACTCATAAGTATCTCAATATTTATTATCTGACAGACAGTGTAAGATAAGAGTATGTTCAATCGGTAGAAAATATCAATCAAGTAAAACTTGTCACACATCATCTGAATAAAATTTATAATTAAGTAAGTTTTTAGTGTCATTTTCTTGAAATTCTCTTCCAGAATAATATATGCCTATTTTTGTGGCTGAGAAAAGAGAATTTTCTTTTTTGTTCATGCACTGCTTGCACTACAAGTTTCATCAATAAAACACAAAGAATCTGTATTCTTTAGTGGACTACAATTTCTTTAAATTATCCTGAAAAAAAACCCTCTGTACACAACCAGATTTCTTTGTAAATTTGTGTATTTTACCAAAATATAGCCTTACAGAAGACTGTGAAGACATTCAGTGTCCATCAAACTGGGTGAGTGAGCAACATCTTTGGATAAATGTGATTCAAAGTTATTAAATCAAAGAAAATGAATAACTGGTGTAATGAAAGAGCTACATTGGTGGATGTGTACCACAGAGGGGAAAACCATCAAGAACAAAATCACACTTTAATGTTCAGTGGTCATCAAAGAGACAAAGCAGACACTAAAATGTATAAAAAGTGAACAAACAATAATAGCATTATTGTATTACATTACTGTAAGAAAGTAAAATGTAATTAAAAGAAAAGTGACTGTTTAAAAACAGATTTAGGAAGCAGCATGAGAAAAATTTCAAAACAATCTGAATACAGAAAAGATAAAACAGGGACCCTCATGAGCCTCATGTTATCGTTTCATCAGCCAAGAACAAAGACAGAATTTATGAAAAGTAAAGGCAAAATTAAACTTTCTGAAAAAGAAAGAAACAAGGTAGATTTAATTTGTGAAACTCACTGTCACAGTACAAGACTGAAAATATTTGGGAAAATATGCAGAAGAAACCAATCTTGAACTATATATACATACATTCCATATCTATATCTATCTATCTATCTGTATCTGTGTTATTCATATATTACATATAAAAAATTCAACTAGTCTGGTTTGGAAAGATATTGTCTCTGTTGAAAATCAGTATTACCAGTTGTGAGTTTTGTTTCTTTTTCACTGGAGTAACTAGCACTGGGAGCTGGCACAGACAAGACATGGTATGAGTGACTACCGAAAATCTAGTTTTTCAAAACAAAGGAGGTAAAAATGAAACTTTTTCTCTACATCTTATTCAGCCAACCCCTTGATTTAATTCTGATTTTGAACTTGTATTTATTTGTATTGCAATTTATATGTGAAGAATTTAGTTGCAGACCACCTAATACAGATAGGAAGTAAAAGATAACAGAAAATACAGAAATAGTAGTTTAGGGAATAAACATGGAATTTATTACACATTCAGAAAAATAGTGTGTATTTTTCTATGCCTTCAGTGTATTGACTTTAAGATTCTACAGAGACAGTGTATGCTAGAACTTACTCTGATCAAATTATATACATATATAGAAATGCACTTAGAAAAACCCCCAAAACCCTCTCTCTTACTCTCTTGGAAAGAAATGATATTTTCATTACTTTTTTAATCCAGCAAGAAACCTCAGCAACAGAATGGTGAGTAGCTGGGTTGTGAGAATGTGAGCAGCTGCTGTTATTATAACTAAAGGTCTGTCTACGGCTTGAGTCTGAGAGACCACATGTTCGGCTGTCCTCTCATCTTGCCATCCTCACCAATTAACTATTAACATGGAGGGCTGTACACATGCTCTCAGGGGCTCTTTAACAGGCTTCTTGGAGAGTGGAACAACTACACAGCAGGGCTCTGGGAACTGAGTAATGTGTGGTATAAGGAACCCTCAGCAGCTTTGCTCCTCCTAATGACAGTTTTTCCGTAGTTTAGTGGATAAAGAAGGATACATGAAGTTTAATAATTTCAGAAAAATTAAATGCTCTCATTTGTTCAAGGCTGCTAATCAAGATTCTGGGAATAATGTTTCTTTGCTGTTTTTTATTCAGTATAGTCTAGCAGTTACTGTAAAACAATTCTGTGAAAATTAAAAAATCAGTTATTTAAAACATCAGATATATTATCAATCTTAACTCCATTCCAATCAATTTATATGGAATTTAAATCACAAACCCAAAAGCAGCCTTCCAGCTGCTAAAATCTTTGTCCTTCAGTTTGTTCCTTAGAGATGCTTCTGGACTTCTCTAAAATATGATCATACTGTTTATCAACATAATTTATAAGAAAAGAGTACAATGAAACTGATTGTACACCCCAATTATGGACAGGTAATTCCAACATGTAAAAAGAAAGGTGCTAGTTTTACATTCATAAATTCTATTAATGACATTAAATTTTATTGTCAATCTTTTTGAAGGCAAACAGCCATCTGATGTTTAAAAATAGCTGAGTAAGAAGACAGAGGTCTGCACTGCAAGAGGAATATTTATACATTTTTGATTGCAATGGTAAAATTAGAAAATCAAGTATCCATGTTTTCTAAGGAGTAAGTGCATCAAGTATCTAGATAAATAACATTTGCAGGTATTCAAACACCTTTAGAAAATGCAATATACGTAAGTAAGTGGTATGTACTTTCCCAAGATAGCATTTAATCTAATGATAAATTCATCTACCATGAAAGCACTTTGCATAATAAGAGGTTTTATCCAGTACTTTTTCCACTATAGTGAAATCAAATTAATATGTAAAATTACAGGTTCTCTAGTCATTGTGAATAATAATTTTGCTTTTGTAAGTTATATTACCACTTGCAGAAAAAAAAAACCTCAAACCAAAAAACTCTCAAACCTTATTGACATTTTTTGGTTTAATAAAAACATTTATTTCCAGTGGATATATTTAAGTGCCTATATACTCTCAGGATAGGTGCTATTAGCAGCTCCTGATTTTGCAGTTGGGAAAATTACTCTTATAACGTAACTGGTTTGCTCCTGGTGCCAGTAAATGGGGATATTAGAATTAAAGTGGAAACCTGTATCTTTCAATTCCTGGCTTTAAAAACATGATTCCACATCATCATAAGGAGTATGACAGATGAATACACTGGACTGAAAATGTCTTGTAGGAAAAAAAAAATATTACCAGAATTCTCTTTAATTTTCTACAGTTTCTGAAATTTTGCTAGTTTTGAGAAAAATATTAAGACCTATATAAGGCATAACTATCTAAGACGGTTTTATGCTTAGGTCTTTACAGATGTTGCAGCATGCTGTGCCACAAAAGTATATAAACACTACAGCAAAGTCACATTTTAACAGCCTTTGAAAAAAAAGAGTTTCCAAAATGTCCAAAATTGCATTTATTTTTTTACCATAAACTTCCCATTCTTGCTAGCTGATGTGTCACCTGTGAAATATAACAAAGAGAGCATTCCTACCTCGATAAGGTGAGCTGGTATTGTAATGATACAGGCTGACAAAGATTTTCTGAGGAGGCCACGGAGAACATACAGGAATTTTGTAAGGCTATGAATATCTTCAGGAGTATCACTGCAACAAATGTCATCACCCCACAACAAAGAGCCCAGATTCTGAATTCCTATCCGCAAAATATTCTTTTGTTTTTTCTATTGAAAAAAAAAAGACAAAAGAAGCCACTTGTGATTTTTTACACACCAGGAGGAAAATTTCATGTAATGTATTTAAAAAATACAATGCATAGAATTAATATCTATAATAACAAGACAGTTTATGTAATCATAGCTTAATCTCCAATGATCTTATAAAAATTACAAATGGAATGGCATTTTATTCACTGACTGGATATCATAGTATGCCAGCTAAGCAAATACAAGTGTAAGATTCAGAAATACCAAACTACTAACCAGCATATTTTAAGCTGCTAAATGTCAGTATATTCTGACACAAAATCCAATAATACTGTGATTTTTCATGTCCTTTCTTTCCTCCTTAAAAAACATGCTAAAGAATCTTTTCTCCCAGTTCTAAACTGGTCTGCTGGAAAGGCCTGAGATTAATCAAAACACAACTTTTCTCTCTATTTTCAACTTTCAACTGTGTTACTTTCACAACCTGACTATTGGTCTGGTTTCAGTTTCAATTCTGCTGCTTCTAAATGAACAAGGTCAGTGGTCTAAGTCACTATTGTATGCCCCTTTCACTATTTTAGACGTTTGTAAGTATCATCTATATTCATGTTAATTCCTTCCAACTACTGAAGGAAGGTTTACCCACAGCTATGGAGAAACTGAGTCTGATGCTGATGCCTGAGACATCAGCAGATTGTCTATTAAGGACCACACCTTTCTGAAAGTCCTTGACATAAGTGTGGATCTGCTTTAGTTAGCTACTGGGTACTAGAATCTAAGGTGTTTTGGCATGTAAAAACCTAAACAGCCGCTTGTGTTACCTGCCTAAGACTCTGCTGCCCTGCAGCAGCTGGCAGAAGAGCAGTCAAAAGACGCAGAGGTCCCTTTTCTGAAGGGGCAGATTATGAAACCAGAGTTATAATTTGTTTATGCAAAATAAATGTAACCTTTCATTTCAGATTATGACAAATCCCACTTCTGCTTATTTGATGTGACCTTTCCTGGTGATCTTTGAGAAAGATTTTAGGTATATTTGCTATCAAAGGCTGAGACACTCTTGCTGAAAGACTTACTGTACAAGATTATAAAAAATACATTTCTAGAATTCAGGGCTCATGATTAAAGGCTTTTTAAAATTTTATAATATATATATACACACATATACATAAATACTAGTTTTGATAAATAAAAGCTTCTGGATACTTTCATTACAGTGAAGTCCTTTGATACATTGTAGATGCTCATCTCCACCAGCTGGAATGCACAGTCACTCTCAAGCACAAAATATTTCACAGCAGTTCTGGACATCCAGAGGAAAGATTTGGACAAGACAAGAGGCTACTGTTACAAATACTTCTTCTTCGATATTGGGTAGACAGAGCTTGAGCTGTGAAACAAAGCCACTACCATGTGGCTCTGCATTCATCCCACTCTTGTGGCTTAAACAGTGAGCTGATCTGCCAATTTGCTCACAATCTTTGTGAAAGCGATATATGTTTTAACTCTGGTGGACTTCTCACTCTTGGGCTTTGCAGGCTTTTAAGCTTTACTTATGTAAAGTTAACTTTTTACACTATCATATGAAGATCAGGAAAACACCACAGGATAATATGACACAATCTAACTCCTCTGTGTGATATCTGTTAGGCTTGGATGTTCAGAGTTGTAAAAAGAATAGGGAAAATAGAAGCTAGACCAGTATTCTTTAGTGACTTTTAATCAGGGCAGATTCACACATTTCTTGATGTGTGTTTAAGCCATAGTACAGTATGAGGCTTTTAAGAAAACAGCCTTATTCAGTTATAATTGATATTGACCATGCAGAGAAAGTGTTCTGGGATTTCAGAATTTCAGAGCAAACATAAGTAAATCTTACAGAAACATTTTTAATAAGAAAAACGTTTTTTCTTAAGAACATACATTACAACACCCAAACAAAGTATCAGTTCTCTTAATGGACAAAGGATAAGAGATGCATGTTTCACAATATTAAATCGTAAGAGTTGTAAAAGACATAGCTATTCAAACCAAATATCAGATGTATTTATTTTGGCTAGTAATAGAATTTCTACTGGTATAATTTTCAGGCCCAATGGCTTATTCCATAACTGAAACATAAGAAAAGCCCAAGTCTAATATTCTATAACACAAAGTTTACAGTAAAGAGTAGGATAACATTTTTTTTAGATATGCCACTAGATCTTTTTACTGCCATTAGCTTGGAAATTTGGATTTTTTTTTGTTGTTGTTTGTTTGGCTTTTTAACCTTTTTCATGTAACTTTTGTAAGAATTTTTGCTTTGGCAGCAAGAATTCTGATTATGGAGAATTAAAAACCCCAACTCCAAGTGAACAAAAAACCAGTCTCCTCCCAGCTTTATCTTCCAAAGTCACCCAACTTGAGCTTCAAAGCATACCAAAGAAATGTTAAGGACATAGAGTTGCCTAGGAAAGTTCTGTTGTCAAACATGAAAACCCCAAAATATTCTCAAACAAGTGCTCTCCTGTATGACTTCAAACTGTGCTCAGTTTATGAAGAATTAAATTTAACGATAAGCAACAAGGAGTCATTAGGAGCTTTTAGAAAGTATGTAAAACTGATGCTCATATTTTTAGCTTAGTCATTCAAACCATACATTTCCAGATAGATCTTGGCTGACAGTGTGAACAAAGAAGTCAGTACTTTGGTTAACTTCAACCAAACTTTTCTGTAGCCTAATATGTGTAACAGGATTTATTGTCCAAAGGCCCTCAATGTCATGCAGGATAGTTAAGAAATAGAAATCTATGATGGCAAACAGCAGACAGTTGCATAAAACTAACATTAACTCATATTGCTAGGTTCCAGAGATGCCTATTTTTACCAGCGGTCTACTAAGCCTCTAACAGCAGTTTTTACTAATTTTCCTAATTGTGTCAAACCTCTGAGAACTGGGGTGAGTCACGTTCTGCTCACTTATCTTCAGGCCCCTCTCCAAACACTGGTCAAAAGTAGTAGCAAGTCTAAGTATCACAAGCCTACTAGTGTGAAATTAGCCAGAAATATCTGAAAACTACCAGTCAGGTTAAACTTTTCATAGGAATCCTAATCCAAGAAGCACCACATTTCTAGACCTCCACAATCTAGAGGTTTTGGAAGGATTACACTTCACAATAAAATGAAGCTTTAATGGCATTACCTTTTGTGAATCATAGAGAACGATTAATGGATCTTAAAACATCCATTAAAGTTAGTAAATAAATCTCTTGAAAATTCAGTACCTTCTGCTATGTATTGGCCTTTACAGTTTTCTCTGAACTTCATGAAAGCCACTGCGGCAGGACCCACCCAAAAGGGAGATGACTGTTTGGGGACGGGAAGAGCATATATGAACAAACTTCTCAGAAGCTTGGACAGGACTCATGTCCACAAGAGTACAGGCTGGTCCTTACCCTACTATCTTCCTATCTGGCTACTTAAAAAGTACTTCTGAATGCTCAGTAAGTAGAGAGGTGAATTTCTCAGATTTAGAAGATAAAAAGAATCATGGCTCTGGGCCATAACAACATTTAACTCTGGATGTATTTTTAAGAAGTATTATATTCTGTTTCTAGATGTACAATATTTGAGTATACAAACAAACATGACACATGGGAAAAAAAATAATCTTAAAAGAAAGTAATAGAAACCACTCCAGGAAATCATCTGCATTGAAATATCATATGCAAAATTAAAATATCATATGCAGTGAAATATCATATGCATTGAAAATACATATTCATTCTCTTGAAATAGAAACAATGAGGTGAGTGTTAATGGTTTTCTAGATGGATAAACTGGCCTGAAAATGGACTCTTTTTTCTTCTTTTTAAAACTACACCTCAGAATCTTATATACATAATTTGGTGAACATATACTTTTAAATTGATCAGTGTTAAATTGATCAGTACTGTTCTTGCTTTATTTACACTTGTAAGATGTTTTTAAACAATGAATAATAGCTACAGAAAATAGCTATCCAGGATGGTTTTGCTTGCATGCAAAAAACCAAAAATACCAGCTCTGACCAGCCTTCATTTTCTTTTACTTGTAAAAAAAATAATTTGGGAATAGACAAAGAAAAATAAGAAGCACTAGCCTAATCTCTTCAGTATGTGGTGGTTTGCAGGCTGAAGGTTGGTAGGGTGTTTGTTTTACTCAGTACTGCTCTTTGCAGCTCTCAGGCTTCCACAGGCCCTGTCACTGTGCAGGAGGAGCATCTCTGCAGGCGGAGCTGTATGGTGGGATGACATACCTGTTGCCATGGCTACCACACCACGGGGGGGGGGGGGAGATGTCTGTCAGGGACCAATTTACTCCAGACTGGCACTGCCACCAAAGCAAAGGCAAGCTCTCCCATAAAGCTCAGCAGACTAAACACTGAGCACCAACAACCTAAGTTTACATACAAGTGTTTTGTGCAGGTAACGCTTCTAAAACATACTGTTAGACACAAAAACATCCATTCCAACATTATCTTCCCCACAAAAGTTATTTCTAAGATATTCAACTATAGTGCAAAGTGAGGTCTCCTGCAACTATACTACCGAACTTCTATTGTAGTAACATTGCTATTGTACAATAAAGACAATTTACCTGTCAATTGAGCACCAATATACATATTATTTTATTTCCATTAACTCCAATGAACTCACATATTACTGAATATGACAAAGAATAATAGATAGGGCTCTGCTCAATTTAAAAAAGGGCTTTAAGCCTACACTGCTACATTTAAAATGTTTTTGATTACCCACAATATGATTTATAAAGAGTATAGAGATTATTAGAAGTCTGGTAAGCTGTTTTGATTTGTAAGTTGAAATAGCATTCTTATTTCTTTACTTGTGTTTCAATGCTTGCTACACAAAGATGCATGCCATTTAATTCATTAAAATACTCACTCCACTCCAGTTAAAATAACATTGAAAAGAACTGAAAGTTTAAGACTAAATGTTCAATCTCAATAGTCTTGAACATATTATTGCTAAAGCTGTAGTCTGAAAAAAAAATACTGTAGGGGAAAATGTGTTTTGCTTAATTAGATTATACTTGGCAATCCATTTATTAGCTAATTGCACAGAATATGCATTTTACTAATGTTAACTTACAGTTCTTCCTCACATGGTCTCGCATCTGTGACAGGTAACAACTCCCAAAGCATATTAAAATATGAAGCACAAACTATAGTTACTTTGCTTCTTCACTCTTGCAATGCTTACAAACAGTTTATTCTTTGTTATTTTGTCCAAGACCTTCTTGTGCCACACTTGAAAATTCAGAAAACTATATTAGTTACAGGATTACAGAAGAGTACGATGGTCTTCAGTACCTGGGGATCAGAGCCATCAAACCCTTCCTGGTAAATGACCCTCTGAATGGACAGCAGCAGCCTTCCATAAGCACTGTTCATATTACTGTTGGTAAGAAGAAATAGTTCAGTAACACATTTTAATACTTTTCTACATGTCTCTAACAGCTGTATTAAAAATAAATACAAGCAGATGTAGCACTGGGTCTGAAAGCATAATATAGAAAAAAAGTGTCACAGAAGAAAAAAAACTAACCCTCTTAGAATAAAGTTGACATTATAAGCAATTGTGATTGTTTCATGACAAGTAGTCCAGCGCTCCAACATTTAGTGAAAGCTAAAATCTCTAAGAATTAAGACAACTTAATTACATCAGGCTTATCTCCATCTAGAAGATTAATGATTTAATGTATCAACTTAAAGTAGAAAGCATCACGGCACAGCACTAATCTATAACTGACAAAGACCTACCCTACCGTTCCAAGGAACAGTTGACTTTCTATTACTGAAAAAAATCATACAGACAACTGCTACAACAATCAGGATCAAAAAAACCAAACCAAAACAAAAAAACAGAAAGAGACAACACTTTCTAAATTCAAAAGTTCATGCAGTTAATATGTTTTATTAAAGAGCGTAAGACAAATTTTGCTATGGTTCCATTTTGTATCCACACACTACAGGTATTATCACCACTTTATTTGCATGACAGCTGAATTGTGAGGTAGAATTTATGTATTATTTAGAAAATACAGCATAAATAAAGCAAACCAGTAGCTAAAAACAGATTTAAGCAGACTTAAAAACAAATGAAAGTTCAGCAAGTCATCTTGTCAAAATCTTAGAAGGTTCAGTTCCTTCACATCCAAAGCACATTTTTAGACATCTATCCCAGCCATGCTCTCCAGTCCACAGGCTGATACATACAAAGTAGAGAACGATCTAATCTTTACTTTAAAAAAAGAAGCCAGTTGTCCACTTTTGAAAGAGACATATTATTTTGTTAAATCTCATAGAGTACTAGCTTGTGTGTCAGGGCTTAATGGAGGCTCCTCACTGCTGCTGAGAGTTTAAGCCCTTCTATGTTTTCAAGCATCACCATTTCCTTCTAGGCTCATTAATTACCATCGAGGGTTGTGGACTCAAACCTTCTTCTGTACTTCTTGGGAAATATGACAAGTTATTTTGAAAATTTTGTCACTAAAAATACTTTTATTTGCTCCAATCATTTTATATGTCATGTCTGATAACAGCCTAGGTGGGAATTGACCTAGAAAGATCATCTCATCCAAACATTAATGAAACTATTCCTGCTGCTTTAGTAAGAGCCAAATATTATTCAAATATATGTTACTAATGAACACCTAAATAAACCAAATAAACTGCTTTCATATTTTTTGCACAGGAGAGAAAACAGCTTTTCTGAGAAGCACTTCAGAGTTGCAAACACCTGATTTTTACACCATAGCTTTAACTCAGAATTCTACATTTCCTTTAAGTAGCAATCCAAACTCAAGGCCAAAAATGATAGATTTAAGTTACAAACATTTACAATTAAATAAGCCATACAGTCTTAATAAATTCAAGTTCTGAAATACTTAATGTTATAAAACATTAAGAGATTACCATTCTCAGATATAAATAAAAGAGAATCTTCAAATTAAACTGCATTTATCTGTTTTCAGATTTAGCAGCCTATAAGGCTACTAGTTAAACTGATATACCTTAATAATTTAACTCTGTGAAATTCACAGCTGAAAATAAATGGTAATACACAATCTCAACATGACACTTAACATGTAGTCTGCCTTGCTATACAAAAAAGCATCTCAAAGAGGAAAGAAAGAGTAAACATTTTCTTATGAAGTCAACTGCTTTCATAGTGTTTAGCTGCAAAAGGAATGGCTGCTAAATGTTATATCTGTACAGTCTTGCAGGTGTCACTTGACAGGGCTGGTGGAGGCAAAGAGGGCTTCAGCCTCCAAACTAGCCAAAATGTCCTCGCCATGTCTTTGCGCTGTTCTAACAAACACACAATCCTTTTTGCTTACGGAGTGCTGTGATTTCTTCCTGCTTTTGCCAGAGCTGGAGAGAATCTGCAATGCTACACAATAACCAGAATTTGTGTACCCTTTTGGATACTCCTTTGTCCCTCTGGAAAAGATAGAAGCTGCTGCTCGCCACCATTAGAAAGGAGTCTGCAACTGTTTTTCAGCCACAGCTAGGAACACAGTATGTGTAACATGAAAAGATGAGTGTGGTCTTTGTTACCACAAACTACCATTTTCAAGTTTGTGTATCTACCAATTCTTTTGCTTATGAGTGCTATGCTATCTATAGAGATGCCAGAGAATATATTGCAATCACAGTATTTTTCAACTCCTGATTTGTTACTAACTTGCTTTTAAAAGTTAATGCATAAAAGAATAAAATACCAGAAATAAAGCGTCCCAAAATTAAAACAAACTCCACACTTGGCAGCATTCAAGCCAGGCTGGACAGAGCCTTGGTTGACATGGTCTAGTGTGAGGCATCCCTGCCCATGGCAGGGGGGGTTGGAACTAGATGATCTTAAGGTCCTTTCCAACTCAAACCATTCTATGATTCTATGATTCTGTCTTCAATTAATCCATCCAAGAAAGATATGCAGCAAAGAAAGAATTAAAGAAAATAATGTAATGAATATAATTTTTTAAAAATGTATAAATATGTGCTCTTCTACTTGCTAAAGTATTAATGTTTTACTTGAATTTGAAGCTTGCAATGTAAACAAGGACATGAAAAATATTGTGGAAAGACCATTTATAAAAACAAGTTCCATTATCCTTCTGGCAGTGTTTGTTATCATACTTAAAGAAGGAAATAAGATATTTCTTATTTTCTAATTGCTAATCTTTTTTTTTGGCTTTGTTACTAAACACCATTTAATTCTGATAATGAGTTTAAACAATTCCTTCTTTACTCTTTTTTTTTTTTCTTTTTGTTTACCAATTCAGTAACAGATAAAGCAGGAACTGCAAGAAGGTATCCCGGTTACAACAGAGCATCTGCATTCTCTGTTGATAGTTTCTCAGCAGTTAACAAAGGTTAGGTTATCAAGGGTATGACAAATAGCCTTATTATGTATAAGGAGACCCTGTTAGGCAAGACAGTTAAATCTGTTCTATCTAAACTCATCAGTAAATCTAGACTCTAGAAATCTATTCTTTTTCAAAAGCACATAATTCTTAGGGTAAAATTTAGGACTATTATTGAAAAGCTGCTGCTTAATTATTTTAGGATCCTTGATTATCAAACTTTTCTTTTGGTAACTGCAACTGAACGATGAGGACAGAAGTAGAGGGGTAGAAAGGAAGCCTTTTCTGCGATGCACAGATATACCACAGAGGATATTTCTGCCTTCCTGTTGCGTACCAGCTTTAGCGATGCAACAAGAAGGACATCAGAATGTCCTAACAACAACTGGAAAACAGTTGCTGTCAGCTCCACAACCTTATTAACCCGGCCTTAGCACTAGAGCAGGACATAGCACCCCTTCCCTAACATAAAAAATATGGAGACAAGAAAGACATTTATCCTTCTTTTGGCATCAAACACCCAGTCCCATTTACTACTTCCTTTAAAACAGATTTCTCAATCTGTTTTCACTTAATGTTTATCATGGGGCAATGAACTTCTAACCATCTTGAGCGATTAGCCAAAAGGGGACCCTGTAACCTAATTTAGAAATCAGGTACTAGAACTGCAGAAAGATCAAACACAGCACTCCACACCTCCCTCCATAAAAAAGCAGATATACACATGCTTGCAAAAACACAGGAAAGAAAAGAAATATTGGTCCAAACTTTAAGGTAAACCAATGATGTACATAACCTCCAAATCTGTCTTTAATTGCAAAGTAAAAGGCAACTCAATAACTTTGTTCTGTTGAATCAGCCAAAGAATCTCCTTTCTTTGCACGACCAAAAAGAAGCCAAGTGCTTGTGTGGATAAGAAGAGAAGGACACATACATGATTTCTAAAAGGGCCAAGAGTCCAAATAAAGCCTCCCCATCTCTGATTCAGTAACAGAAGCACTGTAATTATCTTGCCTATCAAAAGATGCAGCATTGTTTTTCCAAGGATTGTAAAATATATGTTCACTATACTCACTGCTTCTGTCAGAAGTGTATAAGCTATACAGGAAAACATGGTACATTACTTTTCTTGTGTATTTTCTTCTTTAACTGCATAATTTTATTTTGGAATTATTTATCAACCCTTTGATAAATTAAATTGAAAAAAAAACCCCAAACAAACAATTTTTTGAGATTTTCTCTATTTCGACTAATTATTGTAACATTTTTGTTTTAGTCCCTTCCAGGCTATCGGTACTTTTTTTGAGGTACTGTCAGCCTAATACATTACAGAGATTTTGCAATGCTGTATAGGTTAATAGCATTATGCAACCAGGTGTTTTTTTTGGCTATGCATCTAAGACCCCCAGTCTGAGAAGCTTATGTTTAGCAAATTATACCCTCTAAGTGGAGACATCCTAACTAGCCATGTTCACGCTCCTACTCCACTATAACACATATCAAAAAAGGTTAGCTCAATTTCTCAGTGGGACTTTCAGGCAGTCAAAGATGAGGTCTAGTACAAATTGTTAACTTCTATTGGAAGAGTCAACTGTGACTATCATATTGTTTGAAAATCATTGTCTAGTTAATCAAGAAAACAGAATTTTTTACTATGTATCATGATATATTGAAGTTAACTTTAGATGCCAGAAGCACTGTATTGATCTCCCAAGCACTAATGCCTACACAGTAATATCCTTTCCCTCCCTCTTTTATAAACTTTTAGATTAAATCCACCTGACAGGATTGTAAACTTTTAATTCCTCAAAAAAGAAATGCTTCCTTCAAAATTTTGTCACAATATTTGTAAAAAATACAGTAGAAACCTACTATAAAAGCATAAACATTTTCAGAACACTGAAATAATTGGTAATATTCACACTTAGTATTGGATTTAACAGTGTTGACTAATGTGTATTAAAGAATCACAGAAGACAGGGATGAAAAGGACCTCAAGAGGTCTGACAGATAGTTACCTAACTTGTCCTTAGAAATTTTCCGTGATGGAGATTCTGTAACACTCCCAATCTATGTCTGCAAGACAACTTCTCATGTTAATCATGAGAAAAATATCTCATGCTAATCATTTGAAAAATATCTCCTTACTTCCAGCCTGTATTTCTAGCCCTACTGTTTATTGTAGCCCATGACTATTTGTCCTCCCTTCTGCAGACAACAGAATAACTACCCTCTGTATGTCAATTTTTAATGTCAGTTTTCAAGATTCTGCTTAGAATTGTGTAAGAATTTCCATTCTTCTGTCATGGGCCATACTTCCCAGTTCTAGATGTACACCTATCTTTACAACCTTCTCTTACTGATCCAGTTTTCTTGAAGAATGATATCAAAACTGGAAAGCCTTGTTATGGCTGAGCAGAACAGAAGTATTTTGCATGTCTTCTACATTAAATTCCAGTTTTAGCATCACCATGCTTTTCAGATGATGCTTTTCAGTTGCATTAAACAAACAACACTGCTAATATATTTTGAAGATACTTTCAGCATGCTCAAAAATCTTCACACATACAGTGTGGTAAAAACAACACAGCACACCATTTGCAAGAACCAGACCTATACACTGGGATCCATAAAACTAGGTACTACATAAATTAAGTGACTGGGCTGAACAAAGAGATTGCTGGTCCATATTTGATGTTTGACTTGAACTGAAATGTCACCAAGAAACATATAATGGATGTGTGCGCTACAGGCTATTATGAGGCTTTGCTTCTGTCACTCATTTTTTCTTGATCTTCCTTAATTCATTACTGATAGGCATAAACTATAATAAGTTTTCATTCAGAGAAGAGTTCATGATTTGCTCTGGAATTAGGGGTGTTGTGTAAGACATCATTAGTGATTTTAATCTATTCACAGTATTTCATACTTTCCTTAGGTGAAGCTGTAGGATGTAAGCAATAAGTTAGGTAATAAACTGATGTGATAACAGCATTCTAAACTATGTAGGTCAAAGACAGCCTGTCTTCTTAGCCCTAAAAACTGTACGGATATATTCCTAAGACTGATAGCTATACGACACACACATCTCCGAAAGCTGATGGGGTATGGGGCTCAGGCAGTAGTTCACAGAGAGAGAGTAGTAATTTTCCCCAGTCCTCACACTCAGCTGTCAGCAGGGCTGGACTGAACATGCAGCTAGGCTGTCCTAGTAATGTCTGACTTTATTGTCCTTGCCAACTTGCTTTCTCCCTCAGCTAAGGAGTCAGTATACTGAGCTGTCGCTATGCCATGGCAGCTTTGCTGCCAGTTGTGGCATTTAGGACTGACATAAGAACCACAGCTGAACTGCTTGTGAGCCATGCATGGCTACAAGACTTTTCACAGCAAGTGTAGATGCAAAAATATCCTTTACTACTAATATACAGGCACGTTGTATTACAACTTACCATGTTTTCACTGTAGGCTGTAAAGACAATTCTTCAGGAAGGTAAAAACTGTGCCATTTTATTGACTGAAACAGTTCTGGAGACATTGTTTTGGATATATCATAATAATGACCAAACTTTGTAGATGTTGTTGGGCTGGCCTGTGAAAACAATAATACTGATTACAATAACCTATTATATTATTATCTGTCATAAGAAAATAATTAATTAGCAATACATTTGAAAGAAACAACTGGTGTTTTTCCCACTCTTTTTTTTTTTCTACTCTTCAAGTAAAACAACATTATAATATGTAGTACAAAGTTTTGGTACCTCTGTTGACAGTCTATAATGTGAATTTTTCACAGAGAATTCAACCCTTACTGTTCCAAGTTGCATCACAAAGGTGGAGTCAGATTCTTAAATACGTATTTTTGCACATGTTCTAGACCCATGATCACAAATTTCAAAAGGCCAGATAATATGAAATACGCAGACCAGGATGTGGTCCACCTATCTGATTTTTCAGTATCTGGGAATGTTATGTTGCTACAGAAACATTTCCAGTTGACTTTGGAAATATTTCACTTTATTTATGAGAAAGAAGAAAAAAATACCATTGAATCTTCATAGAACTGCTTTTAACAAAAAACTGTAAAAAAGAGGGAATCAGTGTCTTGATTTTTTAATAAGTAGCAGATTGAGCATTACACAGACATTACACACAAGAACCATGGTTTACTGTAATGAAGAAACTTTATGAGGTCTCAATTTCGGGTATATAAAACATCATAAA
Source organism: Melopsittacus undulatus (assembly GCF_012275295.1). Lineage (NCBI taxonomy): Eukaryota > Metazoa > Chordata > Aves > Psittaciformes > Psittaculidae > Melopsittacus > Melopsittacus undulatus. The sequence continues at coordinate 22,643,121 of NC_047534.1, forward strand.
CCCCCTAAATTTAAAATATACCATAGAAGGAATTACACATTTTAATATGCTTTGCTAATAAATAAACAGAGGAAAAGAATGCATATTTTTGTTCCTCATTAATGGAGTTCAGCACACAAACTGCAACATTATTTGAATCAAACATGTAATGTTAACACCCCCTAGATTGTTATAATATGCAGTAGTACATAGTACATTGAGGTTGTCTGCTATAGGAATTGAACAGGTTTTGCTCTTCATGTAGCAATCCATTTTCTTAATCTTTTCTGCCCTTCAAAGCTATCCTGGAATGAACAGTCAAGCAGAGTAAAGCTTAGAGGCAAATGAGGATCTTCAAGGGAAGGAAAACACTTGGCACAAATGTAAACCACTTTATAGTATTTTTTTAATGAACACACTGTAAAAGAGTGTAGTGGTTTAAATCAATCCGCACAGCTCGTGCACTCACTCCCCCTCCTTGCTCCCCCGACTCCCGGGGAGTTAGGAAGGAGAATCCAAAGAATGTAGTCCCCATGGGTTGAGATAAGAACAGTTTAATAGCTAAGGTATAACATAAATCACTCCTGCTACTACTACTACAAATAATAATGATAAAGGAAATAACAAGTGAAGAGAATACAACACCTCAGCACCTACCGACCCATAACTCACCCCACCCTGCCCGACTGAGCACCGACAGATACCTCCTCCATAACCTGAGTCCCAGCCCTTCCAGGTCTCTCCCGGTTACATCCTGGGCATGATGTGCTATGGTATGGAATACCTCTTTGGCTAGCCTGGGTCAGGTGTCTTGTCTCTGCTTCCTCCCAGCCTCCCCTCCTCCCTGGCAGAGCATGAGGCTCAGAAAAGGCCTTGGACAAACCAAATATTTGAGCAGTAACTTAAAACATACTTGCTATCAGCAACCGTTCCCAGCCCAAAAGTCAAAACACAGCGCTGCACCAGCTACCAAGAAGGAGAAAAATTACTGCTACTGCTCAAACCAGGACAAGGAGTAACAGATTATCAAAACAATACTGAAATTGATCTTTAGGTTATGGCACAAACACCACTGTGCTCTGGATCACATTCTCTCATCAACTATTTTAACGCTTTTGAGGAAAAAGAAAGGTCGTTTAGAATAACCAAATAAGTTTTATAATACAAATATAAATCAAAACCACTGCATTTCTAATTGGTAGGATGCCAGGACTGAGAAAGGTGCTGGATCCTGGACTTTTAACAACAGGTCAAAGTAAAGATCACCTATTAGTTTATTTACAGGACAACTACCCTAAGCATGGACTGCAGGAATGTGCAAAAATATTTTAAAGTCATTTTTCTATCTCCCAACTCCAAGACTTCCTGTGAAGCTGAATTCCCTTTAAAAGCCAAGAGCCACCTCAGTCATTAAATGATAAAGTATTAAACCAGATGAAATATCTCAGTGGTTGTGCAAGAGAAGAGCTGAGAGAGATATTAAAGCATGTTGATGTCGTAGAATAGAACGCGTTTGAAGGTTGTTTTGAAGAGAAGTTTGGACTGGTAGGTAAAATTAAACACTATTTTGTTTGTACTTAGAAGCATGGACTTCCTTTCGAAAAGTGATCAGAAATACCCTCAATAATTTCAGAAGTTTTTCAATAGGTTCTATAACAACTTAGAACATTCTATAAAAGGATTTTTCTTTTAAGCAGACCAATAGATATACATTTTATCCACTACTTGAAAGTTGAGCAGGGTCATGTGTGTATGCAATGAAATTCTTTGGAACAACATCTGCTCCAGTGTCCACACTTGCTATTCTTGCTATGCACAGGAATGGCAATAGGTATACTAAATTATTACAGTAATGGGATCTAAGTAATTTTTTGTGTATTGAGCAACAAATTATTTAGTTCCAACTCCAATTATTGAAGAACGCTTTTGGTTTTCATAAACCTTGGTCTTGCTAATAAAGTAAGCACTGTAACAGTAAAAACAAAAAATACAGACATGCCAGACATGGCCATGTATTTTTAGTTCGCTTTCTGAAATCAACCATGCTATGCATTTCCACAACTTTGTTTCATGCTTCAGCTTACAAAAACCTGTTAAGATTAATTAGAATAATTTGATCTGGAGCATATATTTTGAAATTATTTGACTAATAGGTAGTAGGCCTGATCAGTTACCAGAGAATATAAACAGTAACAATAATACAATCTTTCCTACAAAACCAATAGAATAACCAAACTAAACCCAAACTTTTCACTAAAATGAGTAACAAGTTTTTAATTAAAAAAAACCAAAACACAAAATTGCTCATGTTTATCTAGTCATGAGAGGCAGATCAGTTTCCTCAAAAAAATGTAAGAAACCCACATTCTTGAAGTCAGTGCTCCAGTTTATCAGTAACTGATTTTTAAAGAAGGAAGTCCAACAAAATGCAACAATCTATCAAAACCTAAATATTTTTAATGTAAAATGTAACTTCATTTACAATCAGGATTCTGAAAGCAATTTAAACAGGGGCTGTTCTTTGGCCTATAATCTATTCTTTATCCGGATTACAGATCAGAATGTTTTTACTGCAATCTCTGCCAGAGCTCATCTTTTTATTGTGTACTTCCAAGCCCCCTTAATATTTTAGAAAGGCCTTGACTAACTGATCTTTGATCTGATGTCTTCATTGAGAAAAGCTCCAGGTTGCCCATTTCAGATGCAAATCCTTACTGAGATCCAATAGAGTTTAGTAAAGACAGCAAAAAAGAAGAAACAAGAAGTTTCCAGGATCCTCTTTGAGAATCCTGAGGCACATTGGTGTCCTTAATCCACCCTGCTGCATGGATTAAGGTAGGTGATAACCTCTCTTGATTCAAAAGAATAAGCACAGTGCCTACAAACTGGGTGGAGACTAGGATTTGGCTATAATAAAACACCATGCAATAAAAGCTCGGTCTATGTCAGAAGCCTGTGAATAGGCTTCAATGTACTGCATTCCCAGGCTTAGCAGGGAAGCTTGCAAAAAGCCTACCTGAATCAAGTAAGCATGAATAATCTGCCTTAGCAGAATGACCATGGAAAGTGTGAAGCATAGACTTTCCATTCCTCTTAAGTTTGATCTGATAAATTTATTAGTGGATTGGAGGCTCAAGCCTGTTCTTTCCTATTTTGCACAAGGAGAAATACACTAAACTGTCAGTGAGCAGAGCGTGCTTTTATACTACCGTCTGCTGTTAATGTTTCTAATTGCAATACTAATGTGCTAGAAATCTCAGATTTAGGATGAATCAAGGCAGAAAATTGATTTCATGCTGTGACAGTTTATATATTGCCCCAAGAACATAAGCAGTTCATTCAAAAAAAAAAAAAAAAGAAAAACCCACACTGTCTTGCATTGCAAAACAGGCTGTCCATATACTCAAAAGTTTAAACAAAATTAACCTCTGATACAGATGAAAGTAACAAACTGGCAAATGCACGTCAAGCACATGTTACTCTGAAAAATTTCTTATCTATCTTTTGTCTTTTTCTGATGTACAAGGTATATGCAACATGTAAAGAGGAACTGTGATAGTCATTAAGAGTACTAATATAAATACAATGTAGAAATAAGGTCTAATAAATGGGAAAGGAATATATGAACTATTAATGAAAATCTCTTTTACTACTTAGAAATAAAAACTATATTAAGGACTAAAAATACCACAAAAACAGCTTTACTCAGCATTCTTATTTTCACGTAAAGGCAGATAGTGGATGGCAAAGGTTTCTGCTAACTAGGGTTCTAGTTAAAGCAAAGCTATTTCCTTTCTTTCACACTTGAAATTATTTGACAGCAGTTTTTCAAAATGTACTGGTTTCTCATTTCAACCACTTTGGAAAACACACCTTGAAAATTAATTCAGTGTTTTGTTTTGTTTCTGGGCTTTTTTTTTTCAGCAAAAGAATATTTAAAGAATAAATCACAACTGAAGTTGTTAATTAAATGATAGGTCTAAGTGCATCAAACATCTAGGGTGCTGCAAGGCAACATGAGATTTTTCCTTAATGGTGTATATTCACCAATCAAATTAATCTAGCACAGCACCAACAATATAAATAAATAATAAAAAAATAGGAAATAATATATTGAAAAATATAAATTTCAAACCTATTTTTCAATTATCAGAATAACCCGAGAAGTTTTAGGTCTAGATGGCTTTAGACCTCCATTTGCAAGTTTTAATTTTTAAAATAAATTTAACATACACATTAAAAATGTTGTACCTCAGCTATTCAGAATGACCAGTATCCATGAGTATTCAGAAATCAACCATGGTTAACAAGGGAAATACCCCACAAAAGATTTTATTCTATCTCGCATAATCAAATTTCAATAAGTAAGGATAAGTACATTATGTATTATAGTGAACTATTGTATTAGTGGAAGAAGTGATTACTTCTATGAAGTTATAGAAGACGACTACATATCTACTTGGATTATATATGCTTTTCTATTTCGTTAGGACATCAGAACACTATTTGTTACCAATATGCAATTGTTTCAATATCAATGTGCCAGAAATATTGTTAGATTTTAAAACAAATTATTTTTGGGATGGTTCAGAGTGGCAAAGCCAGCTCCACAATAATAAAATTGATGAGATTGTATGATTACCCTGGAGGCTGTTTGATTTGGTATGTCACCATATATAAGTCTTTTCTGACACAACTATATAACCGTGTCTGTGCAATTTCACAGAAAACCAAACACGCCAAGCCCTGTAAGATCATTTTGTCACATTCCAATTATGTTTTTAAGACTATGACAGAACTTACTAGGCAGGTATGACTACATCTAAACCAGAATTCACAAATGTAAGCTAGAATGTATGGGCAAAATAAGCTTTTTGTTCTAGATCATCAGAAATCCTATAATTTTGTTATGGGTTGATTGTGCCATTGGATTAAATAAGAAAGTCACCAGCCTCTGGATATATATTATTCATAAAACACTAACAACTGCAAACTCTGAAAGACTAATCATTGGTCTTGTTTCTTATATTCTCCCTGCACAGTGATTAGTTTCTAGTGACTGTGAAGCTGATATAATCTCAAGTGCTTATTTCTGTTGTTATGCACATGGATAAGCAGGTCAACAGCTTGCTTTCACACCAGTACTTTCACCACAGAAATCTAGTAAGTACTGCTGATTAAACCTACTTAAGCAATTTGTGTACAACTAAATTTGGGGAAAGTTTGTAAGTGACCAAATTATTAAAACTTTCACAACAAGCTGTCTCAATTTAATAATACTAATGGAAAAATCCCATGGAATGTTAATGGCTTTTTTACTTTTAAGTTATTACTGTCTGCATAAAGTTTTACATTTCCTGCACTCATAAATTCCCTTTCTCTCTGTATCTCTAGTAATCAAAAAATACTTTGGTATTTGTGGTGTATGATAACTTGCCCTCAGGAGGCAATCCAGTAAAACTGTCTGTTGGCAGTTCTGTTGTGTAGATTCTACAGAAAAGCATATGGTCTGCAAATTCATTTTGACTGCAAGAGGAAAAAACCATGAAATACCGATTACCTCAATTTTTGGTAAATTTTGGTAGCGCCAGGCTATTTTCATAGAATCCTGAAAATCTTCAGACTTAACAGCTGTTGCTTCTTCTCCCAGTTCATTTCTTTGCTCATCAAGCAAAGGGGCTGGAAGTTCCTACCGATGGAGAGCAAAAGAATGTCAGTTGTCAGTAGAAATGGCAGTTCATATTTTTATTTCTCTCCCCCTAAAAGTTAGATAATATACTTATTTTAATATAGTGGATAGTTGTAAAATGTTTAACAAAACTTGATTAGAACAGCTGTTCTGAAATACTGCCTCACTACCAACACTGAGCGTGAAGAAATACATGTAATTATTATGGGGAAACTATGCAACTATAAGAGAATGTAGAATGGAAATACCGCACTGAATATGCAACACATCTTGAGCAACATCCACATTCCCTTTTTTTTAATCTTGCTTTAAAGGTTGATCTCCTAAACTATTCTATTTATGAGAAAAGACAAGTTCCCTGCATAGTGAATTTAAGCCTATTTTATAATAAGATCACTTTTCTTTGTTAGCTTCTGTAGATCTTTCAACAGTATTCAACAGACCCAACAGCCTACTGACACAGGCTGAAAACAACTGTAAGAGGATGGTTTCAGTTTTCTCTTCTAACCATTAGGCATATCTGCTAATGATGGCTTCCTCATGAGCACAAATAAAGCAATGAAAGGAAGGGACAAATATTTAGTACTAGAATGTTTAGAAGGATCTAATGGAAACATTTCTGGCTTTAAAAATAAATAAATAATAAAAAAGCATTGCACACAGAAGGATGTAATTGCTTTATGAGGACAGAACTGCAGCTTTAATTTAGGCCTAGATTAGGAACAATGTTGTATTACACACTTCTGCTTTCTTTCTTGCATTGCTGAAAAAGTGAGCAACACTGGATGGAATCCAAGCACAGTGTTCAGAATTTATGCTCTTTGACGAGAGGAATGAAGTGCTCCCAAGTTTTCTGACCCAACTTTATCACCCAACTCTGTAAGCTGGAATGCAAAAGTACTCTTTATCTGCTATAAATAGAGCCAAGATTTATTTGAAAACTAAGTTTATTAAACAAAGACACTTCAGAGAGAACTGAGATGTGGTCTCAAGGGTTAAAAATATATACAGTTGGCCAGGATCTCTATTATAAGGTATGAGGTGTGAAGACATAAAAAAAAAATAAAATCCAAAAACTACAGAAGAAGCAGCTCAATAGAAGTATGGGATACAAATGAAACATAACATAGAGCTGATACTGACCATAAACATCAAATTACAGTCACAGCTTTATGTAGGCAGACAAGGTATAAACAGACACACACAGAAATAAGACAATGAAAGTTTTAATCCATTTTTGATTTAATATTACACTAATTCAATATTAAAGAATACAGGAGAGAAAACCCATGCATAGTTCAGTATGTAATCTTAGGAACAACATGATTTATTTTTGTTTCTTTAGTATAAATTAACATAATATCTACAATTATTGATAACATTGAGAACAAATATTTCTAATTTCAGGACAACTGTTTGTCTCCTTCAGTGGCTGGTCAGTACACCCTCCCAGAGAAAGGGTAATGGAAGCTATGAAGACATTTACGAAATAGGATAGCTGTACCTGTGTTTCAGCAGTTGAGCAGAAGATGCAAGCAATACCTTTGAGCACATAATTTTATTTCATTCACTTTCATTTGGCAAATGAACTCCAAAAGCCTGGTAAAGGCTGTGAAGGAGGATGGGGATGTAAAGGCTGTGTAATGTTCAGATTTCTTACAGTTTGTTTAAAAGATATGTTTGTATACCATAAACTGATACTAGTATAGTTGTAAAAATTAAGCTTTGTAGGTAGGAAAGCTACACAAAGATGGGAATTTTAAGTTAGTATTTATCACTTTCATTAAATTTACAGATTTACAGTGGCTGTACCAGTTAAAAAAAAAATAAAAAAAATTATTCGTGTCAAAGTTTCCTTATACCTATCCAGAACAAAAGCAGGGAAACTTTCAAAGATTTCTGATGGGTACGAGAAAATGAAAACAGAACACTGCACCAAAAGCTTCTGAGAAAGTTGAAATACAAACATGAGCTGACAAGCACACCAATGCATTTCACATCTATGTGGATACATATTATTTGTATTTACTTCTAAGAGCATTACAGAAAGGAATTTAATTAAAAAAATATTGAATTTCTAATTTTGTAACTCAGATATCCACAATAAATAGTTAATGAATCTTATTTCAAATTAAGGTGCTATGTTGAAAACAAACTACTGGACAGTTAAAGTATTATGCAAATTTAATTTCCTAATAGTTATTCATAGATTTAAACTGGATATTGTAAAAATGTCTTTTACACTGAAGAGCTGCTGACACATGATCATGTCAAGATATTGCTAAATTATAGTAATAAAAAAAAAAGAAAAAATCAACTTTCATTTAAAAAGTGTTACATAAAGGAATAATCCCACAGGCCAAACCAACAATTCCAGATATCTCTTCCTTTCATTCAGCAAAATCAACTGGTTCCCAGGTACTACCTTTAACTTTTTATCCTGGTGAGTAACCTCTGTTTTTCTGAAAACAAGTGCTAGCCAAGACAAGTTTGGAAGAAATCCTGAAATCCTGCTTAATCAGACTCCCAGAGCTTATGCCTGTTTCAGATCCTACCACTGGTGTAACAAGTTGCTACCTCATCCTGCTGTATTATGATTGAGCAGGCATCCATCAAACATAAAGCTGAAATCCAGGAAATGGCATAGTTCACCTTTACTGGAAGTAAAAAGAAAAACATCGTCAATATTTTTTTCAAGCTATTTTTTTCTCATCTACAATCACTGCAAAAGCCTGTGACTTGTACTACTGGTTCACTGTTACTATATAATAATAGGCAAAGGCATATTTGAGACATTTAGCTATATAGATTTGTTTTTATATACATCACAAATAATGTGACAGAGGTCAAGGCAGTAAGGGGTGAGAGATTCTCCAAGCATTACTGATAAAACACAAGCTACTTCAGTACCCTTGTATAACACTGAAAAGAAAGTTCTTGCCTTGCAGACAAACACAAAACAAAACCTTCTTACACAGCACTATAGGGAAGGGAGACATTACAAACACTAGCTGTTGAGACGCAGAACCTCAGTACAAAATAATCAGAGGCAGACATACTATCAGTGCAACACAATTAGGCACTGCAGTATGCCTTAACTGCTGCTAAGAATGAAGCAGATTAAGAGATCAAGTTAAAATGGTTTTACCTGAAGCTAATAAAGACCCTTCTAAGTATTCATCTGAAATAGTCTATTTTTGACAATTACCATGGCAGTCAGCACATACGTTATTTTACATCAGGTTTATGCTGTTCTGTCCCTTGCTGCCCCACAGAAGGAATAAGGAGCACTCTCATGCCAAGAGCAACTCATTTCCTCAGTGGCTTTTCCAAAATGCATTATCTAATAATTACCACACTCAGCTGAAGAATATGTTTCTTAGATGTACCTTGTTCTTCTCCCTGTGCAAGAAACATGCTCACATGATGCACTGAGACTTAATTTCTGGAGCCTTTAATACTCATAGCCATATAATTTTTATCCCAACAAACAATATGCTCTAAAGAAAACATATCCTGAGTCCTGTTCTTACATATGGAGGCTATGAAGCTCATGGCTTTTTAGCAGGCTCTGTACATAATTCAGTTGTAATCTGGAAAAGGTAGTCTGCCTTTGAAGCTGATTGGTATTTTGAAGATGAATTGCTTGATCTCCACCTGGTACATTAACGTGGTTAAACAGATTCCAAGATGTGGTATTTAGGCAGTAACAGGAGAAAAAAAACTCATAATCCTATTCATGGTCTATCTGCAATTTGAACACAGTTTAGATAAAAATTAATGAAGAGAACAAATAAAGATTGCGATTTTCATTCTAACTTTACCACAATTATCCCAGCTTCTGTTTACTCTTGTTTCTGTCTCATTTACACTATCCTGTCCGAAAGAGAAGCAGAATATGTGGTTGCTATTTGAAGGTATGTCTCCGTTGACTAGAAGTCAACATGCATGCCTTCATTAGCCTTGTAAAAGCCTAAGCATGATATACAGATGATTGCTAATGTTGTTTTGCCTTAGGATGTCCTGATTCATGTACCCCAGTCCATAATTTTCAAAAGTAGATTTTTGTATAAGCACATTTGGAAAGGAGGAGAACTTAGAACTGGGAGAATTACAGACAAAGAACACAGTTATATAAACCTGATTTATTGGCAATACTGAAATTGAAATGATCCAAACATCTTTATCTTCATATCCTTTTTTTTATCTTCATGAGAAATGCAACTGGAACAAAAGGTTTTCTCCTCTTCTGACACAGATATTTAAATGCTCTTTGTTTCAAGGAAATAGCTCTTTCCAAACCTGACCATGCCTGAGTGATACAAAGCACCCATGTAACAAAAAGTCTCCCATTGTCATAACATAGGTATACTCTCAAAGAGAAAGGCTGGCTGTTAGATACATACTTCATAGCTTTTTCATGTTATGAAAAGTTTCATTACTGTCCAAGAACTACAACATATTCATCAATTCTCAGATTGTTCTTAAAACTAGAAGGAAAAGTTATGGAAAGGGTGAAGCAGACCAGCAGTCAAACTTGCCACAGAACACCAGCTTTTCTGGCACAGCTGTATAAAAACTAAACTGAAAACTATACAGCAAAACATATACAGAGAGCAGTGGAAGACATTTATGAGCAACATTTTAAGATGGGTAAGCCTGGGCTTCTCCTCAAGATATCTGTGTGAGTGGACTCAGGAGCAGTGATTTAGCACAATTCCCTTTCTCCCAGGTTTATTACAAATTAAGAAACACACTATTTTCCAGCAGTCTTATTAAATAATTATTTATGTTTGAGACTGTACTTCTCTATCACAATGAAACAGCACTTAAATTCTGCTGAAAATATTAGAATTTAAAATAGGATTTGGGATTGTGAGCCTGTTTAGGTTTAAATACCTTTATGTTCTTTGAATAAAAATCATAATTTCAGAATACAAGATAATGAAAATGCTTAAAAGTTACTTCCAAAATTACATTCAGAATTTGGAAATAAAAGTGTTACTTAAACAAAAGACTAAGAAAAGGAGAGAAGATTTATCAGCCTGTAGTATCTCTGTTTAACCTGTTTCTGCTTAAAAGTATCTCAGCTCCCACAACATACAGCTTTGAAAAGCTTTCGGACTGACAATTTTGTGGCATCAGCGTGTCAACTCCTGAGAACTGTTACATTCTCCCAGGCTAAGAAAAGATAAATCTATCATAAGGTATATTAAAATCCAAAGCACACAGCAGTGCATTAGTTAAAAAAAGGAAAAAAACAAACCAAAACCACAGCATTTCTTGGGGTCAACAAAAATACCAGTCTTTGCTCTGTGAGATGAATACACAAAAAGGCAGACAAGCACTAAAGTTATTAAGTGTGGTTTGGTTGGGTATTTGTCTTTGTCTGGATGAGATGCAGTACGAAGGAAAGAGAGAAGGATGTTTGTTTCTATGTTTAAAAAAAAAAAAGAAAAAAGTTTGGGAAAGAGAATTATTTTCCAAAGTGCTAATACTAAAGGACAATGCAATTAAAATAAACTTGTTTTCTACAAACTGAGCTTATGAAGATTTTATTGCGAACAAGAAACAATTAATTTCATTAATAAATCTTTTAGCTTTGTAATAATGTGGAGTACAACCCGTTATCTGTGAGCAAGCTAGGTCTTTCTGTGTTTGCTGCCACATTACTTTGCCTGCCTTGTTTTGGCAGATGCACGAAGCAAAATCAGATTCTAACAGTTTGACCTCTCTCGCTTCTTATGTTCTCTAGGGGATAATAAAATCCAAGATACAATCCCACAGCAGTTAATGAAGCTTAACCTCACACCCTCTTAATTACCAATGCATTACACCAACTATAGGCATCATACTCCTCTCTAAGCTATTTTACAATTCTAAAGAAGTACTACTGTGCTATTATTTAGCAACATAATCCAAGCTGTATTTGAAATCCCTCTGATATAAAATCCTTTGATCCTCAGAGGTTTCAATAACTGTATAATTAATAGTACTTAAGAATTTTAAACATTATCTATTTATGTATCAATAAATACATTGTTCACATGGTCTTATGCAGCTATTTTGCAATGCACTATCATCATAGGTATGATTAAAGAAATGTGGAATAAAAAATACTAAAGGGAGTACAGCTCACTGTGGAACTTTAACTGGAACAATATTTAAATAGTTTAAACTCACATGAATTTAAGGCTCTCTTTCAATATGTTAATATTTAGTATTTAGAAGACACCAGATGGTAAGTCAGGAAGGGTAAATATTTTCTTTTCAATAAGGTATTATATAAATGTCAGTTTTAAGGGCCCTACTCCCATAAGGGGGGAGGATTCTATTTTGATTGTAAACACTTCTGAAGACAAGGTATACTGTTAAAGAACATAAATGACTAGATACAGAATTTTTCTCCTTTCAGTGGCCCTTGTGCAACAATTTATTTCCATCTCCAGGTAAGGCTGTGCTACGGAAATTTTTATTTGACATTCAAAAGGACAAAATGGATGTCAACTCAGGATAAATAAGAATTATGTGAAAAAAGGGAAATAATATTCTTCTGGCTTAGGACATAAAGAAGGTTAACAGAAAGCACTCTAAGGGGGTATTTTTATTTTTTTTTTTTAACCCATAAGAATATATTCTCTACTTCATATACACAGAACTGAACCCTACAGTCACATCATAGAACCCTTTGCTATAACTTCATTGCACTATGGCTCTGTCTCACACCACTGAAACCCAGAAATGCATACAAGAAGATTAGGTTATTTTTATTTTAATTTCATCTTTTTCTGAATCAGTTCATGAATACTTACATAAAACACGAATACAACAAAAAAGAGAATGACCTAGTAAAAGAAGTAATGTGAAAAAACTAAATAAAAATGAGTGCCCTTGCCCAAAATTCTGTAAACTCTGCTTCAATGTACAATGAGCTACTCTAAACAGATCTAATAACAGCATTATTCACAAACACCTTTAGTACCATCAGCAATAGTTCACTAATTGAGCAAATAAATTCTACAGAGTTACCAAGTAGATTTGTAAAATAGTTATTTAAGAACACTGAAGTCTAAACATTTTGGGGTTTTACGCTACTACTTTCATGATATGTTGGACTGGCTAAGTAAGAGCTGTGTTTAAAAACAATCAATTTCATAACTAAGATCACAAAGGAAAATACTGTAATAAACAGGCAAAGATTGCTAGATGGGAAACCTGAAATTTAAGCCAAACATTTATTTTCTTTGGTTCTGTAAAATCTTTTTATTAGATTGGTTAGGACTTTTGACAAAGACTAAGCTTTACACTTTAGAGCGTTCCCAGCGTGGGTACTGCTTAAAAGGATTTCATTCTTTTTAAAGAGAAGCGATTTTTTTTCCAGCATCCTTTCACACCCATACAACCTCTTTGTGAAGTTTATAACACTGTTTTGTCATGCAGAAAATTATATAGTGTAATATACTTAAAACATTAGTGTTTTAATAGACAAAAAAAGTAAAATTAGATATTCCATTTACCCACCATGCAAGTAAGAAAAGTAAACAGATGAGCAAAAGCTATTTAGTAAGGAAATTAGACTTTTCAAAGAAACTTTCAAACTCTGAGACAGCTGCCAGGGTTAGCTCAATCCTAGTCTTTGTGCCACAAGGCTATCTTCACTTCAGAAAGAGAAATAATAATAGGTGGCAGGAAAGTTCAGCAGTGCTGTAACTGTAATTGGATTTCTGTGTATTAAATGATAACATTCAACATCATGCAACAGCTGAATCACTGTAACAAGCTCATATATTTTGAAAATACCACCAGGAAAAAACAGGATAATAGGAATGTAGCTCTATTTGCATATGTATTTTTACCTTTCAAGTTGTTACACTTTTAATTTCTTTATGTAGCACCTTATGTCAAACGACAGAAAGAATACCTCTTGCTTCACAGCTTCTTTCCTAACACCAGATAATGAAGAGATAGGAAGGAGTTAGATTAAGTGCTCTTTGAAAATGGAAGCCTGGTAAGCCCTAGTCACCAGCCTGCTCATGTCTTTCAGGTTTCGATTCTTCCCTTTGACAAAACAATGCTTTAGAGTCTTATCTATAGGGAAAAATATAAGCATAAGGGCTAAAAGTACTTTGCTGGAATACAAAAGTCCACTTAGACAGCTATGCTTTCTTTCAAGAGGCTGTTGGCATACACAGTAATACAACACTGAGGCTGTTTATTGTTTGGTTTTGGTTTTGTTTTTTTCTTTTTAATAACCCTGGAAATATCAGAAGTACATTTTTGCTACGTTCACTCTGCATTCATCTTCTCAGTGGGAAAAGAGTAAGTGCACACTTTCTGTTCTTGAGCTCCACTCAGTATTAACCAGTTTGTTAGAGGTAGATTTTTTTCCCTTCTTTTCTAAATGACACACGTAAGCCAAAATGCTGTATTTAAAATGCACTTTGAATTTTGTTTTGAGATCTTTTCAACTTGCTCCTGGAGGTTTTTCTTTTTTTTTTAGTCTTCTCCCCATGTTTTTTTAATAAACCATTACACTTCTCTACGTGACCTGCCAGCTTCCTCACTAAGTGATGCTGTATTTTGATCTTCCACTGCAGTATCTTGCACCACTAGTGTGGTGTCTCCTGATTGACTTGACTTCACGATATATCTAGCAAACACACTGAAGCTGTGCATCTGAAGCTGGGCACACTAAGAGCTTTACTACTCAAAAGAATCTCCAGAGAGCAAACAGTTTGCACACTTGTTCAGTTTCAAACCTGGATGTACAATGACACCAGATGTGTAAGGTGAATACTAGTTTATGTCATATTATGGTAAGCCTCAAAGGATTTGACTGGGGGCAAAATTTTGGGGAACACATTTCCTTCTAAGAAGCCTATCCTCTATAGGAGAGTTAGGAAAAGCAGACCACAATATGCAGTAGGCTCACAGATGATGTTCCAATACTTTTTTGTTCTTAAAGGATGTGCTCTTTATCCTCTCTTCTTGCATGAGAACCTATAAAAGGCAATCTCAAAGGAGTCCACAAGTATCCTGCAGTAAAATTCTAGTTTGAAAACAGAAATTCCATAGAAAACCAGTAATCTTTTTCCAAAAGTTGTGTGATTAAAAAAAAAAAGTCTATTTCAGCAAAACATTTCCCATGCAAAAGTTGAACAGAGATGAACAGACACAGGTCTAGAAAGCAGTTCTCAACCTGCCATTTTTTCACCTCAGGCTTCCAGGTTCCGGGTGGAATGGTCATTGATGTAACATTGCCAAGGGTCCCACAGGGAAACTGCTGGGCTTCAGTGGATGTTGCTTTCTGTTTCCCAGCATGTATAATGACCAGTAAGTCTTCCTTTCGAGACGAACTTTGCACAGGCTCCCCAGTAAAAGAGACTTAACAAAGAGCACTCTTTATTGTTGAGCTCATAACTAGCAAATACAATGCTATTTTTTCTCACTAAAACTTGTGAGAATCAGTTCTCCTGAAAGGTCTAGACAAAAAAATCTGGAAAAAAGGCAAATTTTTCTATAGGCAGTTCTAGAATTTTAGTGCCAAATCTGAAGCAGAAAATGTGAGAAATATGGAAATGCAGGCACCACAGAGATTTATTTTTTTTTTTATTATTAAGACTGGAACCATTATTTAGCACTAACAAGGAGAAGAGGTGAGAAGAACTAAACTGTTACACAGTTACTGTGTTTTTATGGCTTCCAGAAGTCACTCTTGATATCCACCCTAACCTAAAGTGGATGGAAGCCTGTTCTAATTTTGGCTACAGTTCAAGGAAACATTCAACTCCCTTGCTTGCTGTTTCTGGGAAAAAGCATAACAGTGTTTAAGATTTACTTTGTAATAACTATAAACATATACTTAAATCTGTATGTTCTCAAACACATACACTATATTTTGAAGTTTCAAAATAGCTGGCATTAACTTTAGAATGCTAATCATAAAAAAAGTATAGTCACTAAATGCAGTGAAGTTAAGAAAATGTGATATGAGAAAAAAATTATCTACTTTACTAATTTCTCTTTGGTTTTAAGCTTGAGTACTTAACAGCCTATCATAATTTGTGGTCTAAGCTTAATAAGGTATGGTACTGAAAACTGAATGTTGAGATGCAATGTTTCCCTGTGTTATTTTGTTATTATATTAGTTTCCATTTATCAATGCAATCAGTTTTATTTTATGATCAATCACAGAAGTATACCACAGAAGTATAATGTTTCTTACATTATATATTATTCCCAGTATTTATGCCCTTACAGTAAAACGTTGTCTTTTGTTGAAGAACATAAATTGAATAGAAATGCTCCCAAATGTTAAAAATACTTTTTAAAACCCAGTAAGTTTTACCAGAGGTGTATAATTTTTCAGCATTATGTCTTAATGCCAGTTTCCTGAAGGAGCTTTGACTACAAAAGGTATGAATATGTTTTCAAAGGATGATGGATAAATTGGTGGGTGGTAATATAATGTATCTTAGGCAGCTGATCAGGGCTTTTTATCCTCTGCTTGTCTTTTACTTATACACAACTTCAGGATAATTATGGTCTCTAAGAATGTCTTTTCCCCCTCTTACTACCAGCAATATTTGTCTTGTTTATAGGTTCAAGAAACTTGCAATCACACCACAGAATTATAAAGGGCAATTATGGCATCTCAGCAAAGAAATGAATGTATAGATAGACTGACCACACAATATGGACATAAAGCAGTTAATGAACTGCCTTTACATAAAACACTTATTAATTAGAATACTACTTATAGAATATATTGAATCCATACTTGAATTCTATAAAATAAAGCCCAAGCATACAGTGTATAATTCAGGTTGATACGTACCATTATTTACATTGCCTTTTCAGTAAAGAATACAGTCTCATTAAATAAAAACACAATGTTACTCAATGGTCAGATATGTTATACTAAAATCCTGATCTGATGGAGACATCCAAATCCCCAAAACCTCATTTTTATGACAGTAGAGGGCTTCCTGAAATATCTGAAGGTTCTCTCTTTTAAAAAAGCCAAGTGAGGCAGTTGTAGGGAAAACTTGGGAGACGTAACTATGGCCAACACAACTCTTTCTAAGTGAGGCAATAATGTATTTTAGGTAACAGATATTGGCATTTCAAGAAGTGCCTAAGCTTTCCCAGTGTAATTTTTTAGATTGATGCCTAGCATATTACAGGGTTATTTCACTGAAGCAATTTCAGACAGCAATAGAAACCAGAGAAATCAACTCCACAGTGTCTTGTCTGTTAAGCAAAGGAAGTGTTGAATAGTCACAGTAACAGCAGAAAAGCACAGACAAGAATACTTACTGTTGGATATACATAAACACACAAACAGAGGAAGAAAACAAAATTGTTTTTTCCTCAGCTTTCCTGCAGTAATATTGTCCTTTCATTTATAATCCTCACCACTATGAAGTTACACCAGAGGAATGCAGTATTATTACCTAGCATCGACCCCTGAGAAGTTAGAAGGAAAACTTATTCTAAATTAAGACTTCAGAGCTCAGTGAGTCAGAATGACCACAAACTCAAACTGGTACAAGAAGGAGAGATGCAGTAACAATGTCTGTTGGTCGACTTGCAAAAGCATAAGAACCAGAGCTAGGAAAAACCTAACAAGCTATGAATGACTGATTCAAAGATGAAAGAAAGAAGAATAAAATGTATGCTAGCTGCTCTATTTTAAGCAGTTTTAGTGCAATGCAATGAAAACATTAATTTGAATGATTTAAATTTTATGAGAAGAACAACTTACAGTCATCATGTAATGTACGGTCAATGCCTTAATCATCAGCTTTTTAAAAACAAATATTATTTAAAAATATAGCATGTTCTTATGTAATTCATACTTCAAACTAAAATTTTAATCTATTTGTTCATGCTATATTCTAAACCACAGGGCCAATTTATAAATATTTCACCTCTTGAGGTTCAAGTTCATTAAAAACATCTTGAGATTTTTCATAACCACAATCATGCAATTTCATTAAGATACCTTTTCCTTAATACCTTTTCCTGAATACCAAAGACAGTATTGAATAGATTAGACATAAAATATATCATCACAAGGTAGGAAAAAATTAATAATTTTGTCCAGAAATAGTCTCTGAACACTCTTAAGGAAATAGCCAAACTTCACTTGACACAGAAGTAATCAGTAAATTATATGCTACTTTTGATACTAGAAAAAAGCAGCCTTAGAGAGACACAAAATATTTAATGGCATTTGGTAAGATTATCCTCACACTTCAGCATTTCTTTCATTGTTGATTAGGCTTTTTCCCTTATACAATTTCCTGATAATGGAAACTATCAGTGTTTGCTAGAAGCAAGCTTAAGCCTGAAAGGAACCTTTCTGCATAACCTATCCAAAACTGGCCATGTTTCCTAGTGGAAAAAAGACAGAATGAAAAGTATGTGTAAAGGAAGTCATAGAGGTTAAATTATATTTTTATTTTCTATGGGAAACTACAAAAAATATCTACAAATTGTACAGTTTCCACCACAACATACTGGAAGCAGCTTGACTACTCTTCCTGATAGGTAGGTGGAAACTGCACACGGTGGGGTTTAATCAAACCATTCAACTAATCCAGCTAGTCTGCCTGGTTCTTATGATCACCAAGATTAATTAATTTCTTTCCACACCATATATGAACTTTAAAATGTATTTCAAATCAACAAGAGATTACAGCTTTACTTGTAAAAATTTATGAGCATTTTTTACCTTTAAGATGTTATCAGGATGCTCTTTAGCAGAAGCAACAAACAAGTCATGTCCACAGACAACTCCCTCTGCGAGAAAATACTTGAACAACAAATTGGAGTAAAGAGCATATTTATCTTCCTCTGTGAAAACAAGAACAGTTGGATTTTAGTCTTGGTTATTTTTCTGGGTTTTTTTTCGTTAGATAAATCACCCATCTCCATTTTCACAACACTGTAGAAGCCCTTTGTTGGTCTACCTCCTAGAGTATATAATGTACAACTGAGATAAAAGGTAAAATACAATTGCAAAACTTTAAAAAATAATGATTGATAATAGTATATTCCTCATTTTTCAATATTGTCTCGCATATCCAAGCTAGTGTTGGATTCTAAGACATGGGTGCGTTATAGCAATATCTTCCTAATAAGGTTTCCCACAAGTATCAACTAAGATTAGGTTTAATGGGAAGAGAGTTTGTTAATTTAGGAGAACCATGTTAATATTTACATTCTTAATGCTTAAAATATTAACCAACTTGTTTAAAGCAGCTACTAATTGATGCTTTTCAAAATTTAATTGTATTTGGCCTGTTAAAGCTATAGAAAGGTATAATTTCTTATAGAGACATCCTTACACCTCCATTTCAAAACTGAAAACTACAAAAACAGGCAAAACAAATGGATACATTGAAAAAACAGACAATCTGCAACACCATTTTTGAAAGGTAAGCAAAGCCATTAGCATAAGAACCATTAAAAAGTTCAAACCATACATAAACTTACAGTTTAAGAAGTGAGACAGTACTTGTTGACAGACATTGTGGATAAAATACTATTGAAATAAAAATACAAACCCCACTCACTTCAGAAAAGCCAGCATTTCCTTTGGCTTCTTTGTTGCATGTTAAATATCAGAAATTACCAGAATCTGAAAGTATTAATGAGCTTCATACAATTAAAATTACCATAACTCAAAACTGTGGGGGAAGTGAAAGTGAGTGGGTAAATAGCAAACGAAATTCGAATCATCTCTGATTTTCTTTATTTTTAGGAAATACAAATAACAGCAATGTTATTTTCAGCAAAAAGAATTCTTAGCAACATAACTACCTGATTAATTGGCAATAAGTCCAGTAAAACTTTAGGTCATGCTCTTCGGAACAGGTATTTCTGCCATTTACTTAGAAATATATATGAAATATTTTGTTTGGGAGAAAAGTAAATGCAACAATGTAACGTTTCACTTTTTCATGTTAAATCTGGTTGCTGGAAGATAATACACAGGGATGTTATGGCAGAAAGATAGAGAGACAGAGATTTTCTTTATACAGAACCAACACGATTCTTAATCCCTTCTATCTGTGATTTCGAAACAATTTCCTCCCTATTATAAATCACATACAAAAATATTAAATGAAAAACCACAAAAGCAATAATAAAGGCTGAAAATAAGAAAGTTGTCATTCATATCTAAACTTGCAAAAATACTAATGAAGGAAAACAAAACAGAATATAACTTTGATATGTACCAAAATAGTACGCTTTGGAGCTTAAGAGTCAAAAGAATCAATAAAGTGGAGTGGGAGGAAAGAATGAAAGGCAATATATATCCAAATAAGAGAAAGAACATTAACAGTAATGGGGAAATTTCAGAAACAAATGACAGAAAAATGGTGTTGTACTGCTACACTCCCAATATCATGCAGAAGTATTGGCACTTTCAGTGTTTAGATCAACAAGAGAAGAATTCAAACCATAAATTTTCAAATTCTGTGGGAAAGAAACAGTTCTCCAGAGATATCCTCCAATGGTATATAGGGCGAACTAGATTTATTTCCTGCCATTTTTAGATTATTATTTCACTTTTAAATGTAGTATTTAGGATTTTTTTTTTTACAGTAAAAAAGTATGTGGTATAAACTTAAAATCTGGAAGATTTAGAATCATAGAATAGTTAGGGTTGGAAAGGACCTTAAGATCATCTAGTTCCAACACCCCTGCTATGGGCAGGGACACCCCACACTAAACCATATCACCCAAGGCTTCATCCAACCTGGTCTTGAACACTGCCAGGGATGGAGCATTCACTACCTCCCTGGGCAACCCATTCCAGTACCTCACCACCCTAACAGTAAAGAATTTCTTCCTTATATCCAGTCTAAACCACTGCTGTTTAAGCTTCGTTTCATTCATTTCTTTTTTCTTCTTCAAAATAACTCCTAAAGATGCTGCATCAAGACTACCTACTTTGCTGGTAAGGAGAAATACTTATTTAAAAGTTTCTCTTTCATTAAACCTAGGAAATGAACTTGAAATCACTCTAAAGCAACATTTCAAGATAGAGAAAAATCCTTTAAAACACAGTCAGTGTTTTAAAAACAGTGTTTTAAAGACAGGGAATTTCATAAAACTGGGTGTCCAAATAAACCAAAGGGAATACAGTAATTACAACACTCTTGCTCCTAATGCTAGTTATTGTAGAGTCTGAGGGTTTTAAGAACTCAAATTGTATTAATATAATTTACCTTCAATACTGTTAAGCTGCCCAGCAGGCCATACTAACCTTCTAATGTACTTCCAACAACACACCCTGTAAAAATAATGGTCTAGTGAAAAATATGTACAGATCAGTACCATGGAAAGTTCTGTGCTGACAAAAGCTTCCTGTCAATAGCGTGGGATCCTTGTTAAGATTTCAGCCGGATTCGTTTCCAAAAGCATCACAGAACTACAAACTCCAATTTCCTTGAAAGTTTGGAGCTCTTAATTGAATATTTTATACAGTTTACTCTTGCATGCTTAAAAATCTATTAACTGTGTTCCCGAAGAACTGTTTTCCTGGTAACTGAGCTCCACACATTGTGATATAACCAAAGATGTAGATCCATGTATGAGACTAGGATGGAGAGAAGACTCAAGTCAGATATAACTGAAGGACTACTGTTGCAGAAGGAAAAAGTGAAACTGGCACTATCTAAAGTTCTGAAGAAGTATTACAGTCTTATTTTGTAAGTATAGTCTTTGGAGCCTGCTAAGATCTTAAACTGCTTTAACAAGAGGAAAACAAAGCACATAAGCAGAGTAATTCTGCCTTGTAACTGGAGTCCAGGAACACATATATACAGCTCTTACACCCCTAAGCATTCACTCTCTCTACTTACTTATGCTTTGGTTGCTTACTCCAATATAACTGCCAATATAATATTCACAGTATATTGACTTCCATGTGCTAACCTCCATCTATGAAGCTTTCAATTTAAGAACAAATGATCACTAGAAATCAAAGTAACAGCATGTTATCTACTTATCAATTATTTATTTATTTAAATTCTCTGAGCTACCTGAAAGAAGCCACCAAGCCCCCCATGTAATCATATCACTGAAGCACCTGTCAGTGGAGGGAGAAAATTTTGTTAGACCTCCCTTCCTTTGAACAAAATTGGAAAAGGAACACTAGTGAGGTGTTCTGGAAGAATCCTAAGCTGTCATCCTTGGTGAATCGAAAATATCCACCATTTGAGGCAGAGAGACACTGAGTTGGATCGCATATGGACAGTGCTTAATATACAATTAATAAAGTATAAGCCAATATCTCAATTGGTACAAGTATTTTATTGTTTGAGTGTGCAACAATACAGAGAGTCTTTCTGGATCACTGTTTTGATATTAATTATTCATTACTCAATTTTCTGCCAAATGTAACATGGAACCATGGATAAATATAAGAAATCACACTGTGTGTTGTTTAACTGAACTAAGAGGAAATAAGGCTATAGTAATTAAAAATAATTTTTACTCAAATTTTATTTGAAATGCTGAAATATTAAAATAAACTGTAGAAATGAACATGGATATATACCCTTTCACTAACCTATCCAAGATTATAAATAATTTTCTTAAGTAGTAGTCTTATTTGTAATATAACAGGACTACAGAGGTTCTTACACTGCCATACCCTTTAAAAGCATGATTTTCAAAACAATAAGGAATTTTCAATTTAGCCAAATAAAAGCATTTACATTCTGTATAAGGACATGTCATTTTAGCATTAGCATTTCCTGTGGTCTTCTTACATTGATTTTCAGTAAACTTTAAGCAGTAAAATTAAAGTAAAAATAGGAAATGAACTATTGGAGACTGATCTAAATATGAAACACCTTATAGTCTGCTACAGTACTCTAAGGATTAAATGTGTCTCAGAAAGCCTTTACAAATAGTGAATCTAGGATTGTTAAAAGTCAATGCATCTGTAAGAATCCCTCAGTTCTTCAATTTGTCAGATAGAGGATGGCTTTTTATTGATTCATTTCTAGGTCACTAAACTTTTGTGGTATTCAAAAGATCTAAAGTGCACCCATATGGGGCTTTTCTGATAGCATCCATTGTAGTCTGGCTTCAATAGTTACGTTACTATTCAAAACCATAGGAGTACAACTTTCTTCTTGTAAATAAACAAACAAATCATTTAGCACAGGTAGTTTAGTAGCTTACTGATTAATGGATAAATTGAATTAAAGACTTTGAAGTATATTTGTTTTCTGGTAACACTTTGACGTACTATTTTGAAGGCTAGGATAAAGTCTCGAACTGTTATCTTTATTTTTACAATTACACCCTCATCCAAAAGAACATCCATTTTGTATGTGTAGGAACTAACAAGTGCATTTTAGTCAGTCAAATACTTAAGACAAGCCTGGCCCAATCTTTATTCTTAGCCTCCATACTGAAGAGCTGTCCTGTCAGCAGCCTTCATTGTGAACTTTATTTCTAGCTAATAAGGCACATAAACAAATAAGACTCTAGCAGCTGCAGACTCTTTTCTGGGTCCAGTCACCGCAAGTCACATGACAGTCCACAGCCTTCTCTGATTCTTTCTGAACAAAGAGTGTTCTACAGCTAAGTAGCAGGTGAGTAACTAGTGAAGCGTAAAACTATACGAGGAAAAGAGATTATTTACCTAGAAGGTATGCATATTGTTGCCAGGACAAAACCTCTTCTTATCCTATGGATAAGGACATAAATAAAATAGTTTATTGTGATCATTATCCACTGGTTTCTTTCCACAACAGTATGCTTTCATGGATAAAACAGTCACAAAGAAAAAGCAGTACTGTCAGTATCAGTGCAACGAAATCCAACATATAACCATGTTGAAAACTATGGATAAAGACCAGTGCCTATCTATGGCTCTTTTCACCCTTACACTGTACAAGCTACTGAATACGAGACACATTCTCAACACTTTTGTGCACAGACTGTCTGTAGCAACTACTCAGACAAATCAGTGGGTCACAGAATTAGAAACAAAATTTTAAAGCAGTGGAGTTTACCTAGGGCACAGAAAACAAAGTGAGCAGATATGAGTGAAGCCCTGTAAATATATAATTTATATAAAAATTATGGACAAAAATCTCACCTAATTATAGGTGAGATTGTTGTATATGCATATGTAAATGTCAACAAGTGGCCTTAAGAAAAAATATTTAACCATAATTTCTCCTTCTGCACAGGGGTATTCATGTTCCAAGAGAGGGATGGAGAATAAGCAGTGTAGCTTGAAAAGGAACGAAAAGTCACAAGGAAAATCCATCATCCAACAAATATGCAAAGATAGTATTTCTAATAGCCAACTTTTAAACATCAGTATAATAAACAGTATGAAGGTCTCTGAAAGACTACAGAGGCAATTTGTAGCATAATTGCTTAATATGATGAGAGCTGTAAGAGGAAAAAATAAGACTGCAACAATGTAATGTACAGATAGCTGATTTTTTTTCTCTGTACAAAGTCTAGACAGGTTGCCCTAAAACTGCCAAAAGCCTGTCATGGCCTATCAGTATTGATCATTTTTTTACCAAATAGTTCTACAGTGTGGTACTATGATCTAAGGTGTGTCTTTCTGAAGCTATGAAATATCTCTGAATTGCTGCAGGTTATAAGATGTGATTATTTTAATAATCTGAAATTCCATTTAAAAGATACTTTACTAATGTCCACATTACTAAGCTTGAGGGGATATATTTTGTGTCACTTGCATTTAATTAGAACATGCCAAAATGGAGTTGTCAAACATGTAAGTTACAATATTTGGCATTTGGCCATACTTCAAGAAGGTGAATTCTGGTAACTTGTATTTTGTAGAATTATATTTAGCAAACCACTGTTTTGTACCTCTTCTGAGATTGAATTTTCGGCCTTAAAAAGATGATAAATTCGATTATATTGACAAGTGAAGAGAGCTCTTACCATTCACGTTAAATTGCATGTCTAACAAAAATAATAGTAGCTAATTAAAGTAGCTGAAACTGCTTCAAGGCTTAGAATGTACAAGTATAGACCTGCTTTTAACTAGACAACTTTAACTTTGAATATTGACCACAGCTACCAACAAAAAAACTCCTAGCGATAATCTTTAAAACATTTAGCCATCAATGACCTTGTCAAAACTAGAGCATAGAATCATAGAATCATAGAATAGTTATGGTTGGAAAGGACCTTAAGATCATCTAGTTCCAACTCCCCTGCCATGGGCATGGACACCTCACACTAAATCGTATCACCCAAGGCTTCATCCAACCTGGTCTTGAACACTGCCAGGGATGGAGCATTCACTACCTCCCTGGGCAACCCATTCCAGTACCTCACCACCCTAACAGTAAAGAATTTCTTCCTTATATCCAATCTAAACCTCTGCTGTTTAAGTTCCAACCTGTTACCCCTTGTTCTATCACTACAGTCCCTAATGAATAGTCCCTCACCACCATCCCTGTAGGCCCCCTTCAGATACTGGAAGGCTGCTATGATGAGGTCTCCACTCAGCCTTCTCTTCTCCAGGCTGAACAGCCCCAACTTTCTCAGCCTGTCTTCATATGGGAGGTGCTCCAGTCCCCTGATCATCCTCGTGGCCCTCCTCTGGATGGGTTCTTATAAGGTACCTAGGACAGACCTATTTGAGTGTGCTGCAACTCACTAAGTAGAATGCATTATATAAACAAGGCTTATATGTAAAAAACAAAACAACAGCCTCCTGGAAACACTTCCCAAGGCTGGCAAAACAGATATGCAACAGGTTGAAGTACACTGGAGAGAGGAGGGGAAAAGGGATGTACTTCATCAACATCTGTATGATTTGTTTTGAAAGGGGAGATTCTTCTAGAAAGCTACTCTGAAGCAGTTTACGACGAAACAACAAAGTACTGGTTAAAATCCAAAGCATTCTTGCTGTAATGCCAAAACCCTGGAAATTTCAAGTTCCTCTAGTAGCTAGAAACTTGCATGAGACTACCATGGGCTCAACTCTCTAATTCTCATATAAATGAAACACTGTCAAAAGAATATATGACAGAATTAAGTTCAACTGAAAATCATGATGCTTGTTATTATGAATTAAGTTTTAAAAAACTGTGCACTTATATTTCAAACAATAGTTTGCAGTCTTAGCAAGTAACCTGTGCCTTTACTGCATCTTCAGCACACAAGAGTTAAAATAAATACTTTAATACCCTGAATCTACTATTACTTGGTTAAATTAACCAAGATAACGTGTCAAATAATGAGGATGAGCATTTAATTTGCAAAGGGAGCTAATCCAAAAGTAATGCAATTTATTCTTGCCTTAGAGAATGTTGAAGGGGGAAGAATTTAACCTTTTTATAACACTTGGAGTACAATGCAAAAGATCTTCCTAGGAGGTTTATCACTGACAGCTTCAATCCTGTATAATATTAAGCTTGCCTAGACTAATCTCTCAACAGATTTTTTTTGTATACTGACAGGATATTCTAACAACGTAATTAACAATTCTATCTGCAGCAACTTTAAAACTTAGTTTAAAAAGTTTTAGATTAATAACTCATGAATAAACATAGTTCTTACTTTAAGATTTTTTGAATATATGTTTCAAAATAATATATGGTAAGTCTTATTTGGGGAAAAAAATAGCTTTAAAAACTAAAAGAGAGCTTCTCCTTCATGTATCTGTGAAGCTAGGTTTGATATCAGATCACAAATAACCAATGTAAGGAATAAGTAAATCAAGCCCCACGACTGAGTATTGCCAGCTGTGCAGTCAGAGGAGGGGAAAAGAGAGAAATGAGGTAAATATCCTCTCCCATTTTCAAATCACTGAGTCTTGTTATCTTTTCCATTAGAACACACAGCTCACTGTCACTGCACTTACTTTGTCTGGTGCCACTAAGGTCAGGTCAAGTAGACATCTAACTGATGCTCAACAGCAGCCGAAAGCAGATATTTAGGAAGAGGTAATAAGAAATGAACAAGCAATTGTGATGCTTCATCCAAGTACTTGCTCAGCCTCACACCATTCCGAGGACTCAAGGACTTCCTTAGCTGGACTTGGTATCCACTAACCTAGTAATGCAAATTTCTTTCTCTTCCATCATGCTGCCCAGTGTCCACTGAGACCATTATGTTTTTTTACATTTACATTTTTTTTTACATCCACAACAGCCTATGGTGAAGTATTCCACTTGCATACCACCTGAAGAACCATCTGTTTTTTGTTTAGTTACAATCTTCCAGCTACTAGGTTCATTTGGTGCCATCCAATTCACCTACTGGAAGAGTCAGTGAATACTGTAATGGGAAGAAAAAACAAAACTAATCTCTGCTGTGTAAAATATGATAGGTTCTAATTTTTTTTCTTTGTTTATAGCAAGATTGCAGCTCTTCTCAAACTGAGTGAAAAAAGAAAGATCTTCACTGAGAGCAGTAAGAGAGAAACCTGTAATTTTTTTTCCAAATTCACAGACATTTGGATGAAATTTCATGAGAAAATTGAGCTTAACTGTCAGTTTCTGCCTTGACAAAGGGCATCTACTTTCTCTCCTAGTCCTCATTGTGCAATCTCTCTTTCCCTTGTGCTGCCTCTGGTACTCATCTCATGTTAGTGAGCTGATTCAGGTCACTAAACAGACAGAAAAGTTTCCGCTCTTTAACTGGGTGAGTTTTCTGTCAACTTGGGAGAGTTGGAAAGCACTAGCGTCAGCTTAAGGAACAACAAAATTGCACAGCCATGAATGGGGAGAAGAATTTGAACAACTTCTTTCAGCAACAATGAACTGCTGTATCTCAAAAAAAGTTTCAAAAAAAGTTCTCAAAAATGTGAACTTGAACAGTAGCCCTTACACAAACAGTGGCCTGCATGGAATTAGGTAATGTCAGTTATTTTTTCTGGCAGCCAACTATTCAAATGACTTAATCTGCACCACAACATACAGTGATTTATATACCTTATGTAAAAATCAAGATTTTCTAAGATTCAGTGAGACAGTAACACCTGCTTCTAACCATGGATAAAATGCAGAAATGAAAGTAGTCATCAAAGGACTTTAAAGTAACAAGCCACACAACTATAGGTGTTTCTCTAATAAACCTTTCATTTTTTCCCCTGTACTATCACCTCTTTTTGGTAGGAATGTAACAAGCTTAAAAGTTACTCATAAGACCTATTAATCTGATAAACATTTACAACAGAAAACAAACCCAACTAAAATCAAATTTATGATTTTATATTAAAATTTCTATTATTCAGCCCTTGTACGCTTCTGAAGTAGTTTTGTAGTAGAAGCCCAAAATTAATGAACTGATGTGACAAATCAGGTGGTATCTCCTACAATTCCTCTTCTGCAATCATGGTCATTGTTATATGCTGAAACTGTAAGCACTTACAAGACTAACTTGGAAGAAGTTAGTCTTCCCTCACAATTGTAGTTTTGGCTGCAATGCTTAAACTGAGGGGAGTGGAAAATATTTCTTGACTCTAAGTCCAGTACATACCATGGGGATATGAAGACAAGGATGTATGTGCACAACAGTCCTTCTCCCCTTTGCTGCACATCAAATAGAAAGGAAATCTGGGCATCACAGCTGCAATGCAGACATGGTACCAGACAGTTTCAATGTAATCAGCAAAAGGGAATTCTGTTGTAAACTATTTTATCATCTCAGTGTGCCTCATCCATATCCTGATAGAAAGCTGGCTTTCAACAGCTTACTCTTATTTGATTTCAGCAACCAAAAGATTAAAAGATTCTGTATTTCACAGCTTCCTCAGAAAGCCAAATTGAAAAACCAACCAACCAACTCTGAGACGATACACAGCCTGAAGCTTACAGGAAATCAGGGAGCTTAGAAAATATTAAATAATTTCTAAATTTTCCTGAAATTTTCAAAAAGAATACTGCAGTATTCTCCTTGAGGAGTCAAAACTGCCTGAAAGTGTTTGATCCACTTCAAGTAATTCTTGAAATAGACATTAGTCCACTTTGAAGGCTATCCAAAGTGAAGTGGGCTGAAAGTTACACTTCCCTAAGAGTCCAAGTTTAAAAAACAATAAAAAGATAGGTTAATTAAAATACATTATAAAGCGCGAAACACATCAGAATATGGCTTTATCTATACATTCTATACTAACCAATAAGAAGAAGGGTTCCAACAGCTATGCCTCCACCTGGAAACAAAATAAAATGAAGATAAAGTAAGACTACATTTTAATACTATGTTAGAGAACAATTAAGTTTTCTTAGTTTGTAAGTCAAAGAAAGGTGATAACTGAGAATTTAAAAATATAAAAGTGAACAACATTTTAATTACCTTTGCAATACTTCCTACAATTCTCTATTATGAAATAATTGTACGTTACATGTAATTACATATTACACATTACAATTACTTTCACAATATACTTACTATCATCACTGCGGTTAAAAGATCCTGCAGAGCTCTATGCAACTATGCTCAAGTACTACAATAATGATGTATGGTCTGAGCCAGCAAATTTTTACTTGGATGACTCAAATGAGTAATCATAGAATCAACCAAGTTGGAAAAGACCCCTCAGATCATCAGGTCCAACCATTTCAGCACTGCCAAGTCCACCACTAGACCATGTTACTAAGGGCCTTGTTTACATGGCTTTGAACACTTCCTGGGATAATGATTCCACCACTGCCCTGGCCATCCTGTTCCAATGCTTGATCACCCTTTGGGGGAAGAAATTTTTCCTAATATCCAGTCCAAACCCCCCTAGCACAGCTTGAGGCTGTTACCTCTTGCCCTATCACTTGCTGCTTGAAAGAAGAGACCAGCCACCTCAACTACAGTTCCAGTATGGACTTGCCACTACACTGTTATAGACTCTTCTAGCCTATATCCAACAACCCAATATGTGCCATCGCTCACCTCCATAGGAAGCGCTCTCCCCTCAAGGAGCTCCCAACCCCAGGGAGAGCCCCCGGCTGCAGCAGCTCTGCCCTGAGGAGCAGCAGCTCAGAATGGCTGCCCCAGCAGCTCCTTCACATCCTGGGCCAGCCTGACCAGTGATCAACTATGGTCACATGCCCTATGGGCTCAGGACCCACTTCCCACTGCTGCACTGCCAGTGCCACTGGGACAAGAACTGCGCACAGTGGAGTTTTCCTGTGAACACATCTGGGGGGAAAGATTGGTGGGATTTGGCTAAGGCTTTAGTTGGGGCTTCAGTTAAATCCATATCATCACGACCAAGTGATATTCTTCTGTACCAAGAACTGTGTATGCAAAGAGACTTAATAATAGGCTAGAAAATAACCAGCCATGTCAATGAGGTAAACTCCTGGCTCCACTGGTTTTTATCTTATTACTGCAAACAGACATGACAATAAAGCAGGTAGGATTTCAACCAGTGGAACCTGGACAGACAGATCATGAACATTTTAACACACATCTGAAAAAAACAGGCTGCTAAGGCTCTTGTTTTGGACATAAAAACAACTCTATGAACGCAGTCAATTGAAATATTTGTTCAAAAATAAAAATACAGTTGGACAGATTTATACATGGCCACTACTATTTTTCTTTTTGTTTAAAAAATTACAATAGATGCTTATGTCCCAACCACAGATGATTGACTGAATAATACACAGGATACTCCCAATATGTGTCAATGCACAGATTCTTATTCTATTGCTCTCAACAAGGAGGACCAGGGGAAAAATAAAATCAACTATGAACTCCCATCCTGATTGCTTTATTTCTTCCTCAGAGACAGCAAGCACAAATATGTAACAGTTGTTTTGTGGAACAATTACATAAGACTAACATAAAAGCTAAAAATTCCTGAACTGTTCAGATGGCCCTATGCAACTAGCCTATTACAGTGCTTTGCATGAAGAAAACTGCAGTATGTCTTCTGCAATTACATACTGCTTTAAGAGCAAGTTAGAAGCAAATGGAATAACATCAGCATGCTATCCAAAGCTCTTGATAAAAGAAGTCAATTCCGGACAGCATAGGTAGACTCTAGTTAACAAGATAATTCAGTCTACCAATTTAACACCTGATTAAATTCACCTGAAATTGATTCCAATGAGGACTGGATCAACTTCTTGATTTTTAGCTCTGCCAGTAGTACTACAAATGTTGATATACACCCAGAAGGAAGAGAAAAAGCGAATTTTTCTCCCCTAGGTCAAAAAGTACTAATATTATTGCATAACACCTGAATTAAAACCACTATAGAATCCCTTTTTCATGATGTACCACAATCTGAGCAGTACAAAAGTTTAGACAGGTACCAATTTCATAGCTGTAGTTCAACACATCACAAGTTTTTTAAACTATGGTCCAGAGTCAAGATGTACAAAAGCCTCAACGTTTATGGCAAGCTGATCAGGTAATCAAGGATTTTCTACATATTCAAAATAAACCAAACAACCAACAACCCAAAACCCAACTAGAAGCACTGTTATCCTAGCATGAGAATCACTCATTAAAACCCCATGCCCTAATCCACTACTTTTTCATTTTATTTGCCTGGGAGATAAACACAAATGTCCCCAAAAGATGTACCACAGGGGAAAGGAGGAGGAAAAAAAGAACAAAGTCAGAAATCATAGACGCTTGGTACAAAGTATGCTTCCAATATTCACCATATTCAATTGTTCAAGGAGACAAAATGCATGGCTCACTAACAATACTTGCTTAAAATCCATTAGGGACTGTAGTGACAGGACAAGGGGTAATGGGTTGAAACTTAAACAGCAGAGGTTTAGATCGGATATAAGGAAGAAATTCTTTACTGTTAGGGTGGTGAGACACTGGAATGGGTTGCCCACGGAAGCTGTGAATGCTCCATTGCTGGCAGTGTTCAAGGCCAGGCTGGATGAAGCCTTGGGTGATACAGTGTGAGGTGTCCCTGCCCATGGCAGGGGGGTTGGAACTAGATGATCTTAAGGTCCTTTCCAACCCTAACTATTCTATGATTCTATGAAAACCAGCATATACTCTATACAGCACACAGAAAAAAATAGCCCAAAATTATGAAATTTTACCAATCATGGATTGACATGGAAAAGATTATCAAAACAGCCATAAGTAACATACTACCTCATGGCAATAAGGTCTTAAACTGTTGGTTATAAAAAGCTCACTTGCAGCCACCACAGAAGTTGTGTCTCTTCTGCTTTTAAATTGCTTGCACAAGAGGGAATTTGTTTGTCAAACTGTATATCACTGCAGTCAAAAATCTCACAAGCTGTATTTTCAGACCATCAATTGTACTGCCTCTTTCTACAAGCCAGAGCTGGAACATACAAACACATACCCTGACTACTAAAGGCAAAGTCAGGTCAGAGAATTGGCTTTACATTATCAGATGCAGTGAATAGTCTGAACAAATGTACTCTATTAGATGGAATGTAAAACTATTGCAGTTACTATGGTTACACATTCATATTACAATGAACAATAATAGTAAATTAATAAAAAAACAGACAACATTTAAAAAATTAGCAGGAATGCTGATAGAATAAAAAGGAAAATGTATAACTTTCATGTTTTCTAAGAAAACATTTGAACTTGTAATTCTTTCTAACCTTGCTATTGTAATTTTTCTTTGTTAGTATCTAAGGGAATAGTACATGCAAACAACTATGCAAGACTTGTAACTTTCAGCACTGCTACTTACAGCAATGAGATTTAAGATCTCAGGGATAAAAACACAACAGTCTTTGCAAGTTGAGAACCCATTGTTTTCAAAGGGTATCTGTCACCTTTTTTTAAGCACCTTGAAACAAAACATTCTGTACCAAGCATGTGATGCTTATATCACACAATAGTTACAGCTCATTACAGAGAATATGATCTATAAATCTTGAAAGTGACTTTAAATATAAAGCCTATAGATGGGAACATGGCATTTGAAATCCAGCACTTATCTGCCACTTCTTTTTAAAAGGAAATGCATTTACTAAGAAGAGCTAGCTATCAACAATACTATAACAAATCAGAAGAATTTCAAAGTGGATATAAGGAAACAGGAAATTCCCAACAAAGATAACCAAGCCTCTCTGCCATTGCAGGTTTCCAGGACTCAGCTCTACAAAGCCCTGAACAACCAACTCTGAATTCAGTGTTGAGCCTACCTTAAGGTTGCTGTAGTAGAATTCCTGAGGTCCCTCCCGAGCCTCCAAAATCAATGATTCTGTACAGGTCCACCTAGCTGGGAGGTCTGTCTGTAACAATGCCTAACATCTGGTATCAACAGGAATTTTATTGTAGTTCAGCTTTTTTGCAGTCTTTTGTGGCCTTTAGAAGGTACATTTTTGGGTACTTTAGAAGGGATCCTGTGTTTACTGAAATAAGTCTCCCCACTTTCCAGAACAGGCCATATGCAAAGGATTTGTATACAAACCCATACAAATGTAAACCAAAACAACCAAAAATTATGTTAGCCAGTGCCTGGACATTTAGGAGCCTGTTACTATGGAAGCTGTCTACATTGTCTGACCTATGCTGTGCAAAATCGACTGTTTACAAAAGGGAATATGAAGAACAATCGGAATATTCAATGCAGAACTTGTATTTATGCAATTAAAGGGTTTAAAAAAAATCATACTCAATGAAATATTTCTCTCTTAAGGAGAAAGAGCTTTCTCCACAAAGATGCCAATCCCTGTTGAAAGTGCAGGTGTTTCCTACCAGACACATACACATAAAAGATAAATTAGTATGATTCTCTGCAAGATACACAGGCTGCAAAACTTATTTATAAAATGGATACACTTTTGTATTTATCATTACTCCTTAGAATATCCTTAGAGAGAAAAGTGAACCATTCCTGAAACCAGGACATCCATGTGCTTCTCCACGGATGGACGACCAAAGCTAAAGTCAAACTTTCCTCATCTAAAAGCAGTCCCATCTATGTACACTGAAGGTGTACTGCAGCTGTGTCAATAGTTAGTAAAAAGGTCATGCAGCCCTAGCATATAGAGATAAAACAACCTGGTTATACTGGTGAAGCTAATTAGCTCTCAATCCAGGTAAGCAGTACTAATTCATGCCACAGATCGTAACAAAAATCAGTCCAAGGAACTATCTAGCATCTTGACACTGACAGCAGGCAAAAGCAGATTCACATACAGTAAGAATAGCATCACACCAGTGTAATTTATCTAAACAGGGCATTTATAATGATGCAGCAGTAGTTAGCAACATGGAAAAGACACACTGAGAATCCAGGTTTACGGTCAAACACATCGTAAAAATGCCTAAAAATTCTGAACAACCAGAACTACACCCCATGCAACTAGGAGTTGTTTCGGCAAACGTTTTCCAAAACTGGAAAGTTCAGGCCCCTTGCTTAGTCTGAAATAGCCATGAATGCGTTACTAAGTTACAGAGTACCTTTCCACTCTAGGAAGGTTGCTTAAATCTATTTATAAGACCGGTAAATGGCAATCTTCTGCCCCCCCAGCAGCAGGCTGGGAAGCGGGCTCATTCGCCTGTCCCTCCTCACGGGGGGCAGGGGGCTCAAGGCGAGAAACGGATCCTGTTTTGCCCCTTCCTCTTCCCCCTCCTCCCCCTCATTCTCCCCCCAGTCCCGGGAACCGTGGGGAAGAAGGAAAAGCCTGCGGGAGTAGCTGCGGGACTGCGGAAGGTAAGCGACAGGCAGGGCCGCCGTGCTGAGGGAGGGGGTGGCAGCAGCCGGGTCCCAAGTCCCGCTTCCCACCAACCTAGCACACAGTCCAGGGAGGGGAGCCCGCTGGAGAGCAGCAGCTGCCCATGGCGAACAGAGGGCCGGGTGCCCACCACAGTGGCCAAGCGGCTGCCGTCCGCGGCCTTCCGCTGGAAACTGGTGGCTCCGCGGCCCTGCGCAGTCCCGCCGGCCGCTGCCGCCATCTCGACTGCTCGTCGCTTGACAGGAGCAAGGGGCCGCCGGGAAGAATCAAGCCTTTTCCAATCCACGAATGGGAGAGCCGCGTAGGAAACCCGCTGTCCAATGGAAGGCTGCGTTGTTCGCACGTAGAGGGCTAAAGGGGCGGGGAAGGTTGGGGCGGCCGGTGGAGAACAGGTAGGTGAGTGTGGAAGGTTTTGGGGTAGTGGGGTGTGTTTTGGTTGAGGCCCGGAGTAATGGCCGGGCGTGAGGGGCGGATCGGGCGGCGGTGTACCCCGCCGTGTAACGAAGGAGGTGTGGAGTAATGCAGCGACGGTGACCCGGCTGTGCTGCGGAGGGGAGCCCTCCTTTCTTTCTTCCTGGGGGTTGGGTTGCCGAAAGGTCAGTGAGCCCTGAGGGGAGAGGCCTCCCTAGCCTGTGCACCCCTCAGTGCCTTCGCCAGTCTCTGTGCCGCCCGGTCGGCGTTCCCCTTTCGAAAAAAGCTTGTGTGCGAGTTTGGAAGGAGAAAGTGTTTGTAAAGCGTTTTCTAACAGTTTTCAGGTAACTGTATGTGGTGTATGTAAGTGTGCTTGGAGTCTCGTTTGTACGTAGGTGCGGGTCTGTAATAAATGTGTGATTAAGACCCCCTCACTTAGAAGCAGTAGCTCTTGATCATGCCAAGAGCTATAGAAGTTACTTTACAGAAGAAATGTTGTTGAACCAGTTACTAAAACTATCAAAAGTTATTTTGTGTTAGGTTGTTTGTTTTTGTTTTTTAAGATTAGCATGTCCTTTTTATTAGCCATTTATTAATAGCAGCTTGTGGCCTTGTACACTGCGGGGAACAACCACCCTAAACTGAGTGTATGTAAAAATTGGTGAGATATTTGAACTTGGTATTTAATTTTCTGTACTTATTATATACAAAGGCATTAAAATGCTTTTTATCTTAATGAAGAACTTCAACGTGCTTCCTGTATAAATCAACACTTTATAGTACTCAGAATTTAAGAGAAACCCCTATGAGCATATTGAGTAGCGACTGTCACAGATATTTGTGTGTTTGGTTTTAATCTGTTGGCATTTCAGGTGCATCCTAAGCTACTTGAACACATTTGCACTTAGCAGGATGTACTAATGAGACTGTAATTCTCCACTCTTATGCTCCAATTTTAATGAATGATTTTGTTATTGCTCTAAGCTGTTATTTTTGAGCACCTCTGGTTGTTGATCTTGCCTTTTTTTGGGGTGTGGAGGGGGAGCAGGGCATCTTCATATTAAACATAAGCAGCAAAAAAGAGCAACAATATTGTAACAGTCCTGAACCTCAGAGGTTTTCCTCCATATGAAATTCAAACTCAAGAGGGTGAACTTTCAGTATTATCTCTTCCTGGCTGGCGAAACTGCTTTCAGTTTGCTGCTGGCCAAGCATCTTATGTGTTAAACACTGGACATTTTAAATTTTTATCATGAGTATTGAGGTTGCTTTAATGTTTTATGTTTGCTGCAAAACTGTGAATTATTTAATAATATTTAATTTCAAATGTAGATTATTGTTCAAAGTTAGAAGTATTTGTCTTTAGGGGAAAAAAATCAAAGGACGCATTTAAAAACATGGCAAGAAATAAATAAACCTATTGAATGTCACTTCTCTTTGGCCCTAGTAATGAACTGCGAGTATCTAGATTAGGAAAGACTTTAACAAAATAAAGGAAAAAAGTGTAATTCACAATCCATTTAAGAGTTCAAGAATCTGTTACTATTTGTGGGATCCTATGGAGAAGGAATTATGGTGTATAATTGAGGGAGGGAGCTGAAACTCAAAGTTCTTCACTTTTGAAACATCACATCAGCTCTTCCATTTCTTCCATGCACTTCCATCCACTTCTTCCATGCACTGTCATTCTGGAGTCCAGATAACCAAATATTTCAGATGTGTGTAACACTATTAAACAGTTGCACTTTGGTGTCAGTAATAGTAAACACTATTAAAAAGTTGCAGTATATTTATTATATTACTTTTTTTACAGAATACTTGTAGGCCCAATAAGGATATTTTTGATAAGTCACCACTTACCAGAAAAAGAATCACTGCATTTATCTCTGTGATTGCTTTTCTCCCCATTCCAAGCAGTAAGCTTCCTTTTGTTACTTCAATGAGATGGAGTATTTCCTGCTTGTTTTTTAAATGAAATACACTAGTATAGGCTACATTAGGTGCAGGAAACTTAGAGGGGAAAAAAGAGGCTTATAAAGGTGGAAGCAAGGACAGGTGGCCTGGGAAGAGTACAAGAATGTTGTCTGGGAAGCTAGGGATCAGGTTAGGAAAGCTAAGGCCCAGTTACAATTAAATTTGGCTAGGGATGTGAAAGATAACAGGAAGGGATTCTGTAGTTACATTGTGAATAAAAGACAGACTAGGGACAATTTGGGCCCTCTCTGGAAGCTGTCAGGAGACCTGGCTACCCTGGATTTGCAGAAGGCTGAGGTTCTTAGTGAATTCTTTGCCTCAGTCTTCACTGGTAAATGCTCTGACCACACCACCCAAGTCTTGGAAAGCAGATGCAGGGACTGTGAGAATGAAGACCTTGTGCGCACTATAGGAGAGGATCTGGTTCAAGACCATCCTAAGAACCTGAACATGCACAGGTCCATGGGACCTGGTAAAATCCATCTGTGGGTTCTGAAGGAGCTGATGAATGAAGTTGCCAAGCCATTGTCCATCATATTTCAAAAATTGTGGCAGTCAGGTGAAGTTCCCTATGACTGGAAAAAGGGTATTATAACCCCCATTTTTCAAGAAGGGGAAAATAGATGACCCAGGAAACTACAGACCACTCAGTCTCACCTCTGTGCCTGCAAAATCTTGGAGCAGATTCTCCTGGAAGACATGCTAAGGCACATGAAAAAGAACAAGGTGCTTGGTGACAGCCAGCATGGCTTCACTAAGGGGAAATCCTACCTGACCAATTTGGTGGCCTTCTGTGATGGGGCTACGGAACTGATGGACGGGGTAGAGCAGTTGATGTCATCTACCTGGACTTGTGCAAAGCGTTCAACACTGCCCTGCATGATATCCTTGTCTCTAAATTGGAGAGACATCAATTTGATAGATAGACGGCTCGGTGGATAAAGAACTGGCTGGATGGCTGCACAGAAAGAGTTGTAGTCAATGGCTTAATGTCCATCTGGAGACCAGCAATGAGTAGTTTCCGTCAGGGATCGGTGTTGGGACTGGTCTTGTTCAACATATTCGTCAGTGACATGGACAGTGGGATTGAGTGCGCCCTCAGCAAATTTGCCCATGGCACCAAGCTGTGTGGTTCAGTTGATACGCTGGAGGGAAGGGGTGCACTTCAGAGGGACCTTGACACACTTGTGAGGTGGGCTGATGCCAACCTTATGAAGTTCAACCATGAGAAGTGTAAGGTCCTTCATCTGTTCAGAGCAATCCTAGGCACAGCTACAAGCTGTGCAGAGAAGAGATTCAGAGCAGCCCTGCAGAGAAGGACTTGGGAGTGTTGATCAATAAGAAACTTAATATGAGCTGGCAATGTGCTCTCACAGCCCGGAAAACCATATCCTGGGCTGCGTCAAAAGGAGCGTGAGCAGCCGGTCAAAGGAGGTGATCCTGCCCCTCTACTCTGCTCTCATATATTCACTTGGAGTATTGTGTGCAGTTTTGCTGTCCTCAACATTAAAAGGACATGGAACTGTTGGAACAAGAGGAGGCTACTAGAGCACCTCCCATATGAAGACAGGCTGAGAAAGTTTGGGCTGCTCAGCCTGGAGAAGAGAAGGCTTCATGGAGACCTTGTAGCAGCCTTCCAGTATCTGAAGGGGCCTGTAAGGATGCCGGGGAGGGACTCTTCATTAGGGACTGCAGTGTTAGGACAAGGGTTAACAGGTTAAAACTTAAACAGGGTAAGTTTAGATTGGATGTAAGGAGGAAGTTCTTTAATGGTGGTGAGACACTGGCATGGATTGCCCAAGGGACTTGTGAATGCTCCATCCCTGGCGCTGTTCAGCGCTAGATTGGACAGAGCTTTGGGTGACATGGTTTAATGTGAGATGTCCCTGCCCATGGCGAGGGAGTTGGAAATAGGTGATCTGAAGGTCCTTTCCAACCTTATCCTATGATTGTATAATTTCACCTGGAATTCTTTTCAGATAAATAGAGAAGAAATTAGTTTTAGAGAAACTTCTTTAAGATCAACTGTATTTAGTCTTTAGGAATAATAACTTTTTCACTCCCGTTGAATGGTACTAAAGGTTTGCTTATTTTCCCCAAAAGTGAATTTCCAGCCATTGTAGAAGATTCCACTAGGGGCTCTCTGATAGAAAGCAAGACTTTAGGAATTTGTAATTCTAGGTATTAGCATATAAAACCCCTGTCATCATATAATACACATTACATTAGAAGGTAGATAAGTCCTATGATTTCTGCTGTAGGGGTGGAATTGAAATGCAGATAAACTAAAGAATGGAGATGATTGCACGTGAGCAGGAAATGTCTTAGCAGGTTACTTGTCAGCTGGGCTGTGGCAACTGTGGTCATACTTGTAAGGGGGAGAAGAAGTTTAAGCCTTTGTCTAGATTGGGATGTTATAAACTGTAGAATCATCAGCTTTCCTTTCTTGCAGCTTGTGTATTATCATGTAGACCTGATCATGTGTTTATGTCAATTTTAACTGCAAATCCTAACTCTACCATTTCTTGTAAACTTGCTGATCCAATTCTCACTACTTGTCTATGCCAAATGCAGATTCTAAAATGGATTAAGAGGATTTTTGGGTGAGAATTCCCTAAGGAAAAATGGAGGGAATACAATGGGTGAATGAGACAGCAATCAAAACATTTGGGAAAAGGTATGCTTGGAATTTGATCTGGAAGTATGTTTGTCATTTCACTGTAGCCTGCAGATCTGGTGAAAATCCTAGTGTCCCCAAAATAGCAGTGCTTCTTAAAGCTGCTTTTTAGGTATTTTGTGCTTGGTGAGTGGAAACATCTGTCATAGCTCTCATTAACTCTTTGCAACATGGGTTGCAGATGTAAATTCTTAGGACTTTCAGTTAATGCAAGCTGAGGTTGTCTTGTGTGAGCAGACAATATTATTTTATTGTGCATGTTTTATTTTCCTTGAGTTCAAGTCAGTGATTTTCCTAGGTTTTAATTGTGCCTTCTAAGATTCAGTGTGTGCTTTTGTCCTTCTGTTGCAATGAGCAAAATGCTATCCATTTTGGAATAAAACATATCAGTGCATATTGTTTCAAAACTGTATGCCTGCCTGGTCATTTTTCAGTGATATTTTGCTCTTGGGTTTATGTGTGGGATAGAAAACTAGAAAACTGCATCTGAGGGGCAGTTCTAATTTCTAATTATGTTAGCGTTTGCTGTTACCTCATCAAGCTGCTGCCCTTATCTGTTCTGGAATGTGATGTTATTAGACTGTACTGATTAAGGTTTTATAGTCACCAAATCAGATTAGCTGTAGAGTCACCTGACTAGGTGGGCTTGCAGTCATGTGACCTAGTACCCTGCTGAGCTCCCATGGGGAGCTCAAACAAGGTAGTTTGCTTTTGAGATGTTCTTAAGTATCTAACAGCATGGGTCATGGATTATAGCCATAAAGAAGATGGCTTCATTTTCCTGATCTTTGCACTAGCTAGAATGGGATCAGTTTGAAAGTGCAGGATCTTCAGGCCATGAGCCAACAAATGGAAAGAATGTTTAATCCTGGAAGTTCTGACACCAAAAGACCTGGTTTGGTTTTGTTGGTTGTTTTTTTAGTTTGGGGTGTGTTTTTTTTTAGGATGAAAAGGCTTTTAAGACTACTTATACAGTCAGTCATGGAAAAAGCAAGGATTAGAGGGAGGGTGTAAGATGTACCAGTTACATGATATTATAAAAGACATGATATGATACTTTTTTTTTTCTTCAGAAATCTGTTGGATATTAACCTAAACGTATCCCTGCGGATATGTTGAACAGCAGCAATAAAAATTTAATTCTGTGTCAAATTTAAATGGCTCTTTTAAAACAGAAAGTCTGGGTAGATAAATCAGGAGACATGAGTTAGTGGTATGTGCTGAAGATAATAAATTATAAAAAATTATTTAATATTTCTGTAATTTTAGATTAGAAAAATGTATTGCGACTTGCAGAGCAGTAATAT
This sequence comes from Melopsittacus undulatus, assembly GCF_012275295.1. Lineage (NCBI taxonomy): Eukaryota > Metazoa > Chordata > Aves > Psittaciformes > Psittaculidae > Melopsittacus > Melopsittacus undulatus. Next base: position 22,683,840 of record NC_047534.1, read on the forward strand.
AGAAAATTAGTTGTAAATTGAATGTACTGTCTTGTATGATACAGATTAGTGACATATTTCATGGAATGCTTTCCTTCTGTTTATCACTAAAGTTTTGTAAAAAAAGTGCATTAATTTAAAAATACTTGCAAGATAGGACTAAAAGGGGGGTTGGGAGATGGGAGGGACCAATCAACCACAAAACCACCAACTAGAAAAGGGCTATTAGTTGTACTGTGGCTTTTGATACTCTGTAATGTTTTCCATACTGGGTTCCTTGTTCAAGCTTACTTCAGGATTAAAAATTAGAAATTAAGACAGATTGAATGTAGCCTTTTCAGATGTTTAACATCCAGAATTCTACCTAATATTGAATCAAATGGCTGCCCTGAAAGAACAAGAGTTTATCATTTCAGTGTGGCAGTGGAAGAGGTAGAGATTAAACTTTGTGTTTCAGCTGGGAAAAATGTAATTTAAACGCTTTGATATTTTGAGTCTTTGTTTTTGTCTCCCAGTTGTATCTGATTGCGTATGTTTCAATAAACAGGTGTTTCTAAAGCTAGGTAAATAATGTGGGTAATTAAGATTAATGGAAAAGTTAATAGCTGTGACTTTTAAAATTTTATTTATACAAGTGAAGTTAATGCAGAAGTACAAAATAACATATTACATGTGCTTTTAGAGCCTAAGATTCACTGAGTATCTGTAAAAACATATGTATCATTTAAATGAATAGTTTCCATAGCATTTTTTCCTGATATGCTGGTATTGCAAAGGTTTGGAATTGGTACACTTTGGGCTTTAGAAAGCATTGCTTTCTGCTAAGTTGTTAGGGCTTTTAGTCTTCAAAGGCATTATTCCAAATAATTGTGTTATTTTTATTACAAATCTGTATTATCAGCAGGTGCTGGAATACAGGCAGTGTTTGCTCCTCACCTACATTGTGGGATTCTATAAAAGGTACTTATAGAAGCACTATAGAAGGTGTCTATTATCTCTGAAATATTACGAGACCTGAGACCTGTGAAATGCTTTGACAAAGCACTTGAGGCCTGCCCATGTCCAGAAAAGATTTAACCAATCATCTTCAGAATTCTTTTAAAATCGTAGTTTGTCTCCTGTTGCTGAAATATTTTTAAGTTTTTGTAATGGAGAATTGTCCCTCTCTTCTAATGTTGGCCGAAACCTAACAGTAATGTTCCATCAAGAAACTACTGCAGGAGCTTTTGAAATTACAAGGAAACAAAATCTGGGTCAGAAGTCTTATTTGTACACAGCTCCATCTGTCTGACCTCCCCTCTTAAATAAAGGAAATGTTATTGTTAACTGTTGTCATGCTTACAGATGACTTCAGACTACTGAAGTGTAGAATCTGATTGCTGGCATTGTTTTTTAGCTTGGGTTTCAACAACAGGCTCTGATATCCATTGAAGTACAACAGGCTCTGATATCTATTGAAGTACGACAGGCTTGCTGGGTGAGCTTCATTCAGAAAGCTCCTGCTCTGGGGTAGAATGATGAACTGACAGTTAAGTGAAAATAAATCCCAAGACTTTTGATTGCAAAGATGTCTTGCTAATGTGCTTATATGCAAGGATGTAACTTCTTAGTGAGACCCACAGTCTTTTAACCTCAGTTTTCCAGTGTACTGGCCAGTGATGCATTCCAGACAGGTAGTTTAATGCTAGCTGGTGTGTTAAGTGGAGCTAAATGTAGTAGTTTACATAGCACTGTGAATAGTGATGCAGTTACTGACCCAGCTCACGATGATGCAAGTTCTGCTTTCCCGATTAATGATGTTGGTCACTGGCTTCATTGTAAGTGTACAGCACTCGGGTTTCACCAGGAGCAAGATACTACAGAACATTCACATGTATCTGATGGGCTTTTGCCTAGTTTCACGGCATCCTGACCATCCATGGAGTGGGTGATGAAGCCAGGTGTGCTGCTATAAATAATTTTGTAGAGTTGTGTAACTATACCTTTTCTCAGCAAGAGACAGAAGTCTTGCTTGCTTTTCAAAATATATGATTGTTGTAAGACGTTGTTTGGAATGGTAAACTAATTATGCCATTGAGAGGTAGATGAAAAAGAGAATTTGGGTATTTAAGTAGTGAAGAATTAAAATTTAGACTATGCGAATTATACAGTTAGATAGAACACAAGCAAGCATTATAATAAAAAAACTCACTCTAAAAATAATAAACCAGATCCACTAATGGCTAGTTAAGAAAATGTATATTGTTCCAAACTTGGCATAATATTGTGATTAAAGCAGAAAACATTGTCTGTGTATCTCACTTTTTTGTAGCCAGGCTGTATTTTAGCAAACTTCTGTTATTCTTCTCAATGGATTCAGCTTCTTGCATCTCTTGCAGAGTCTACCAATTCCATACCAAAACTGTTTTGTTTGCTGAAATCCATTTCAGGGGCATGTATTGAGGAGCAGGGCTACCCAAGCAAGTCAGCTCCCTTGTGCTTCAGTGTCTGAGAATCGCCTTTGGAATTCTCAAGTTAACTACCTTCTCAAGTCAAGTTATCTACTCTGTAATGCATTGAATTTGTGTTAAGTTAGATATTGGTGCTGTGGCAGTAGCTGGAAAAGATTTTTTTTTAATTGTTGAAACCTTTTTATTATATGAATTCCGTAAGAATGTGAAAAATATTTGGTAATAGACATACGAAAGTATCAGAAGAAGAAGCTTGAGTTGCTACAATATTTTTCCCCCCAGGTACTGTTTTGCATCTTGTGTGAGATTACATGTGTAAGATGAATAAAAGAAAATTAATATTTAAAATTGTAGAAACTAAAACAGATTAAGGAAACCGAAATATCAAAGTCACAGAAATAACATGACTAACTGGTTACTGCAGAATAACCTACAAGGAGTTTGTCCCATTTACAAAACAGTAAGGCTGTAGTTGCTAGCGTGACTGTGAGCCTTGCTAATTGTTTCAAGGTGTTATCTTGGTTTTGTACAAAAATAATATGTATGTGTTATTTCATTGCAGTTGGGGTCTTATTCTACGAAAGTAATTTGTCTGAATTTTTTGTGTCAAGACCTACATATGCTTGATTCCAGTATCTCTTCAGTTTCCTTTCTTTTGTTATTTCTGTGAATCAAGAGCTGTCACTGTGTCCCTAGCAAAGGAAGAAATGTAATTGAGCTGCTTTTAAATAAATTTTCATGTTTCTCAGAAAACTGTCGCACTCTTGGAGTTGCATGTTTCTGCCATGTCTGTGTATCAACGTGCTTCCATTGGTTCAAATAGTGTGAAACAGTGTTTGGTTTTGATATTTTCATTCTATTTCCAAGCCACAGTGATTTTTTTTTTTTAACATGGAATTTTTAACATTTCTGGCCTGAAAGACCTGAAATTGAAAGACATGAAATTGTGGAAAGATCATAAGTCTGTGAAAGGGAGCTTCTTTTTCCCTTTCAGAAGGCAGTGTATTATGGAAGAAAGGGATAGCCAAATTGTGTTTATTTGGAAAGAGCCAACTTAATAAACTTAAATGAAGTAAAATCTTATCCCTATTAAAACCTTAAACAAGTTAGGAGATGTAGTATTAGTGAAATGATAGAATTATTGTTTCTGTACTATTTTTCTGTTTGCAAGTACTTGTGTCCTCATTTAATTTGGGCTTGGTGTGGTTATGTGTAGTAAATTAAGCTGTATAGGCCCTTTTTTGGTAATTCATTTGGTATCAATGATAATACAGTTCAGGGCTGGAGCGTGCTCAGTGTCGTGCATGTACTCTGCACTGCAGCATACAGTCATTTGCTGAATTTGAGAAAGGCATTTCTGCTTATTGGATTCACTAAATAGTCAGTTTTCTCACTTGTTATTGTCAGCTGTACCTTTTACTTTAAGCCATGAAATTAAATAATAGTTTATGCTGGCTTTTTATTTTAGTTCATGCATTTAAAACCTGGAACTCAGATAAAAAGGTAGTTTCAGAATAGATTCAGTATATTATTAATGAGTGGAACAACACATTAGCATTGAGTTCACAATAGATCATATCGCTTTTATTCCATCTTACAAGCTTAGCAGCACAAACAGAATAATCAACATATTATTTGGCTGTCATCTGCTGAACAGAAACCAGAGATCACAAGGAGGTTTTCCCTAGCTGCAGTGATGGCCTTTTTGTTCCAGGCCCCCATCTGGGAGGGCCGTGGTGTGTTATCATATGGAACGCGGGGTTTTCTGTAATCTGCTTAGCTGCACTGCAGTTTGAATCTTTATTCCATGTTTGTGTAATTTATAATTTTAATGAGACCATGGCTCTTGTGGGCTTTGAAATATATTAAAAGCTCTTTTGTGCATATGCTTTTGTTCTTGCTTAATAGGCTCAGTGTATTTAAAACTGATGAATTTTTATTCATGGATTTGGATGTCTGGGGATTAACTTAGACTGAATATCATTGCACTCATCTATTGATGTTTGGAGCTTTTTTTTTTAATACTTGTATCTGTAAGGGGAGGAGAACTTTCAGAACTTGTATTTTGTATATAAACCAGCTCAGAAATAAGTAAAACAATTTTATTGAGCAATGAGAAAAAAGTACTAATTACAGTTTATTTTTACTGCATCAATTCACATATGTTTGTGCTACGGAAAAGTACGTAGTTGACTCCATGTACATGTGTATTTAGAACTTAGCAACTAAAAGACATTTTGGGAAAGCCATCAATTTTTGTAGAGTTACAACAGTGAGAAACACTATATTCTATAATCTATATATTCTATATTCTACTTGTTTTTTCTTCTGTTCAGGTAACTTGAAAATGTAAATACCGAGCTCACTTTTGTCTGTGTATTCACTTTCTCCTGTTTTAACATATCTTTTACAGTAGAGTATGAATCTGATATTTCATTAGAAGGTGATGCTTGTAACTGGCAAGTATTGATGAACATACAAAAAGAGTCTTTGTTACTATTGTATTTTCTGACAGTGCTAAAATTGGTCTGTGTTTTGCCTTTATGTTTTTCAAATGTTTAGTAATAGGTTTGATTAACTGTGTGTTAAGATCTTACACTGTGATTTCTGCGTTCATAAACTGCTATGGAGTACTCTTGAATGATGGCAATCTGAGACTGACACTGCGGGTAAGATTAAGACATTTGTATTTCTTTCTAAACAGTCTTAAGGATAGTGTATCTAAATAGGTTGGTTTGATGTGGAGAGTTTTGGTTTTCTGTTTGTGGATTTCTTTTATTTTACCAGCAATCAATCATCTCTGTAATGACAAATATTTTAAATAAAGACCCTTTTTACTTGTCAGTGCATAGGGGAATTATTTACCCCTCTTCTGTTCACTGCTTTGAGTGTTATTTCCAAAATTACCTGCGTAGAAGGTGCCTCAGCACTGGGAAGTGTGGGGAGCATGTGAGCCATGGACAACTTCAGGTCATAGATAGTGCCTCATGTGAAAATTGGACTTGTAATTCTTTGTCTTCATTAATTAAAATTAATTTTAAATGTTTGTCTGTTAAAGTGATTTTTTTGAAACACAAGATAAATGTATATAGCTCAGAATATCATCATTTGACCCTCATCACATAGACATATTTTCTCAGTCGCCAGGAAAGTGACTGTGCTGTCTGTCAGACCTTGTGCATTTGTCCTAACTTTGACATTGTTACCGGAAACCATTAAGTGACTTTCAGCATCCTTCAGAGGCCCAGACTTGCTGTGTACAACCATGGCTCTGCTCAGCTATTTGGATTTTGCTGTTCAGCAAAGATGAGTGTATAGAGCTGCAGAGGATGATAGAAGCCCTGGAATGCATCTGGCTGCTAATACAGCATTTTATACAGGGTTGTGGGATTGTTAGGAGTTGCTTCCCAAAGGTAAATAGAACCAGTGACAACTACTTGAAATCTGTTTTGAAAACCTGCTTGTTCTGATGTAGGTAGTCTCTGGTTGTTTAACACCACAGGATTGCGTTATGGGATTTTATGTTTACGGTATTGAGCTCCTTGTCAGCTTGAGATCAGTAGATGAAGGAGTTCTTGTTGGAGACAAACTGCCAGTGCCTAGTAGAGATAATGTGAAAAAATAATATTCTCCTTTAGAATATCTCCAAGCTTTTTCTGATTTGCCAGATTGAATCCAGTTTTTCTCCTAGAGAAAACCGACAGCCAGAAATACAAATTGAGCTCTGCCTGACCCCCTGCGTAGGCAGACCTTTTGAAAATTGTTCCTTGTTCTGCTTTAAATTTTTGGAATTCTCAGATTATCATTAGAGTATCTAAAACATTTTACATTATCTATCTGATATGGGAAGAATCTTTACCAGGAAGCATGATATGTACCCTTTGCTGTTCTAGCGCATGTAACATTAGCTTAGTGCAGAAGTTTTAGGAGAATAGTTTAACATCAAAAACAGCTCAAACGTAGTTATTTTAATGGCCTAGTCTTCTAATGGCCTAGTTTCTCTTTGGTTTGATTTTTTTGGGTTTTTTTTTTAAGTAATAAACATGGAGTACCTCTTTGGAACGAGATGGTGCAAGTTATGGGTGAAAGATTGCCTTGTTTGGAGAATGGTGTCTGGTTAGAAGTGGAAAATGTTAGGAGAGGAGTTTGTTAGCCAAGAAAAAATTGATAATTACTAAATATTCAGTAAAAATCAGAATTAGAAAGTATTATATAAAGCAAATGTGACTGAAAATTTTTATTGTAGTGAAAATCCATTTAAGATCAAGTCAAGTGATTTGTTTAGCCACACTTTCATTGGCTGCAACTTTGATTTTCCTGAAATTAAAATTTTGGCACCATGTGTTGAACTGTTACACAGTGTCATTGGTTACTTGGGAATGATAAATCTGCTCATTGATTTCCTAATTTTATTATGTACACAGTTAATTGTAATCCAAGATTACAGAAAACAAGATGTTAATTTCTAGACAACCTACGTACATTGCCCTCTGTGTGTGATTGGTACAGAAGCAAAGAATACAAAGAGAATACCATTTGCGCTATCCTCACAGGAGCTGTCAATAAAAGTTGTAATAGGGGATTTAGGAATCTGGAAATGGCCAACTAATTTATGTGAATCTATTTTATTTCAGCTAGAAAGACTGAGCTCTGTTTCGTCTGCACTGCATATTGCAGAGCACAAGCTGTCTATAGAAAACCAGGCGGCTGCATATGGATAGTCCCTTGATATCATTCACTTGCTGTGTAATCTTATTATGCAAAGTTCTAATCTTCACCTAGAATGAATGCCTCTGGGTCAGAATATAGTCATATCAGGGTTTTTGAGGTCATGTTTTGTGATCCTTAGCTTATTCTTCTAAGTAGGGCTGGGATTTAAAGAGTATTCCCCAGACACTAGCAGAGATAGACAGCAAAACCTGCTGCCTTTTTGGAAGACAAGACCAACATGAGGTCCCTGGTAGGATTAAACTTGATTTGTAGCTGTAGGATTTTTTAACAGATGTATTATTGGACAGGGAATAGGGGGCCACCAGCACAGCAAAATTGGATCACGATTGGCATTCTCAGGGAGTCTGCTGGCTGCTAAAACAGCAGCTGCATGTGGATTTGACTTCTTTCAGGTGAAGCGACTTCCAGTCATTTGGAAAGGATGGGATGAAAAGGAGCCTTGGTGATAATTTTGATGTCTGCAAGATTTAGTACCAATGTAATGGGATTATTGGTAACACCTTCACTGCAGAAAAAGCCACCTGGTGCTATAACTGGCAGCAACTGAGAACTAATCCTTTCCCATCTCTTAGATGTCATTCATGAGGCTCAGAGTGATTTCCACCCTGCTAGCTATGATTAATTTTATAAACAAACAAACAAACAAAAAACCCCAAATGATGAAAGCAGGGGCTATGGAAGCAAAAGGAAAGAGAAGATAATAGTAATTACATTTTAGATAAGCTATACAGTTCTTGTAAAATGAACAAATTGTATTCTGCATGATAAATATGGATGTGTAACCTTTTTTAATCAATGTCTATGTTTGGTATAAAAACAGTGTCTATTTCAGTATAATGTTTTAATCTACCTACCTACTATATGATAGGAGGTAGTACCTGGAAGTAATTACCATAGGTTTTACACTGTTAGTTCTGTGATAAAGATGTTTATACAACAAATCCATTAAGTTTTCAAGGGGCCTGTGACTTAAATAATTTGTTTTATTGTGCTTAATGGTCTTATGCTGTATCTGGTGGCGTTGCCTGCTGGCAGCACTTTGTATTAAAATTGTGTGATGTGGGAAAATATTCAGCCCTTTGCCTTTTTGTGGTCAACAATATGGCATTGTTCTTAAAAATGTACTGATTAATAATTTTCTGTGGAAACAGAATTATATTTACTGATGCTTAAGCTAAAGCAATTGTAAGATAAATACTGTGTTATTTTAAAAAACAAACTAGTTTGGGTTTGGTTTTTTGACTGGGCTTACTCTGGACAACCATTTACTTATTAACTAGAAGCTGTTCCTTAAAATTACATGGAAACTTGTAGTTACTCTGCATTAGATATCTAGGATCTTAATGTTAGAAACAAACCCCCAGTCTTCAGAACTTATCTTTTTAGGTTCAAACTGTATAATTCAGGGGTGTGTGTGTATACATATATATATATATATGCCATAATTGGAAATTAACTTTCTTGAGTAAAAAAACCCAAAGCCTTATATAAGAGCTAAACTTTTTCATCGTTATCATGAATATCTAATAAGCCTGAGCCTTTAAAAAGAGTCCATTGTGCCACATTTATTAGCTGGGCCTGGTGACATGCACATCTTGGAGCTTAAGAGTTTATTTTAAGAGAACTGGGACCTCTTTGGTCCCAAATGTGAAACCTACTCATTCATGTTCTGTTGTCATGGTGAGTTTTATACCATGACTACTCTAGCAGTAGGTAAAGCTCACTCTGAACCTTGTGTTTCCTTTAATTATTTACAAATCTATCCGTCCTTATTCAGAGTTACTTGGAGACCTGAGAGAGAAACAAATGTGTTCAGTTGTAACTATTGGGTGGTACATGTCATCCAGAGTCTAAGGGGAAATTAGTTCCATCAGTTGAAACTCATTTTCAGAAACATACAGCCATTGTTTTTGGTTTCTTCATAATAAAAAATATTTTAGTTATAGCTGTTGGCATAAGAGGTATATGTTTTCTTTTGTGTCTATTACCTTTCCATTTGATACAATCAACACTACCTACCTCTAGTCAGTGTAATGCAAAGTTTCTCCAATTTCTTTTGACTTATAATATCCACAGATGCCTGAATTCTGTACTCTCAATACATTAATATGAGTTTTCTGAGTAGCATGGACCTGAAATACAGGATGGTTGTGCAGTATTTGTCTGCCTCAACCAAGGAGCGATGCAAGGTGGCCTTTCTGGCTGGTACTGTTAAGAAGTATTGATGATCGACTTCTCTCAAGATAGTTGTGGTCATTAATTCACACTAGCTGTGCAATTCAGATTGATTTGTTGTCACTCCATCTTCCTTTTATCACCTGGAATATGTTTCTGGGATCGCAGTGTTTTATGCCCTGAGACCAAGGAGTTGGTTTATGCTTTTCATAGCCTACTGGGTTGAGAAGAGCAACCACTCTTTTGGGACTCCAGAATAAATTCTGCTGAAAGAGCATTTTGCTTGTGAGGAAGCTGGTTTAGTTTCTGCATGGTGCACTGTAGTATGCTGGGCAATGTATGTGCTAATGAAACATTTAAAGACTTTTGTTTTCTTTTGTATTTTGGGGTCATTACTGTGAAGCTTATTAGGTAATCTGAAGGATGCCGAATTACAGATCTGCTTAATGCTCATGGCATGGGGGTTGAAACTAGATGATCTTAAGGTCCCTTCCAAACTTAACCAATCTATGATTTATTCTGGAGATGTTTTAGGTTAAAATTTTTGGAATAGGGAAGTGAGCTGAGTACAGAACACTGCAATCTCTTGTTTTTTTCTTCTTTTTTCCTTTATGAATAAGTACTAATAAATGCAAAGAACAAAAGCCACTTTTGACTTTATTCGGGCAAAGTTCCCGTTAGCTTTTGAGAGTGTTGTGCAAGTAAAGGTATGCACTTTTAATTTCCTGCACTTAAATAGCGAAATGTCATGAAATACAGAAGGGGGGTGCATGCCTTTATTTCATTATTAAAAAGGGCATATTGTGCACACAGCATCTTTTTTTTTTTTTTTGCCTAACTGCATTTATTTAGCAAGCATCTTAAATGAGGGAAATCTTGCTGTTGTTTTAGTTCATAATAAAGCTGATACTCAGTTTAAACGGGACATGTTTCTTGCAGAATGCTTCAGTTATACTCAGTATGTGTGTGTTTCACTTAAGAGAAATATATGTATAAATATCTTAAAATTGGAGTAAGGAAACATTTTAGTTTAGTATTGCAGGAATTATAGCTAATAATCAGAATTCGACTTAAATATGTGGGGAAGGGGAGTCAAGATATTTATAGTCTTATGTGCTGCAGAACTTGTGCCACTGTATTGTAGCTGAGAACAGAAGGTTTTAATGCCAAGCATTTTGGTAATGGAAGTCTAGTCAAATGAAAGGTTTGTAAAACCTTCAGACTCCGCAGTTATATTCTCTTCCTGGAATAGTCTTACTTATGCAAGCCATTCAGGACTCTCTTAATTTTGTTTAGGTCTTAAAGCCTTTTTTCATTTGATTGATTACCAGGTTGTTTTTAAAGTTTTGGTTGATTACTTGATTAGTCCAGTTTACTGTGAATGTAATTTCAATTGTGAAATGTCTTTCAGATCACCTCAGATGGTTTAATGCTTTTCTGTTTTGCTGTTGAGTCTTCAGTTTTAAATGCTAATGCTTGAAGGCAAACAGTGATTTGAGTTGCACTGTCTTCATGTGTTTAAAATAATCCTGTCGAATGTTATTTAATAAATAACTGCATCTGTGTTACAGTACGTGGTCCAGTCAGGAAAGGAAATGCTGCATTTAAAGGTACAATTAGAGCTTTTAACATTACATTCAGCCAAACCTAGTGGAGGGGAGGATGTTTTTGGAACTGTTGCAGATATTTTGACATGAGGCAGATAAACCTGTCTGCTGTTTTGACTAAAAGAATCGCAGCTGAGTCAGCAGAGAGTACAGACACTGTTCTCTCCCATTAGTTTCTCTAGTTTGGCAAAGCTTGTTTTTTGTTTCAGGTCCTCTTCAACTGAATCTTATTAATAAGCTGGTGAGAGGGGTCCATTGATTGTACGCGTGGACAGATCTGTGTAGGAAATTAAAAACTTCTTGTTGGCATTTGAGTTTAAACTGTATTCATCTTCTCAGATACATCTGATTATTTGTTTTACTCACTATTATTTTTGGTTTGTTAAATATTGTCTGTCAGTTGTGGTTTACAAAATATAGTTTTATAAATGTTAGGTTGTTTGTTACCAAATGAATGACATTCTTCTGTTTTACTGTAGACCAGAGCCAGCTGAACAACATAACTATACCATGCTTCGAAATGTCCTAGGAAAAACCTTTCGCTTTCTTGGGTATACTGTGCAATATGGCTGCATAGCACATTGTGCCTTTGAGTACCTTGGAGGAATTGTTGTGGTAACTTTTCATTTTCATGACATTTAAAAGAAAATAAAAATGTAAGACAGACTGTTATATGTGGTAATGCAAATATTTTAGGTTTCTTAATTTTCTTTAAAACTTTTCCAAAGAGTGTTTAATAAATGCCTTTTTTTTTTTTGAGGCAGGTCCAGCCTTTATGAAAGTTATTTCTACTTTAGGTATTTGTATTTCTGCTAAGTTACTGCTTGAGGCATCACTGAAGCAAACAGGAAACTATGATTAAGCATTTTTCAGAGAGTAAAGATTCTTCCAGAGAGACTGGAGTCACTAATAATCACAGACTCACAGACTGGTTTGGGTTGGAAGGGACCTTAAAGCTCATCCAGTTCCAACCCCCTACTTGGAGCAGCAAGCCCCTACAGATTTATTTCAGCAACTAATCTGCAGACATTAGTAGGAGCAGTACTTGAAGCTCTGCTCTGTAAAAAGGAACTGCCACAGAAGCTGCAAGAGCAGCTCACAGCCAAACTCCACTATGTCTGGCAGCAGTATCTGCTAGTTTAGATGTGGGGAGGAGGGGCAGGGAACATAAAACATCCAGACATCTGCCCAGAGTTAGAAACAAGAGCATTTCCTGCTCTGCTCTAGTGAGACCCCACCTGAAGTACTACATTAAAATCTCAGGCCCCAACACAAATGCAGTTCAGGACTGGTCCTGAGCACATACAAAGCTGTAACAGACTTAGTGGTGCTCTGGAAGCAGTCCTCAACTTTTAATAGTATCAGATGGTCTTTGGAGGACTTCACTTTTTCTATTGGTCTTTATATTACCTTGACTAATTTATCAGCAAATAATTTGAATATTAATGTATTTTAGCTAAAAATAATTGGAAATAGTAATTTTTGTCTCATTTTTAATTTGCAGTGTTCTGGACCTTCAATGGAACCAACCATTCAAAATTGTGATATTGTCTTTTCGGAGAACCTTAGCCGCCACTTTTATTGCATTCGAAAGTATGCTCCTTTGTTGAGACTGGACTTTACATTCTATTTGCCAGAGCTTGTCAATAACTACATTCTGTCTGTCCTTTATTTTTCATACATGCCTCTGCTTCTGAATTGTAAGTTTTCATAAATCTCTCACTGTGTGTGATGGAAGTTATGGTGGTCATCACATATAGCTCATCAGACAACTTGTTGGAATTCCTTTTGGATGTAGACAGTGTCACTTCTATAGCCTTGTCCAAAAAATGGATTTTTCTTTTTTTCCTTAAACAGTTCTATGGTGTGACTGTAACTTCTCCTTCCTAAGCAGTTTTGTCTTACTTGCAAACCAAGCTATAGGTATTGCTGTACTCAGCTGAATTGTTAGGACAGTGACCAAATGCACCTTTATTACTGTAAAGCACAGTAGGCTCAAGGCCCTCGCCCATTTTGTTTGGGTCTGTTTCACTGTACAATCTAATGTATATAATTGAGAGGCAAAAGTAACATGAGGTCTTAGAAACTCAGATATTTGGATTAGATATTTGGAGTTTCACTCAAAGATTAATGTTTGGTCAGTAACATTTATGAACATAGGATCTGTTCTTTTCCATATTTACATAGCAACAGGATCGAGTTAAGTGGCATTCATTTAATTAGAGCATTGTTTATTAAAATCTAGTCTTAAATGTTTCATATATGATCTAAGTAAGAAAAAATCTCTCCAAATGTGCTTTAAAAACTATGTGCAAAATTACACCCAGAATAAAACTAAAGAAATCAAAATTGTAGACATGAATCTTCAGCAGAAGGAAGTATCTTTAATGTATACGTGAAATAATTTTTGAGTATACACATGTATTCAGCCAAATTGTTTGTACTTAGACTTCTTCTGTTTGTTTTTTGTTTCTGTTTTTTCCTCTCAGAGGAGACATTGTAATTGTGAAAAGCCCAAATGACCCCAAATCAAATATCTGTAAAAGAGTAATTGGCTTGGAAGGGGATAAAGTCTGCACAAGCAACCCTTCAGATTTCCTTAAGAGTCACAGCTATGTAAGTATTAGTTTCTTGCTCTGTAAAGTAATGAATCTTTAAGTAGGCCTGGTAGTCTGTAAAAGATTTGCAATATTTGAGTATTATCATAAAGTATGACATTAATAAACTATTCTTTCTTGTATATGTACAGTAAAATGTGATTTGTAAACTGTTTATGGCAGGCTTTCTCAGTGTCTTTTGTCACTCTAGGAAGTGTAGGCAGATGATGGTTTTGCTCTGTCCTTTGCTTAGGCTTTTTTCTCTGGAAAAATACTCTCAAACCCTCTGCATAAAACACAGTACCAATGGCAGACTCAAGGAATTGGTCTTAAGGCAAAACTTTCTGTGTTTTAAACACTAGGCAGAGATTTTTGTCTCTGAAATAGTTTTGAGGATTTTGCTTTTGACATTATACTTTAATGTGTCTCTATATTTCAATGTAACAATATTTCATTTTTTCTGAGTATGGTTGGAGAAGTAGTAATTTTCCTAACTTGTCCAAAAAGTCAGGCAACACAATGAAATAAAAAGGAAAGAATATTCTTAATGCTCACTTGTCCTTACACCGATAGACTTAACAGAAGTTTGCTAAGATTTGTGACAAAATGTTTGCAGCAACTTCTTTTTAGGCCATAATTAGAAAAGTCACCAGAAATCATGATCACAGAAAAATGTGTTTTTTCCCCAAAGCATGTTTGACCATTATCTCTGTTCAGCACCCTGTGGAGATATCAGACTTTGCATGGGTGTTCTGAATCTTGAAAAGGGAACAGAATATCATTCTTTTAGATCCACTTCATCCTTACAATTAGAGTAAAAAGAATTAGCATCTGGTCCATAGCTGAAGTCCTGTACTGTGAAGGTAGAGAATTTTATGAACACTCATTGTGGCCAGGTACTGTTTGTGACAGATCCTGTAACAGCTGGCTGTCTTTACGGCTTCATTGCTATTAAGGAGCTGGTGTCTGTCCTTACTAAAATAAATGATGAAATTCTCTTGTCAACAATTGTGTCTAGATTCAGTGTCTGGATTTTAGTCACGACCTAGGACCATAAAGCAAGGAAACGATTCATAGTCCATTCTGAGGGGTTGAATTTGTTTCTTCCGCTCAAGTGTTGAGGCAAGACATTTCAGGCACCTGCCTCTAATCCGCCTTCTGACCAAGTGCCAGACTGTTAGAGCTCATGTTTACACTTACATCACTCATGGGCAGAAAGAAGGAACTAATTCGCCATTATATTTTGAAGAGGAGGACAGTGCTTAGTTTTTCCATAAATCAAATTATGTTAGCCTTTTAACCAGAGGAGCACACCCCCCAAAAAAACCCTAAAACAACCCAAAACCAGAAAAACCACAAACCCACCCCCCCCCCCCCCCCCCCAAAGAACCCTAACCCACCTTTTTTAGTAAGTTGAAGACATTTTCTAGCTCCCATGGAAGTACTAATTTAGTTGAAATATGAACTTCTGGAGCAGCATGACCTGAAATGGTAAGCCTGAATTCTGTGTACACAAACTGAGTTTTCTTGAGCATCTCATTCCTCACTTGTCTTAGCCCTGAAAAGGAAGTTTAGGAAAGATTTGTATTTGACAGATACAGTAGATGTCAGCCTTTCTGGAAACCCTGAGGGGATCAAATGAACATTCAGCAGAACAGTTTCTGCTCTAGGTGCAAGATTTCTTGACTTCCGAGTTTAATACAGAATGTGTGAGAGGATGAGGAACGCAGAGTCCTGTGTATGTTTTTCATAAAGGCTAATGTGCAGAAATACAGCCAAGTGACATGCAAGCTTTCTTAGTTTTTATGTTGTTACTTGTATCTAGGGGGATAAATGGAAATGGTTTCATTTGTTAGTGCATACCTGTCTTTACTGGTAGTTGAAGAGGTATATCCTTCCATCTGTTCAGGAGATACTTCCTTTACAGAGTAAGAGTATATTCTCAATGTAGGTATCTGCACTTTGTGCTCATAACTGGTGCTGGATTATTCACTAAGTAAATGGTTCTTGTCAGGGTGGGAAAAAGGTAATTGCCTACTGTGATTCCTTGTTTTAGTCAATCACAACACTATGCACTTTTTCTGTTAATTCAAACGCAAGATTCTCTAAAGCAAATAGCAGCAGCTGATGCACAGAGAACTGGCTGTTTGTTTTGTTGCTACTTTCTTGATAAAAATTAACATGAGTTGGGTTTTTGAAAGATTGTTGAAACTGAGGAAAGGCCTTGGATAGGATCTCACAAATGAGAAATCTCTGAGTCATACTTCCCTCTGGAGTCCTCCAGAGTGTGGAAGGTCAGAGGATGTTGTTCTTACTACAGTGAACTGCTCAGATTTCCTTGACTGACTTGTCTCCTGTTTAGGGGAGTGATACTCTCATGTCTGCAAACTTAGTTTGATGGAGTTTGAGACATGAAGGAGTTACTCTCATGTTTACAAACTTAGTACAGTAAATAAAAAACATCAGCTATTCGAAATATTACCAAATTTCTGCTTCATTCCTACCTAATGCAGCTGAGAGTGAAACCATGTCTATGCAGCTGCTTCTCTTCTCACCCCAGAAGGAGAATCTTTACAGTCATGTTAGCAGGAATTGTGCTTAGGCTACATTGACACATCAGGGTAGGCATATTTTACAGATTGTAAGTTAGGGATTTTTTTGTTCAGAAGCACTATCATATGTGATACTTCTTCTGAAGCCTAAGAGAATGCTAAAATCAGATCTTGTTTCCAGTCCTGTTTCATTCATGACTGTGCTTCTCACGATGGCTTATATATAGATAGGAGAATGAAGAACTCTACAATTTCTTTTTTTGTGAAATTACACAGATGAAATACTTTATTGCTGCAAACAACCAAGCAGATTAAAAACCAACCAGACAAAACCCACAATGAATCAGCCTTCCAAGCTGTAATAAAAGTGAAAAATAAAAGCATACATGAACTGGACAAGTTGTTCTCAAAAGAGATGTTTCACTTGAGCAGCAGTGCAGTATAGCATTGGCAGTTATATGAAAGTCTTTATAGTGGTATAAAAATACTTTTGCCACTATACTTAGCTGAAGTAATACAGCATATGAGAAAATTACTTTTGTCTGAGTTCACTAAGTGTAAGACTGTACCAAAAAACTGTCTTTGATGAAGTTCATCAATTACAAGCTGATGGAACTAACCCACGTATCAGATTGATTGGTATAAATTAAGCATGTGCTTAAATTTAAGTACAGAAGTAATATCTTTACTTTGGACCCCTTATGTACACGATATTTCATGTACTAGAGGCTGGAGCTTATCTGCAGAATAATCATGAGAGAAATGTTCCTATTTACATGAAAAGTATAATGAAATTCCTTCTTTGAGTAAGCTGTTACAAAGTTATGAAACTTAATTTTTCTTTCAATTTCAACTGATACTTGGGATGGAATATGAACATTGGGCTGGCAGTTTTCCTAGACTCCTGTTTGGGTTTGTGCTCAATTATGGTGTTTATAGATATAAGCAAATATGTTTAATAAACATTTAAGAATGCATATTTTTACTGTATCAGAAGCAATGTAGTATAAACCCCAAAGTTAAAAAGGTAAACAACTAATTTTTAGTAATGTGGTATTCAGACATAGTTATAATTATGAAAAATATCTTTACTGATGTATTCGTTTAACTGTAAGATGTAAGTAATGAGGGTTAATAAGGAAATTACTCAATCACAGTAAACCCCTGAAATGGTCATTAAAAATAACAACAAAAAGGTCAATTTTCACATATAGGTTTTTATTTCCTATTCCTAGAACTCTTAATACTACAGATTCAGATTTATAATTCAGATTGAGTATCCTATTGTTCTATTTGAATTTGTTTTAATGCCATTTACCTTAGCTTTAATTTCTTTAGTACCATATGTTCTTGTGCTGCAGCTCCTATTTACAAATTGAAAAAGTGAGGAGTAAATCATCAGATTAAAACAGCTTGTATGTCATAAACCACCAATATGCTAAGCCTTTGTGTCACTTAAACAAAAGTAGGACCTAATAATGTCACTTAATACAGCTAGACTCTGTAAATAAGGAACTGCCTTTTGCAAGTCATGGTGATAAAAAGCTGAGATACAAATCCATATCTCAGCAACACTCTGCTGGCAATCAATCACACTGCAGAACTAATGCTGTGCAACTGGCTGATGTGGGGGAAGTATGTTTACCTTGTGCTAAAAGGAGGTTCATTGCGGAGATGGCATCTCTTCATCCTGTGGTTAACTCTAGAGCTAACACAATTCCAAAGCTAATGCATCTTACTGTGTTTGCAGACCAAAGAAAGGGGTCTTACGCAGCGCCATTAACTCTTGAACAGTCCTTGTCAAATGCAATAAGAATACTAGGTACCAAGAATAACATAATGTAGACAACACAATATCTTCATCACTAGACAGTATTACAGATTTTGGATGCTGAACAGTGGTTTGATACTTCAGAGTGCTCAGTATCACTGGACAGTCTCTTTACAATATCCTAAATAGCAATTAAAAATTACATTCTCAGAACACTAGTTCTTTTTCTTTTGTATCTTAATAGCACATTTACATTCATGGTTTAGTATTTCAGTCATCTAAGTTTTAATAGTTGCTAGTCAGGAGAAAGGAAGTGTCTTAATCTTTCTTCTTCTCCTTAGTTCAAGTGTTCTAGAGGTGTGAAAGAAAGTTATGCCATAAATTTTAACCAGCAGGTATGCTAAGCATCTGTTGGGAAAGGAGAACTGAGTTGGTGTATTTGTTTAGTTTGCAGATCCTTCTACATCCCAGTACAGAGTTCATGACTAAAACCATTCTTGAATTTTCTGAGATGTAATTTAAATCAAAATTCTGACATGTCAAAACTAAATTATTCCAGGGTAACGAAATACAAATTTTATCAATCTACTCCCCAATATTTCCTGTGTTTCTTCTTCTCAAGTGGACTGGTCTTTGTCCAGATCCTACCAAGGATGGTCACAGGTTTTGTGTTCTAACCAGTAAGTTCTAGTTTGGGTTTGAAGCTGCACATGTTTTATATTTTGGATGTGCTGTTAAATGCATGTTTTCTGGAGAAAAGAAGAATGAAATCCTTCTTAATGGTTGCTGTAAGAGAAGTCTATGCAGACTGCTACATAATCTTTGCTGGATTTATCATCAATATTTTCTTGAAAAATACCGATCTATAAATCAAGAAAACTGATAATAATCCGTACTGATGGATCACAGAAACATTGTGATTTTTTTCAGGATATTGTAAGTGTAGCTTGGAGATTTGTTTTTGAAAGTTTCAGCCTGTGAGCATCTATAAAATAGGAGAAATTCAAAACTGTTGGGGATTAAAAAGCTTAAGTAATTTTTCACTATTTAAAGCAAATTGACTTTGTTTTCAAAAGAGAACCATTGTTTTAATGCAGAGAAAGAGGTTGTACAAAATGTGCATATTCTGTGCATTATTCTCCATGACATTAATATTTGGTTGTAGTGTTCAGTAACTATTAATTTTAAATTAGTTTTAATTTTAACTGATAATAATTTTAGAAATGATGGGTAGCGATTTTAATTTAGGGTTGCAGCTAGAGATTTTAGAACTTGGATATGCAGCTTTTCAGGTTGATTCACATCAGCATATTTAACAATATGTTCTAGATCTGAATATTAAATTAGAGTATTTATAGAAGTCAAGTAGACAACGTATGCAGGTGTTTGAATTGTTACTTCACACAGTTGGAAACTTTTCCAGCAGCCAGAAAGTGATACTGAGAGAAAGGATATCTTTTTGTAATTTGACTGGCACAGATAATTCTGATGTGAGAATTCAGGGAGCTTTCCCATAAAGCAGTGACTGCACTGATCACACCTTGTACATTCCAAGTTCCAAACTATATTCAAATAACCAATAATGTTTTGAGAGATTGCTGTCACCACTTCTCCAGATTGTCACTGTAGAACAGGACTCCACTGATAGGCCTGCATGATAGAGAAAACTGTCTTACAAATTCAAATCTAAGATAATATACTGTTGTTTCCTTGTAGTATGAGTTAACATTGCTACCATTGAAGGTTCCATGATTTTAATAGTAATTAATTTCAAAACTTGAACATAGACAAGTCTTCACATCTTACCTTTCTATAACTTTTCTATTAAAACAACCAATGACTTAAAATAGAGAATGGATTAAAAATTATTTAATCACAGTAAATTTAAGCCTGTTAATGTATCATTGTCATCTTTTCTCATAACAATCTGGACCAAGGTCATAATGTATTAATACATGTATTCAAACAAGCTGGGCCAAGTACATTTATCTTATTCATAGGCAGTGTTAACTGCTTAATAAGGAAAAAGAAGATGCTAAACTGTTTGGGAATACCTGTGAATTTAAGGTAAATTGATTCTGTTATATTCTTGCAAAAACTATTAAATTCTAGATAATTCAGCCTCTTAGTGATACATAAGAGATGCTGATTAAAGATCTGCTATACTGTTAAAGTTCCAGTGTGGCTACTACCATTTCATAGCTTTTTTCCAGCAGGAAAAAAAAAAAAGGTAAATGTTTATGCTGATTTTGAAGGTATTGAGATAATGAATGTTGTTGGGTTTTATGTATGTGGTAATCTTAATATGAACAACATTATGATAAGCCTACAGAAATGGTGGCTAGAGCAACTGGATCATTAAAAAGGAGTATCTGTTAAGCATTATTCACTCTTGGTTCTGAATTAATAAATAAAGGATTAAGGAACAGTTTGAGACTTTAAGCATAGAGTGATAAAACAAACTCCTGCATTTCTATGGTGTATATTTTATCCTAACTAGATGCAATTTACTTAAATAAGGCAATTTAGGGTTAGTAAATTTGTCATTTGATATTGTAGATTCTTTCATCATATTTCACTTTAATCAAGAACGGTAACACCTGTGGTTTATTCACAAAAGCTTCTTTTGTTAACTGAACACCCGCAGGCCATGAAGCAATTACATTTGTTGCTTGTACCAAAGTAGGAGGCACTTAAATAGACCTTAGTAGGGATAGATGAGAACTTGCAGACTTTATTCTTTTGTCCAGCATTGAGATTAGTTCTTATCGTAGCTCAAGAAAGAAGCTTCTGAACTGAAAAGAAAAGATGGGAATGATTTAAGTTCTTCTTAAGTTTGAAACTTTGATATTGCTGGAGGTGACGTGAATACCTGTGACCTAATGAAAGTTCAAACTTCATCTATTCCCAGCTAATTGTACAAGCTGATGTTCTCTGACAAACACAGGCTGCTTGGAATTCTGAATGGATAGAAATTAATTTTTATAGTTTTCCACTTATTTATTAAAAATCCCTGTTTCTCCATCTTTAGTACCTGTGTCCCCCAAAATCACAAACCAAAAGTAATCCCAAACCACATCCAACCAAAACAAAAAGCCAAAACTTAACCTAAATCATAGAAGCCTGTTTTCATTTAGTTGGAGGTATTTTTGAGACAGATAATCTAATAATCTTACTTGCAGTATATTAGTTTTCTAGTATGCCAATTAATGCAGTACAAGCATCTCATCTCTTGGTTTTGAAGTTAGTGAGATTACTCAAAGTTTGGTGGCATGTAGAAAGACCAAAAGTATATGATTCTTTGTTGACTTCTCCCTAGCCATTTATGTAAATTAATGTTTTATGCTAGTAAGTATGTATCAAACACCTGACCTGTACTTCAGTTTTGCTACTTTAACTGCCAACAGTCTTGCAACTTTAGCCAGTTTGCCAGTGAAGGATGCTTTCTTTTATCTATCGGGGCTGAAAGAAAATAAACTAATGCTATGGGTTGAGTTGTTCTAAATTATAATCTTGCTCTTCTGGTCTGTCTGCTCCTGTACTAGAGCCCTCAGAGCCTTGGAAGGGAGAACAGGGAAAAGTCATGTCTGATCAGTGTCCTGTATTCTCATGCATATAAACTGCACCTCAGATAACCGGTTCTGCCTGCAAACTCCTGTTCCTTGGAAGTAAATCCTCAGATAATCTGTACAAAACCAGAGGCACAGGGTTTGCAAAGGCAAAGAGAGCAGTCTGTAGGCAGTCAGAGCGAGAATGTTTTCATGCGCACCCATGCTGCTTTGGCACTGCTGGTTTTGCAGGTGAGCCACTAGTTAGTTATGTGACAGTTCAGTTGTTGGACTTGTGAGGTTTTCACATCTTAGTTCTGGTCTGTGTGTGAGGGAGAGCAGAAATGCTGCCCAGCCTAAGGTAAATGCTTTTGGCACTCTTGTCCATGTTTTTTGTTATCATAGAATCATAGAATTATAGAATAGTTAAGGTTGGAAAGGACCTCAAGATCATCTAGTTCCAACCCCCCTGCCATGGGCAGGGACACCTCACACTAAACCATATCACCCAAGGCTTCATCCAACCTGGTCTTGAGCACTGCCAGGGATGGAACATTCACTACCTCCCTGGGCACCCCATTCTAGTGCCTCACCACCCTAACAGTAAAGAATTTCTTCCTTATATCCAGTCTAAACCTCTGCTATTTAAGTTTTAACCTTTTACCCCTTGTCCTAACACTACAGTCCCTAATGAAGAGTCCCTCCCCAGCATCCCAGTAGGCCCCCTTCAGATACTGGAAGGCTGCTATGATGAGGTCTCCACGCAGCCTTCTCTTCTCCAGGCTGAACAGCCCCAACTTTCTCAGCCTGTCTTCATATGGGAGATTCTCCACAATCATTTGGAGTGTAGTAATGGGAACTATGATTTCAGATGCAATTAACTTGGTCTGAGAGGTCTGTGGCTTGTAGGTACCAAAATGCAATGTTGTGAATTGTCAAGGAGATGGCTTTCCCATTGCTTGGGGTTTTTCTGGCAATAGCAGCCTGCTAGTATGTAATTAATATACTCTTACTATAAATACAAACTTTCCACATTTTTTTTCCTTTGGTTAAAAATTGATCTTATTCCTGGCTTCTGTGCTTGTACAGCTTTAAGGAGTTTCAGACTGGGTCTTGACTTTGCAAGGTTGACACTCAAAGTTAATTTGGTTCAATGTGAGTAATCCCACTGAAATCAGTGATGTGGTCTAGACATAGTTTGGTGCATAAACCCTTGAAGAATTCTGGCTTTAGCCTTTATTTCAAAGTGGTGTAAATGACTTTTTAATTTTTTTAATCAATGATTATGGCTTGTCACTGGTATTTGGTTTACATTTTCATCTAATTTGTGTTATTTTTATTGCTTGTCTTAATTTTAGGTTGTAGTGAAGTGATTAGATCATGGACAGGCACCATACAAAGGTATTATACTGTATTATCTCTAGATGAATTATACATTGTGACAGTAATCTTCAGGACAAACTTAGAGGTATAGGGTCCTGTCATACCTTCCAAGGAGAACTACAAAAGTTACTGTAAGTGGTGAATTTCAGGATATAGGTTTATACTTTATTGCCAATGTTGTATTTGGAATGCAAACTATGAACGTCTTGTCTAGACAAGTAATTATTAGTCATATTGGAAGTGATAGCCACAGCAGGCAAAAACAATTGATTTTATTCTTTTACACTTATGGAGCATGGAACAATGATGGGGAGGTCTAGAAGTGTTTGGATATATTTATGTTAAGAGTGGGTCCTTATTTCATGTAATAAAGAGATGAGCTTCACCTTCTGCCCATGAACTGGGGAGGGTGGGAAAGCGTGGGAACCAGTAAAGCAGAAGGGAAGCTGGTTGTGTCCTGTGTGTGAAACAGCAGCACATGGCAAGAAACAAGGCTTTTTCAGAAACATGAAATGTTAATGTGTTTGCTTTTTTATTTCACTGAAAAAAATAGTCTTCCTTTCATAGTAATTTATGCTTATTCTTTTGGTATATTTGCTGAGATAGTCTTTCAAAATAACAGTAGTTTGATGCATGATTTGTAATTTTGGTAGATGCTGGACAGGAGAGTTTGGACCAGAAAGGTCAGAATGCTGCTTTATGTTGTAATACACACCTGTTGCACTGGGTACAATCCAAATAAGATGAATATCCAACAAACGGAACAGTAGCTGCTGGACACTTGAAATCAACTGTATACACACACTGAAGAATACAGAATGGCAGCGCATTCTCTAACAGAGACCTATCAAAACCCTATGTTCACATGAGATGAATATTCTAGACAGGTCACTTGATTCTAGAAATATTTTAAAAATTATTTATTTTAAATTCACTTCTGGCTGGTTATTTTGTTTGCAAAGCTGCTTGAGTAGGAGGAGGCCCAAAAGTCATCTCCCCGAAATCAGCTGGCCTTCCCAGAGGAAGCTCTTCTGTGCACACATTAGCAATCTGATAAGCCTACAAAACAAGAAAGGTGACCAAATGTGGAATTCCTGTACTGAAGGACTGGGAAAACAAGAAGCAGAGAACCTTGACAGAACAAACAGATCAGTTTAAAACAGACAAGGCACCCTTCATATATACAGGAGCCTGTGGAAAGAGACAGTATCAGCAGGTTTCAATAGGGTTTTGGGCATAGTGCTGGTCTATACATAGAGATTCTAAAATATTGAGGCAGGGATGTGTGCCTTCTGACATACTGGAACTCCTCTCCTGGATACCAGAGAAATGCAGGGGGTGGCTGGGAGAAGAGGGACAGACTTGCATGTGCTTTCCACCATGAGTACCTCTCTTTGGAACTGTCAGAGATAAACTATTGGGTCTTAATCTGCAGCTTGTACACTTGCTACAGCTCAGCAAAGGGACTCTGGGGTGATGTGGTGTGCTCAGATCCTAGCCCAGTAACAGATGTGTGGGAGCATCACTAAGCAAAAGCCTAAAAGGCTCATTTAAAGACAAGGTTCCCATAAGCTTTACCTGGCCAAATACCTGCAAGTACAAACAATTACACTGAAGCTGCATTCTCCTCAAATGGTTTTCTGGGGAGCCTGGTTTTATTCTTCATTGTTTACAGCCAGACTTCACTACTGGAGTGGTATTTTATTTTGTTTAGTCTATTATCCTTGAATTTTGTCTATGTAGATTATTGTATTTACGAGTGGGTGTGGCTTATTTCTAAACCATTACTGTTTATACTGCTCAAACTTCTGAGTTTGATTTTTTGTTTCCACATTTTTTTCTCTGAATTATGAGAATAGTAATGTTTCAATTACATGAGTTTGGAAAAATGTATGTTAACCTGAAGTCCATTTTAAATATTACTTACCTTGGCAAAATGCTGCTACTTTTAAATTTTCAGCCCAATTTAGAATTTTAGAAAAAAACACAGATTAGAAAAATAATTACTATTTTATTTGGTCACTTGTAAGAGGTTATTAATATCTGATCTGTGTTTAAGAAAACACGCTAAAAAGAAAATCACATTGAAAAACATACTAAAAAAGATTTCCAAGAGTAAATCTTAGTTTAAGACTTTACAGGTTTTTCATACATGAAAGCTTTATACTCTCATGTTTCAACATTTGTCATTAAGTCCATCAGTGACTGCCATCAATCTATGGTATGTTACATAGTTAATATATATATATAGGCAATGAAAGGTCTTTGTCATGTAGTATAAGGTCATCATCATTAATTTTCAAATTATGAAAAGGGATTTGCTGTTTTGTGGTCATCATTACTGCAATATAATGTGTTGTGGATTCTGCCTGCACATAGAATGAACTGTGATCTTAATTAGAACTTTGACAAGCCTACTCCGATAAAATGATGAGATTATTCGTAATTGATGTCACAATCAATTACCAGTTAGTTCATCATGACTCTACTAACAGGTCTAGCCTTGGTGCTGGCCCCAGGATGTTGATGAGTGTGTGGCTGCCCTGTTCATGCTGTTACTGCGACAGGAGGGCAGATTTTCAGTCAACATCCTAATGACCTCTTTTGAAGTCTATTAAATTAATGACCCTGTCACATTGCTCTAACCTCTTACATCTTCATTTTGGATTTTTTGTTGGAAACCATTGGTTTTTGAGCACATGATAGATACTTTGGAGCACTCCACCCTCCAGATCTGGCACTAGATTCAATAAAACCCTAGTTCCTTAGACAGTCATGAAATACAGAACACAGAAATCAGAAAATACATTGTAAGGCAAACTGTGCTCAACACCGTTTTATTCTATTATCTGTCTCTTTACATTGCAATCTTGCTTAATCATAGGTGCCTAAAGGACACGTTTGGTTAGAAGGCGATAATCTCAGGAATTCTACAGATTCCAGGTGCTATGGACCTGTTCCTTACGGACTGATAAGAGGACGCATTTGTTTTAAGGTATATATATTTATCCTATCTAAAAATAGTTGCATTTGTAGTTCCTGTTAGGTATCCCTAACTGGCCAAAGCAAATGTGAAGGAAAGCTTGAGCACAGTGGCCACTTGCTGTAAAGGATAATTCAGTGGCA
This sequence comes from Melopsittacus undulatus, assembly GCF_012275295.1. Classification (NCBI taxonomy): domain Eukaryota; kingdom Metazoa; phylum Chordata; class Aves; order Psittaciformes; family Psittaculidae; genus Melopsittacus; species Melopsittacus undulatus. The sequence goes on from NC_047534.1 coordinate 22,709,759, forward strand.
GTGGGGGTTTTCCTGAGTAGTACTCTTTGAGCTGTCAGTGCCTCTGGAAATAGAATGAGTTGTTCTGCAAGCACATCCAAACCTGATAAAAACACACCCATAGTCTCCTCCCCCCATATACCCTACTGCACAGATGTACATTTCAACCTTAATTCAATTCTTGCCTTTGCAAAATAGTAGGAAAGGGCAGCTCCATATTTCATTGCTAGAATTTGGAAAGCATAGTTCAAAATACAAAATGGAGGGTAAGGTTATCCTTCATACAAACTTTAGACAGGTAGACTAGCTTTGCTGATACTTAAAACTAAATCTGTGAAAGACCCTTAACAGTAAAGTCAAATCTCTGCCACCATAATTATTCACCATGTTTGTATTTAAAAAAAAAAAAGCTTAATTGAATTAATATTGGACTGTATAAACCTCCAGTTTCTCCTCCGTTTCAACAGTTGTACAGCTTTACTTCACACTAAATTATTTGTTCATACTATCTACCCCATTAATTTTTCTCATTTACCAAAAAGAAGAAACTAACACAATTTTCTGTTCATGTATTGCAACACAGCCACAAAACATAATTCAGCACAGCTGTATTACATGCAATTTAATAAAATTTATAGACTTAACTTACAGTTTTAATGAACAAAACTTAAAAGTTTTCAAAATAACCTAATTGTTTACTAAACCTCAAATAACATGTCCTGCTCAGCCCCACCACTAACTTCTGTCTGATCTCTGTTCTTTCTGGATAGCAGTTGCCTTGAGTTCTTCCCTAGTGTTTACTGAGTGCTCTCTGTTCCTGCTCTATATTGTTTGCCTTATCATGTACACCAGAGGAAGAACACTGATTCTAATATGGCTGTTTGTGTGACCCAAGTTTTAGCTTGGATTGCTAACTTCTAAAAGACAAATGATGCTAATATGCTGATGGCCCTCTTAATGAGATGTGGCATTAATAATCCAACTGAAAAAAAAGTTTCTGACTATACATTAATATAGGAAAAACAGCTGGTTACTACTTTAAGGGGACTGTTAGCAAATTATTAAGAACCTACATCTGTGGACAGCCATAATTTTGAGACTTGAATCAAGTGACTGACAAGACTGAACCCTGAATTTTAGCATGCAGCAAACTCTGTAAAATGAGTGGAACTTACACGGAGATATTCCATACTGAAGAAGTGCTTTAGGACTCTAGAACATTGTCTGTTTAAAAAGATAGTACACAATCACTTGATACTTAATCAAAATAATTAAGCAAATTTTATAGCAGTTGTTTTACGACAGTGCACAGAATAGTGATTATTAACATTTTAATGAGATTTAAGTATATGGTGCCTAACAAAAGCAAAAATGAGTTTGTTCTTCAGATGAGTATTTATTATTTGGACTGTTGATGGTAATTCACATTAGAATACAGTGATCTTGCTCTACGTCTTGCTGCTGAACATTAGATTGACAGGCAGCAGAATACAGCCAGTCTGCATGGTGGCAGCTAATGGGACCACTGGGCAAGAAACCTAAGTGTGTTTTTAACGTAGTCTGCTAGGTGTTTGGCTTCTCCTTCGTGTAAAATCTTTTACTGCCTTCAGAATGGAAGCTTATGTGACTTCATCTTAAAGTGCATTCTGAAGGAGAAGCTATATAACAGTGGCTTTTGATGATAAATTACATTTTCAGTAATGTATACAAAACCCCAAATCTATTTGGAAGTCATGGATTTCGACAGAAGAGAGTAAGCTTATATCAACCTTGTTCAGGCAACCTATTCTTGGCAAAACATAAATGGTAATACTCTGTGTGGCTTACCAGTGAAATTCAGACCTAAGATTTGCAGTCAGCATTGGTGTGCCAGTGTTTAACCCATACAGAACTAATGACATTTAACTATATTTACCCCTTTTTCTCCCTGCCACTCTGAGAGGCAAGCTTGTTCCATGAAAAAGGCTGATGAAGCCAAAGTAACTGCAAATTCAGTAGAAGCTGAGGGAGTCCCACATTGACAGAATTCGAGCTTTATCCAGCCCTAGGTAGGAGATCTGGTGCGTTCCCTTGGCTTAGGCTCCGTGTCTAAAATGGACCTGTCATGTATCTTCAAAAGAGCTAGTTAGCCCCATTCATCCTGCATCCATCAGATCAAATCTATGTAGGCCAAACCAACGAAGGCAAGGGAAAAAAACTGCTAATTGGACTAGCCAGTTTGAACGAACAAGTCACAGTCAACTTCTGTCGTAACTTTAAAAGACTTACAAATTACTGCACACAGCAGCTTGTCTTTGTTTCACAGAAGAGGCTTGTTCCATCTCATTTCCAACCATTAGTACTGTTTCTCACGTTCTTTCCTGCATGCAGACTAGATAAAACATAATTTCTGTTCTAACTCTACCACTAAGATTACTGTATGAATTTGAAACTAAATTGTCAAAACAGTAGTTAAATCTGAGGCTCCTTCTGTACTGTGGCTGTTCCATGAACTCAGTTAAAGAGTTGTCTAGATCACTTCATGTTTAGCAGTGGCTGTGTGATTTTTATGGGATTAGAGTCACTGAGGGCATTCATTCTTCAGCATCATCTCTTTCCCTTCTTCCTGCTATCCCCTTGTGCCATCTTTGAAATAAGTGTTGCAAAGAGACAGACAGTCAAGGGAGACAAAGGACAAAGCATAAAAGAATGTCCTTGATTCTCTATTACTTTCTTTTGTTTTGCATCCAAGACCAGCCTACATGTAATTAGTGAATGTTGAGAGCACAGTACTCCTGGGAGCGTTTAGGTGTATGAACAGCTATACAGGTAATTTCTTGAGAGAATGTTTTTCTCTTGCTGGTGAGCATAATTTTCTGACACTTGGTCATGATTTGTGCTCCTTTTTCACATAGCAGTCCCCTTCTCAGAGGAATCCCCTGGTTGGAGAGCCCCTCATGGTGGCAGGCACTCTACCCCTTTATACCTTTTTTTGTACAGGATAAGCTTATCTACAAGCCTGCGGGATTTTATTCCAGGGCCTGGTGTTTACAGTCCAAATGCCCACCCAGAGGTAAACTTTGTGGTATTCTTCTCCTAGATGGACCAGAATACATACTCTGGCTGTTAAGAGGTTTACAAGCTAGAAAACTTTGAATTCAAAAGACATTCCAAGAATGTATTTATTTCAAAGACTGAAAAGAATATTGTAATTTGTGAGGCCCTAGTAAAGCCTGCTGTGAATAAATTAGTTTTGTCTAAGGCTACCATGGAACGATGATTCCTTCTGATATACAGCATTTGTTGCTTCTAGTAAAGGAAACATATAGGTGAGAGAAGTTCACATGCCGTCACCCAAAAAGCTAAAAAATTATAGTTAATGAAATGATTATAACATTGAACTGAACTTTTGAGTTGTGATTAAAATCTCTTGTAACTCTGTTTTATTTTACAGATATGGCCTCTGAATGACTTTGGATTTCTACGTGCAAGCCCCAATGGCCACAGATTTCTGGATGATTAAAAGATTTAAGTGACTACTGCCAGCTTTCCTAGTATTTTCTACTAAAATTAATGGAACTGTTTTTGTTTAGAATAAACACAAGTGTGATTTCATAAGGAGGTCTCTTTCTGAGATTACATCTAACTTGAAAGTGGGAGTGATACACTGCTGTCATCAACAAAACCTGCCTCTTACCATTTCTTCTGGCTGTTTACAGTAAGTGCCTGAATTTGTTAGAAAGATTTGGGTTTTGCTGCAAGCCAATGTTAGCACTGACTGTTAACAAGGGATGAAAAAGGCAAAATGCACCCAGAGCTGCACATAGGCTATGCCTACAGTAGCAAGTAGTGTGGTCTGCCCTAGGATTAGGACTGAAAACAGTAATGGTGGAGTTCTGGATCTGCTCACAGGAGTTTTGTAGGGTTTAGTTACATTGACTAAAGCCAGAGGGGTCCAGAGGCCTGTGTGCCTTGTACGGGTCAGAGCTTGGCTTCCTCTGTAGTCTTTACCTAAGGAATGAAGACTGCATTTGTTCAAGATGGAGAGAGTTCAAAACGTGGTCCTTCACCAAGCTGAAAAGCTAATGCAGATGCACTGTCAGATGTACACAGCCACTGGTCCTGCTACATATTACTAAGAGAATCAACCTGCATGACCTGCAAGTCTCTGCCACCTCTTTCCAAGGCTCAAGTCCTTCTGAGGACTTCCATACTAAAGTTAAATATTTAACATGAAAAATGTACCCATTAATGCACCTTACTTTTCATTATGTTCAAAGCATTCTCACATCTATGGCTGCTAATTAAATTTTGTCATCTGAGCTGTTAAAAAGACTTAACCTAAGAGGTGGGACCCAATGCAGAATTGATACAGACAGACTGAAAGAAGCTACTCCTTTGTTTACCGGGAAAGAAATGTCCTTTAGATCATGAGATATATTACCATTGTACAGAACTCAGTGTTCTGTTCTGGAGGTTTTTATTAACCAGCTCTTTAGCTGCAGAAGAAAAACCAAGCCTCATATCTGCAGAGCTATGTTAGCTAATGTGCATGTTTCCTTCCTTAAGCCTGATTGAACTTATTCCTGTCCCCTTTTCTTTAACATACATTCCTTTAACAGATGCTGTCCCCTGTTTATCCAGTCTTTTTACAAGTTTGTAACTCTTCATGTGCTTGATGGAAACAATCATTGAAGGATCTTGATTACAAGCGAACATGTGTCACAACAAACCAAAGATACGTCCTTGGTTTCACTCTTGAAGACAGTGTAATTCCCACCACATCGGCATGAGAGAGTGTAACATTGTTCATCTGCCAAAAAGAAAGCAAAAAAGCCTTTAGTGCTTGAGAAGAATAAAGAATTTATTCTGGGTTTTCTTCACAAAGCTGATCTTAATATAACAAATGACATCTCATTGCTGGATTGTAGGTATCAGTACCTGGGCTACCATTTATTGCTCAGAACATAAATCTACTCTTAAACTGTTTCAGTGACTGTGAAGTATTCTGACACCAGCCAGCCAGGGTCAATGTGGTCTCTCTACAAAAGCAGTTAATAAAAAGGTGCACATCAGTGAAGCAGATATTAAGAGAAAAAAAGAGCTGATAGTCAGAAATAGCAACAGATCAAGGATGGTTACAAACCAGACTGCTAGCCCAGAAAACAAGTAAAACAGAAGGAAATCTGACAGGATTTTCCCCTCACAGCTTAAAGAAATGGTAGAAAACCCCAAACCAAACACCAAAAATCCCCAAAACCAGACCCCCTCACCCATTCATTTAAAAAGCAAAGAAATGATAAAAGCTGGAGTATCATAAAGGAGGGAAGTAACACACAGATATTATGAAAATATTTAGAAAAAAATCTGTATGAAAACATCTGAAATTCTGCCATCATAGAAAGAGCCAAAAGATGCACGAGAGATTTGGAAAGTATCTGGAAATCTAAACACTCAATTATACAACAAGGAAAGAGCTAGGTGAAAAGTGGTACTGCAAGTGGGGCAGGGAAATAGAGGAATACAAGATAAGTACCACGGAAACTTACGTTCCAATTCAGGTAATCACAGAGAACAGAATAGCTAAAAAGCTGAGAAAATACAAAACAGTAGAACTTATAAGACAAAATGATGGTATAAGATGTAGAAAAAAATAAATGCTTTTGCAGTGACAGTGAAAGGCACTGGGAACAAGTATTAAGGCACTCGTACCTTCATTCCAGGACATATCCTCAAGGGAAATCTGTGCATGTAGTGGCCACTCTTTTGTCAGATTATCTTCTATAAAGAAAACATGGCACATGTTCAACCCTGATAACAACAGGTCCTTATTTCTTCCTGATCAATGACTAGTTTTACATACCCAGTGGTCGCATCTGGTTCCTACTAGAGAGTCAATTAAAAAATGCAGTTCTCTAAAACTTTAGTTTCCATGTCTCTGCATAAGCTGGAAAATGTTTTGCTGTACCCAGGAGAAGTAAAATGTGAAGCCACATTCTTGAAATTAAGGTGTGACTGAAAACAGCAGTTCTGCACATCCCAAGCAATTACGTGAACTAGGAGCAAACTTTAGTTTTGCTAGAAAAACCTTTTAAAAGCCTGTCTGTAACTACAACTCCACAAGCTGGAACTGGGAACATCTGCTTACCCGTACCTGTCACAAAACTGGGGAATGGCTGAGGTCAGAAGGGACCTCTCAAGATCGAATCCTCCTGCACAGGCAGGGTCAGCTACAGCAGGCTGCCCATGGTCACATCTAGTTAGATTTTAAGTATCTCCACACATTGAGACCCCACAACCCCTCTTAGGCAACCCATTCTCCTTTAGAAAGGGGAAGCCAAGTAAATGCCCCCAGTAAACACCAATTTATCAGCACATTCATGTTTGGTGTACAATAAAGAACAGAAACCCCTTACAATTTGCTACACAAAACCTCCCAGCTGCTGCCTGTAAGCTCCAACTCCCCCAATGCTGCATTTTGAAGAACCAGAAACACCTAAAAGCATCTTTAGCACATACACAGAAATGTCCTAGATTTTGCAAGACTTGAGAGCTTAGCACTTGCTTAAAGTTTAAATTGAGTTGTTATTGAGAGAGTAGGTGCTCCATCTCTTGAAGCAATGAATCCAAGATTTATAAGTTGGATAACATCAAGCTTTCTAGAGTATGTGGTATTGTCTAGAGCTTTGTGTGGAAATCCAGTTGGCAGTGAAAGCACATGCTGAAAAAGGCAGAGGCCCAGATTGTTTTATGTTATTTTAATTCCCAGCTAATCACTATATTGTAGGGTATTCTAAATGTTTCCGAGCTTGTTCTATGTAGCTTCTCTTTGCTCTGGACTGAAAAGAGACTTTGCAGCCATCTCCTCTAATATCCTGAAAAACTGCCAAAAAATTATACGAAACGTGGGATGAGTTATCAGTGTTGTAGTGACTTGGAAGAGACATATATGAGTTGGCTTAATTAACTATCAGTAGATTTCACACATTAACTATGTAAAACAAGCTATGTGCAAGTAAGATTCCTAATTTACAACATTTACAGCATGGCTCTATCAGAGTAGAGTATCATAGGTGGATGTATCAATGTAACTTGCCAGTAGTGAAATGAACTCTTTGCATTTTAGCTAATATTATGTATGTGGGGAAGAGTTAATAAGTTAATATATTTTTGGGGTTTTAAATTAGACATTTAAGGCCAGTTAAAAAAAAAAAAACAAAAAACAACACCTAAAACAAACCCCAACTGTCAAATATTAAGTCATAAAGTGGGATTTCACTTAGAACAAGTTATATAGGATTGGAGGTGGAGGACTGGGTCATGTCTTGCCGGTAGGAAATGCAAAACAGCAGACGAACCCTATGCCACAACAAAGGACTGGTGAGACGAAAGCTGATGAGGTTACTATGCTTGAAGTAAAGTTACTCACAAATCACTAAATCATTTAGGTTCAGCCATTCAAGTAATGAAGAGGAAAGCTGTGGGGAAATCTACACTCTCTTCCAAACATAGTACAATATTAAGCCTTGGGAGCAGAATTTCAACCAAGGTTTTCTAATTCATTACTGCAATTGTAATTTTGAAAAGAAAAAAAAAACAAGCAAAATTAATGACATAATTCCCAGACTGAACTGAGATTGTTATTCCCAGTCTTATGTTCAAGTCTGAAGGACAACTGGTTTATGGGCCATCTCAAAAAATGTGAACTGTTAATTAGTACTCTTGAGTAAGTCTCCAAATTCAGCACTTGATTATCCAGTAACCCTCATCAGTTTTATATGCTGCATTTATTTGCTTCTCTCATGCAAGCAGGAGAAGCTTACTTTCCAGAGTTGAACAAAGCTTTATTTTCTAGTTCACCCATCAAATACAGAACCCAGCAGAAACAGATGCAGCACTTATTTAAAGAGAGAGGCACAGCCCAGTGTGAGTTTGGAGAGCTTACAAGCAGAACTGCAAACCAGTGGTTTCTACAGAGTGTGTTAGTGACTAGTATTTCTTCCTTATTTCGTCCCTATCATTATTATTACAACCAAGGCTCTCTCACTGGTGGTTCTGTGAAGTAAACCTATGTCTGCTTTTCACTCCTTTGCCAGAACGGAAAGTTATTTAAGACTGGTATTGTTACCAGTGCTGAGTTAAAGGGTAGGTTTACTCACACACGATGCCTGCTCAACCTGCAGAACTCTTGTGTACCGAGTTGTACTATGTGAAACACATTCCTGTACATACATGGGAAATTGTGAAGTCCCGGTAATCTACAATAGCTTGAAAAACAAATGTTAATTCACAAGTACAGCCTGCCTGGCTTTCCATCTATTGGATTTGTCTGACAACAAGAAGTGAAAGGATTCTGCAGCTCCATTGTCTCATCTGCAGGATCTCAGAAAACACTGGCAGGCTCATCAGAGAGGTTTATGAGCCTGCAAGTCAAAGAGATTAAAAGGAAAAATCTACTGAGATTCTTTCAGGCTAAAGAACAACATTAAATAACTATTAGCAGCTTGGTTCAGTAAAGCTTTACTAGAGCCCTTGCTGGGTCATTCAGAAATTGTAAAAGAGGAAAGGTATTTAAGTTTCACTTGAGGATACAATAAATATTTCTTGGGCTATTTAAGGCTGAGTTTTAGGGAAAGGGTTGCAAGCAGTGAATGGATATTTCACCCTTTTAACAGTTTGTGGTAATAGTAAAAATAGTCGCAATACTTAAAGATTTTTCTAGCTCTTTATCTGTCATACAGTCTTCAAATTCATAAAAGTTCAAGATATGTATATTCAACCAAATACTGTCCATAGTACCCACTCAGTATCAAAATCAGCACAGTTCTCAAAACCTGGATGTCTTTGTCTTTTTTTTCTAATAGACTGTTAAGTTTCCAAATGATTACTGATGTTCTAGTCTCTCACATTAATTTAAACTAACCATGCCTACATCAATTGAAAATGATAAAAAAGTCATGCATTAAGAATTCCCGTAACAAAAAAAAATGTTTGTTAAATAAAATAAACACTGCTTGACTTGTAGCCAGTGCAGATCAGAACTTTGGGGTTGTGTTCCAGCACTGGCTGAGGGTCTACAGCCCTAAAAATCCATAGCTAGAGAAGGAATACATACTTCTGTGCCTTCACAAGTAGCACCTGGCAGAATGAAAAGCCTGAGGTAACAGCCATGGGAAAATCTTTATTTTGGTCTGAAAGTTTTTTTTTTAAAAGAAGGAATTTTCTTAACAAGGAACAACCAAACTATGCTGTATTGTTTTCCTTTCTTGTAATTAGGTAGGGAAGGTGTTCAATTGCCATTCCTGCTAACTACTGAAAGCATTTTTGTAGATTGTCTCGCTTCTCCTGCTTACTCTTAGTGTATCTGTAAGGTTATTATGTCATCCTATTTACAACATTATGTAAAGTATCTTGGTATCTAATACAGTATCATCACTTTTTTGCCACAGCAGGAGGGAAAGATGGATCAATGGGGAAGCAAACATCTCTAAAACAGCCTCTTCAGTTTACTATACGAGGAGAGGAACATGGAAGGAGCAGGGGAGAAGCTACCATTTCTTTAGCTTGGGTTTTCATTTTCCCACTTTATGACCACACCTGTATAAGCCTCCCTTTCCAAACCTGCAGCAGAAACTTCAAGGACAGATCCTCAAAGATTTTTTTTTCAGGTTTTAAAGAAGACTGGTATTGCCAGTGAAAGCTGAATTAATGACAAGATATTTTAAAACGAGCTATTACAGCCTAACTAAACATTTTTCCTGTGCCTCACTGACTGAAGGGAAGATACGGAGAGGATGGAACCAGACTCCTCAGACATAAAACAGTGCAAGCTGCAGCAATGGCAATTCCAGTTAGGACTTGTAATTTCTCACATAGAATCCCAGACTGGTTTGCGTTGGAAGGGACCTTAAAGCTCACCTACTTCTAACCCCCCACCCACAGGCAGGGACACCTTCCACTAGACCAGGTTGCTCAAACCCCCATGCAGCCTGGCTTTGAAATTTAAGAAATGAAGCAAGAACTAAACAAAAATGATGCTGGAATATCCATGGATGAAAATGCATCTGTAATATTTTTCTAAAAATGTAATTCCAAACCTGAAAATGAAAAGGAGGTATGTGCCGAGATGTGAAAACTCCTCCTCGTGATTACACCCCCACCCTATAAACACCTAGGCTCTATGGACACCTCCATCCATCATCATGTAAGAACATACCCAGCATAGAAACTCACTGGAGCTATACATGGAAGATTCCCTAGATTATTAAATTTCTGCACCCTCTGCCCCCCAAACATATACAGAGCAACTGGTTTTACTGTTAATCCCATGACTACCTTTGAATTATTTGCTACATTAAGTGATTTAATTTTAATTGCAATCTTTCTGTTCATTATTTTTAATCAGGTTGCACAGGACTTGGAGCAACCTGGGCTTGTGGAAGGTGTCCCTGCCCATGGCGGGCGTTAGAACTGGAGGAGCGTTAAGGCTCCTTCCAACCCAAACCAATCTGGGATTCTCTAATGGGGAAAAAAAAAATGTCCATTCTTAATAGGTAAATTTTTATGCAGCTTCCCCCCCCCAATTTTTACTTTTTCTCTCTGGCCTCTCCCCGCTGTCCCCCCGACTGAAAGCAAAACCTTTTAGCATTATAACAGGGTATTCTTATATGTCATTAAAGATATGAAAAAGCAATAAACTAGAAACATTTTCACAAAACAGAGAAAAAGACAGTTCTCCAATTTCCAGACCAGAGAGGCCTGGATGAGTATTTCAGCCAAACTTCTAAATGGTTTGAGGTTTATCCTTTCCGCTTTAATACTATGGCCTGAAGGCACAGAGAAATAAGTAGGAGAGCATAGCGATACCTTCAGAGAAAAGCAGTATTAAGGTATGAAAGCACATTCACTTGTTATTCTCCACAATTCAAACAGGCAGAAAATTAAAACCATAGAGCCCCACACTTTCAGCTTCCTGGAACATCTCTGGCCACCGAGTTTCTAAGCCAAGTAATTAAGATTTAGTTAGTATAACAGGAGAAGGTAAATACAAATAAACAATCTGACTTGGGAAGAGGACAACAGTGCAATGCACTTGCAGCCAGGCACATGTGCATGCTGGCATCCTTCAGATCCTGCTTCCTGGGCCTCACAGTCTTACTAAGCTCACTGTATTATCTCCCTCATCACTATTCCCCTTAGCTGCTGTCTCTGTTCCTTTGTTTCTGTAAGCTTTTACAGCAGTGTCTATGACTCAGTCTAGAATCATGACTTCAGGAGCAGCTTGACATGCATTCAAAGAATTTATTTCACCATCATTTTGCTGCCAGGAAACACGCTGCAAAGAATGCAACAATACTACACATGCGTGTTACATGTGGCTTAGTCTGAAACACCTGGTCCCCTGTGAATGGCACCCTCTATATTAAAATACATCTATTCCATTACCAAATGCCCACGTAAATAAATACACAATTTGTTTTCTTAATTTGCTAAGTCTTTTTTTATAGGATCTTCAAGTGGCTTTTTGAAGACCTCATCTGAATGCAAAAGAACCTCAGGAAATATAGGTAACCTTTAAAATATTTTGGAATGAGTTTTGTCAAAACTAATTTATAGTAATGTCCTTGTATTCCATGGGAAAACAAAGTAACTTACTAAATCTTGATGTATCTCTCAACTTCAGTGGATTAACTTGACCCAAGTGAAATGGAACTCTCTATTTAAGCTTCAGTTAAAAATCAATAGATACAGAGAAGACTTCTCATGTGACCCCTAATATTTCTTTTTTCTTGTGCATGTACAATTTGTGACAACGGAAGACACAACTGATATGACAGTGCCAGAAGTACAATAGGATGAAAGCATTGGGTAGCAGAAATTCCTCTCCTGACATCACATTCAGGCATTTAAAAAATAAATTTGAGATGAAAATGTGTTTATGTTTGACCTTAATTCTGTTTATGTGGCAAATCAGCGCAACATCCAGTTTTTTTTCCCCATCCTTTTAAACTATTTATCCAATGATTCTGTTCTCGCCCCTCCACCCTCTCTTCCAAAACCCACACAAAAGTGTGAAATACAAGATCATTTAACCACAGAATTCATACTGGGTATATACAATTATGTATCGCTCTTTTTATCCAGCAGTAATGCATATATGCCAGAATGACTAAGTCTTTGTCTCTCAAAGTTGCGGTACCCGCAGCAGCAGGGGAGTTAAAAATCAGCACAAGAGAGAAGGGTCTGATGGTGTGCCAATGTACAATGGAAGAGAATTCAATAACAAGCTGCAGAGACAGTGGGCTTTTATCAGACACATTCAGAAGTGGTGGTGGCTACACGTCAATGCTGGACCAGAGTGTGTTACTGCAGAGTGCAACTGAGTGTTTTCCCCACAGGCAATACACTATTATTGACTCCCCCCCCATTAACATGTAGGGTGGATATACATTTATTGAAGGTTCTAATGGAAGGCTGAGGGACTCCTATCCTGAGGCCAGAGCAGAAAGACAGCCTATCACTTCATGTAATGGTAGCCCATGTGTGACAGACCTGACCTACATTTCCCCCCTTTCTTTCTCACAACAGCCTGTCACTGTTTTAAGAAGCTATTTTCTGAGAGGTATAAAAAGAAATGCATGCCAGAGCTGCCTAGTTAATGTGTTATATCTGAATATTATTTATAAACCTGCTTTAAAAGACTGTTTTAGACTACAGATGAATTATGAAAGCTACTATAACACACACAACTGAAAATAATGTGTCTTTAATGATTCTCAAGTGCTTATAAACACATATTAAATACTAGGTATAAAAGGATTAATACCTGGATCTAAGATACTGCAATAAAATGTAAGATAAGACTTAAAATTAAGGTCACTTAATGAAGCTGCCTTAATAAAATAAAAAGGGCTAAGGTCTGTAATTAGTATAAATTTCACGTTTGTTCACATTATCAGCAATAACGCCACCATATGTTTTGTTGGAAGTAATTCAGTGTTTTCACTAACATACGTGTAGCAAAAGCTATAAATAATGGATCCACATTTGAAAGTAGGACAAGAGTGAAAGAACATTTGGCTCAGCAATAAACAGCATTTTAAAATACCATCTAACTACCACTCTCAGACCCTGGTTTTTTAAAGAGCGGCTGCCACTACTGCATTCCTTGGCAGGGACCTACCACGCTGCTGCAGGTCATACTCTTTTTTTGTCTCTTCGTTCCCTAGAATTTTCCACGCTTGATCGACTTCGATGAACCTCTGCACGCGCTCCTCCACTTCTCCTGCTGGCACATCTGCCTTCTGCTTGTCTGGATGATACTGCCCATCACAGAAACAAACAGAAAGATAAAAAAAGTTGAGGGGAGCGGAAGTGAGGAGGGTGGAAGAGGAACAATCAATAATGCATTTGATATTCAGTTAAAAGGACAGAGAAAAGGAGAAGGTCTGAGGTAAGGTGCCAAAGGAAGGGAGACAATGATGCTGGGCACAAGAGAAAACTGCCAATTTAATTAGACCACTGAAATGGCAACAAAACACCAGTGGCACAAATGTCACCATGCACACTGACAGCATTTTCTGGGTAATTTGCTGATGGAATCATTGGTCTTATGGACAATTTACCTAGAGAGAATGACTACCACAAGCAGAAATAGGTACATGCAGAGGAGCACAACACGGGAACAAGAGGAGGTGCTGTAAGTGCTAGCCGCTGAGTATTACACACAGATGATTCAAACAATACCACCCATGTTTAGTTAAGGCTGTCACAGACAAACTAAATGCTGCATCACATGTGCCTAGCATTTTTTCAAAAAAATATTATTTAAGTAGTAAAGAGAATATACGTTATCAGATCTGATAGTACATGCAATTCTGGCTTTGAAAATATACCTCAACATATTTAATTTCTTCCAATTCAGTGAATCAATAGCCCTTCCAAATATTTAAAGTCATGGATCACTGGCTACAAAATTTTGTCATTTTAGTTAAGAAATGGTTATTCAAGGACATGACTGCAAGAAATCCAATGTTAAATGGCAATAATAACTGAAATAGTATCACATTTTTTCTACTATTCATTCTAAACAGAGGATTCCAACTTTTTTGGCTCAAATGCCTATCGAAAAGGAACCCTCAAAGCTCCACCATCTTCCTCTGGCTTTAATTCATCTCCAATAAGCTGGTTTTTTATATATATTTTTAAATTGTGCAGTCTAAATGATGGATCAACAGGAAGCATCATTTAACATGAGAAATTTGTAATATAATCAGACTTATCACCTGTTAATTGTGTTATAAATCTTGATACCCCTTATTTCAGAGCTTTACCATCTTCCCTTTCTATCAACATCAGTTGGGGCACCAAAACATACAGGAGATTTTAATCCCTTTGTTTTAGTTTATAATTAATTTTTGAAAAGAAAGAAAAGAATACTAGTATCATGTCTGCTTTACAAAATCCAAAATTTAAAAGCGCCATTTCTACTGGAGTCTGTTTCCTCTCTGATGTATGTATCTGTCATCTGCTGATGGGTATGTATGGTCCCTTCCAACTCAAACTGTTGTAGGATTCTAGGATAAATCCCATGTGTAACAACAACAGGATGTACATAAGAGCAAAATATTAAGTTTTAACCTCAAGTTTTTCCACAGGTATTTTACCATATACATAGATGAATGAACCTCCAACCTCAACCATGAGGTCCGTACACAAATGTCTATTTTTGTTCCACTGTGAGTGAGCACACTTGAAGCATACTGTGTTAATTTCTTGAGTAACGCAGGAAATTAATTCTTACCCAGATTTATCAGTTGGCTTTTAACTTCTTTCCTATCAATTTAGGAAATTTAATATTTGCAGGACATGCAATTTTTATATTTGAAGGACTGGCAATTTCATGTGACTCAACCAGATTGTTGGGGTTCTAATTAAAATCTGTGCCCATTTTGGTCTCCCTGCTTTTAAAAATAATTTACTCCTTCCTCTGTTGGGCTTGTTCTTCTGCTACCATCTGAAGTTTTTAGCAGTCTACATCTATACTAAGAAAAAGTCCCAAATCTCTGCTCTTTCACTGTAATCCTCTTCATACCTTTCTCCATCTGAAACAATGAACAACGTATCCTTGTTCCAGCTCTTTTAGGCCCTGCTCAGCCTGCTGAGACACCAACCATAGGACACCTTACCAAAGCATTAACCAGCCTAATAGCTGAAGTTCAGAGAGCACTCTGATGTCCTCTGTCAATACTTTAGAAATTAATCAACACTCATTTTTGATTTCTTCCCCTATTTTTGGTTACTGTATACTTGCTTCTGATCCTCCTCCCTCTCCATTATACCCTTCATAGGAGCTGCCTCAACAGAGCCAGGGGTTTGGATTTGTACTGAGGGAGGTGAAATATGAGGCATGTTTCTGATCTACTCCTCTTTTCCCATTCAGCCTTATTTCAGGGTTAATCTCCGCTGCAACTGTGTGCAAGTTCTGTAATGAAAACAGACAAGCCTGTTTTCTACTCGACCTATCTCCTTCTACTCAAACTGAACCATTGTTCATCTCTTCCTCTGTGCATCCAGTTGTAAGTTCTTCCTCAAAATGTTAGAGCCACCCAATGTCTCCTGCAACATCACTTCTCAAAACCTGTGCAAATTATCTTTGTGTCACTCATACCTGCCACCTGAGCACTACTTTCAGCTCTATTAGTGCACTTAGGAACTACCTATATCTTTCTGGCTGCATAAACATAGTGTTTTTAAGAAGCAAGACTTCCATAAAGATAGCTTTTTACTGAGCACACATCCTAATTTTTGAACACAGCACTAATTTTTACTAATGTTATTACTTAACAAGCTTTTATAAAAACAATAAAGGATATTTTCCTGAGCCTGATAGAGGAAGGGTAAAAGGAAGAAGGTCAGAGATGTCTGCCCAGTCTAGTTTTCCCTTTTTTTTTTTTTTACCTCTTGTAGAAGTGAATTTCTAACTTATTTCCGTTGCTAAAGACTGTCTGGAATTTATATCAGTTTATAGCAGATGATGCTTTGTAGTCACTGTGAACACTAAAAAACTGTCCAAGGCTCAAATGAAAAACTTTAAACATTGTCCGTTGGAGACCTGGTGAATTTTTTACTTCTGCAGGAAAGCAAACTTAACCTGACACCCTTTTCAATTGCAGTATCAGTATTATGCCTTTCTAAAACAACTGTATTAGCTGTCTTATTTTCAATATGCATCAGACTGTAGTTATCACCCGGCAAATATACTCTAAAACACAGATACAGGTTCAGTTCATAGTTGTGTAAGTATCATGGAACACCTTAGTTTAAGCAAATTCATTGTATTTCATTATTTTAATCTATTGGCTTTGATACCTATTACAGAATAAAGAGCAAGCAAGTGAGCAAACCTTTTTGGTCTTGGGAAAAATACAGTATTTATGTTGTTATGTTCACCAAATACAGTGTAGACCCTGAAAACTACTTGAGTTCCATCATGTATTTGATTTATACAGTCATAATTTTATTTATGCAATGTACCACACATGGCTTTCACCCACAGGGTTTGTGTAAGAATTTGGAACACACTGTAGCACATTCAACTGCTGTATTTTTTTTTCTACCTACTTTATACTGCATGAAGTTTGGACCCTGCAAAATTAACACCTGGACTTCAATCCCTGAAAATTAGTAAAGACCTTCTGGTCAATAACTGTATTATGTCTCAATAACCGTATTATGTCTCAATAACCGTATTATGTCTCAATAACAATACTAACAGACCTTAAGAACTCTTATCACAAGATGAGACACTATCAGGTCCTTATCCTCCTAACACTTGTACAAGCTGCTTAACTTTATGCAATAAATGTAATAGCGTTGATTGACTTTAATCATATTCAAATGAGCAAGCAGAAAGCATTGAGTTAAATCAATTTAATGTACACTTCTTATTGGCGCTCATTAAGTTATTTTTCAACAGGAATTTACAACACCCAATGAGAATCAATTTGACTTATTGGGAATGAAGGATTGAAGCACACAGGCATAGATAAGTTTTATACTAAATTTGCAATCTCTTGCTAAACTGTGGAATACATGGTAAATAAACCACTCAATATAGTCAAACTTTTACTCATAACTTCTTTTTCACATCACAAATTTAAAAGGCTGATATATAAAAATGTTCAGAAAGTACTGTTCCTTCTCATTTATTACTTAATACATCATCTTGGTTATTTTGCCTTGTGTACAGGGGGTATTAATTTAAAAAAAAAAAAAGATTCCCCACACTCCCAATTCCATTCATCAAAACAGATGGCTTTATTTTCTATGAAAACTACTTCTTCCAAATATTTATGAGAAGTGCTATCCTTTACTATTATGTATTGCACAGATAACTAAAGAATTCCCCCTCTCCCTAAAATTACACAACTTTCAAGTAAGCATGTTTAAGATATAAATACTCAAATTTTTTCTGACTGAGGAAAATCAAGTAGATCAGCTCTATTTTCCCCATTTTTTTTTCTTTTTTTTTTCCTCCAGGATTAAAGTAAGGACTACTCTCCACTTTCCACAGTTTTATCTTTCCTGATTTCCCACATTTCATGCAAAGCTGTCAAACAGTAGGGGGAATCCTAAGCAGCAAATAAAAATATAAAAAGGATGAAGCAGATGTGGCTACATTAAAACCTGACCTTCTCTCCCAAGACAGTATTTTCAAGGAAATATTTTCAAGGTTTTTTATTCTTATTATACACCATTTAGGGTTTTGTTTGTTTGTTTGGTTTGAGTTTTTTTGGTAAGGGAAACCATTATTAAGGTTCTGAAAAGTCAAAAGTAAAGACCAACACAGGACAATGATGAAACCATTACAGTTGAATAAAAAGTGAGACTATTCTGGACTTACTATCATGAGTCGTAAAGTAACCACTAAGCATCTGTACGACCAAGTTACAGCATAATAAATTTCTAATCTATCAATTTTATTAAAGATTTTTAACTTTGAAATTATCTATGGTCTCCTGGAATCACCTTGCTAAATTAAACTGACAAGTTGAGACAACTCTTGAATTCCTGCTTTATTTCAATAGGGGATGCGTACCTATATTTGACCGAGATGTATTTGAAGCTAGAGATGTGCCCCAAGTTCCTGAATAAATCAAGTGTTTTTTTAACAAGGGATTACATTACTTACATGCATTTGAGTACTTGTGCTTTTGTAGAAACTACATCTAATGACTAAATCTAAGCTGTAAATAAGAGTCAATGATAGAATACTAACATCTAAAATCAACAATTAACTCGGTAATCCTTAGCATTCTCCCTTTCTCCATGTTAGACATACAGTATTAGCTATGACAGTCTTATAGCCTGGCAGTATTTGTTTCATGTAATGCAACTAGAACTAAGATTTCCAGCCAAGTATGGATAATCTTTTTACTTTTTGTCACAGCAAAAGTAACAGGAAGCCAGTTTTCATGACCTGCACTACAACTACTGTAGCTCCTGGAATTTGTAAAAAGAATATGTTAAAAAAAATGCAGTGGTGAAAGACACTCTGTAATGGTCAGGGAAGAGAAATTCAACACAAACTTTATAAATACAGCACTACTCCATGTCAGCTGAAGGTACCACTGTGATGAACGACAGAAATTAAAATCACAATCAGAAGAGGTAAATGTCACAAAATTGGTATGCAAATGGTTGGTTGGATTAACACTGCAGAAGTGGAAGTCACCATGGATAAGCATCAGATAGTATGAGATAACAGCAGTACACAGCAATGACGTCCATTCCCACTGATAGAGTTTATGAACGACAGCAAGTGGACACCAGAATTGGATACTCCATTGCTCAGAACAGAACGAGAGGGGAGAAACACTGGAAGCAGCTGGAGGAAGAGAGAAACCCAGGCTGTTATTTTCAAATAACGTTGCCATACTCGTGGCTGGGAATCCAGCTGAATGAGACTTTGCCTCCTCACTGGAACTGCACACACTTTTGAAGAAATCACATTACCAGTATTTGAAAGCTTCCATCTATTTATTCTTGTATCAAAAGCTCCACAGTGAAGAGGCAACGTATTCAAATTTCAGAATCAAAATTCTCTCTCAGAGTTAATATATGACACTTTATCTAGTTAATAAGTCTAAACTATTAACTCCACATTATAAGTTAAAACTCTGACAAAGATAAGATAGGTACAAGCAAGCAGAACAGAAATCCTAACACAAACAGGCTTGGTTTATCAAAGTTTAGCAACAAACAAATGCATTGCACTAAGACAAAAAAAATGTATAATCACCTGTATGTCCTTTGCAATATAACAAACGAAACAAAAAAATGCAGGAGTTAACATGAACACAAAAACTATGTTTAAAAAACATTTCTCAAGCTATATACAACATTATCATCATACATTAGCCACTGTAATTGCTGTTATCTACAGGTTAAGCTAATAAGGTCAGGACAAAAGCTGTCAAGTGTTCTCATCTGACAGAAGTATTCATAGGTCCATGTAAATTTGTCTGTAGACTACAGAGCTCATCATAACACTTCACATCTTATTAAAAAGAAACTGCAAGGCAGTCAACATTAAGGAGAAAAATATTAACCAGCTATTTCCTATTTACTTTCTGATTATAGTCTGAATCCTTGTTACATTTCCTTGCGTTTGGGAAAAAAAAAATAAAAAATCTAAGTTTAATGCCAGTCTGTTTTTAGAAGGGAAGTCCTTTGCCCCAGCTTACAATATAAGTAGTAAACCCAGTTTTTACTGTGACTTGCCAATAAATTTCACCCCGTGACATAGTGTCTGTTCATACTCAAGTTTTTGGCTGCTCTGCCACAAATGCCAACAAAGGGACCAATTAATGAAAACTTTCTTGATACATTCCCAGTGGATGAATGTCCGCCTTGCAGAAGGTACCTTGACAACATTCATCTTGCATAGGCCAAATGGTTGCTCTGTGG
The DNA here is from genome assembly GCF_012275295.1 of Melopsittacus undulatus. Lineage (NCBI taxonomy): Eukaryota > Metazoa > Chordata > Aves > Psittaciformes > Psittaculidae > Melopsittacus > Melopsittacus undulatus. The sequence goes on from NC_047534.1 coordinate 22,729,688, forward strand.
TAGCAATTAAGACACCACCAGTCTTGGCTAGATTTAAACCAACAACCAAATCTGTGCAGATCTGACCAAATGCTCATAGAAAGCTGGAGAAATTAACTGCTAAACAAGGGCTGGATTGGGTCATATAATTGCATCAATTTCTCTAGATATCTACAGTCCACATGGACACATTTTTATTACAAAGAAATTGCAATTCTTAAAACAAGATCCCTTAATTTGGCCATATAGCCACAATGTTTAAGCCATGACTATAAGTATCTAAGAAATCAATGACCCTTTTAAATAGTTTCAAGAAGCAAAATAACATGGTAGGCTGACGTTCTCTGTACTAACTTTTTTTCTTTCCACAAAAAGCCAGTGTTCAGTCTTCAAATTGCAATAGCTTTGGAATCAAATTTGGACAGTTAAACTTAGTGCTGCATCCCTCCTCTTTCTAAAATTACATCTGGAAATAGAAGAGTTTTGTTACTTTGATCCACAAGTGCCTATCTGGAAGTCTTCTATGGCAGATTGTGAATGAGAGCCTAGTGATGGCTAGTGGAAAAAACCTTGCCTCCACTGCAAAGCTCATACTGACTCTGGGTGTTAGACAAAGGGTCCCTTCCTGAAATCTCTGTCCTTGGGCTATTTAAAGTGGGGCTGGTTGATGCCCCAGACCTCATGTTTATTACCACAAAACCAGGCTTTCTGCTTCTATTGGTCCCAGGGCTCAATAAAGTGAAGTTTAGAACTAAGATATTAAACTTGCATATCTGAAATACTATAGCTAAGCTTAACATAGTATAGGACAGCAGGTTCCCCTCACCACCCCACACTCCCACAAAACTTAATCTTTCCAGTTCTACACTATGTCATTATAAGGCTTGTAGCAATATCTTTAATTATGAGGTATGAACTGAAAATTCCAAATCAGTTGATAAAGAGCACCAAAATAGAGAGCTGAACAGTTTCCCTGCTGAACAGAGACAAAAAAGGAACCATGTAACTCCAGGACCTATAGAATTACATTTAAACTTAACACTTTGTCTAATTCTACATACATTGTCACACCAAATACTTTAAGCCACAAATCACTATCAGCATGTAATAGAATTAACACACGTATTTGGTATTACCTACACTGTGTATATGACAGCTATATTTGAGCAATCAAGCACACTGACTCCAAATGATCATTTACTGTGGTTATGGCAGGATACATAGATTAGAATCTATACAGACTTGCTGTTATCCTTTAGGTATGGACTCCTGCTTTCTTGCAGAATCCATTCTGTGATGGATTTAAATCAGAACACAGACTGAAGTATGAAACAGTTTATTAAACTGGAATTTGAATTTTAGGATAACTAAGTTTAAGACAAGCACATGTTTTAGCCACCGGTGCTGGTAAAGAAACAAGGAGACCAACATGCACTTGGCCCCCACCCTGTGGCATTCACTGAAAGGTCACAGAACAAAGCCATTTTCCAACTTCCCCTGCTGAAATTATTGCATTAGGGTGAAAGAAAAACCTACTTGAGTCTTGTACAGAAACCAAAGTGGTTTATTCAATACAAGTATTTTAGAACCGGGAGTGGCTTATTGCAATAAAACAAAGAAGCTTAAACTGCAGGAAAAAACGAATTGATTTTGAAAACAACATTTGTTTAAAACACAAACATTAAATTTCTATCATAGGAGAAGGGAGAATTTATGAATAAAATTCAGAATTAGTTACCAATACATTTATAAAAATGAATGGAAGAAAAATAATTACCAGTAACTACATAATTCTGGCAGTATTACCTCACTAGACTCAAAGTGCTACCTCGATCCAAAAAGACTTAATTTTCAACTGAAGAACTATTGCAAGCTAACATGTTATAGAAAGCCAGTTAGGGTGGATCCTTGAAGCAGTGCGGTGCTGCTGCCTACTCGTAGAATGATTTTGCTTGCCATTTTGTCACATGAGGCATCAGGAAATCAACCAGGAAATGTTACTGCCCTAGTACTTCTTTCATTCTACGCCAAAAAGCAGGAAAAAAATATACAGTTTTAGTTTTTATAAACTATTCCATCTATTTCTATAACTTGCAGATCAGCTTTTACATAAAAAAAGACCTAAGCAAACAGAAGGCCACATGACTTTTAAAAGCAAGACTTGAACAAAACACAGGCTTGATATTCTTATATATACTCCTTCTATAAGTTATTAGGCATCCCCAGCTTTCCCCAATTATAGAAGTAGAAAGTGCAATTTCTCAGTAATGAGGACTTCTTTCACCAGAACAATGCCAAAATATTCATTTTTAGCTTTTCCACAGACCTATTTTGCATACAAAGGTCTTGTATAGGAACCACCCTGAAGCAACATTACACTCTGGGTTCTGTAGCCCACATGGTTCATCAGGTACTAATTAGATCATGTGTTCTGTCAACACTTTTTTGCTGTTCTTCTATTGATCATCCTGCCCAATTAATACAATGCAATACCAGTTCCAAACTCCTTGAGATCCTTTACGTGTGAGAAACAAGATGAAGGGAAAACACCTCCAAAAGGTAACCACACTTGTCTAAGGTCTGAAACAACAATAACACCACTATGCTGAAAGGTCAATTATGTTCCTACCAACATGCTCTTGAATCTAAGTTTGTCTTTTATCTAAGAGAAAAAAAATAAAAAAATTGTAAGCACAATCATAAGAACACACTTCATCTAATAGGTGCTATTAAATTTAGAAATTGTAACAGCTTGTGAAAAAGGCTGCAAAACTAAACTCACTTAGCCATTAACAGCGTATTTCTCACCAGAATATTTGCAGTTAACATCATCACTGATACTACGTATCAGAAAAGTAGCGAATATTGTGCAGAAACTACACTATTCTAATGCCACCTATGCATTCAGGAGTCCAAACAGCAGCCCTTAGTCACATATGGTCAGAGCAACCATAAATCAGCATTTTACGAAAGCTATAAGAAATAAAATACATGTTTTCCCCATTTATTAAACCGCACTAAAGATTGCAGAAGCTAAAAACCCCCAACGACAAAGCAGCTGCCAAATACAACACACCACTGCCACCTAATGCTTACTGGAAGGTTACATCAAAACCATGTCGTTTCTCTGCACCACACTAGCATGATGAACAGAGACCAAAGCAAATAAAGTTTATAACTGCTTTTAAATATTTGCTTCCCATCTCTTCCCATACAGGCTTTATAAATTGAACTGAACTGATCATATCCTTTCTTGTACACAAACACTGTAACAGGCAAGATGGGTTAAATATGTGACTTATATTTCATCTGCAAAAATATCAGGAATGTAATACAGGAATTTCATTAGGATACTCATAAAGTAGTGAGTACACCCACTAGATCAGGCTCCACACTTGTTTACATTTTTGTAAGCAATCCCCTCTTAAGTAAATGGCACAACTCACTACAGAAAAGCTTCAGAAGTAATTAGGAAAGGGGGAAAGAAGAGGAAGAAAAAAAAAGGAAAGGGGAAAAAAAACACAAAAGGAGAGGAGAAAAAAAAAAAAGAGGTGTGGTCTCCTTTGAAACCAGCACAAACCAAAATTACTTAGAAAGTGCTTTGTGTATTTCAGTGATTTTGCAAAGCACTGACTCCGAAATGTGAAATTTGTTCACTTCCACGAAAAGAATGATTCCAGGTCTTAAACTTGCCTTCCTAGCCCACAATCAATCTTTTCAACATGTTCACTCAATTGGCAGAAGTTAGCAGGGAACATGGAAGTACCCTGCTTTTTCTGCTTGCAGAGAGGAGAAATAGAAAGTGAAGAGTTTCTTGTGACATTCAACCCTTTCATATAGAGATTTAAAGTCCCCCAAAGGATGCATATGCAAAGACAGCTGGACAAACGAGCAAGGAATTTATCTTCTTGATTCATTACTTCAATCCATCCCTTCTTCCTTTTTTCCCCAAGCACGAACAATCTTTAAGGTTTTTAAGAACTTCAGCCTTCTCCTACCTTATCTTTTTTTCTGCTTTGATACTGATCCCAGCCTCCACTGTCCATCTCCAGGATGACTCTTATTCATAGGAAATGTTCCTCATTTGAGGAAAAATAAAAGACAACAGCTCAATTTTCCCTGTAATCTCATACCTTATCTGTGACATTTTCCCAATGTTGCTCAGTGATGACCTAGCTGCGTCCATTCTTGTCGCTTCTTCCTCCTTACAATCTCCCATAATCAGAAATAGTTACACAAGTATCAATCTGAGCTTTTCCACATATATTCAACTGCTTCCATGTTTTACACACATTATTAATCCTTTCCATACCTTCAGGCTGGAGAAACACTGCTATACACAACATCCAGCACAGCAGACCTCCAGCTTCACTTGAGACAAGAATGGTCAGAATATAAGTATTTCAGATATTATTGCTGCTGTAGCTGCTTAAGGAAAACGTGTGCTGTGGCTCAAAACATTTTGCAGCAAAGCATCATCAAGCCAGCATACAGGAGAAAAAGGTAATTTTTCAGTACCATGTTAGTTATCCATCACACAGTGAATAATTTTAACACCCCACAGACAACCCAACTTGCTTTCTGTTTAAAAGCAGCCAGAATAATAATAATAAAAAAAAAGTTAGGATTAAAGATCAAATGCCCACAGCAACAGGTAGCAGTTATGCAGACCACATTACTGGCATTCACTAACACCCACACAGTAAAAACAGAGGATGATACTAGCAATCCAATACTGCAAATTCTTGAAAATTACTGGAGTCCTTTAAAGTGCAATAAAAAAAGTTATCATAGAATAAATCACACTGTCATAAACTCATTAATTTGCATCTTGGATTTTAATTTTTTTTATCTTGCTAAAACATACTTTAAGCTTTCTCAGCCTTCTCCAATTAAGCCAGTAATTTCACCACATCACCTTTCTCGTTTAAATTACACAGGTTGCTAACCTTATTTCTGACCAGGTTTTTTAATGGTTCTATTCACTGGAAAATCATAATCTTTTGTAAAGTTGGGCATGAATCTGAGCTGAGAGCCATGTGAAAAATTTGAGAGCTGCTTTTCCTCCTGTATACCTAGTGTCTGCTGACAAAATCCCCATTTTTTGCATACTTGTTTTGTATATTTAACTGCAGAAGCAGGACTGACACTGTAATTGTGACTACTCCTCTGTATCAGTAAATTTCAACTTCTATGGAAATAGTCACTTTCAATTTGAAAACTTTCTCAAGGTGAGAGAGATAACCTACTGCATTGGCAAAGGAAACGGACTATGCAGCAGCAATTACTAGTCCATCTTACAGAAACCAAAGTAAGGACCTCTTAGTCCTTTCACTGCCTCTTCCTCAGCCTCTGGAAAGACTGAACCCCATTAGACTGGTTCATTAGACTGAACAGTAAGTAATTACCTCATATAACTGTCATATTATATATTCACACTTCTCATCCTTGTCAGATTCTTACAAACTTAATGCTGAACTGAAATGTAAAAGTTCCCATTTCTAGTGATGAAAGAAAATCAACTGTTGTTGTATAAACAGAAGCAAAGATTAATTTGGCTAACGTAGGTATGAAAAGAAAGGACAAAAAGAGAATGTCTGGTTACCCAGAGAGTATATCTTTAGAAACAGCTTCTCTTTGATTTTCTTCTGCTTCTACGGCTCTTTATTTTCCTATGAAGAACCACCCAAGAGCCTCAGAAGCTACTTTAGAAAGCCTTTTGGAAGCTACGTTATACAGCAGAAGATAAAGCAGTAAAAAAAAAAAAAAAAGCAACCAAAAAACCTACCACCAAAAACTAGCAAAGGAAAGAAGAAATCAAACATTTTAAAACTTACACAAACATGAAGATAAAAACAAAAGTATAAAGGGAATTTTAATTTTAAATGTCTGGCTCCTGTGCTCACCATTTACACTGTTAAATGTCACATTAAATGACATTCCATTGTTTAGACATAAGTTAATGTGGCCCTATTCATACAGTAATACCAGTTACACAAATGGTTAGGAAACTAGTTTAGAGGAATGCTACTTCTGCCTGAATGCAAACCCCAGAATCCCGTTTTGTAAGACAAAAAAAAAAACCAAACCAAACCAACACAAAACCCCACCAGAGCAATCATGATTGCATAAACAACTGAAAAACTGGTGGATGAAGGAACACCCACAGGATGCTATTTCCTGGCTGAGTAACGTCTGGCAAAAGAGCAGGGCCAGGCAGTTAGAGGCAGGAGTCTTCAGCTTGCAAGATGACTACCTTTCTGCAGGCTAAGGAAGTCAACTACTTTGATAGCCCACAACTTCCTAAGAACTGCTGAGCACATAGGTTTTTTTGTCAACCCTCATCCTACCTACGCCCTGACATAGACTGTCACCAAACCAGCATTCCAAATCAAAGCATACCCTTAATTTTCAAATTCATCTGGAATACCTGAAAACAAGCAGACACTTAAAACGGGTCAGATCCAAGCATAAAACAACATAATCAAAGTCCCTAAGACACTTCAGCTGCAGAAGCCACTGTGCAAAGCAGGCCTTGAGGAACAGAAGACATCTTTTAAAGGATTACTTATTAGTAATCGTTACTGTAACACTTGTACAACCCTTAAGGTTGAAAGTGGTTTTGATCTTTACTTTTTGGTTTTCTTTAAATTACTTATTTCAGCTTTCCCTATATTTAGGAGCATTATAGAATCTCAACAGTAATTGAAGCCATTCATGATCTCAACATGTTAGGCCATAGTCAAATTACAACTTCTGAAATGGAAAAGCTAAATATTAACAAATTGTAGCATGCAGTTTAGAAAATATTTTGGTGCAAAACCCAGAAAGAAAACAGCTACTTTTTAGGAGGCAGCTTAATTTGAGAGATCCATTAGTAAACATGTTAACACAGTATCCATATAAAAACAGAAGGACCACAGCCTGTTGCACAGACAATACTTTACTATCTTAAGCAATGCCAGGCAAGTTTAAAGCATCTTGAGAGGTTTTAACCCTTAAAATCAGAGGCCATGAAGTATGCTATGACTATGGCACAAAGCAACAGCAAAAAAAAAAAAAAAACTCCAACACAAATGAAAAGTCAAACAAAAAAAAAAACCCAAACAAAGCATAACATCATCCAAAACCAAACAATCATGTCATCATTCAGTTACTCCACAATTTCATAGCTGTAGTGACAAAACAATTGCAAACACAACCTACAGAATCACATAAACTTTGCATCTAGTTTGGACAACATTTTATCATACTAACAGTTTACAGGATGCATTCATAAGTGGATTGATTGCTAGTCTGTGTTAATCTAACTTTTAATTTGAGGTTGGTCACAGTTCAGAAACATAACATAACCCCATTTTCAAGAAAGGGAAAATGGATGATCCATGGAACTACAGACCAGTCAGTCTCACCTCTGCGCCTGCAAAATCTTGGAGCAGATTCTCCTGGAAGGCATGCTAGGGCACATGAAAAGCAACAAGGTGCTCGGTGACAGCCAGCATGGCTTTACTACGGGGAAATCCTGCCCGATCAATTTGGTGGCCTTCCATGATGGGGCTATGGAACCGATGGACAAGGGCAGGTGACATCATCTACCTGGACTTGTGCAAAGCGTTCGACACTGTCCCACATGACATCCTTGTCTCTAAATTGGAGAGACATCAATTTGATAGGTGGACCACTCAGTGGATAAAGAACTGGCTGGATGGCCGCACCCAAAGAGTTGTGGTCAATGGCTCGATGTCCGGCTGGAAACCACTAACGAGTGGTGTCCCTCAGGGATCCGTGTTGGGACCAGTCTTGTTCAACATCTTTGTCACTGACATGGACAGTGGGATTGAGTGCACCCTCAGCAAGTTTGCCGATGACACCAAGCTGTGTGGTTCAGTTGATACGCTGGAGGGAAGGAATGCCATCCAGAGGGACCTCGACACACTTGTGAGGTGGGCTGATGCCAACCTTATGAAGTTCAACCATGACAAGTGCAAGGTCCTACACCTGGGTCGGAGCAATCCCAGGCACAGCTACAGGTTGGGCAGAGAAAAGATTCAGAGCAGCCCTGTGGAGAAGGACTTGGGGGTGTTGGTCGATGAGAAAATGAACATGAGCCAGCTTCAGTGTGCACTCAAAGCCCAGAAAGCCAACCGTATTCTGGGCTGCATCAAAAGAAGCGTGACCAGCAGGTCAAGGGAGGTGATCCTGCCCCTCTACTCTGTTCTTCTGAGACTTCACCTGGAGAACTGTGTGCAGTTCTGGTGTCCTCAACATAAAAAGGACATGGAACTGTTAGAACAAGTACAGAGGAGGCCACAAGGATGCTCAGGGGACTGGAGCACCTCCCGTATGAAGACAGGATGAGAAAGTTGGGGCTGTTCAACATGGAGAAGAGAAGGCTGTGTGGAGACCTCATAGCAGCCTTCCAGTATCTGAAGGGGGGCTTAAAGGGATGCTGAAGAGGGACTCTTCATTAGGGACTGTAGTAACAGGACAAGGGGTAACGGGTTAAAATTTAAACAGGAGAAGTTTAGATTGGATATAAGAAGGAAGTTCTTTACTGTAAGGGTGGTGAGGCACTGGAATGGGTTTGCCAGGGAGGTTGTGAATGCTCCATCCCTGGCAGTGTTCAAGGCCAGGTTGGACAGAGCTTTGGGTGACATGGTTTAGTGTGAGGTGTCCCTGCCCACGGCAGGGGGGCTGGAACTAGACGATTTTAAGGTCCTTTCCAACCCTAGCTACTCTATGATTCTGTAACTTTGACCATGTGTCCTCATTACCACTAAAAGGGCATATAGATAACTCAAGGAAACTATGAGACAACAGGATCTCTGCTCACTTATCAGAATTTATTACTGAGCTTTTTGTCCTTGATATTTAATAAGCACTATATAAATAATAGAATCATAGAATAGTTAGGGTTGGAGCCTTTACACAACTTGCCCATTTTAGGAAGGAATAGTCAAGAGATGTAAATATAAAGGTAAAGTCATCACCTAGGACAGATCAGCAACTGTAGATAAATAATCCAAGGTTTTCATCAATAGCAACACTTACAGAAGCCATAGTTATACTGAGTGAATCGTACAAGCCCACACTTTGCACTGGTCTTCTGTAGCAGTAGGAACTAGGAGTGGATCACTGGCATGCCCTGACAGAAAGCAAGTACCTCTTAATAGAGAAACTCTAATTCAGCCTCATTATTAGTTAATATTAGATGTTATGCTGAGAAAAGAAAAATGTTTAGCTAAGGTGCTGCTCAGAAAACTCATTCATCTTTACCTTTACTGGCCATGGCCATTCTTGGGTCATAAATCCAAGCAACACAGACTGAATTTGTTATTGGTAATTTATTGGGAATTACAACAAATGGTTAGGTTTTAGGAATATCTAATTTTTGACTTTCCAGCCTTAAAGCATTACTTTTAACATACTGAAAATTAAATGAAAGAGCTTATGCAAATGACTGGCACTGCAACAAAAAAGCTGAATGTTCTTACTGTAATAACAAAAGCTATCTTCAAAGTATCCCATAAGACAGCCCTTCAGGTATAACAATTCACTCCTGCATTAGATTAGTTCAAATGAGCTCATGTCTGCTGAGCATTTGGGCTCAACAGAGATGATAAAACATTCATGATGCACTGAGACAAGGAAAAGACAGAGTGTGGGACAATTACATTGTTCAGATTGAGACTCTGAAGTGTTTAGAGAGGAAGAAAAGAACAAATGTGGGAGTGTGTTGCTCTACAAATTTCAATAATAATTATGTATTTTAAACATAAGGCAAATTTACACACAGATAATTTAAAATATGTATATAAAAATATATGTCTCCAAAATACTAAGTTTTACAGGTTACTGCATTATACTACAGTAATCATTCTATGATTCTATAAGCAAACTGGTCTAGTGTGAGGTGTCCTTGCCCATGGCAGGGGGCCTGGAACTAGATGATCTTAAGGTCCTTTCCTACCCAAACCATCCTGTGATTCTATGATACGTCAGAATAAGCAGAACATTTACTTACATGAAAACAACATGCCAGTCTTTATAGCTTCATTCTTTGCCCTTTATTTAATATATTTTGCTGCATTATTTTTATTTCAAACATCTCACTTTAGAAAAGAGATAAAAAGCACGATGTGCCATCTAAAACTTCAACGTGTCTGCAAAAGTGCTGAAAGAACACTTGCAAATATTAAGAAACTTTTTAATGAAATTTAATAAGCTAGTATTTAAGATTTTATTTTTAATCAGAATTTAGATTTTTATACTACCTCAGGACACAGTGAATATTTTTAAGTATGGAATATCTTTAAGGAGAAGTCTACCAAAGACAGTGTAGATTCTATTTTTAATATAGTGTTACAATTAAAAACTTAGATAACCAGTGCACAAAATATTCAGCCAATGGGCACCAAATTCTTTCGCAGAGCATAAATAACATTAAAGACCAAGCACACACTGGCTGAAACTCACATTTAAATTGCCTGATGCCCATTCTCTTCTTATGTATGTACCATCAGACTACAGGGGATGAAGTACCAGAAGCTGCTCATCATAACAAATAAGCTATGGACAATAACCCAGTAAATAAACAGATTAAATTCAGAAATAATTTTCCAAACACACATTACTTTTCCAACTGGCTGAACTACCTGGATAACCAGTATATTACTTGCTGCCTTATTGTGTGATGCCATGGGCTGTCTCATATTCTATTTAACACTTAAAATAACTTACTATAAGGATGTTTGCACCATCTACTTGTTAAAATTCACCTACGTCTTTATAAAAAAGTACACATTACAAAGTAATAAGAAGTGAGACATTGCTCCAATATAAGCTGAGATATGGTAGACACCACCCCTACTAAAGGAATACTGTAGACTACGTATCATCCTATGCCCCTTTTTCCACTGTGATATCTTACTACATCCTTTTTCTCTTCACCTACATCCACAGTCTCTCTTCCCCCCATGCCTTCTGCAAGTCAGGATACCCTTCTCTGCTTGTTCTTATACAGGATGTGTCTGGAGTACACCTTCCAGCTGGCTGCTGACCAATCAGAGCACTAACTGGTTAATCACTCTATTTCATTTATTAACCAGTTATCTAATTATGTGGAACACGCACTCCCATTGGTAACTTATCCTAATAAGAGCATGCAAGGCCCAAGGACCAATTGGTACCAGGTTGGCAACCTCACACAATTTCAACTGAGTGAGCAGGAGCTTTGCCTCAGACATGGCAGTCTGTAGCTGCATGCAGCAGCACCACACATCTCCACCACATTTGTCTTTTAAGGACCATCTTACATCAAACAAATATGCGACACTACTCAGACTGATAAAAGTTCTTGTTATAGCAACATAATAATTGCCAGGCTAAATGCCTATTCTTCAGACATTACCAAATATTGTATCTTCTGGTATGACAAACAAAAAACGCCACAAGAACGCAGGGTAAGTAAATCTAAAAGAAGCTCTCCTAGCTTAAGCAGCAGCAGGAACATCAGCATGATTATGATCTGCCTCATAGAGTCACAGAATGGTTAGGGCTGGAAAAGGCCTTAAAATCATCTAGTTCCAAGCCCCATAACTCATCAAGCTGTTTGAACAAGTGACTTTAGGAACACTGAGGATCATTATGTACTACATAAACTAATGACCAATTTTTCAATTCCCAACTTGTATTTTATTAGGGTCATAGGTAGTAAATCAGATGTAGAAAACTGCTCAAACTAGCCCGACTGTTAAAACTATAGCCCTCGACATTAAACCTAATGGCTTATCTCTCTCACTACAATCAAACTACAATCAGGCTGCCCTGAACTTTTTCTATTTATATGGTCAAGTGACAAAATCCATTTTCTACAAGTAAGCTGTAACTACAGTTAAGCTAAGAATGATGATCTGCTGAATCTGCAATAGGTATGCTGAATCTGCAATAGGTATGCTGCTACTCATCAACAAATAAACCCCCCAAAGGCTACTGAAAAGAAAAAGGAATATATACACTGCATAATTTCCATTATGAAAAGCATTATTATGAGACTTCTGATATGAAGCTCAAAGTATTTCAATTTTAAACATTTGAATTCTTAAATTCCACATGAAGATAATCAGTTGGCAGGTCCTTTCAGGAATAACACTGAAATAATTTTGGAACAAGCTTAAGGCACCAATCATGCAAGCAGGTCTTTAACTTCATATATATGAAATCGTCTGCATGTCTTGTTGTTGCAGAATTTAGATATGTACATATATCTCATCAGACAGATTTCTTGCTCTTTAGAAAGACAAATTTCTTCCCTTGACACAAGCTCAATAGAACAATCTCTTCTTTATTTCACTTCATTAAATTAAATTTCTATTAATGTCCTTTTTGATTGTTGCTGAGAGTCACTTACCTATGCCCTGATGCTGTTTTCAAAATTTCTACCTGACAACCTTAACACTGTTTGTATTTACACACACGCCACCCCTCCTGATCAAAAGAGAATCTCTGTAACACCGTGTGAAATGGCAATTTTATTTCCTTACCATATTAAAAATAAGAGCTTCCTGCATACTCCCTGCTCAAATTACATGGATTTTCTTTAAGATTAGGGCATACATTGTAACAGCAGCATATAATTTTCCTGCACAATAATTTTTTTTTCCAGTTGAAAGGTATCCTATAATATCATCAGCATCAACAGGAATAGACACCTGATTTTCAGCTAGACAAAGCTTATGCGTTTGATGACTTTATGCCTTGTAAAAAGCAGTTTTGAGATACAGAGCAGCTACATGAAAATTTGAAAACAATCTGGGAACTCATTCTTTGACCAAAGTGCTAGACCAAAAGGAGACGTAAATATTGTTCCAACAATAAAATGGTGTATTTTTTCCCCAATATCCTACTTTGTTACTCTAATTTTATCCTTTGGAAACTGCAAGTCTTCTGTGCTTCAGTAATCACTTTAGCAGGAACTTGAAACAACCAAACAAGGAATCTTTGCATTGAGCTGGTTACAAAATACATACATACAGTATTTTTTTTCTTTCAGAATTCCTGGCTGAAGCTCGGAGATAGAGAAGATACCAGAGTATCTTTGGGGTTTGATTTTGTTTTAAAAAAGCTGGATTTTACTTACAAAGTAAGTCATTTATGGTGTTGCCAGTGTCACACATAGCATGTGCTCAAAAGTCTTTCTTCAGCTGTTACTGATTGTTAAAATAATAAAGTATCAAGATGATCCAGGTATCAATAAGCACACAAGACTTTTTAAAAACAAATTTAAGTTTCAAGGAAATTCTGTGAATATGAGCTTTTACTTAAGTACTTACAATGTGAGATAAAAAGGTTAAAAAATACCACTCCTCTTAGGTGAAACCTGTGCCATTTTCTGTATCAAATTAATACTATTCTTAATTGACATTATCTGTAGTAAAATAATTCACTTAAATGTTTTTTGTAACCTGATCAAATGAAAAAATTAAGTACAGCAAAGCAAAATATGGTGAAACAGTGAGTAAACATATTCAGTCTAGTAGAGTGTATATTTACAGGTTTATTTGTTGTGGGGTAATCTCTTCCATCACCAGTTTATTAAACTGACAGAAACAAGTTGTATTTTAAAAATGCATTAGTTTTAAGCCAACTTGCCCACATGAAATCATTATTACAAATCTACAAATCAACCATTTTTTATTGCATCCTATGTATTAATAAGGTCAATTCTAAGATTCAACTGCAGATATAGCCATCTTTTGGATGACATGTGGCAAGATCTCAAACTCCTTTTAGCTTTGGAAATTTACATCTGCCTGTTCATTCAAGATGCTGAGCATACATGTGTTGACAAATACAAAAAACAGCAGATGGCAAAAAGCAAATGCTCAACATGAAGCACTGGGGATCATTTGAAAATTATTTGGACTCAAGACATTTGCCATTTTTAACAGCAGAATACTGTTTCAAAATAAATTCCACCATCTATTATGCTTAATGCTAATGAAGAGCTGTGATCAGAACATAGACAATTACAGCATGAATGTTATATAAATTGCAATTGGTATCCAAGATGCAAGTTGCTTTATAACCTTTAGGATTTTAAGATAATTAGCATGGTACAATTCTTCAGGAGCTGAACCTCTGCTGCTACACATAAGCCAGAAAGCTTTCTGTACTGACCACATAATTTGACATGAAATCTTTTAATACACAATACAGAGCTGTGCTCATCTGCTAGTCCAGCCTCTAAACTGGAGCTACTCTGGTGGTTGCTTACTACCATAGGACCTAAAATCACCTGTATGTAGACCTGTTCTCTGCCTGCTCCAGTAGTACTACTACTTCTACCACCACCACTATCTCCAACAACAGAAAACAGAAAACCAAAATGAACAGTTTGTCAGTTAGAGATGTGAAGCTGCCAAGAGCTCTAACCTGGAAAGCAAGACAGTTACTTCATCTAAATAAGATGCACAGGCAAGACATGATTTCATCCAGTGCTATACTTTTTACTAACAATGAGCCCTAGATACCTAGGGAATAATACCAGGATAGAACAAACATACAGCACCTCCCGTATATATTCCAGTAATATTTGGAAGTCTGTAACTCCTGAACCTCTAAATCAGAGAGAGTATTTTCTGTGTTAACATGCTATGGTACACTTTCAAGAAAGTCTTAAAACTTTTTCGATGATGGAATCCCTTGGACTCAACATCATCTGTGGCAATTAACTTTCACACTGTAACTATGCTCTATGTATATCACCTTTTAGTGAAAGCATGTACTGTAGCTTCTGGTGACTCCTATAGCCAATGAGGTTTTTAAAGTCAAAAAAGAAAAAGTGTTTAAATACCACCATGCTTGAAAAGACTTTGTGCTAGGTGCTCTGTTAATATGTAGACAAACAAGTAGAGTCTGTAACAGCTCAGCTAAGATAAAGATGAATATAGGGAGACATGATATGGTAACAGCAACTGACAAGCAGCAGATCTGCCTTGGAGAAAACATCAAGTAAACATGAGCACGGCCTTTTAGTCAAGAGATCCATCTCAGATGGCAAAAGAATTGTGATCCAAACAGCAAAAGGGAAAAAAAAAAAAAAAGTATCCTCATTTTCTCTTAACACTCTGAGTTTTCAAGTAAAGAGCACTAACCAATCATTTTGAAATATACAGGTTCTGAAGAAAAGCTTGTATATTGAAATAATAGTTTCATCTTCTAAAACTATAGCTGTAAACAGACAGTTGTAAACTCCAACTATTCTCACTTCATACATTTCACAGTAACTACACAGAAATAAAATGCTGTAACACAAAAGGTCAGTTTCAAGTAAAAAAAAGAAAAATATCACACAGGAAAAGCACTGTTAGTTTCAGTTCTGTTCAGAGCAAACAGCTCTGAACAATAATTCACATATAAACTTACTTCTCTTAGTATAGACTCATAATGAAAGAAATATATTAATTCCATTACAGTATTCACTTTAAATTAGCTCCCTACCTTAACCAAAAAAGTTTTAGACACTATAGTCTCCCTATTGTTTTCATTAAGAACAAACAGGTCATTATTAATATTTAATTCACTAGTTTTTTTTTACTAATTTTCTAGTAAACTAGTTTACTAATTTTACTAGTAATTCAGTAAAGCAAACATTAGGAGATCCAAGAAAACAACTATTTCCATTAAGAGCAGAACTAAGCATCTTGGGTTCTTGGGTTCTAAAGCGCTATCCTACATTGATTCTTCTGATGTTTAATAATGAGGACTAAGAGATTTAGATTCTGCCTGCAAACACCTTGCACAGTGACTAAATTAAAAATTTGAAGCACATAGATCAGTTTCAAAGATACAAGTTAGCAGGAACCACTGAGGAGTAGATGGGCAGCAGGATTTCTTAGCAAATTCAACTGAAGAGTATAAAAACGGGGAAATTTAGAACATACCAGTGAAATGACCATTAAAACAGTTTTCACAGGGGCTAGAAATATAATAAATAATGAAACAGCAAAATCAAACCCTACAAAACCAACCAATGAACCAAACAAAAACCCTCAAACCCACCCATGAATTTATTTCAACTCTAACAAAACTCAGTTTCTGACTTTGTCTTTACCTCACTTCAAAATCCCAACTTAGCACATTCAATCTAACAGCTCAAACGAAGCAAGGGCAACTGCACATGTACTCTCTAATGCTCTGCCAATACTGACAGTCTAGCTAGCAGCTAGATAAAGTAATCTATAAAAACTGAATTCTGCTCACCTTTCTTCCTCCCTATCAGGATGCCATTTTCAAGAAACATAGGAATTTAGTTACCTTGGGAATTCTGTCCGCTTATCAAATTTATCTGAAAATGGTCAGCAGTATATAAAAAGCTCATGCCATTTTCCTCAGAAAGCCAGGCCAAAGCATCTTTTGAGCACAAAGGCTGAATTCAGGAGAAAGAGTAAAACGGAACAATCAAGAACTCTATGAAGTAACCTGATAAAGATTCAAAATTCTTATGCAGTTAAAGCAGGAGTACAGGAAAAATTAAGAGAATTCACAGAACAAGAAGTGTTAACGTATGACCAAGGACATAACTACACAAAAATGCACTAGAAACTTTCAAATAAAAATCAGTATTATGCTATTTTCCTCCTAGATATTTTCTATTCCATTACTAAAGAAGGAAGAGCTTCACTTTGCTCTTTGCACCTGGTCTTTATATATTCAAGGGTTGCATTCAGCACACACAGCTGTAAATGCAACAGTAAATAACACAAGTATCAATTAGTAAATTGCATGACCATGTGCTACAAATAGTGACCTTTTTCAACTGGAGCACCTGATTATCCAGCATCAGATGATCAAGTGCTTGGCCCAGTTCATTCATGAATGTTTAGCAAAGCTGGGAGACATATCACTGTTTTGGAACTGGAACACCACAACCCCTCTTTACAAAATATAATGATCACTCAAACTCCAGAAATGTATTTCCAACTTAAACCAGCTTCAGTGAGCGAATATTATAAATATACTCAGATAAATCATATTTATACCAAAAATGTAAAAACAAAATCTCCAATTTTATCTCATTAGCTTATAAATTTTCTTTTCCACATCTTGAATAACAAGAGTTTACTTACTAATAGAGCAAGTTTTTGGTACTTCCTTTTTAGTTCTGCCAGACTATCCGATGGCTTAGCACCCAGGATTTCATACCAGTCCTTTTGTGTAATGCTTTCAAAGGCCATAGTCTGACTGGCTTTGAAATTATTTTCTTGGCACTGTGTAAGAAAATTTAATAAATATAATGACAACATGAACAAGAAAGTTAGAAAAAGCAAAAATGAGTTAATGTGACAAGCTACAGGATCATGAAATCACACCTCCACCACTATGTAACATCTATAGCACAAAAAAACAGGCCATTCCATCCCACAGATTGTCATGCATGACTCAAGTTACTTCGTCCTTCTGATCCCAGTTCCTTAGTATATAATGCTTCAGAAGCCATCCATATGCCTTTAAAATAATTTTGGATTTTAACTATTTTGAGTCTATCCAGATTATATATGCACTTTGCATATATATATATATACACACACACACTTTCTAAAATACTTCATTTTGAAGCAGTACTGTACTGGGGGGAGGGAGGGAGGGATTATAAGAGCAAGTAGTGACAAGAGATAACAGACTTGAACTGAAGGGAAACTGAGATGAGATCTTAGGCAGAGCTCTTCCCTGTGAGGGCGGTGAGGCACTGGCAGAGGTTGCCCAGAGAAGCTGTGGCTGCCCCATCCCTGACTGCATTCAAGGCCAGGTTGGACAGGGCTTAGAGCAACCTGGTCTAACCTGAGTCTATAACCCTCCTTCATCCTGCTAGGTAAGAAGCCTTAACTTTTAAAATATTAAAGTAGAAAAGCCCATAAGAAACCAAACAAAAATAATTTAAAATCTATCAGTTTAGTATGGGTCACTAAGTAAAACCTAGCTAGCTAAGTGTTTTTTATTTCTGGCCACCTATCATCAAGTTAATGACTCAGAATTAAAATAAAAATAAACAGAAGAATTAAACATCACTAACAGTACTGTAATGCTTGAGCTCTGAGCAGATTCTCTGATATACTGTAACTCATTTACCATGAACTTTTTGATTAGAAATACCACCACCAGCACAGAAGAGCTTTTGTAAGTCTGCAGGTTTTGGAAGTCTTACTTACTGTTGGAAGAAAGAAAATGGATTTCTTTTTCCATTTCAGCACTAAAACAGCTTTCTAGTGGCTATAAAATAAATCGTTTTTTAAGGGAGAAGGGGGTTTTCACACTTGGCAAAACTACAAGGAAGGCACACCACACACACATACCTTCACACGCCTTTCCCCATGAAGATCCCCTTCATCCCAGAGCACCCACCGAGGTTTCTAAGAACACACCAAGCCGCCTGCACCGCCCGGGGCCACGCTCCCCCGCCGGAGCCCCACCGCCCTACAGGAACCGGTCGCTGCACCACAGAGGGCGCAAACAACAACAGCTCCTCGCCGGCCCGCACAGCGGACACAGGGGCTCGGCAGGAGAGACGACCGGCACAGCCCACCGAGGGAGGCCTGCGAGGCCGCGGAAGCCCCGCAGTACGCAGCGTCTTGACGGAGGCTTCCCACCACTGCCACTACCGCCACCAGATCAGCGCAGGAGAACCCCCGCCTTCCTGCCTCACTTCCCTCTCTCTGCCCACTCCTCCACGACCGCTGGCACCAGCAGCTAGCGGTAAAAAGCCCCACGACTAGGATGAACATCTACCTACCTTACATTGCCAACCCGTGGGGGGAGGCAGCTGGTACTTGACATAACTCGTCCGACGGGAAACAAACCCTTCCAAGCGCCGCCTTAGCGCCTTTAAACTGGCGGAGGGGGTGGAGCAAGAAAGGGAACAGCGGAGCGTGTTATTTAAGGGGCCGCCTTCCCCGTTTCTCCTGGGACAATAATAGTGTTGGCACCGGGAGGAAATGGAGTGGTTTCAGAGGTCCGACGCCATCGTCATGGTGATCGGTAGCGCCGCAACCGGCTCAGTAAGTGACTGCCCCCGCCGCCTTCCAGTGCTCGTTGTGGGCCTGGGGCCAGCGCGTTTTACACCGGCTTTTCCCTCAGAGATTCTGTCTCCAGGTGCTAGAGAACACTGAGGTTCCTCTTGTCTTTTCTCCCTCTCTTTCCCTTGCTCACTGCGTGGGGGTTCCTCTCTCCTCGGAGGCTCCGCCTCCGGGATGTATCGGGTCCGATTTGGCTTTCCTCATTATAGCTCACCCGATCCGGGATCAGAGCTTAGCTGCGGAGCCTTTTGGTTTCGCTGAGCGCGGAGGGAACAGGGAATGGGCCCGCTGGCTCCCGGGGGGGCGCTCGGCATGGCACTCTCCGCTGGGCTCTCTCTGCTTAGCTGCTTCGGGGAGGGAGGGCCCGGGAGGAAACCACGAGCTTAACCGCTTTCTCGCCTCCCTTACGAGCTGTCTTGACCTGCGAGCAGAGTAAGATGCTACTTTCTTTGTAGAAAGTGCTTGTCCTAAGGGGGGAGGAAGAGCATCCTCTTAATGAAAAAACTAAGCTCAGGAAGCAGACTTCTAGTGATGTAATTATGCTTTCTCTTACAAAAAAAAAAAAAGGGTTTAGGCTGGTACTGGAGACTTAATATTTTGTGATCTCAGTCATTCCTCATTAGCAACATTCCCAATTATTAGTCCAGATAAACTCAGGTCACACCATACCTTTAAATGTGGCGCATACTTCCTTTTACAAATATTCTTATGCAAGGTGTTGGAATCAAGCCAACTGTTTGTCACTTTTATAGCCTTTGAACTGTGTCAGTATGGCAGTAGCAAGGCTGGATATTGATGTGAAGAACTGAAGGTGTTGTCCTGGCACACTCTTCCTCATAACCACCAGTACAGGAAGGGTGTGGAGCAGTCAGAGTTGGATAATAAACATGGGGAATTTATTTAAAGTTTAACATGGATGGTAGAGAAGCAAAAGACTTTCTGAGGTGGAGAGAAGAACATTAAATCTACAAAGCTACTCAAGACATGTATGCCAGTCTGATTATTGTCTGTCCTGGTCATCAACAGGTTTCTGCAAAGCAGCCATCAGGTTAATATTTTGTCCTTCTCTGCACTGTCGTAGGTGAGGCCAAACTTGTAGCATGAGTGTCCATAGCTGTCTAAAGTGAAAAACTTGCCTGTGCACTGGGACAAGACATGCATGAGTCCTGAAATCATCCAGCTCCTCTGTTAACTTTGGTAACACCAGTGTGCCTAATTGTGTATTTCACTGAAGTCATTGCATTACAGATGAGATGTATCAAGTATGAGCTAATCTACGTAGTCCCATTTGAAATTAGAATTCAGCTCTTGGGCAAAGGTTTCGACATGAATTATCCTCTTTCCTTTGGCTTGTAATGAGCCCACATATGCCTTGGAATAAGCCCATAGCACTTAATGTATTTCCTTCAGCCGTTGAGCGGGGCTGACACATGAATGAGTACTGTTGTGAAGGGGAATAAATTAAAACTGTAAAAGGTGAAGTGGGATCTTGCAGATTGATTACTACATCTGTGTGTTTACCACAAATGGTTAATATTCTCTTACAGACTGTATATGTTTACAATATCCATTCTAATCCTTTATGCCTCCAATGCTGAAATGTTTCATATAAAGGTTTTTTCCATTTTTAACTCATTACAGGATTGGTGCATAAACTCTGATTTATTTAAGGAATTGTGAGCATTTGTATCCAATAGTATAATCACTGGGAGTATTGTGTGCAGTTCTGGTGTCCTCAACATAAAAAGGACATGGTACTGTTACAACAAGTCCAGAGGAGAGCCACAGGGATGATCAGGGGACTGGAGCACCTCACGTGTGAAGACAGGCTGAGAAAGATGGGGCTGTTCAGCCTGGAGAAGGCTGCATGGAGACCTCATAGCAGCCTTCCAGTATCTGAAGGGGGCCTACAGGGATGCTGGGGAGGGACTCTTCATTAGGGACTGTAGTAACAGGACAAGGGGTAACGGGTTGAAACTTAAACAGCAGAGGTTTAGATTGGATATAAGGAAGAAATTCTTTACTGTGAGGGTGGTGAGGTACTGGAATGGGTTTGCCAGGGAGGTAGTGAATGCTCCATCCCTGTCAGTGTTCAAGACCGGGTTGGATGAAGCCTTGGGTGATATGGTTTAGTGTGAGGTGTCCCTGCCCATGGCAGGGGGGTTGGAACTAGATGATCTTAAGGTCCTTTCCAATCTTAACTATTCTATGATTATCTGTAATTAGTTGTTCAATATAAAGTTAACTGTAAATGTTAAGGCATTATCTCTGAAGTCAGTAAAACAGTTTTGGAGATGAAAAACTTTTTTTTCTCTGTGAATATTTATCAGTCCTGCCAAAGTAAAAGAAAACGGGCTGCTATTATAATTCATGTTCTTGGACTGTAAAATCCATGAACTATGAAAGGAAATCACTGCAGGATTATCTGGCCTTGCCGGTATTATAATCTGTGTGTCTCAGTTTGTCTTTTAATCTACCCAGTTTCAGAAATCACAATGTTCTGTTTGGGTTAGTCTTAGCTAATCATACTCTGGTTGTAATTGTTTTTGAAGCTGTTGCTCAATCTCAAGCTAATTTGATAATCTTTCATCACTATAGATATAAAAATGAAATTAGTTCAAGTTTTGTTAAAATCCCTTGGCTATGTAGGGGGGAGACAGAAGGGCAAAAGAGACTGAACTCAAATGTTACCTATTGCTTTTGGCAGCCACTGGCTGGTAAACCAGCATACAGTTTAAACTAGCTGTAAGTTTTGCTGCTTTTCTTCCTTCTGACAGCAAAGCAGAAGAAAGTGACAGGAAAGTGTGTGGAACTTACTATTGAAGTCTATGATGTGTAGAGACAGACAATGAAGTCATGGAGTTGTGGGACTGCTGTTCCAGAATGGGAGACATAGGGCCCATGTCTATAAGAAACCAGGTTTAATTGGTTGCCTGAAGTATCTTAAATTATTATGTAAGTTTGTAGAGATGCTAGGAATTTGACTAGATCTGGCCACCTAAACACAGTAAAAAGTTTTTATAGAATAGAATCATAGGGTTGGAAAGGACCTTAAGATCATCTAGTTCCAACCCCCCTGCCATGGGCAGGGACACCTCATGCTAAACCATGTCACCCAAAGCTCTGTCCAACCTGGCCTTGAACACTGCCAGGGATGGAGCATTCACAACCTCCCTGGCAAACCCATTCCAGTGCCTCACCACCCTAACAGTAAAGAACTTCCTTCTTGTATCCAATCTAAACCTCTGCTGTTTAAGTTTGAACCCATTACCCCTTGTCCTGTCACTACAGTCCCTAATGAAGAGTCCCTCCCCAGCATCCCTGTAGGCCCCCTTCAGATACTGGAAGGCTGCTATGAGGTTTCCACACAGCCTTCTTTTCTCCATGCTGAACAGCCCCAACTTTCTCAGCCTGTCTTCGTATGGGAGGTGCTCCAGTCCCCTGATCATCCTCGTGGCCTCCTCTGGACTTGTAACAGTTCCATGTCCTTTTTATGTTGAGGACACCAGAACTGCACACAATACTCCAGGTGAGGTCTCAGAAGAACAGAGCAGAGGGGCAGGATCACCTCCTTCGACCTGCTGGTCACGCTCCTCTTGATGCAGCCCAGGATATGGTTGGCTTTCTGGGCTGCAAGTGCACACTGAAGCCGCCTCATGTTAAGTTTCTCATCGACCAACACCCCCAAGTCCTTCTCTGCCCAACCTGTAGCTGTGCCTGGGATTGCTCCGACCCAGGTGTAGGACCTTGTACTTGTCATGGTTAAACTTCATAAGGTTGGCATCTGCCCACCTCACAAGCCTGTTTTCTTTTGTTTAGTGTAAGATACTTTATATGTAGGTTAGGTTTTCAGACACATTTTGTGGGATTATTTACACTTTAGTAGGTGCTTTATTTAAAACGACAACATAGTATTTTGCTGTATTCTCATACTGGTGTAGTAAAAGAATTAAGGGTTTAACTGGACTACTATTTAGCAATGGACCAGCCTCTTATGAATTTATTCTTTTAAGAAACAGCTGAAACATCCAGACTTTCTTACTTTTAACTACATATTTTACTTCTGAAGACAACTGCTATATTACAAACTGTTGTTCAGAGTAGTAAAGCTTTGGGTTTGCTTTTTTGTTTGCATCGGCTTTATATTGCTATATGTATGTACAAAAGCTATGCACAGATTATCCAAAATTGTGAGGGAAATCTTTTTAACATTACTGAGCATCTACGATATTCAGACTATTTGAGAAATTGTGATGTTTGCAACATATGCACTTTTGTATTTGGAAAGGCAAAGTTATTTAATATAATTCCTATGTGGACAAGCAAGTTCCTGACTGGACAGCACATACTTGTTAAACTCAAGCTTCCACTGTAGTGCTGTTCTTGATATAAAGCACTGCACATGAATTAGTCTGTTGGCTTACTTGTTTATTTCTTCAGTGGTTTTCTGGAAGTATAGTGTTTTCTGTTTTCTTTTCTTGTAACTGAGAAGACTCAAGATTCATAGGAACAAAGCGCAAAGAAAGCACTACATCACCTGCTTTGGGTTTTTTGGTTTTGATTGTACTTTTTGTTGTTTTTGGTTTTTGTATGTGTTTTTTTTTTTAACGTATTACAAGACTGTGCTGAGTCCTCTGTGTTCTGACTCTCAATATTAAAAGATGGAAATTCCATCACATGAGAAAGCAACTTCAACAGCTAATCATCCTGCTTTTAAATCTGTCCCTAATTCTAAACTTCAGTTTGCCTGGCTTCTATTCAGCCATCAAGTCTTCTCATGCTTTTTCCCTTAAAATGTAATGGTTTAGCATCTGACACATACTGATGTAAACAAGCACTGAGTATTTGTTGATGAATTTAAGAGATTGAGCATAGATATTTTGTCTTAAATGATTTTTGTAGTTGTCCTGCCTTCATTTTACCAACTGTTAAATGTGGCAATTAATAATGCAATATTTCATATGGGGCCTCACTGATACTTCTCCTGGTGTACTATTTTCATTCTGTCTGTTTCAGTCAGTACATGCCGCGGAACGGACTCAGTCAGAGACCAATATGATCAGACAAAAAGCCATTTATTGCAAAGCATTAACTTCTTACATACTATTGCTTACACACATGTACAGCAATTTGGCATATCATGATTGGATACTTGTCTTGAAGACCCTTAGTGACTAACACATAATTGGTTAAGCACAGGTGTGAGAACTTGACTTCGAAAGCTTGCCACCAGTCCACAGTTCTCATCACTCAGTGAATTCCAGCTTCTTCTTATCTTGCTTGCTTAGGCCTCCTCGGGCCTCCCACGGCCTTGCTGTATCCCTCGGAGTTATTCAGAGCTCATGTACCAAATATCCATTCTCCTGTGAGAACACTGTCTCCACAAGTACAGTGAGAAGAATTGCTTTCAAATGGATTTTTCTGTCAGAGCTGTAGTAAACAGCTGACTCCAAAGAGTGGTGTAAGTGAAAATTCTGAACTCTGTCTGTTGGGAACAGTTATGTTGTCCGTGAAAGATAATTTGTTCAACTTTGAACAGTGTTGGGCTTTTTTTTTTTAATCTAGATATTAAAAAACTTTACAAAAGATAAAATTATTTAAAACTGATTAATGGATTTCTGTTGCCTTTTTTTAATTATTATTTTAATAGAATGTCAAGTTCTTTCAGAATTTGCTTTAATTGGGTCAGATTTGTCAACAGTAAAAGACAACCAAAGTTTTGTCTCCCAGGAGATGTGGCTATGATAGACTAAATGTCATAATGATGTGAACAAATGAGATGTAACATTCACTGAAAATATATGTTTTCCATTAAATTCCCACAAAAATGATTGAAAATGTCTTGGGAATTATTTAAGCAATTTACAATATTGTTTAAAAAGGTACATCTGGGCACACTGAGTACTGTCTTTTGTCGTTCATTAGCAATGTATTTAATGAGGGCTTTTTTAAGTGATAGATAGTTAAGGTAACAGACAAGTGACAGATTGTTTGTCTTTTAACGATTTCCCTATTTCAGGCCCATTACAAAGCAATTAGAAATCTGACAGCATTTTTACTCTGCATTACTGATCATCTAAAGTGATGAGAAATGAGAGGTGATGAATATTAATTGTATATTTTAATATAATTATCATAAATTATTACCTTGTCTAGTGTGCTGCAGGTGGAGTAAAATCAATGGATGAAAATTCAGTCAAATATGGTAATTTGAAAGATTTCATGACTTAGTTTTTGTCTCTAAAGTGCATGTCAATCAGCCTAAACCAGGCATATATTAGCTGAGGGAAAGATACTCATACCTTTCCTCGCTTTGCTAACACTGATAAGCATGGTATTTACTTTTATGCCCTGTGCTGTTTCTCTTGTAGTCTACCACATGTACACTGGAGTTATATCTGTTCTTGTCCAGCTTTTTTCTATGAATATGTACTTAATGTTTGAGCATTAAAACAATATTAAAAGCCATACACTTGGCTGAACCAAGAACCAGCTATTCTTGTAATTTTTCACACACTTGGTATATATGCATTCTAACTTATAATTTATTTGTGTTGTCCTTCTATTCTGAGAAGACCTGAGCTCTAACAAAATTTAGGAGTAAGAGCCCTACTTCATGTGACTTTTTTGTTTAAAGTATGGACTTTTATTCAAATTTTGTTCTGAAGATGCAGTCATTGATAATAAACATCCATAATAAGCAATGGTTGCTGAATCTTACTTGCTTCCATGTTTTAATTAATGAGTCTTCATTAAGCTATTATATCATTGGTCTTGAAAGTTGAAAGGATTTTATCCTTTTCAGACAGGGAGAAAGGAGGCACAAAGTTTGAAGTGTCAAAGTAACACTGAATTTTGGTGTTCTGTTTTGGAATAGGGAAGTCTTGCAGTTTACATTTCTTCTCTTATAATGCATCTCTTATGTTCAGAGCTGACTTCATTTACAGTTAGTGGAAAAACTAAAAGAACAGATCATAAGTGCTCCAGGAATCTAGAAAATGTGGCTAATGTTAGTGTTTTTCCTGGGACATTGTGGCTGATACAACTTTTTTAATATTACTTTAGCATTTTTAGACAAAGATAAGACTTATATCCAACTCATCTGGGACAGCAGACCTTACCCATGAGGCAGCTTTATCTTCCTGCATTTCCCTGCACACTTCCAGCTCTCTTAAGTGAGGGAATTGGAGGAATCATAAAAACAAAGTAGTATATCACGAAGTCCATCAGAATCCATGTACTTAAAGTCAAAGACTGCACATGCAAAATTATACTTTTATGTTGATTTTTCAATTCTTGACTTTGCAAACTTGATAATTTAAACAAACTGCATTTGAAAACTTGTATTATTAACATGATATTTTGGCTTTCAAAATTGCCATGTAAGTAAGAAAGAACAGGGAGTGCAGTGTTTTCTCATGGTGGCAAACCTCACAGGAAGCTGCTGTCTTAATTTGGTTTTTTCTATGAGCACAAAAATTTAAGAGCATCCAAATAGGTTTAAACATGTACTTAGGCTTCGATCTCTGATACTGGCCAGTGATGGAATGGAAAGGTAAGGAGAAACAGCACTAGTGTAGAGAAATCCTTCAGGTATTAAACGCAAATTTTCCATATGTGTTTAAAATTATCCCTTGGGTCCAGAGTATGTAGTTACTAGCACCCTACTGTCTGAAATTAAGGGTCTTATTTATCAACACGCTAACATTACTTACTTACACTTTGTCCACTATTCTAATTCCCATTTTCATCATAATGGGATTTCCTTTGAGAGGATGTCATGCTATAAAAGGCCTCATGCCCATACCAATTGCCTGCAAATGAAAAAGGTGGTATGACTAGGTTAGTAATACCAGGTCCTTACTCCTGAGGCTTCATGCTTATTCTAATGAATCTTATTTATGAAGTTTGAAGTCAAGGTCCAAGTCTGAGTTTAAATTATACAGAGATGAAAAAGGATTTTTTTTCTTCCACAGTTGTATGCCAGTACATTATGTACTGAATATTTTCATATGTTGTAATTTCAATCCCAGATCTGTCATGTAGGCTTAATAAAATGAATTCATAAAGAATTGCAGCATGCTTTGTAAGATCCTATGAAAGGAATACTTTTCTCTGATACACATTGTTCTTGATATCCCTGTGCAACTCTGATGGGAAAGAGTGCCATTTTGTAGCTTTCCTTTTTTCATGTCAGTCATGGAACACAGAACAGTTTTAATACCTTTCCATTCATTCAGTATTAAAATTTCAGTTGTGCCTGGCTTGCATGTGGATGTTTCAAACAAAAGGACCTCTTTTGTTGCTGTCCCTCTTGTACATATGTTCACATTCTGCATAGTCACATGCTGCTAACCATGTGTATAAAGCCACATGTTATAGCATATTTCTTCTTTTTTTCAGTTCCTGCAATAAAAAGACTGAATAAGACTCCTTTTGATGGTATACCTTTATCTCTATTCTGATATACTCAAACCAAATATTCAGATGATTGAAAACCCTTATCAGAAACAGGCATGTTTAATGTCACATTGGTTACTTGCTAATGCAAACTGCAATATACAGAGACAATGGAGCAGCAACTATGGTGTCTATAAAGCTTGCAAACGTGACAGATTGACAGCGTTTCACAGTTTATGTTAAAACCAGCTTCTTGAGAAAGGTAATTATAAAATAAAATATTTAGTTCTGGTGTTTAGATTATTAATTTTATTTTAATTGGCTTTTTCCAAGGTAACTGGATATATTTCCACATGTTTGTTGAACAGGAGCACTGGCTAATTAGCTTTTTGCTTATGTTCTTTAGAGATACAGTTTATAATGTATCATACTTATGATTAAAATTTTTCCATTATGTGGATTCTTTAAAAGATTAAAGTACTTTTCAAGTGTGGTGACAAGTAGTAAAATGCCTTTTAGTAATAGGAAAGTAATTGTTTCTTTAGGAATGAATATAGTTGTTGTATCTCAAATACTATTCTATATTCATGTATTGCATATATTTTTCAGTCTTAGCTTAAGCAAAACTCCTGTTGTATCTTCAGTTTGAGCTGAAGAGTGTATTTTAAAGATATAGTTATGCTGATTTAATGAGTAGTTCCTACTGAAAGTGGTAAAACTCTACTGCCGTTTGTTTTTTCACCCATTCAGCCATGTACTCTTGTTGCATCACTATTTGTGTGACCACAGTGAAAGAATTAATGGAGATACATGAGCAAAAATCTAATTCTGAATAAAAAAAATAGATTTGTTTTCCTGCTGTATTGCCACGTGTCAGTGCCAGAACAGAGAAGCTGTCTGGAGAACTTGTTCAGGACAAACAGCAGAGATGAAAGAGAGGAGCAAGTCTGCCCATTTTGATGTCACATAGCCACTGGATTGTACTGCTTTATCATCAAAATGAAGGCTGAGCTAGACTGAGTAAAATTTATAAAATGGTAAATAAAGCTGTCTTGAGAGAATGCTTATCACCAGTGCATATTTGAGGGTTAAGATCTATAAAAGAGGAGTAGTAGTTACTGAAGATCAATCCAGTCAAATAGAAATGTTATGAATTAAAGTTTTATTTCTTTGTAATGTTTGGAACTGGTATGAAGATTTATCTAGTTTAACATTAAAATTATATTTCAGCAATATAGTTGGCTTTCTTTTGGCTCACAGTATTACTCAGTTCAACTTTATTGCCTTCTTGTTACCTTAATGTTGATTTGGGGGGTGGTTGTCCATTGATATTTCAGGCAAGTTCAGGGGCTGTTGTGCTAGGCTCCTAACAAAAAAATAAAATCCTATCAATAAAAATAATAGTAAATCTATTTAACGAAAGCCCTAAAAGAAAGAGTAATTGAAGAAATTTAGGAGGGCAACAAAACAGAAACCTATTTTGCATAATCAGTCAGTAAATAGAGAAAGAAAATAAGTTTGTATGACTAAAAGGCTTTTTAGCTGTTTTAATGAATGGAGTATTTGAAGTTGATCAAACAAGAACATCTCTGGCATAATTTACATCATGCTGCTCTTCTGAGTCTTGTTCTTTGGAGGATTTAACTGGCGCTTTACTAGTATAGCAGTGCTTGATGGATTTCCTGCTCACAGGAACTTGCTCATCAGATGACAGATCTTGTCCATAAGAAGTGTAATTTTAGGCCCACTAGATGGACAGTATGTATCAAAAAAACAGTAATCTGGTTTCGGTAATTTCTGACCTGGATTCAGGTAATTTTATCTGAACGTCTATTGCATACTTGTTTTCACCTAAATTAAAGACAAAAAGATCCCTTCCTGTTAAGCAGAATAAAATAATTACAAAGGTCCTGAGTTCTTAGTGATGTCATTGTGGAAGCAACTTCTGAAACACAGTACAGCTAATCTGATTAAGTCCACAGAGAATGTATTTTCTTTCTGTACTTATAGCCTCCAAATTTCGCTTTCAATTGAAATATTACTACTCCAGAAAAGAGAAATGTGCAAAGCATAGAGAGTTTCCAAATTAAACTCTTAACACCACCATATTCTCAAAGCTGTAGAGAAAATTATGATACAAGCTTGGGTCAATTTTCTAATCATTATTTAATCATCAGTCTAAATAATTAACAAAAAACTTATGCGTTCATTTTAGTTACAATCTTTTCTGCTTCTAAAGAGGAAGTTGCAAACAACAGAAGTCTAATAAGCACTCAGGAAAAATATCATATGGCATGTGCATCCTCACAAAAATACAATGGGCTCTGAACTTAGCAAATGTCTTCGTACCATGTGGATGCTCAACCTACATTAGCAAAAAACGTGTGAGTACAGCCATGGCAACTTTTCACCCATGTCGTTTGTGAAAGTTACTTAATTTGCTGCTGCCTGATAACTTGTAAAAATATGATTGAGTGAATATTTTGTAAGCATCAATCTCAGGCTAAAGGTGAAGCAAAACACTTTTAATGTTTTTTGTATTTTTGCTTTAGAGTATACTCTGTTTCACTCAAACAAGGGGAAAAATATCTCAAAACCCTACTGATATGTTGTTTTTCAACCTCCATCTTTATCTGAAGCTTTAGTTCTTTCAGTGTTTGTGTGTCTTTCAATCTGGATCCATCTGTAGCTGACTTAGTGGTCCTGGAATCTGTAAAATAATTTTGTCTGCTCACGTTTCTTTGGCTCTTCCTTCTCAGTCAGATGGCAAAGTGGAACACCAAGTGCTGGTGTTAATAACTGTTTTCAGTTAGGAGAGTTGAAGATGTTTTTGTAGCAAAGAAAGCGCAAGTATGATTAGAAATTACAGGATACTCTGTGTGTTTATTAAAGGGAAGAGATCCTGTTACCCGTTGAAAGCTCTCTGCAGAGTGCAGCAGGAGCTGGGTGCTCCCTGGGAGCTGGGGCCAGCTTATGACAGCCAGCCCACGGGGCAGGCGCATAGCAGTCTCCCAGAATCTAAGCAAGCTGGGGTTGGGCCTGCAACATAAGTCAGTGGTGGCCAGCCTGGATCGGGAAGCCAGCCCCTGGGCCAAGCCTGGCTGCAGATGAGTGAGGCCCATAGCTGGATAAGGGCTGGGCATGGCCCCCACATATGTGGGGCTGCACCTCGGGCCAGGCCAAGTGCTAGAGCTTCGGCTTACAAGTGGCTCCTGCAGAAAGGGCCAGCCTTGGCGGAGGCTGCACTGCAGAGCTGTCTGGCAGCTCCCCATGGTCACCAGAGGGAAGGAGGGGTAGCCCTCAGCTGCGCTCTCTGAGCTGGCCCTGAGCCCAGCAGCCAAATCCCCAGGAGCAGGATGCAGTCTGGGCCCTTACAGCCGTTTAAGATCACAAGTTGCTGCTACCCCTTTTCTCCACTTCACAGAGGAGCATGGGAGCAGATGGCAGCCACTTTAACTGTGCAAGTATAAGTCACACCTAAGTTTCAAACTTCTACTGCTTTTTACTTACCTTGTTATCTACCTAGCTAGTAAAACTATGCTGTCATGACTCGGGTACCAATTTCTTTGTGAGCACTTATTTTCATCAAGGAAATGTATGTTCTTATTTTTCACCCCGATGTTTATTTTCCATATTGTGGCAGCTTTGTTCCTCAGGTATAGGGTAGTTTTATCTATTTCAGGCAGTGAAAGAAAATCCATTTCTCTGGGATTTGTATGAGATGTATTGGGTGCTGTCTATTTTCTGGGGTAAGTAAGAAGAGACAGTAAATGTTGTGAGATTGTGTATCCAAAGAAGGACTGTTTAAGCATTTTCTTCTGCATTAGGCACCAGTTGCCGAACTCAGCAGTATAGGTTTTTTTTTCTTCTTTTTAACATACTGCAGAAAAAAACTTTTCATGGTCAGAGGTCTGTGGGATGCCAGGGTTTCAGTGGGGAAGTGACAGAGAAAGGAGTAGCAGCTTTTTTCTATTCATTGACTCCAAGATCCAGGATAAAATTTCCATTCAAGCTTTGGCAAAATTCCCAACGATTTCAGTGGGACATGAGTTTCACACATAGTCTGTATTTACTGGGTTATCACTCTCACTGTACTTATTTAGAATGGATTGTAGTTTTGTGATAGCCTGTAATTCAAAAGGGTATTAAGAGAAAAGGATAAAATTTGGCTTTCCCAGTGCAAGGAATAAAAGGAATCATCACTTTTTCTTTCCAACTGCTGTATGAGTTGAGAACAGTTTAGTTTACTTGGCAGGTGTGAGGTTTGCAGCATTGTTTGTTCAAGAAGGCCTATTCTTCCCAAAGTGATGTACATTGTATGTGTAAAGCTGCCCTCTGTTATGGGAGTTATGAAGGCAGTTTCCCAAACATATTAAATTTACTATTAGACTTTGGTGTTTTTTTGTCATGTAAATGATATATACTGTACGTTTCCTGTATAATAAAATCAAATTAGAATTTTCACATGTCTTATGATGATGTTAGTGCAGGCCTGTACCAAAAAATGTTTCAGGACTGTAATCTGTGAAATAACTTGTTCTCTGTCAATCTAAAGATATAGTATATAGAGCATACATACATGTAGTGCAACAGTAATGTAAGTTGAAACACATATAAACCATATATGATGGCTGGAGAAAAATACTTCAAGAGTACAAACAAATAATTACTATATATAAGATTTGCTTGACCCCTCCATTGTGGTTAAAATCTGATACTGCCATTGTTTTAATTTTAAAGACCTTTGGTAGATAAATAAAATGCTTTTGCTGTGCAGATAATACCTTTCCTGGGAAATTCAACCTGAAGCACAAGGACAAAAATAAAACTTAGGTAAATATGAGAATATTAAATAACTATCTTTTGAATGACTACTGAAAAAAAATAAAGCACAGAATACATGCTTGTCAAAACCACAGTATAAATAATTTAAGTGAAAATGGATGACTAGATATAACAAAGAGATGACCATATAATGAAGGGCTAAAGGGTGATTGTTACATCTGATGTACTTCATTGTATATTGTAAGTAATTGCTATCCATAAAAAAATGCCATGGCTTCGGTATAAGAAAAAGAGACAATTTGACAGGCAACACTACTAGTAAGCGACAGCAAGTACAAATCCTTAGCAACTGTCATTATCCTGCTGTTGAATCCACATCCAAAACTGTGTGATAACTTTGATCTGTATAGTTGTTACTGAACTAGTGTCTGTTAAAGTATCTTTATTTTTCACTTACAGAAAAAAAATATTAGCCATTATGCAGATTTATGTCTTAGAAAACTATATGGACTGTTTACTTTTCTTTTGTATACTGTTGGTTTGTATTTAAAAAAGAAATATGGTGAATTGTTCTTTAGTTAGACTATAATGAATAATCAGAAAATGTCACTAGAGACTTAAGATGAAATAAAAAGTTTTGATAAACAGTTTAAAATAATAATAAATAAAAGTTTTGATATAAAGAAAAGTTTGGATCTGATATAGCTAAACAATTCCAGCATGTAGAATTAACTGAAAGTAAAAGTTCATTTTGTAATAATTAAAAAAAGTTCTCAGTCCTTTGGCCATGAATAAATAGCAGTTTAACTGCTTTTAAATGGGAAAAAGTTTTTACTTTTGTTGTTGCTATTGTTGCTGTTCTGTGTTTTGTTGTTGTTTGGTTTTTGGTTTGTTTTTTTTTACCCCCTCACTTCTTTTACCATTTAAACTTCTGGTTTCAAAATATTTTTGTTCTGTATCTGTATCTGAACATCTTTACTTGTGCTGTAAAAATAGGATCATAACATCTTGGTGTTAGCAGCCAGCAAAAATGAGCACTAACTAAGAAGAAATATTGCCTTAATATGAAGTACCAAGTTGGTTTTCCTGACTAGTGAATGCCATTTTGAATTGACTTTTGAGGTTTCCACATATTAAGACTTTTCTTTTATGGCTTTTAATGCCAAGAATGTCAGCAGTGTTACATCTAAGTTTGACTTTTCTTAAAATATAAACCAGCTCAGCAATGCCAGAGTAAGATTGCTCTTGGTAATTTTATGCTTGCATTTTCTGTTTGAAATCACCTCAGTTAAGGAATTGGAGTGTGTGCACTAGTACCCTAAGGTTTACATACACTGTACATATAAATAATTGTCAGGATGGTGGGAAATTTTAAGAAAAAACCGGAGAAGGACTTGGGAACAATAATAGTAGTAATCCTGCAGGTACCATTTTCTTTGTATAGAGTAATTTAGTGACAGGAATTTTTGAAGGTACTATATATTGTTGT
Organism: Melopsittacus undulatus; assembly: GCF_012275295.1. Taxonomy (NCBI): domain Eukaryota; kingdom Metazoa; phylum Chordata; class Aves; order Psittaciformes; family Psittaculidae; genus Melopsittacus; species Melopsittacus undulatus. The sequence goes on from NC_047534.1 coordinate 22,763,414, forward strand.
AAAATAGTAGGCCTTTGCTACACCAGACCACGTACATGATGGTTTACTTGTCATGTAAACAAGATAGTTCCTAGTTAATACAGTACTGTTAATCCATCAAAATGGTTCATGAGTAGTAAGGATGATACCTGCTAAAGGAGGAAATTATCTGTAGAATAATGGCAATTAATAGCTTTCTATTGTATAAAGAAATTTGTTTCTGGTTTTGGAGTTATTTTCTGTTGTTGAAGTGGGTAACAGAATGGTCTTTTAAGAAAAAGAGTATTTACAAAGAATAATATCTACTTGCTGTCACTAGTCAGAATTTAAACCACAATATAGTATGTTCAGACTCATAATACAAAAGTTTCCTTTGCTTGAACTTCAATATTTAGTATTCCTGTGATAATATATTAGCTTAAGGATTTCCGAGGTAAACATACAGCAATCCATGTGGACAAACTTTGAAGCTTGCATTTGTTGTGACATTTTTGTAATTTATAAAGGGAATTATTATGACACTTAAGAATTATTTGAATATGAAAGAAGAATGAGAGCTTGAGCTAATCCAATTTATGTCTTGTGTTTTCTTGATCTTTGTGTTGTTGGCACAGTTAACATTAGTGCTGCTTTGGATCTTCCAATGACTGGATAACATTGAAGTGTGTTATCTTCCTATGGGTAAATATTTCATCCGGACTTTTGGCCAATGGTATGAAGTAATTTTGTGCCACTAATTGTAACTTCAACCTGGAAGTTGGAGGCTTTTGTTTTCATGGTTTTATGCAAATGAACCCTCTTTTTTAACTTTATGAGGTAATGTTAATTTTTGATGAAGGAAGACTAGTACAGACTCTGTGCTAGTGCAGAATAGTATAGCTGAAATAAATTCACCATACTCCTGGCCTACAGCACTTTATACAATTTCCATTCTGATCTGACTTGTACAAAGATGAATTTCAGAATGAGCTGCATTCTGGAATAGTTTTATAGTTTTCAAAATTAAGAATCAAGATGAAACTATTCACATAGTTTCATAGGGTGTTTTCCAGCTTTAAGTTGTAGGCTTTTCTGAACTCCATACAGTCAGACATACTAATTTAAAGTAGTAGAAATACCAGAACAAGCAGTTAAAATTTTAACTCTATTTATCATGTTTCTGTTTCAGAAAATTACTCTCTCCCTATGCAAAAAACATTGTAGAGAAGCAAACCTCTAGACAGCTTCTATTTGCCCGTAACATTTGCCTTCAATCAGCAATGATAACAAGAAGGTAAAGACTTTGAGATTTTTCTACACATCAAACAAAATCAGTTCAGAGCTGTGATGGAATATCAGACTTATAGACAGCTACAAATCAAGCAGTGCAGATGATTTCTGTCTTGTATTACCATCCAAGAGAACCAGAGCTGAAAGTGTTCCTAGATGTCAACTAAGGTAATCAAAGCTCTTCTCTGTTGCTTTTAATCATGTCTGCTAGTTGTGGTTTAAGCCCACACAGCCCACTCACTTACTCCCCCACTTCCTCCCCACACCCGCTCCTAGAGGGATGGGGAGGAGACTCAAAAGAATGTAACTCCCAGGGGTTGAGATAAGAACAGTCCAGTCACTAAGGTATAACACAAAACCACTACTGCTACCACCAATAATAATAATGATAAGGGAAAACACAAGGGAAGAGAATACAACCACTCACCACCCACTGACTGATACCCAGCCTGACCTAAGCAGTGATCTAACCCTTCTGGGTAACTACCCTGAGTTTACATACTGTGCACGATATGCTGTGGTATGGAGTACCTCTTTGGTTTGTTTGGGTCAGGTGTCCTGTCTCTGCTTCCTCCTGGCTTCCCCTCCTCCCTGGCAGAGCATGAGACTCACAAAGTCCTTGGTCAGAGTAAACATGACTTAGCAACAACTAAAAATATCAGTGTTATCAGCGCTGTTTCCAGGCAAAAAGTCAAAACCACAGCACTGCACCAGCTACTAAGAAGGAGAAAAATGATTGCTGCTGCTGAGCTCAGGGCACTGCTGTTCAGTCACCTTGTAATGGTGATTCAGTTGATATTCTAAAACAGACCTTGCAAATTTTTATTAAGATGTCTTGACCCAGCAATTTCTGAGTATATAATTTTTAAAACGGTTTCATCAAACATTACTGAAAGACAAAATTACAATAAGGCAGGCATAGAATCATAGAATAGAATCATATAATAGTTAGGGTTGGAAAGGGCCTTAAGATCATCTAGTTCCAGGGACACCTCCCACTAAGCCATATCACCCAAGGCGTCATCCGACCTGGCCTTGAACACTGACAGGGATGGAGCATTCACAGCCTCCCTGGACAACCCATTCCAGTACCTCACCACCCTAACAGTAAAGAATTTCTTCCTTATATCCAGTCTGTTTAAGTTTCAACCCGTTACCCCTTGTCCTATCACTACAGTCCCTAATGAATAGTCCCTCACCAGCATCCCTGTAGGCCCCCCTTCAAATACTGGAAGGCTGCTATGAGGTCATCCCAGTTAGCTTTACAAATTTTTAATTGACTTAACAATAGGTAGGTAATATTCATCAAGTTGACGCTCTGTAAAGAAGAATATGATTCTCCATAATTAATCCAAAATGAACTGATTCTCTCTGTCTGGAAAATCCAAGAGAACAATTGGATTTTGCAATATACCATACAGGTGAATAAAATGAAGACTTTGTGAACAGAAGTGTATTTATATGTGTTTAATTTAGATCTTCTCATCAAAAGCTTTTTGTTCTTAGTGTCTTCTATTTTGAGTAGGGAAATTGTTTTAAACTGAGACAAACCTAGATGTTCATAGTTATCATGGTACCCCCCCTGTTTGTGTGTAGATATGACCTCAGGATACAAATGTCTCTAGTTTTCTTTTTTTGTAAATGTTTTCTGAAAGTTCTTTTACCTAGAACAGATAAGCTATTTGTACTTGCTAATTTTATATATAATGTATTTTAATGTAATTGTGCCTTGATGTATGAAAGTGTTAAACTCTGAAACAAAAAAGAAAATATATAGTTACTTTTTAAGTGGGGCACATTCTAGCTTTCATATCTATATGGTTTAGTACTCAACACCAAAATAACCTCACTGATTTAGTAGCATGAGTTGCCTTAGAAATGCTAAAAAGAAGATAAAAAGAATAGGATTCTTATTTGATCATTTTGTCATTCAAGGAATATGGAAACTAAAATATGGGAAATTACCTACATGCTATTATGGTTTGAGTGAAGTATCAATTCAGTGCTAATTGAATAGAAAAATTGAAGAGAAATTAATATTTTAGGCCTCAAACCACTTTTGAGTTCTGCATAGGAACCTCTTGTTGCAGACTAGGATGGAGCCTGTATGTCGTAAATGTTCTTGCTGAAGTATAACATTTTGTTATAAATCTGCTTTCCATACCTTTTTTTTTGTTTGTTTGTTTGTTTTTTTCTTTTTAAAAGCAGTCTTACTGTGATATTATTCAGAAGTTGTTTGCAGTTCGGGCATTTAAAAATAATATTATACTTTGTTTTATTGAGTATTATTTTATTTAGTTTTATTCTGGCAGCTGCTCTGAATACATTTTGCTATCTGGGAAACAGAAGCAATTAACAATAAGCCCCACTCTGCAGTCACTGTAAAGGCATAATTGCTGTCACTTTGACTGAAATTTTGCCTGAGAAAAGACTGTCATCAGTTCTTACTTTTTAAACTAGATGCAATAACCTACACAGTGTGTACTGAAAGCACTCTTTATAAAAATTTTCTTAGAATCCACAACATTTTTTTTTCTGTATTTATTTGTGCTCATAGATTTTGAAAAATGCTTTTAAAATGAAATTATTTATTTTCTGGTGAAATTCCTAAGACAATTCATGAAAGGACTTTGTAGTGGCCTTCGTAGTGGCCCTAATCCTAACCCTAACCCTAATACTTTCCAAGTATTCTAGAAGTTATTAATAAAATCAATTTGGGATAGATTAAGTCTTTTTTTTGCTTATAACAGTCCAATTTCTCTGCATCTTATATATTTGTAACTTATGTACTGTGATCTAAATTCTTACACCAAATAATTTTAATGACCATATGTCAGATTGATTTTCACACAATATTGTAAAAGTTCTAATAAAAAAGTAAAAACAAACAAAAAAGACAACTGTCTAAATTTTTTTTCTTTAATATCCTAAGCTGGATTTTTTCAACAGAATTAACTGTGTTCTCTTTCAAAATTCTGGCCTTTCTAGAGGGCATTTGAAGTATTCAAAATTATTAAACAGCAGCCAAATGTAATCAAAGTCATAGCTTACAAAAATGGCGCAAGAAAGATCTTTGCTGGAGTTTCTGTGTCCTTCATTAAGCCAGTAGCCTCTAATAGAAGTTTTCTTGCATGCATAAAGTTTACTTGTAGCTTTTGCTTCAATCTCTAACATAAATATTTTTTTTTCTTTAAAATGAGTTTACATGACACTTTTCATCCTTCATACACTATTCCTAAAATATGTGAATTGTTAAAAATTCCTGTTAATGCTTGGAAAAAATGAACTACAGAATAATGTACAGTACTGTTTGTCATTAAAAAACAAAACCACAATACTTTTAAATCAGTCTTTAAGGATGTGGTTTTTTCATCCTATAATTTCTAGTAACAATCACAAAAATAAATGAGTCGTAGTGCAGTTAACTGTGATCAGTAAATTAGTCGAGGTTGGGTTTCTTAGTTCTAATTTTTTTTCCTGACCAAACGTTGATCATTAAATACATTTGTAATCAGTATTCCTTACCTCTTGCATTTATTTAGCTGCTGGAGGAGTGCTCTGAAAAGCTGAATCTGAGCATGGCTGCTCAATGAGTGTTCTTGGCAAACTGCACTGAAGCACTAGAACCTAAAGACATACCCCATGATTCCAACGTTTATATTTCAACTGGAGAGATCTTTTTCTATTTGTTAAAAAAAACCCCTAAAAGGTAAAAAAAAAAAGCCAAAACTGAGAAACCCCAGCAAATGGCTTAAGGGATGCAATTAAAAATGATTTTTATCCTGTCTTTTTGCATGGTTTAACAAAACTAATGTTTACTCATTTACAGCTCAGTAAGAGGATAATGTGCTTAATGAAAGAAAAATCTACTGACAGCCACATTTATTGCCCTTCATTAGCATTGGTACTTAATTTAATATAGATCTGAATAGACATTAGGGAGCCTGCAGGAGGTTAAATGGTGAAAATGTAAAGAGATTATTGAATTTACTGTTTAGTTTCAGTGACATCAAACAGACATAATTAATTAGGCTTATTCCACTAGTAAAAATAATCCAAAATGTAAGATGGGTTTAATTAATGTCTTTTTTTTTTTATCTTTATTTTGAAAATTTAATGCAGCAATATGGAGTTTCTACCACGCTTTCTTCATTTTAGATGGTTTGGTAAGACCATTATTAAAATTTTTCTTCTTCTCATTCTTTTACCATACTGGTAATGATGTTTTAATTTTTTACAAGTTTTTCACGAAGTGCCTTGTGAGATGCCTGCAGCAAATTTTGTAATGTAACATTAGCTTAAGTGGGGTTCAATATCACTTTCAAGATACCAATTGGATATTTTATTTAACTATTAATTCCACCTGCATTTGTGATAAAGACATTTTAATTGATCTAAGTTAATGCATTATAAAAAGCAAAATTATTATTAAGGTAGCGTATATGTATCTGGAAACTACAACTTGAGTGTACAATTCCAATCAGAAATGCAAAAAAGATAAATAGTTTAACATTATGTAAAACATTCCAATTTGTATAATCTTGTAGTAGTAAGATGTGTGGTATATTTTTTAAAGAGGTAGGGATAGCAAATAAGAGAAACAAATAATTTGCCTAGTTGTGTATTTTGTATATATGGTGTATGTTTTATATATATTTCCTTGCATATTTTTTCTATGTACTCTCTTCAGAAACAAGCCTTTTTTTAATTTTTCTACATAGTTTTAAAATAACATTTGCTATCTTGGGAAGCATTGGGAAACACAATTTAGTGTTAAATCTTTCATTCTGAATTTAAAATATTCAAAAGACGTTTCACTAATTCTTTTCTAGATTGATATTCTTTACTATAAATACATTTGAAGATGATGTCTGGTACTTATTACAGGCTATTTACTTAAGGAAATTATTACTGTATAACTCTCTATGCACATAAAAATTTTGTATTAATTACTCGAGCTTTTTTGATACAAGTCCAGTAATTAAAAGTTTGTTAATGTATTCATGGAGGTATTAATGAATGAAACATGTATTAGTAAGCCTGTGTCTTATGTAATTAATTTTATATATGACAAGCTGTTGTTGATAACATTAAAATTATTGAGTACAATATAGGTGATCCAGTCACTAGAATGCCTATAATGAACGGCCTATATATTCAGTAAAAGGCACAGATTGTTTTATTTGTTATTGCAAAGGTGTATGATGCAACTGCTATTATTGCAGTATTTCTGCATGGGTACTGCTAGAATTTATTAAAAAGTCTCCGCTGCTACCCAGTTCTAGTTTCTCCATGCATATGACTGAAGTGTTAGATTTTCAAATTCATTACGTGAGTCTTTTTTTTCTTCCTCTCATTTTCCTCTTGCAAGCCAAGTTCAAAACAAAAACTTCCGTGCTTTGTCTGCATATCTTTGGCTGTGTTTCACTGTGACATGCACTGCTGTTCTTTTAGCACCAAAATGTTGGCACGCGTTACTGAAAATTTCACACCATCTCTTGCTGGATCAGCAAGCTTAACCTACCAAAATCTGGTGTTGTTGAATGGTTTTTGACTGATAATCAATCTTTTTGCTGCTCGACAGTTGTTGCTGGGACACACACTAGAGCAGGTGGCAGATGTGCCTTGTCTTTTGAGAAAAGAAAGAGTAGGTGAGCTTGGGCACTGAGTAACATATTGTGTGTCCATTAAAAGGGTAAGTGTAACAGGAAAAAGTCACCGCTGTAAGTAGAAAAGCCACCAATACCAGAAAATAGGCCTTTTTACACAACTGTTTAATAGAGCTGGAAAATTACAGTTAATTGTGTAGAAATGCATGTGCTCAGAAATCAGAACTGATGTTAAACACATTCATAAATTCTCTGCATAATATTCCATAATACTTTTTTTGCCTGTATTTTTTTTTCTACTGATATGTGGTCTGAATGACAATGTACACATCTTGGAAAAGCTTTTGGAAAAGCTTTAGATTGAAGATGGGTTTTAGAGGTGTGTAAAGACGTAGAGATGGTACATATTTTATGTATTCTTTCTCTAGCCCAAGACAGGGAAGAGAGCAGTAGTATGATCTGTAAGTATAAAACACTGATTGCTGCATTTGAGTTCTTAATGCATAGATAATAAAGTCAAATGTCAGTAGCAAATCCTTTCTGCATGGGAATAGAAGATCAGTGATATACTGTAAAGCCCCAACCCTGCAAATATGTACAAGTGATCCCATGGAAATCGGAAAGACTTTTTACGCATTTGCAAGAGCAGCACCTTTGTGGAAATCTGTATTTCAAGTACTGCATAAATCACAAAGTCTTCCTGAATTCTGTCATCTCGCATATAATTTAATTGCTTCAACTGGTATAAATACCTGGTTAAAATATAATTCCCAGTAATGTTGATACCTTGGTTTATTTGGATTTATTCACCTTCTCATCTTTCTGACATTAAAATTTAAATTGAGATTTGCATTAAATAAATCAGGATTCAAGCGTAACTTGACAAATTGCATGATCTGGGATAAAAATGGAAAGCCATTGCTTCCCTTAATTTAATTCAATATTTATAATAAATACATGTGACATATCAATGATAATGTACCATTCTAGCAGAATGTTAGAAAAAAAAATAGGTCTCAAAATTTTAAACATATTTTGAGGAGAGTATTGTGGAACTAGCGTGGTGCAGAACTGTGCCAAGGATTTAATACTCTGCAGTATCTTACTCTACATAATTTGGTGAAGGTGGTTGTATTTAATTGTTAATTGGAAATATATGGGAGACCATGTACTTCAGTGTTTGTTTGCAAACACTTCTGTATTTAGTAGTTACTGAATTTCAGAATATATTTGATGTTTATATTTATTCTTCTTAATACCATATCTTTCTTCTGTCAGCTTTTAATGTACCACCACACCTATTTGCAATTGAGTTTCAAGTGTCTCCAGTGCACTGCTTCATTTTAATTTCATTAGTTACCAGTTTTTTAAACTGATACTAATTCCTTTGTGTTGAATTTAATTCCAGTGACAGCAACCTTGCCCAATAAAATAATCTCCTTCATAAAACGTTTGTGGATTTTATCAGTCACGCTACTGTGGGAAATAGGAATTCTAAACTTCATTTTCTATTCACGCATTTTTGAGTTTCTGTGTTTGCCATTTACCTTGATCTTGCTTCAGAGTTGCTAAGCTGGGGACAAAGGACTTTTGGCTTAATGAATCAATTGTGGACTTAGACTGCTATCTAAAATGGCTTTGCTCAGGTCTAATTCATAGTTCCTACTGAGAGTAATGTCAGTGGTTTCTATAGGAGCCTTCACAGTAATGAAACTAAGCACTTATACAACTACATGACTGTACCTACTTAAGCTCCACTGACAATAATGGGAACTAAGATGTCTAGCTCACATACAGGTAACTTAAAAGTAGACACCTAATTTAGCTGTGCAGATCCTAGTCTGAATTGATTCTTGAAGACAGCTTTTTGGCCAAAATGCTGTTGTTGCTATGCCATGTTCAAATAGGACTCTTCATCAGTAATACCTTTAAACAAGGGAGGTTCAGGTTAGATAAAAGGAAGCAATTCTTCTCTGTGAGTGTGGTGAGGCACTGGCACAGGTTGCCCAGAGAAGCTGTGGCTGTGCCACCCCTGGCAGTGTTCAAGGCCAGGTTGCATATGACCTTGAGCCATGGTCTAGTGTGATCTATCCCGGCCCATGGCAGGGGGTTGGAACTAGATGATCTTAAGGTCTTCTCCAATTCAAGCCATTTATGATTCTATGATTGCTTGTAAATCATACTGACAGGAATTCCATGCGTGGAGCATGTCACTGGTCACATGTGTTTCATCTGACTAGCACATCTTACTAGCTGAGTACAGAGCATTATGACCTACCACCAACTCTCATTCTGTGGACCACTATACCAAAAGGACACTAGGCAGGGAAACAATTAGTATATAAGCGTTTGCTTTTTCACTACTACCTAGCCAAAAAGTCTGTACTGTTTCAGTAGGATGTGTATGTTTCCACTGTTGTGTGCTGAAAGTGGAACTAAAAATAATGAAGAGACTATTGTGTCATTTATTAATGCATGTGACAAGGAGGCACTAGATTAAATAATCAATGTTTAATGTTCTTAATGCTGCATTTCAGGTCTGTATTTAAATGAAGAGATAAAGATTTATTTTTTTTTTTTACGAACATTTCGTTATCATGTGATCTACAAAATGAAATAATTTACTAAGACAGGTTCCAGTTGACAGGAATGTGTGGGAATACATTGAAGATAGGATATCTTTTCTACAAGGATTGTCAGTGAAATGATAGATTCTTACCGTTCTAACTATTGACTGATTTGGAAATGTTTCAATTCCAAGCAGCGTTTGAAATAATATAAGGCTTTTCCTCATCAACATGTAAAAAATAGTGGGCACATCTTATTTTTCAGAAAAAAAATTAATCTCTTCTATGAACTTGAAGTTAATACATTTTATTACAAATTTGCCTGTAATCACTGTATTATATGTTATTATTTCAGTGGATTTGTACCAGAATTTTGTTCTGAAAAAGGAATATGTTCTCATATGCAGAAGTACATATCACATAGTATAAGCTTATCCATCTTATAGGGTGAAGGTCTTCAGATACACAACAGGAATTTGTTGTAAACGATAGAAGTTTCCCCTTGAAGCATCATATATCAAAAGAGAATTTAATACTTAGAAAATAGCTTGGTTATATCCTGAGCCTTAGAATGACAAAAAGCTGGTCTTTGAGAGGGATGCCAGTAAAATGTGGATTATATTTCGTTTTAAGGAACAGAAAATTAGTTTTATTATTTTATGGAATTTATATTATGGAAAATTTAGATTCAAAACATTAGTAGAGATTCTTACAGCCCTTTCCTGTTGCAGGTACCTTTTTGAAATCTGAAATATGCCCATTTCTGAGCTATTTTGAAACCCTTCACAACATTGATGTCTCCCTCCTAGCTGCTTAATGCCACTGAACTCTTTACTGCTTTTTATACGTGTTTCTAGTGGTAAGATCCAACTTTTTATATGCTGTGTCTTTTCCTCCTTTAGATTTCCCACTTAACAAACTCAACTACTTCCTTTGGCACCAGAAGATACAGATATATTCCCTCAAAAGCCTCCACAGCTGATTTTGACAAACATTTGTCTAGATAATTGTCGTGGTTTAAACCAAATCCTCACAGTACTCTCACTCACTCCCCCCTTGCTCCCCCAACTCCTGGAGAGTTAGGAAGGAGAATCCAAAGAATGTAGCCCCCACGGGTTGAGATAAGAACGGTTTAATTGCTAAGGCACAGCACAAATCACTACTGCCATTACTACTACAAATAATAACGATAAAGCCAATAACAAGCGAAAAGAATACAACACCCCACCAGCCACCGACCCATAACTCACTCCACCCTGCCCGGCCGAGCACCGCATGCTCCCTCCTCCATTTCCCTCCAGAAATCCACCCTTCCAGCTCCCTCTCCCAGTTGCATCCTGGGCATCATGTGCTATGGTATGGAATACCTCATTGGCTAGCCTGGGTCAGGTGTCCTGTCTCTCCTTCCTCCCGGCCTCTCCTCTTCCCCGGCAGAGCACGTGCTCAGAAAAGGCCTTGAACAAAAACACCCTCAAAACATGCTCGCTATCAAGCAACTGTTCCCAGCCCAGAAGTCAAAAGTTCCCAGCACTGCACCAGCTACAAGAAGGAGAAAAAATGACTGCTACTGCTCAACCCATGACAATAATATATGTGGAGTCTTATTGCTGGCACAATAACCATAGAAAATATACGTTAGGCTTTAACTTTCTTTCCTGGTTTTAGGCTTCTGCCCATTAACTTTTGTAGTTTGTTAAAGGAATATGAGAAACCTTTGTGGTTTGATATTACTGGTATGTGAGGACTTTTTCCACCATGGCAGATTGACCAGATGCTTGACTTCTGGGAGCAATCAAAAGGCTAGAAGTTGTAAATTGAAAGTCAAAAGTGATAATATGTTAAAATACACAAACACACATACACACACATATAAATAAAACTAAGACAGGCGTGTTAAAATTGAAAATTCAAGAAATGCAAGCCATTGACATCTGTCTGCTCACTAACCTGTAGACTGCAGTAAGAATCTATTTGAAATAATTTAATATTTCTGACCCATAATGTAAAAAAGACCCCAAACCAAAGTTTCCAACCATTATCATCCTAGATCCAGTGACTGCAAACTCAAGAGAAAAAAAAAAAAGAAAAATATAGAACACTGGTAACTAAGAAGCATTCTCTTTCTTCTCTCTGGCAAATAGAATAAAATAGGTTGATACTTTATAATGCAAACAATCAATTGAATTTTGGGCTGAGAGCCAAATAAATTGAGTCTTAAGATTTTACCCAGTCTCTATATGTTTTTACCACCCTGCATTGTTGCTGCTGTGTCTTTAGGGCTTATTCATTCCATTTGGCATTTACACCTGTTTAATTCCCCAAATAATTTCAGGTTTACTTGAGTGTAAATATGGGAAGAATTCATATGACATGACATGAACAAATGTTAATAATTTCTTTTAAAAGGTACCACACCAAATATTAGATTTCGTGAAACAATTTGCATTGTTTCCAGGCTGCTCAAGTATAATCATAGGAATTTTTGCTTAATTTTTATTATTGGTTCCCTGTTTGTTAAACTAAAAACTTAATAGCTTTAATTGCTAATAATTTGCATATTTTCAATTATTTCCTTAAGTGAAATATAACTTCATTTGTAGAAGAGAAATATGGGTTTTTTAAAATAAAATCTAGATTTCAGATTCCTATCACACAAAACATATTGAAAAGCATTAATTATATGTTGCTGAACATAAATTTTAATTTGTCTTTTGTGAAAAGCATATAAAAGTCTTTTCACAATCTGGTGGCCTTCTTCAGTTTAAGTGGAGAGTAGCACCACGACCTATTTTCCTGAAGAGTTCATAGAAAAGGTCAGGGCAAGGGGATGAAATATACTGATTGGCAGAAAAGATGGGATGTTTGTAATTTTAATCAAATTTCAAGTGAAGACATACTTCAAATAATATGTCAGACTAGTGTTAGTGAGTTTAAAATCTAATGACAACTGCTGTCATTATTACTTAAATTTAACTAATGTGCCTGTGGCAATAAATGATGACACTTGAGAACATGCAGAAACAATAATCTGTCAAGTATTTAAAGATAAGGGAGTGACTGTAAACACACGAATGTGACCTGCGTATATGTTTCCCAGATGTAGAGGTATCTGAAGATTGCACCTAGACCTCCTCTCATCTGCTTTCTCTCCAGGGTCAATTAGCATCTCCTTTTATATCATGATGCTGCATTTTATTCCCAACTCTGAAAATCAATGAAAATCCGCTTGTATTGTAGTAATAGTAGCAGGTCCTTGTAGATGATCTAAATATTAAAGCAAGAAGGGCTTCTATGTCAGCTTGTCTGTTTTTTCTTACTGTATTTGTCAGTTTAGTAGAGTATATCCTCTCTCCCTACAAACTTTGTCAATCTTCTACATTTCATTGTCTATATTTGCTCTATTTCTGTCACATATCCTAGTCACATAAAGACTTCAATATATTCTTATCAGGGCTAGAAACTTCCTTCTAACCTTCCATCAAATCACATTTGTAACATTTCCAGTTACAGAAGCAGTGTGAAGCATAGGGGTAGGTTCAAGAGAAGCAGCAGTTAAAACAGAAACTAAGGAGTCCTGAAGACAGGAATGAAGCTGAAATACCTAATGACTCTGTTTAGACACCTTGTTTAGACAGGTTTAAGTCTGGGATTATAAAATCCTTGCCCTAGTTCCAAATGAGTGTTTTTATTATCCATGGCTGGTAAAGACTGATTCCCATGGCTATTATTTCTTTCTTCCCCATGGAATTTTTCATTATTGCTGCACATTCCAATTGCAACAAGAGAGAGATCTTGGTCCAGCCTGCACACTGGAGGTTACAAACACTCTCCTGGGAACTGTGAAATATGGAGCAGAGTCTGACAGACTGAGAAGATTATAGAGCCTGACCTCCCTCTGGCTGGGAAATACAAACACCTGTCCACTTCTATAAATGAGACTTCACCACTGTTCTTCAGGTTAGTTTTGTTTTGATTTGTTTTTTATTTAAATGCTCACTTTTGTTTTACTTTGTGATAAACTCAGTACTGCCAAAATTTTTCTCTGCACTTAGTATACCTGAAGTACCCCCTGTTGAGGGAATGTTGCTTTGGAGGTTCCTAGTTTGTGAGCTCCAAAAGTCGGAAGGAGCCAAAATTCTCAAATCAGATAGGATCATGGTCGCTTAAGGGTACGCAGGAGCATCAATGGCAATGCACAACAGACAATTTCAGATGGCAAGAGTTGAGTTTATTGTTGAAAAAAAAATAAGTGAACACAGACACTCAAGAGCCTGATTTTGTGTCTGTGCTGCTCTGAAGTGGCAGAAGTATATTCATTACCATGTACTGCCTGCCCTCCATGTACATAACCTCATTGACCTCTCAGTCAAGACTGGGAACAAATAGTCATACTTAACATTTTTTGGCCATACAGATTCCTGGAGGACTCAACTCCTATTGTGCTTGAAGCTCCCTTGCAGGCTTGTATTATGGAATACAGACAAGCTTGACCTTCAGAGTAGTCCTTCAGCCTTAAGGCATACTGTTGAATGTAACCCTAAAGAGTTGGGAAAATTTTTGTTATCACATTCTTTGGCTTAGCCAGCTATAATCTTCCTAAATTCACCTTTAGGCATATACTTGCTCTTATCATTCAGTGTCAAGCAAACTCTAACTTCACCTTATGTACTCTTTCATTATAATTTAAATCAGCTGCCACTTCTTTTTTAAGTACCAATCTGCTCAGGAGCAAACCAAACTACACTTATTGTAGTATAACTAAATTGAAAAACATCCTTTTGCTGTGGTACACAGCCAACTTGTAATACTTGTTTATATGGTAAATAGTACATAATATATGTCCAGTAAGTATATAAATGAATAACCTACTAAAATCATGTCACAGATTTAGATTAGATTTATCAATGCATGTTAGAGCCCCTTCTTCCAAGGTTGAATCACCATCTGTAATTCCCAAATAACAATCAGCCCAACTTTTTACTCACTGGTGTTACTCATCTGAGATTTTGCGATACGTTTTCCAATGTTAGTTTTTCGACCAGTAAACTGATCTTGTAAACACCTCTTTACTACCAGATCACTGTTTTCTTGTGATCAAAAGTGGAATTAATGGATGAGTCTTGTGAAGGTGTTATTCAAGATAAGCTGTTCATATGAATTCTTAGGTGCACCTTCCTCATTACTGCAGTCTCCTATGACTTGAAACCTGCATTGATAGAGGAACTAAGAGATAGTCAAGCCAGTGCCTTACACAGTCAACTGAAATGTTTTTTTTCACACAAATGGGAGTTATTAACAGAAAAATTAATGTCCGTAAGAAGCTTCTTCATAAACTGTTATTGTTCATAAAGTGAAAATTCACTTATTCTGTATCGATAAGTGGTTGATATTTGAGGATGTCCTGTTAGAGAGGTTATTTTACAAGCTCTTCTGTTTGATGCTGTACAATTATTCAGGGTTCCTATTTCTGAAATGGGTTTAGTAAAAATTTCCTGCATCCTAAATGAATAATAATAATAATAATAAACCTTTTCCCATTGTTTAAAAATGACTGAAACACACAGTTAATGCCATTCAGTGAAGTCTCACTGCATTTCCCAGTCTAGCATTGTTACTTTTATCTGTGGTAGGTAAGAACTAATGCTCTTTTCCCATCTGTATTCTATCTCACATTCTAGTTTTAAATAGGATTTAAAAGGCTATTTTGAATGTAAGAATATGCACAATATAGCTGCATTAGCAAGTCCTTTAATGCTGGAACTTGATTAGTGGCAGCGGGAATGTTAAGATTCAAATGTGGCAAATTTCTAACAATTTCATGCCAACTGCACGTGCTGGTTGGTTTTGACAGCAACCACAGAATACCTTCTTGCCAACTGCAAGTGCATATTTATGCTGTTTTGAAAGTAAAGATAAGGCAAAATTTGTAAATTCTACAAGTAATAGGGAGAGCTCTGGGGAAGCTACATTTGGAGAAGCTACATATGAGTTAACAAGTTGTTAACCAGAGAAACAGATCTGTGTAATGACAAAGGAACTTAAGCTACACACACTTTAAGAGATTTTACAGTGGTCTAGCTCTAGTCTGTGCAGTGGATTTATGAAAGGGCTTTAAGTATACATCTGGAGCATAACTGTTGGTTTTATTTCATCTAAAGAATATCAGGTTTACATTCTTTGATGCAAAACATTTGATGTGATACAAATCAAAGCGCACTAAACAGAAGTTGTAGGTTCCTCACTTAAAAATGCAGTCTTTGCTTGAACTACAATATTAATGTAGCTGCATCCTTGATTAATAAAAGGAACCACAGTTTTTCAAATGTAAATTTGAAATTAACTTCTTGAGAAGTAACTTTTGGTACAAAATGGCCCCTACTAGATTAATAGATTTATGAATTCGCATTCTCAGTCCTGGTAAATTACTGTAGCTGTACCGAATTCAATAAGGTTATCTAATTTGCATTCTAATCTGTGGACAGTATGAACTTCCATAGGTTAATAGTCACTAATGATATTTAGTTGGGAAACTAAACCGTGGTTTAATGAGAGTTTGTTTTGTTTTCAAATCAATTACCAATTATCAATAAGAAGATAAATTATCTTTTTCTTAGAAGCTTAAATACCTGTGAAAATCTCATCCATTTACACTTTAGTAGGTTTAGAGACATATATATTAATATAATCAAAACACACTTTATATTTCATAATAAAGTAGCCTCATGATCAAAAGACCTGTGAATTGAAACCAGTTTTTCAAACGAACTGACATGCATCATACATCTAATGTAATCTAACTGTAATAATAGCAGTATGAGGCTTACATTTACAAAATTATGTGTATAGACACATTCCATTAACATTAATGGAACTTAAGGCTAAGGATCAAATGTTTCCTGTGTTAATTATCTAACTGCCACTGATTTTAGTGATCTTGGATTACTAAATAATTTTTAAAGGCCTTCAGCCCATAAGTTTTTAAATCTATCCAACTTGGACTGAATTCTTATCAATACAATGAGTATATTTTTTGGCACAGTTTTGATCTGTAGCTAGATAGCTACTGATTCTATTTCTGCATGCAATGTACAGCAATCTCCTTTGAAGATTTAATTGTTAGTGCATATTGTGCAGAGGCAGTACACATTTTAGAGGTCATTTTGTAGTGGTCAGAAAAATAAGAAAACTAACAGTTGAACTGAAGTAAAAATGTCGTTTCTATAATGTAGTGTCAGAGATGGAACTCAAACAATGTACAAAAGGTTCATGCTTAATTTTCCTGAAGCAGAAGAAATGAGAGGCTTTTCATTTTTGTAGGTGAGAAATGAAAGGTTCCTCTCTGCTCAGTGATAGAGGCATGCTAAGGTGAATTTTAATTATGACTAAATTGTGGTATTACTCTTTCATACCCTGAACATCTGTTCCCTTCAGGAATGATGATTTATGCAGGCTATCACTGCAGACAGCTTGCTACAGCTTATGTCACGGTTAGTAGGAAGCTGGTGATAGTATTTCAGAAAATACCAGCATCTAAGTGGAGACAGGCCAGTGTGTATTTTTAAGGTAATAGGGAAAGGAGTGCATGATGTGTCTATTTTTAATTTTGAAGCCAAATACTGACTTCTTCTTTTTTTTTTTCCTTTTTTTTCCTTTTTCTTTCAGACCATCTGTCATTAATGAAGAAGTGTCTTGGCCAGTGGTGGGCCTGGTTCTTCATCATGGTGTTAAGCAAAAGAAAACCAAGCCTGTCATTTACAATTGCATGTAGAAAATTATTGAGGGGCCCTCTGACAGAATTTTAGTGTTTAAGAACTGCAGAGGGTGGGATAACTATGAGACTATTGCATCACAAAATCAAACGGAAAAGGTAACCTTTGTTTATTAGCATGTTTGAATGAATGCATTTCTGAAGTGCCTTCATTGTTAATGCAGTCTTACTGCTTTCATGTAATATAAATTATTCTTAAAAAACACCCCAACCAACCCACCTCCCTCCACACCAAAAAGAAAACCCAAACAAAAAAAAAAAAAAGTACAAAGACTTGGAATTAAAAACAAATCAAAACAAAAAGCAGGAACAATATATATGTTCAGGTTAGATAAGGGGAATTTTACATCTGTGCTTCCTCTTTCCTGACATCTCCCCCCCCATTAATCTGCTTGTCTTTGCCTAGTAGTCACCTGGCTTCTGATTATTTCTTTTTCTACTTTTGTGTGTGCTGTCTAACAGTACATTATCTGAGGATTTATTACCAAGGAACATTATTTCTCTATTATCTGAGGCATGGGTTATATATGTTTGAAAATGACCATGCTTGAAAATATGGTCAGTTTTTATTGGGTAAATATTTAATTATAAATGTTCAGAAGTTAAAATATTTGTTTTAAAATATGACACTGTGACCATATAACGACATATTTTAAAGTTATGCTATATAGAAGAATCTTTTTTCTTTTATAAGTAATTTTAATACTTTCTTGCCAATTCAGTAGGTTTTAGAAGTATTGATGTCATTGTTTTCAGGTGAGTCTAGAAGGTTTTACGTATTTGTCCCAAAACAAGTATGGTTTATTTACTTCATATCACCTATTTATATTATGGCTCTCTAATATATTTGGAAGAAGTTTCTAAAAATAAATTTTAAATACTTTTGAAACCTAGGGCTGATTCACCACATGGAATACTTTACAAAGGTTTCCACTACATGTAAGGAGTTTTGAATGCCTGGAATATTAGTGTTCAGACCTTTCTGAATTCTGTAGTCCATTTTTTTTTCTTAAGTCTATAGGATAATATGATTATTGTAGATCCCTTCCAAGTGAAATAGCCTAGTCTATTGTAGTCTAGTCAAGTCTAGTCTAATTTTCATCCACTAAAATAATACCCAGGAGAACTATATCTGGGTCCATTAATGAAGTGTCATATATTTGTCAGTTTTCTAATGTTGCTTGTGATAGATGTCACACAATAATTTGCAATATAGAACCAATATTTTTACTGTCAGTATTGGTGCTAATATATATCAAGAAATTGCATGCAAATGTGAATAACTTCTGCAATAAATGTTCTTAGAAACTTTCAACATGAAGATAATCAAAATACGCAGATCAGATTTGTACATTGGAGCATAAAAGTTCAGCAATGAGTTTTGAACACCGTACAAATTCAATGGTTGATACAGTATTAATCAATCTTTTGTGTTTTTTTACACTTGGATGTCTTAACTTAAAACACTAATTATTAAACTGATATCATTGAGGCCTTATAAAGGTATGGACTGCTTGTAAAGGGTATCCAAAAGTGACTGAGGCCATAGTTTTGAACACATTTGTCAGTGTATTCCACCGCTGTTGTTAAAAAAAGGCTCACAGTGTGTGCACTGTCACTGTAGGATTTCCTCTGCTCCCTGGACAGCATAAAGGTTTCATTCCATCCTTCAGTGAACCATGTAAGGAAGATGACATATACCAAAAATAAACCAATTAAAATCATCAGCTTTAGTCTGGAATAGTTTCTTGAATCTGATTCACTTGACACTCAACTAAATACTTTTTTCCAGCACAGGAAAGTAGGTCACATAGGAGTGGAAAGAAACAAATGAATATGAAAAACTGTTGGGAGAATTCCAGTATGTATGTCCTGCTTTGTGCAGGGGAAGGAGAACTAAGGCCAAAGGAAAAGCTGTATGTTTATATGCAACTCTCATTTGAATTTTATACAGGTGTCTGATCCTCCACTGAAGATTAATGTATAAAGGTCGACACATTTAAAACAGATTGAAAATCAGTGTCTCGGGTATTAATACAACAGTAATTACAAAATAGAAAAATATTTTAAAACTTCAGAATGGTATTTCTTCCAGACTAGTGATTTAAAAAGATAACATGTTTTGTGCTTATAAATTGTAAACAAAAATAAATGACCATAAAAATTGCAATACTCTGTCAGACTGGGCTTTTATCTAGTCCAATATCCTGTCTTTGAGTGGATGTCTAACGAAAAGTGGAAGAATAAAGGCAGCATATGGTACGTATAGTGCATATGTTGATAATTTCCTAGCATACTGCCCTCAGCTGGGACAACTCCAGTCATGGTGTATTCAAATCACAACGTAAACAGAAGCAGAGTGTTTTCCTTTCCTTTGGATACAAATATTATTTGTTTTTTGAATGGGACATTATTCCTTCCCTTTGCAGCATCATTCACTTAACATGATTTGAAAAAAACCCAATTGAAATGTGGGTTTTTTCTATGTATAATAAGCCAAATGTTCAGCAGATTGTTGCTATGGTGTGAAAAGTGTGTTTATTTCTCTGTAATCGGTTACTATTTCTTTTCAGAATTTTACCTATCAATGAAAAAGTGAGCCAGCTAGACAGAATGATGTGAAGTCACCACATACTAGTGGTGTCTTGGCAGGAAGGTCTGAAGTGCAGCTGAAGGATGTTTGACTCTTTTAGTTCTGAAAACCTGAAAAAAGTGATAACATTCTCATTTCAGTTAAGCTACATCTGTATCACTGAATGAGACAAAAAGACACACTGAACAATAGCTGTCACTGTTTCAGTTCTCAAAAGGGAGATTTACCAGACAGTACAATCTTCATGGTCTTCCTCCCATTTCTATTTAAATCATTGTACAGCCTTCTGATGGAAGAGCTGCACATCTACCACTCAGTAATCAATACACTGATGTATACCAAATAGGATTCATAAATCATCGAAGAAAAATATTTTTTCCATTATGAAAATGCCTATCCTTAGGCAATTAAAACTGGAAAGAATAAGAATATTTAGAAAATATGCAAGAAAAGGCAAGGTAACTAGTGATTCCACACCTCCACCTCATTTGTTTTATATTTGAGCAGTTACGAAACAGTTTTTCTGTCCCACCAAAGTTTAAAAAATATCTAAAATACTGTTACTGAGCTAAGAGCTTTCCAAACACTTTTTAAGACTGAAACCTGAGACCAGAATTTGATATGGGAGACTGAGTGCAGGTCTACTTTCTGTTCAGTTCTGATTAGACTTTAACCTTGTTCTCCCAAATCTATTTTAAATGAGCTAAGGAACCTTTAGCTGTAAAGGATCAGATGCTACAATCAGATACTATTAGAGCACCTTGATCTCATTTTAAGAAACTGTAATATGTTTACATGTTTTCCCATCTTCTCTTTTGTCAGGAAGTGTTCTGAATTAGAACTGTGCCAGAAACATGCTGTTTGGGCCTAAATATGGCAAATATGTGTGAAACTGATTAAGTGGAGGGGAGTATTTTGTGTTTTAGCAATTGTAAGATGTATGCAACACCATCAGAAAATTCTATGTTTGTTTTGTAGAACAGCATTGAAGCTACTGTAATTAAAACTGCAAGGGAGAAAAAGGGAAAAAATATCCCTATCCAACAACCAAGGAAACACAAATCTTTATCTCTCAAGTTCAGTGAGCAGTGTCAGTTGTGGAATGTGGATACTATTGAGGTAGGAGATGTGTTTTTCACACTTGAAAATGTGTTATTGCAGTTGACTCTGGGATTTTTAAAATGGACACATCCCTCTTAAAATTTACAATATTCATACTTGGCTCTTTTTTTTCTATGAGTGCCTTGAAAAAGCTTAGGATATTCACCTGACTGATGGGTGAATAATGTCATTTGTATTTTCCTCTTGCCTCTCCTTTTCAACAGTTCCATGAACAATGAATTTTTCCTGGTCAAAGTATTGCCATTTCTGTCATCAAAAAGTAACTTGTGTGCTATCTGTTGCAGACTTTCTTCCAAAGAATGACAGGTAATTTCACTAGCATCATTTCAGTGACAGTTTCTGCTTTTATTACACAACTCCTGTAGTGATGATTCACCTCTCTCATAAATCTGGCATTCACCAAATAGTATTGCGCAATATAAAACCAGCTATTGTATATATTCCCAAGTATTATTATTTCTGTACAAACTAGGGAAAGGTAAGGTAAATATTCAGTAAACAATTATTTTGAAGTATGTGTCACAAGCAAATAGTATTTAAAAGGACACTATCAAGAAATACATGTTTTAAATTGAAGTATGTGACTATGTTATTCAGTCTGAAAACCTGGCTCAGCATAACATTCTAATAGTGGTAGTACTGATTCTCTTAAAATGATAGTTGTAATGCATAACTAGGAAAAATAAGAACAATGTGGACATGGGCAATAAGCATAACGTAGAATTTGACAGTGGGCACAAGAAATGGATAGTGATATCCCCTATTGATGCTATACAACAAGCCAAACCATTATGAAGTTTGGGGCGTGTTCTAAATGCTTCTAAACCAGAGTTTGTATATTTGCTAGCATAATAAAAAGTTATTTAGAATTAAACATTGAAACTAATACAAAGCCATGTATTTGTATGTTTAATGGGAATCAGAGGTTAAATTAAGGGATTGTGACATTTCTAGAGGTTAGCATATTTTTTTTTATTCAAAGCATAAATACTCTAGTCAAAAATATGCACTTATCATAAAAGCGTAGTAGGGAAAATCAAGCCCATCTTTCTCTTCTGCTACACCCAGTGTTAACTCAGTTTTGTGCTAATAGGCCATATGCTTTCCACTGTTAAGGAGTCTTTTGCTGAAGTCACTGTGTAGCTTTTAAGACATTGCTATGTTATGTTGCTGTCCTACCACAGCCAGCTATGGTCTGTGAATGCACATTAAACATTTTTGCACAGCATATGTATCTGTTTGTGTGCCTAAACTAATTAGAATTGGTAACAGCTTTCTTTCTGTATCTTTGTCAATAAAGTCTGTGAAGTAGAGCATCTTGCTCCAAGTACATATGCAGTCGCGGATAGAAGTAGATTAATTCTTCACAAGCATCTCAATTTTTTTATTTCATTTTGTACTATTTCAGCTGGTAAAAAACACAAAACATTTTGTGATATTGGCTTTTTCTTTTTGTCCCAGGGCTAACTTGGAATATTTTATTTCTCACATTTCTAATAAGTTTGCATATATATATATGTATACATTTAAGGCTATACTTGCCAATGTGTATAGTCTTTACCGGAAATCAAAGAATTGACAGCTGTACTTCCGCACACATTTTACATGGGGTATAGACGACATTGCAAAGGCATTTGTTCTCCAAGTGGTAAATATTTATTTTATAGTTGTTTTGAGCATATTCATACTATGGCTGGGCTCTTTTGTTTGTCTTAAGGTATTTGTTAAAGAACTAGGTCTTAATTATTTGCAGTAAGAGTTTTGGGTTTTTTCAAGTTTTCAGACAGTTACACACTGAGATGAATCTTACTTCTCCAGTGAGGTACTAATACAATGAATGTGGAGAAAAAGTTGTCAGTGTCAAGTATGGTAAGTAGCATTTGTAGGACAGGCTTTCTGTTTACTGCATTGAGGACTTCAAACTGAAAAGTGAATCTAGACTAATTTTTTAATCCTTTGTTTAGGTTGGTGCCCTTAAATTGAACTAAAAATGGCAAATAATAATTAAGCTCATGAATAAAGTTATTTTTTATGTAATTCTAGCACTTTAATATTTGCATAATTTTTCATCTTTTCTTAGTGTTTGCATGTCTTTTTTACCTGTAGGAACTCCCTTAATCTGAGACTCTCTCTTTCAGTTTCAATGGAATAACACAGTTTCTCTCTTCTATGGTCTATATGGTCTATAAATAAGACATCATTCCGACTCTGCTGAAGAAGAGTTATTTCTTTGAGCTTTCATTCAGTGTTTTCTAACAAATAGCTATATCTTTATACTATAAATTTAATTAGGCATGAAAATATTTATCTCTATGACATTTTTTCTTTATTCCAGAATAGCTTCATTATGCAGACCAAAGATTTTTAGTACAAGGTTTTAAATAAATGAGCTTAAGAGCTTCAGACTTTAGAATTGCCTGTGTCTGTAAATAATTCTAATATCATGGGAGATGTGTGCAAAGAATATGTAGCATTTGTAAGTCATTAAAAGGAGACTTAAATTACTTGGGTTGTACTCCTCAACAAATGTCTATGTAAGTAGCTAGATTATTTCTCTTCTAGTCCTAACCACTTTCTGAGAAGCAAATATGATTTAATCCCAGCTAGAAGTAGATTTTTCGGAGTTATTTGACCCTCCTCACAAGCCAGATAGCATTCCCTGGCCACGTTAAGGAAGAGAGAAGATTCTCTTCATTATGACCACTTTCTTGTAAATTCAGTTTACAGTTCCTTTCAGGTCAAAGATATTTAAAAAAAAAGTCTTGCTTATTAAAGAAGGAAAAGAATATAGAGAATGCATATGGAAACAGATGTAATAAGAACAGCATGATAGCCTCAGCTATTTCCCAAAACCGCTCTAGGAGAAACTGGACTCATAGCCTGTCAGTACTGCTGAAAAAAAAGAACCCACTGATATATTCAGTCTTCCTACTCCATATGACAGAACTATTTATCTTTTGGTGGCACTTTCAATTTCTGATACTGATGACACCAGTGGCATGTTGGATTGTAAAATATGGATTAAGCCTTTGTGTGCCTTGTTTTCTTTAATCACAGACTATGTAATTGTATTGCAGCATTTGTGTGTAAGTATGAGTGTCATGGTTTAAGCTCAGCCTGTCACTCAGAAATCATGCAGCTGTTAGCTCACTCCTCCCTCTTCCTCCCTCCACTCCTGGAGGGAGTGGAGGAGAATCAAAAGAATGTAACTCCCACGGGTTGAGATAAGAACCATCCAGTAACTAAGGTATAACACAAAACCACTGCTGCTACCACCAATAATAATAATGATAAGGGAAATAATAAGGGAAGAGAATACAACTGCTCACCACCTGTCGACCGATACCCAGCCTGACCCGAGCAGTGATCTAGCCCTTCCGGGTAACTCCCCCTAGTTTATATAGTGGGCATGATGTGCTGTGGTATGGAATACCTCTTTGGTTAGTTTGGGTCAGGTGTCCTGTCTCTGCTTCCTCCTGGCTTCCCCTCCTCCCTGGCAGAGCATGAAAAACTCAGAAAGTACTGGGTCAGACTAAACATTACTGAGCAGTGACTAAAAACATCAGTGTTATCAGTGCTGTTCCCAGGCTGAAAGTCAAAACCACAGCTAAGAATAAGAAAAATGACTGTTACTGCTGAACCCAGAACAATGAGTTACTACATTTCTTTCTAAAGTAAATATTTCTTTCTAAACTAGCATTTAAGTATAACTCAGTCATGATGAAACACTTTACTCTGTCTTCATTGTGAACTCCTGTGACAAAAGTTGATGCAACTACATGACCTGTATGCCAATCAACCCAGATATTTCAATTGCCTTTTTGAATTAGGCAATATGTATTAATTTTCTTCTTATAAGAATTAAGGAACTTTTACACATTGGAAGAATTTTTGGAAGAAGAATGTATGAATAGGTAGACAGGAGTCCCATAAAGTTCAACAAAGGGAATTGCTGTGTCCTGCAGCTGGAGGGCTATAATCCAATCCACCAGTATAGGCTGGGGTAGGAGAGTAAAGAAGATGGATTGTTATTCTTCTCAGTAGTATTCATTGAATGGATAAGAAGCACTGGGTACAAATTCAAGTGCAGGAAATTCCATTTAAATGTAAGACAAAATAAGTAAAAAAAAAAAATCAGTTTTCCCAGGGGTGTTATGGAGTGTCATGCTTGCAACATTCAAAATGCCACTGGAGAAAACCCTGAACAGTCTGCTCCAGTATGACCTGTCTTTGATCAGGGAGCTGGACTAGAGAAACTCTAGAGGTCCCTTCCAACCTAAACCTCATCCTGTGAAGTTACTTGGTGGACTGCAGAAATGCATCAGAACCATTCTAAAGAATACTAAGCATACTGTGGCAGAGAAAGTTTTCTTGGCTTTTGTTGGCTGATTGCTGTCATTTCATCTGGTCATGTTTCTCTAATTGCTTCAACACTGAATGTTTTGAAAATAGAGATGAGCATCTGCAAGTTAGCCACAATTAAAAAAGCAGCAAATTTACTGGGTTTTCTAAAAGACTTCCACAAGCTTGATAAATGTTATCCAAAAGGTGGCACAGCTGCTTGCATAAGTGAGGGAAAACTTCCTTCCCAACAATTGTAGGACAACATAGCCATAATGAATCTGACTAGTTAAAAAAAGAGCCTGACTGAATACGTAAATGTGGAAACTTGACCTCGGCAAAATTCCTCTAGTGCTAACATAAAAACAGGAGAAAAGTGGGAAAAAAGAGAAATTTCAAAATGAGTTCTGAAGAAAAGTATCTTCTTCATTCATGATTGTTTGCTATGTTTTTCTCATGTTGCATGGATTTAAGCCTCCTAAACCTCCTAATGACAAAACTTTTGCA
This sequence comes from Melopsittacus undulatus, assembly GCF_012275295.1. Lineage (NCBI taxonomy): Eukaryota > Metazoa > Chordata > Aves > Psittaciformes > Psittaculidae > Melopsittacus > Melopsittacus undulatus. The sequence continues at coordinate 22,789,169 of NC_047534.1, forward strand.
TGAACTAGATTGCTGTAGGCTTGCACTATACTTACATTCATCAGGATAAATATTAAACAAAGAGATTAAAACTCTTATATGACCAAGATGGGGTGAAATTGAATTAAAGTGCTCTCTCTTTTTGTCTTAATATGGTTATAATCATCGCACAAATACATGGAGATAGTATGCGTTTAATGCCTTTCCACTTCATTCTTTGCTCCTATATGAAGAGCAGTACCAGTCAATAATTACCTTGTGTTTCATTTTTGGTCTTAAATTTGCCCAGATTTTAGTTTTATCTCTGAACTTCAGCACAAGTGCAGATGAAAACCTGCTTTTAAGTTCCATGTGACTGGAGTGATTAATTCATGCAAAGTTAAACTTTCACATGTGATTAAATAGGTTTTATAAATTGTTTTAAAACAATGGAAACAAGTGGTATGTTGTATTTTGAATTAATGAAATTTCACTAGAGGAGATGAGATAGCACAGTAAATAGAGTGAGGCTTCTATTGCACAACAGAACACTGTGAGCACTGAGGCGAGTTTGTTACTGACATACATTACCTTATTCTGTGGAGATACTGTAATGTGATTATTCTCCTGCAGGCCATCACAAGTTGTCACTTCTGGTTGCTGTTGGCTTGTATTTGCTGTGGTCCCATACACTGCTGTTTGCAAAGTCATAAATTGTGGTGTACTGCCTGGAAATGTATGTCATTTCTGCACATCAACTGACTGAGGAGTAAATTTAAGGCTATTGTGACTCATTCTCTGTGCCTGGAAAAAAATAATTTTCTGCAAAATATGACATCATAATTCTGAGTACCAAGTAAAATTTTGCTGAGTTCTTTGTAGCCTGAGTAATTCAAATGACTTAACTAAGGAGAGCAGTCGTTTCAGTCTGAGGCTCTTTTTGCTTTCACATGGCAAGTTATTTAAATCTATTAATTTTCAATGCTGACCTGTTATAAGCTATTCTAGTTTAAAAAAAATGTGCAGGGTGGTAGAAGTGGAGAAAGAGGCATAAAGTGTATTGGAAAACTACCAAATGTCCCCTGCAAATGGACCCTATTCAGAATCAGTAAGCGTATGATGAGTGAAGTGGTTTTGAATATCGCCTTTAGATTCCATGCTGTTACAAGGCCAGCCCTGAACATGGCAACTCTTATTTCCACACACAGTACCTCTTCACTCTCAATTTAACCCAAAAATCTGATGAACCCATTACTCCATACTTGATTTCATGGAACAAGGAGTAGATATAGTTACAAATGATCAATCACAAGCCGTGAACCAAAGCAGCAAGGCATTAACAATTCACACCATTTCGGTCCACTTGCTCAAGCAGAAGATGTGCCAGCATATTTAATGCACAGCTACTTCGTTCATTTCGTTCAGTTCAAGAAAAACCATGACTCATGATCATTTTAGGAACTGAGGAGACTTCATAGGTTTTCATGCCTCCTAACCACTGAGTGTTTGAGTTTGCGCTTCTAAACAAAATAACCAGGTGTTTAGTAAAGGTCACAGAGATAGATAAGTTTTTAAATTAAATTTTTCCCAGGTTAAAAATATATGGAAGGATGACCTGGGAAACAATTCCCATAATAAAGCCAAGTTGTTTTGTACAAATTTGTATTGTACAATCAACATCTTGTTCAGCAGTATTGTAACACTGTAGACCCCACAGGCATATGCCGTCAATTTAATGGGATCACTGAAAAAGCAAAACAGCTGTGAAAGATTGCTTTAAGTACAGCAATCGTGTACTTGTCATTCTGTTCAATGGTGGAAAAATCCAAATTCGGGTAGGCATCAGTATTTAAGAAAATGACTGCTAAAGCATCTCTCATAAGTACCTTAGGGACAATAGGATTTGACATATAGCATGTAAACAAAAGTACACAGCAGCTGTTAGATGAGTTTTTGTTTGAGTAAAAGCACACTGACATAATTTAAACAACACAGGAAGATGCATGTTTTCCATCATTCAGTTTCCCTTTATAAACCTCAATTTTGGATAGCACTTACCAGTTCCCCTGGACAAAGAGCTGTGTGGTGCTTGCTAAAAATACGAAACAGTGAAGTATGGTGTATGCTAGCACAATCTCATGCCCTCTGTATAATATATATACAGTGCTTGGTATATATTGAAAGTTCCTTCAGGAAAAGCCTTGCTCTCAGGAAGTGTAAAAAGAATATTTTAATCATATTAAAGAGATTTATTTTTCCCATAGAGGAAAAAATTTTTTATTTATTTCTTGTAATTCTGATACTGTTATTTATTTAAAAATACTTTTTTTAAGAAAGTAAGAGAAATTGTTGTAGAATAATATTGATGCTTATGCTCCAGTCATTCCATGAGTCTAAGTAAGAAGAAAGTTGATACATTGAATTTTGAGGGATTCAGTTGTATTTTTTGGCAGTTCTCTTGTGGTGATTGCAAATTGCCGTAGGGTGATTTTCCCATTCCTTTACAAATGTTCTGTCTACTTTTTGTGGATATCCTACTGGGCTTTGGATTTCATGCTTTCTGTCACTCTATTTGATCAACACTGCACTCATCATTTTCAGCAAATTTTATGCAAGACAAAGAAAAAATCAGAGTTTTCTCTCCTGTTTGCCACAGTGGCTTCGTGCCATTATCTCCATCAATTTAAAATCTCTGGGGTTTGTTTTACAGAAAATTTCTCATCTCTGTTCTTCAGAGAATTGTAGAATTACCCTGTAAAACAATTATTTTATTCAAGGAAATTCAATGTTTGTCATGTGAAGTAAAAAAATCAGTGGGGGGACGAATAAAAACACTGAAGGTATATTTATACTGTTCATCTCAACTGAGGAGCAAAAGTCCTCAGGTACTCTTCTTTTATCCATGGCTCACTTTCTAGTAGTTAAGACTGCTGCAATGGGAGAAATTATTCAATTAAAAATTAAAAAATGCAGAGGGATTCTGGTGCAGTATTTTAGATTCTGCATGAAAAACATGAAGAAAAGGAATTGTCTGTTATTTAAAATACTTTCCCTAACTTCTGACTGCCTTCTTTTGCTCAGCTTCCCTTGACAGGAATCTTCCTTCCTTTAAAATTTATTTCACTTTCTAATCAAGTACTCATTTGTCATCTCTCCCTCTCAGGAATTCCATGAATACCTCACAATAAAATCTCTAACCTTCTGAGAGACATACATCACAATGAGTCGTTCCTAAACCCTACTAGTTAGCTCAGACACTTTTTTTCCAGGGGTTAGTCCTTGTCTTCTTTTCCTATGCTCAACACACTGTTAATGACCTTCATAGTCATGCTTCATAGTTCAACATTTGTAATGCTTGATCTGCTATAATGTTGAATGGACTATGCAATGCTTGACAAAAGACTATAGATTCTTTGCACCTTGCTATATAGACTGTGGTCTGTATAAAGCCATAATATCAAAGCACTCTTCTAAAGCTGGAAGATATTTTATGGAGTTATTAATGATACTCTTAGTTTTCAAAAGGGGATTAGTTCTGACTGTCATGGTTTAAACCCAGAAACCACGCAGCCGTTTGCTCACTTCCCCTCCTTCCTCCCCCCAGCAACGGGAGGGATGGCAACAAGAATCAAAAGAATGTAACTCCCATGGGCTGAGATAAGAACAGTAGAACAGTCCAGTAACTAAGGTATAACACAAAGCACTGCTGCTACCACCAATAATAATAATGATAAAGGAAATAACAAGGGAATAGAATACAGCCGCCCACCACCCGCTGACTAATACCCAACCTGACCCGAGCAGTGATCTAGCCCTTTCGGGTAACTCCCCCTAGTTTATATAGTGGGCATGATGTGCTGTGGTATGGAATACCTCTTTGGTTAGTTTGGGTCAGGCGTCCTGTCTCTGCTTCCTCCTGGCTTCCCCTCCTCCCTGGAAGAGCATGAAAGACTCAGAAAGTCCTTGGTTGTGCTAAACATTACTAAGCAGCAACTAAAAACATCAGTGTTATCAGCGCTGTTCCCAGGCCAAAATTCAAAACCACAGCACTGCACCAGCTACTAAGAATAAGAAAAATGACTGCTACTGCTGAACAGGACACTGACTAATATCTTCTTTGTTTTAGGTAAGTCACCAAAAGTCAGGAAGCAGCTAGCTGTTAATTGAAAAGTCTTGCATTACTACATCAGTTCCAAATGCTAACAACATAAACATGCCTAAACTAGGAATAATTTCTAAGCAACTGTGTTGTGGGGTTTTTTTTTTTTGTTTCTTTGTTGTTTTTTTTTTCTTCTGGAGTGCTAAGGATATCTTCTGGAATCAGCAGACAGGTGCCCAGAGCAATAAACTTACAGTATATTCCATTAAACTATTCCCTTCTGAAATTATTGCCTTGCTGTTCTACCTTTATTCCTTTCCCTTCCTAAGAACACAAGGCTTTATACTTCAGAGAATGCTAAGTAACTTAAATACCATTGATTTCTGGAATTTTAAAAAGGAGGTTAAAAAGAATGGGGGGGAATGGAGGGGTAGGGGGAAAGAATGCAAGATGTTTGAGACTATAAATCTGGAAACAAAAAGGTTAAGTGTGGAATGAAGCAAAGGCTGTTGTGGATAGAATCAGCTGATGTTAATGTAAATTATTATTGCTTATAGATTATTATTTGGGTCTGATACTCAGTGTATCTGACTCATTTGGGAGTTAGGCACATCTGAAAGTGGTGACACTGAATCTTTTCACTTCCAAGCTACACAAGCAGGTCCTGGAACTGCTCCTGGAATTCTTGGGTCCTGAGGGTCACCACCTTCAGAAAAGGTGAATCAGCATGGCTGTGTTAAACTGGTGTTATATTTTTTTCTGGTAAAATATTTAATAGTATTATAATCAATGTTCACATGTAATGTCCAATGCCAATACACACATATTTTTTCATAGCTGTGTTTCAGTCTGTTTGTACACTCAGAAAAGCAGCACTACTTGTGTTTATCTTCATTCCTGTCTTTAATTATTTTCTTATGGTAGCTAAGTTAAAAGCACTGAGTAAAAAACTTTATTCACATAAGTTATTTGTAAAAGTTCCAAGGATGTCTCTGGGATCAGATTTTCATCCTTTTATTTTGTTGAACTAAGTATAAATATAACGACTCCTCATCACATAACATAAAATCATAGATTTAATTCTGATGCTGCTTACTTAGTCCTGAAATAAATTCACCCTGCCAGTGCTCCTAGTCAGACTTCATTCATTACCTGGTCTAATATTCTTAATTTTATGTCTACTCCAATGTTAAGGAGTAAATCCATTTTTTTTAATAGTCAATTCCCTGATTGTCATCTTGAAATCATTTCTGCTCATGTTCAATTGCATGGCCACATCCTGATAAATCAAGTTGTAAAAGCAAATATTTAATGCTTTATAGTATTTACTGTGGTTTGGAGTCTTTACTTTGATGGCATATTTCGAGAAAGTTTTGCAGTACCACTTTTTAGGATAATAAGTACGAGAAGGTTAATATGCATATCAGCTTTGTTCTGTCAGCCTTATTTTGTAGTCTGATCTCCCTTTGGATAAATGGGAATTTCATCATAAACTTAAGTATGGACAGGGTTTCAGTCCATTTTCTTTTCTGCAGTCCCTGCAGAGCACTGAACCCATATATGTATCTTTTTGTGTTTTCTTACATCTCTTTTCCCCATTTGTCATTGATAGAAGCTTCTGTGTAACATTTTCTACTTCTGTAGCAAAGAGAAAATACACATAAGGCAGGCAATTCTAAATTACTTTGGAAGAATCATGTGGTAGGTTTTCGTTCAAGAAATTACTTAATTGGGTCTTTTTAACCATGTGGATGGTCCTTTAGATCCAAATTTTGTTTTAATTTCTCTTTGTATTTCTGTATTTTGCTGATCTGAAATTGCAGCATCTTGTAACTAACACATAAATATTAGAACTTCAATGGGGTTTAAGTAATTAAATTTCAATGGCTTTGCCAGCTAATTCAGAACAGGCATTTTATGCTAAGTACGTAGGATGGAAGTAGGTGCAAGAATATCTGCTGGAGAAGTAAGCGTACTGTATGGAAGCTCTCAGGACTATTTCATAATATCATAGAACCATAGGATAGTTAGAGTTGGAAAGGACCTTAAGATCATCTAGTTCCATCCCCCCTGCCGTGGGCAGGGACACCTCACACTAAACCATATCACCCAAGATTTCATCCAGCCTGGCCTTGAACACCACTGGGGATGGAGCATTCACAGCCTCCCTGGGCAACCCATTCCAGTGCCTCACCACCCTAACTGTAAAGTTTATGTGAGGATGCATAAAATTAATTACTAGATAATGAGATTATATCACAAAATTGTGGAAGTCAGGAAACCTGGATTTTAACATGAATTTTTTTAAATAATGCCTTTCACAAAAATAAACATATGGTTTTGCTTAACCATGTGCTTAAATAATTCATAAATATGCCAACTTTAGCAGAGGGCAAGAACAGTCTGTTGCATGCTTACCTATTTCTTTACTTTTGAAGATGGATTTAGCCCTATGGTATGTTCCTTCTGTATTTGTCCAAAAGCCTCCACTCACAAAAGAACTCACATATGAAAGTTTCTTAACTAAGGTGTTAGTTCAGATTCTGTTCTCACAGCTGATTGAGCAGCTACTGAGGCTAAATATTTACCATATCATAATGGAATGTTTGTGTCCTATTCTGAATAAAATATGTAAAATGTAATTCATCCACTGGTATTTTAGCTGACAAAACCTGTAGTTCTTTGCTAGTTTGTACCAAGGAAATGCACCATTTCTATCTGTATGGCAAATATAAATCTTTTTTGACCATAGATTGACTAGATTGCAAAATAATGTATATAATTTTATTTGCATAATATATAAATGTGCTTTATATGGTTTATTATTTTAAGTATTTTCTTGTATATTACTAGTAAAACCAGTGTATTTTTTGTATTTCCCTTCACTTCCCTTCTCTCCCTTCCATCAGGTAAAAGCCTGAAATGCTATTTTATTTTGTTTTGTAATGCCCATGTACGTTTTACACAATGATATCTACAAACTACTTACATCTCAGTAATGTCTAAAGCCACAATAATTATTCCTTATTTATCACACATGGTGACATTGGGTCCTGTTGAGAGTGTTTGCAACTTTTACAGTGATTTGAAATCTAAGAACAGCAATCAAAAAATCTTGTTGAGGCCACCACCATGAATCAATTTTATTTATCTTTTTATTTGACCTTTCCTCATTATTAAACAGCTGCACTGAGCATTTTTATTTGCTAGAAGTTGTTCTTTTTTGGGTAGTGAGACCGAGAAAGTTATAAAAAAAGTGGCTTACGAGAGTGTTGATTGTATTTTATGAATGTTACCATTTGTAATGTGTTCATATGTGTCGGCTCCTCAACAGGAAACTGTACACAGAAACAACATGGATCTTGCAATTTTATCAGGACAATGCAAGTATGTTTCAGCAAGGTTGGTTCCAACTCATCTGTGATAAATGAGAAGATAAGGCAATCAGTGCACACCATGACACTCTCTGCAGCTAGTTAGGCACACTTAGAACTATTCAGGTGTGCTCACGAAGCCTATGAGTCTTTCATGGGGGTGTCTCAATATAAAAATGTCCTTCATGGTGGCCACTAGAAATGCAGGAGTTGCTTTTCCAGGACTTAACCCAGGTCAGATATAAATAATAGATATGAAGATTTAGTTCTGATGCTGAGGCTGCATTAGAAGCTATATATTTCTCCTTTCTTTTTTTTTTTTTCTCTGCATTCTTCTTTTCTTTGCATAGCTCCTCTGCTTGAGAGATGCTTGCAAAATTCCATCACACCTTTGTGTGGACCTGTTTGGGTCTTTAGGAGAGAAGGTTTCAGCCTCTCAGGAGCAAAGATTTCTATCCAAGGTGTTCTATTGGCCCTGCATCAACGATTAAAGTCTGCAAACTGTTGCAAACAGGTGAGTTGTCCCACTACTTAACAGTCTGCTTTTTTGATTTCATATTCAAATGTATTAATTGCATAAAACCAATGATTGGCGCTGTGTCATAAAGAAGTGTGACATATATTGCATAAGCTGCAGTGCCTGTTAAGAAAATTAAATGCTTCTAGAATTGAAAAGCCCACAGTAAAAGAGTTAATTTTGTCTCTCTTTTGATGTGGGATGTCATACAGCTCATCTTTACTTGCTGTGCTATGTTGTTCCTTGTGTGGAAATTCTGTAAATCTATAATTTTTCACTGCTTGTTCTGCACATGCAGTTTTTAATGGTCTCATTGATCTTCCCATAAAACTAATTTATTAATTATTTAGTTGCAACATGTTTTGAATAAATAAAACACTTCTAAGTGGTGCTTCATTATGAAAAATTAAATACATGTATAATATTTTAAGCTTCAATATTTTAATAACTACATATGTGCCATTAAATAAATAGACCAGATATGCATTTTAATTTGAAAGAATGGTAGAAAACAGATACTGAATATGCTGTTGTATAGCTTGCGAGCAATAAGATGATTCATTTTTTATTAATTGGGTTTTTCATGTTAGCAAATGTAAATAAGAAAACACTGATCTTATACAGAATAGTTACTTTAGTTCATTTATGTGTGTAAGAATGTACATATTTTTAAAGGTTAGATGAGGACTTTATAAAAACAGTAGACATACAGATTTTCCAGGAAACGTATTATACAGAAATTAAACAACCAGGTAGGAACCTCAGATTTAAAAATGATCCTGGGCCCCAGAGTTAAGATAGATAAGCTACCAATCTATGCAGGAAGGGGGAGGAGAGGTGCAAGTAAAGTGTCAGTCACACTGTTTATACAGCACCTCCTGCTGTCAGATCCATACAGAGAAATGAGAATTGACTTTGGAAGGGACTATTCTTGTCTAGAGTTAATAATGGTCAGCAAGAAGAAATCAAACAAAAACAAAACTAAAACACAGAGAGCATGTGTGTGTGAGAGAGAAACAAGCAGACAACAAAACCAGAATAGCTTGTTTCAGAATATTTCTGAGTCAATATAGTGATATATTAAAAGTGAGAAATATCTTTACATTTTTTTAATTGATAATTTTTCTCTTTTAAGACAATGCTGGCAGTCACAAAAGCTACAGGAATGACACCTATTATTTTCCAGTGCCTTAATATATAATATTTACTCTTTTAGAGAAAATATAAAATACACACATTTTTAGTATGTATAATGGAAATTAGTAGAACAAAACAGACAAGGTATTTTCTGAATAAAGCTGCAAGTGCAAGTCAGTGAGTACTTTTTGCTTTTCTCTCTATAGAACACATAAAGACATTTCAGTAAATTAACTTATGTTAATCATTCCTCTGGTGATTATCCAGCAGTGTTCAGTTGGAAATTGTAAATGACAGGAAAATATAATAATTTTAGTAGATTTGAAATCTGTTCTGATGACAAATGGTTCTTCATAATCATCATAATAATATAACCATGTTGGACATTTTTAACTTTTAAGAGTCCAGATTACAAGGACAAATGTCAGTACAGCTGTGACAGTTGTCTACAAAAAATATATGATGAAAGTACTTTAATAAACATTTGAAACTGGTTTAAGTGCTTAAAAGAAAAATTTACAGCACAAGGATGTTAAATGTTTTGTGCAGTTAATGTGCTGAAAGCTTCTGTTATTTTGAATTATATTACTTCAAAGATAAGATAGCTTAAAGTGTCTCTTAATTTTTCCAACCATTTTCTAACTGAAGTTGTGTTAGTACTGAACATAAATGAAATCATTATAATAACTAGGTTATGTTATACTGTAGCTGTAACAATACTTCTTACTACAATCCTATTATTCTTTGCTTATGTTGACCTTTTTTCCTAAGTAACTAAATCAAGTTTGTTTTGTAAAGAGCACACTGTGATATGATGCATGTATAAAACTAGGATGCACATTAATAAAGCACCAGGGCATTCAATCAAAATACTATCACTTCGTCCTGTTGTGCTAAGGCCTGACAACATAATGCTATGTGATTGCATACAGAATTCATACCAATATAACATCTAGCCATTACTTGACAACATTAAATGTATTTTCTTGATTTCTATTTATCTCAGTGTTATTTTGACATTTGAATTATTTGTATTTATCTTTTCATTTAAATTAAAAGGGAATGGAAGCAAAAGAAAGAAGGAAATTCTTTGAGTGTTATTCTGCTAAGCCACTACTGTCTGCCCACTGAAATCAAATAGCACATAACAACTAATAATGTGCTAATACATATATTTATATAATAACATGCTAATACATGTATTCCTATTAAAATCCATCTCGACTTCAGTTTAAAATCCATGTATTGAATTAAAATAATACATAGTTTCTGGTCCACACTGTGCACTGGTTGCAATGTTGTCTTTATACTCACTCTGTTGCTTCTTGCCACAGTTGAATAAAACAGTGAAGGAGCTACCACCTCTTTGCTGTAGTCTTTGTATCGATTTAAAGAGGATAATCAGTGTTCTTCAAATAGTATTTATTGAGAATAATATAAATGAAGTAAAACAGGAAAAACTGAGGAGTACTTGACTTTGATAAGTGATTTGTACTTTAAATAAAGGAGAAAGGAAGAAAATATGTATGTATAAATGCTATACTACAAAAGCCTTCTTTTTGAACTCTTTTTAATTGCAATTGCATTTCTGTATAATGAGCTATAAGCTTAAATAAAATCTTGGCAAACCATTTTCCCATTTTAATGCCATTATTTCTGGAACTGTAAAATACAGCTTTCTAACAACAACAAAAAAGTAAAATGTAAACAACACTACTGTTAGAATTATAAAATTATTCTGCTATTAATATTTCAGATGTTAGCCTTTTGCCTTGCTATTTTAAATATGCTGTGTTGGTGTCTATTGGAATTTCTGAGATGCCCAAACATATCTGGAAGTAAAAATCAGTCAGTTATATATATAATGTATGCAGTTGGGTGAATGCACATAAGACATTTTTTAGTCATTTTGTCAAGCTACTATAGTTTTTATTAAAAATGTTTTTAGAAAAAAAAAAGCAACACCAAAATGAAGTTGCTTTTAAGCTGGATATAATGCGTAACAATAGAAATAACTATATATATTATTGTATGGGATATAGTTAACACTTTCAGAGATGGGGGCTGTCCACCTCATTAGCATTCTTCATATGTAGTGGTGCTGTCGGTGGGGGTGTTGAAATCGGAATGCCATTGTGCTGGGTTCCAGTGTTTGGGGACAAACACTGCTGTGGAAGGAACGTGTGAAAAGGCCATAGTACTGACAGTGAATGAGGAAGGCTGTGCTTTCTGTATGCTTCAAGCAGGGAAGCTGTCATTCACAGGCCTAGCACAGCTAAACAGAGGCTAAAAGAGAAGGCTCAAATACCTTTTAAAATGATATTAATGATTTTTAAACATTTTCTTCATTTAGAATTGGAATTTCTTCAAGCTGTTAATCTGTCCTTTATTAAATAAGATGTATATGAACAGGTAAACAGAATATCTCATCATCTCCACAGTAAAGATTTATTATAGAAAACGTGTATGTATGAGTATTTGAGAATCACAAGCTGTTTAAATGGTTTTGAGCATTTCTTATTTATAAGAATTTAGCAAAATTTTAATGTGATAGTTAACAAACATAGCCAGTCCAGAGGTTCTGTTCTGTGTGCTTTAATTTTTACTGGAAGTGTGTTATATGTGGAGATGAAGGGACTGAGCTGGGATGAGAAGTGGCAGGAAATTGTTCTGAATGTTCATTAGCTTGATCTAGCAGAAGTTACAGTAACAGTAATTAATCATCTGAACCACAGCAAACTACATTACATTAAAGTAATGGAACTAGTACACAAGATACCCACAAGAAAACAAAAGAGAATGAAATTATTGACTGATTCTACTATTTACCATTTTGGCTATGGAAACACAAGGTTAAATGTACGATTTCAAAACTGTATATCCAGCAGCTTGGCTGCTGTTACTATTCTAAGCTACATCCAAAAACATCATAATTCATGAGGTTTTCCTCATTTTGGTATGCAGATCTATAAAAATACTGTTTTGGTTTTGATTATTTTTATATTTTTTATATGCAATATTGCAAATTCCAGAACAAATAAAAGAGAAAGACTATGTCTTTTATTTACTTATATTATTCCCATGAAACTGCTGACTCAAGTACTGGAAGTTGAATACATCTGCGATACACAAACGAAAGCTTTTCTCCATAACTTCTCTTTTTTGTACTTTAGAAGAAACTGTCATTATTATTCAATTGGTTTTCACAGATTTCAGTAATTACATTGTGTAGTAAGGTTCCTAATGACTCTTTGTGGATTTCTTTCCCCTTACAAATACCATGTAAACTAGCTGTTAGGTATAATCAATTTCAGGGGTTTTGGCTGGCAGAAATTAATAAAATCAAGTACTTTTAAATCCATATGTTTTTCCTATCATTTTTATATCCATGCTTGCTCATAGAGTTATCAGAAAATTGTAACAAAGAATCCTTACTGTGCTTATAATGCTGTTTTCAGAAAATAAGATTATATTGTGGTGAAGTTAGCATAATAATTATTAGATATTATTTGAAGAAAAGAAAGAATTTCACCAAAATGCTTAACTTGATTTCCAGGTCAACCCAATCTTGTATTTGTGTTTTTGTGATTTCTGGATGTTTATTCTTAAAATAACTTGAGTATCACGGCCTCTGTTCAGTAGCTCCCCCTTTTTTAGACTTGCATGTTTGTTTCCTCTTCCTTGCAGCTTCTGCTTTTCTAATTTTATATGACATTGACTTACACTGGTGAAGAGCTGTTAAGTAACTTGATTTCCTTCTTTATAGGTCACAGAAAAATAGATTTTTTTTTGTCTGTTTGACCTGTGTAGGGACCACTGAAGAAATAATCCCATGTTAAAGTGAACTTTGTGTAGCTCAAGATTCCATATGAAAACTGCAATATTTCAGCATAGCTTCTTATTAAAAGAATATAAAAGCAGCGTTTCAGTAATTTTAAAATTGAAATAGAAAACTGCCCTCTTGATAGTTTGGATAAGTGATCTTAGAATGTTGTCTTCTTTATAGTGATGGCTGAATTTTTTCCCACAACTGAGCTGTATTTTAGTTACCAGAAGTATTTTAAGAACCTTAAACTTGTGTCTTTTTCTAAGTGTCATGCCTTGAGCAGGCCTAACATCAGTTAAATGAAGTGAAAATTGCATTCTTGTCTTGATAGAGATGAAAATGGATTTCTGGTCATGAAATAGATGTAGTTGTCACTTTTTTAAAAAGGTGTCAGCAGTTTGCTTCAGCAAGTAAGGTGCCAATTCAGTATGACAGTAAACTTGTGATCTGAGCAATCAATAAAATGCTTCAATAACTTCTGCTTCATTACACTTATAATAAGAGGCTATAGATCTGTGGCACATAAAATGTTGATAAAGAGGATATGTAGGGACTTAGTGTGACATTTTGTTTTAGTAATACAGTAAGTGCAATGTTGCCATCTAGAGTTTATGCATAGGTAATTATTCTGAAAGCAAAAGCTCTAGTGAAAAAATAAACATTGATATTTCAAAGCCCTGTTTATTCCCACCCCTTAGTGGCATGAACGTCTATCTATATGGAATAGTTCAGTTGCCTTGTTACAAAACTGTTTAGGTCAAGAAGTGTAACATGATTTTTAGTATTTTTTCTGCTTTTTCATTTGGTAATGTGTAAGAACATGATCACCCTAGCCCCCTGAACCAACATTTAAATGCATCTAAGAAACAATTATTACCTAAATAGATTTAGTTGCTACCAGGTACTAACAAAAATTATAACATTACAATGATTTGACACCTGTAATGGGGATAACAGAAGCTTTGTAGCCACAGTGAATTAATGTTGTGATGTTTCACATTCTGACCAAGTGTTCTTTCAGTTGATTTATGTATTATGAGACCATAAATGGCTCCTGCTGATTTTTCATATACATTGCAGGGGAATTGTCTCTGAGCTATTTATCTTGTAAGAAAATTATTTTTACCTGTTAAATAGGTGGGTTTTTTTTTCTCTCATTTTAAAATGGATGGCACCTGATTGATGACACATAAAGAGTTTCAGCTGTATGCGGTATTGTATTTCAAATAAATAAAATTTACTTTAGATCCACAGAGCATTTTATTTCCAAGGGAGATTATTGGAAATCCTAAATTATTCTGAAATGTATTTTCAAAAGAAGTGTGACCAACAGTTCTGTCTAGCAGTCATGAAGGATGATGGGCTTGTTGAGTTCAGCAATCTGGCAGGGATTTACTTAGTTAAAATGAATAAATGGTTGAGATTATTGAGAACAGTATAATTAAAAACCTGGTTATATAATAAAGGTTAATGTGACTAGTTGCACAGATATAGCATGTTTCTTAGAATGAAGACTGATTAGTTCTTTTCCTTTTGAATGATATTGCTTCTGGTTTTCTTTCTACTTTGGTGTATAATTTACCAACAGTTTCTATTTTGAGTATCAGAGCATTATTTTAACTAGAATTGCTGTAGTACTCGTGCTTGATATTTATGATGAGGTAGCCCTTGTTCTGATGAGGTAGCTTGCTAACACTGTCTTGTACTTTTTTACCATCATTTCATTGTGGTAATTTCATTTCTTTTGATTTCTGCACAGAGAATATATGAGTGAGAGTAAATAATGTAAATCTGTCTGAAGTTGTGGGAAGGAGTTAAATGAATACTTTAAAAAATGTATTTTCTGGATTGTTTTTTTCACAATGTTTTAATGAACTTGCATTATTTTTCCTTCTCCCTTTTTGGAAATGAGTGTTTCCTAGAGACATATGGTTCATGATAGAAAATGACATATTAGTCAAAATGTAAAGCACAGATGGGGGATGATATTCAATTTCAAATTAGAAATTAAGTGACCATTTGGGACTAATGAAGTTTTAATTATAGCAGGTTCCAACATCTTTGTCCAGTGCGTTTGCCACTCATATTCAATTAAGCCTCAATGGCCACAAACCAGTTCACCTTTTGAAGATGTGATGTGCTGAGGTGCCTCCTGCATAATCAGGTGAATTCAAATGGGACATGGATTCCTTGGTGATGGCACGGAGGGAAAAGGGAAAGTAATTCATTATTTTCCATTTTATTACTAGTCTTTTAATTGGATTACCATGAAATGATGCTTGGACATATTTGAAAGAAATGGATCTCTGCACAGAACTATGAATTTGACTTCTTTGAGCATTTAGAATTCACAGAATCAAAAGTCTTCAGATGGCATATAAAGTAATTTTTATCATTTGGACTAAGGTTGTAAGGATTTGTCAGACAAATTATTAAATTCCTGTATTTTATCTGTGTTTATGCATGAGATTATTTCAGTCCATCTCAGACTACTTTTTTTCTTTAGGGTTTGTGCAAGGTCAAATTGCACCACATTTGCTATGGGCTAAAAGTGAATAAATGTTCACTGAGTTAGCTCAGTTGAGAAAGGGTCAGTTGTTAAACAAAGAAATTTGAATGTGTACCTGAGTCTGGGGGCAATAAGAGATTCTCCTATTATAACTAGGCTGACAATAAATTCATGAGTTTTCAACTTCATTCTATTATTCGGAATTTTAAAAGTATTAAATAGCTTATTTGAGCAGGAGAAAGAGGTGTTCAGTCATATTTTTCATAAATATTCTGTAAACCCATGTAGTTTCAGTACTTTAAGATTATTAAAAGTCATTAAAAAACCCCAAACCAGCTCAACTTAGAACTTTTGGTATATACTGAAAATAAATAATTGCATTTTACAACTTTAAAAGTAATTCCAGAATTGTATCACTAAAGTCAGTGGAAGTGGGTTTGACAGATTTTCTCTAAATTACTCAACCACCTACAGATATTATTGCCAAGATTCTTTTGAAATGAGAATAAATTTTATAGAGTTACAACAGCAAAGTGAAAGGGTACATTTGATAGATTCCCTGAACTGTTTCAACACCCACAGGTATATTATTTGTAAGAAAACAATCATGCAGAGTCTTCAGCTGGTTAGAGAGGCCACAGCATTCCATCTTCACCTGACATCCTAGCTGTTCTCTCAACATCCTGTGCCCCCTGCCTACCACCCACTCCTCCCAAAACAATGCTCACCAAGAGAGTTTTGTGTGAATGGACAAGAATATGAATGTTTTTTAAAAGAATCTGAACAGTATAGAAAACACATTGTTTGTGGGTGTCGAAAAGGCTTGAGGTGGGAGAAGAAAAACTGTCTTTACGATTGATTAGTATCCTTCACTTTCTTTCCTAATTAATCAATGTTATTCTTTAATTGTTAGAACCTCTCAAAAGTAATCATTTACTGGCTTAAAAGCTGAACAAAAGGAAAAAAAAAAGACCGAAAAAACATGAAACAGAAGATTTAATTTTCTTTATTTCTCTCTTTTTTATTTGATTTGCGCATGCCACTCTGGTTTGTCTTTTCAATTATTCTAAAGAATAAAGTCCTGAAATATTCAGTGTGGGTTCTTCAAACACATTGCCTAAACTTCACCTATTTAAGTTTTAACATGAGTACCTTAAAAATAAAACATTATGAAGTTGTGCATTTCTCAAACATGCTTGTTTCATGTCATGGTTTTATTTCCGTAAACCCTTTTTAATTTATTCCTGTAATGACTAAAGTATTCAAAAAGACCAGACCTCCTTATAGTGTGTACACTAGATTTATTATGTGTCACACATATTTAGTTTCCTGTACCATATGCCGTAATTTTATTAGAAATTAAAGCCTACTATTATATACTTTTATATTTGTCCATTTTTCCAAAGGTTTTTAAACTTGTTTCCATTCTTTTTTCTTTTAAAATAATCTGTTTCATTTATTATTTTCAATCTTAATTACTTAAATTCAGTATTAAAAAATAAATATTGCTATTTTAAATTAATGCTAATTTGGTTTTATATTGAACAAAACTGTCTTCTCGATTTATGGTGACTTGCAGGTTTCAAGGATGGCAAAATTAATTATTTCTAAACTTTCTTCTCTAGCAAACAACGCTTAATCCATCTTTCCCTTTGTCTTGCTGAACTTTCTTTGTCATAACCCTTACACTAAGAAATAGACAGTACCATTTTTAACTTTGTACATCTGAAAATAGTTGAGTGCTAGACTGCCAAACTGTGCTGACATAACCAAGCATTTTCTCAAGAGCATCCAGAACATTAGAGTTCTGTTATTCCTTCTCAGAGTGCTGCAGCCCTGTTGTGTTTATATCTGATTGACGAGCTTCAGCCTTTTGTCTGGAACTAGTGATAAACATCTGTATCCCGGCACCATTCGGGTTTACTCACCAACTTGCATTTCTTTTCCAGCTTGAGCTTCTCTGCAGATGATCTTCTGCATGGACATACTGCCTTCTTCAAAATTTCAGTATTCCTACCTATTTCAGAAGCTTGAGAAGTTCATTATCTGACTGTTTCTTTAAGTTTTCTTTAATGAATGGCTGCTAATGGGATGTCAGTCCTGTATTTTTTGACATGTTTTTCTTTCAGCTATCAAAATAAGAATTCTGCCTTATTGGACTTCTGAAGAGATCTTGCAGTTCAGACAAAAGGTGGGCAACTATGTGAGACAAGAATGTGTTGCAGCCTGTAGCATGTGCTAAAGTGATGACTCATCATTATTGTGAATCTTTTTCTACCATTATAGCAAAGAAATCACTTGCCCATATTGCTTATTGTGATTTTTTTCCCTGAGCTGTCACAGCTCTGTTTCATATAGTTAAGTCATCTGATTTCTGTGCCATCTATCAAGTTGTCACACTATAGTATCTTGTATAAAATTAAAGTATTTTCACATAATTTCTAGGTAAGTAATTTTTTTCTCAGTTTATGTTCTGGAGTCTTAAAGACATAAGTTGCTCAAAGTACATGAGTATTATATATCCATATATCTATATATCTATATGTTGATTGCAATATATCCATAATTCTATATGTTGATTGCAATCCTGAATTGACCTCTTGTTCAAAGTTACCAGCTATACTTTGCTCCAGAAGCAAACTTTCTTAGTACAGCCTAATGTGTCAAAGCACTTCAGAAGACGAGTGAAAGAACTTCAGCTTGCATGCCCGTTGGGAGAGACCTAAATATACACCTCCTCCTAGGGCAGAATGTTTTACTGTTAACTATTTCTCTGTTATGCCTATGTCACATCTCCACAGGATCATTTGTGGCTGAGTCCTGGTGATGCCTGCCAGAAGGAAAGGTGAATTTTGTCAGTTACCAGAATTCTGGCAGTGCTTGTTTGTCCAAGTAGCCCAAAAATACAGGTGTTTTCCAAGTGACATGGATGTACTGAGTAAGACCAAAAAGCATGCCACCTTTTACCCTGCTTCCCAGACTGAGCTGTTAACAATAGTTTAACCAGGGCACCTATGTTCTAACAAATTATGTACCTCCACATTTTTTCATTAGAGTTTACTTGCAGTCCATTATCTCTACTAATCCTGGCATCTCTGGTGTCAGAATAGAGAAGACTGTGACAAAAGGAAGAAATGGTATGTGAAGAAGGAACAAACAGTTCTCAAAGTGTAAAAACTTTATATTGTGTAAAATTTTACTTTCAGTGTATAAATTGAATTGATACTTCTGGGGTTGGTGAATGGGGGAAAAAACACAGGGGAAGCTAGTGAAAATGGACATTCCCGTTGACTGCTTTAACAATTAATATGCAATTCAGACAACCATTTTAGAATATAAATTCTTTATGGACTCAGCTACACTAGATCAATTTAAGCACCTACTTGACATATGTTTTAATGCATGTGATTATCCACCTAAGAAGTGCAGTTGGAAAGCTTAGATGGAAATTAAATTTTAGAAGTTGATTGAAGCTAGTTCAGTTTTGAAGCCTGGTTTTATGTGTAGTTTGGATTATAAATGTAATTGTCTTATAGCATTGTGCTATTTGTACTCATATGGAAAATCACAGGTGAAAATGTACTGTAATCTACATTACTACATGGGAACAGTTGTCCAGTTATAAAAGAACTAACTTTACCTAGTTACAGAATCATCAATATAAGTCAATGTGCTGGCAAATGCAAAATATTACATTAATTCTGTCTACTAAAACTGCCTCAGAAAAAGAATGTTTCTGTTCATTCTCTTCCCACTGTTTTTAAACCCCTCTCAGCTTACTGAGAAAGTAAACCTTGTACTGACCAGCTGTGTGAAAGCAGCAGAGTTTTTTGAAAACTTGTCAAAATGTGCTGATCGAAAGATTGAGTTGCTGACAAGGTAACAGTCAATTGTGAATTACTGAAGAATCTTTTTAAAAAGTACAGCAATGGAATTCTGCTGGTAAGACTAAGTGCTTTAAATTTAGTAGCGTGGTTTGGTTAAGCGTGTATATCACTAATTTTATGAATTGTGTCTGTATGAATAACACTGAAAAGTATGACATTTACTCATTTTTCTTATTTGAATTAAATTTTTAAGTTATAATACATTACAGTGATTGGTCAGAAAAAAAATTACTGCATGAGCTGCTTCCCTCAGTTTTTAATGACATCCAGAAGGAAAGATATTCTTGAAGACCTGCTATAACTATTCACTCTTTAAAAGGTAAAAAACTTGGTCTAAGAACTGTTTTTCTTAGCTTATATGAAAGGAGAACAACTGAACTTATCTCAGTAAAAGCTTAAAGAGTTTGGATAGTTCACAAAAAAAATGTTTAAACCTGCAGTAACTTAGTTTTGTACCACCAAGACTGAATATAGCACAGACTTTTCTGGAAACAAGTTTTGTTTAGACAACCAATTCCGTTGAATCCTTTATAGCTTACCACATATTTCCCAAGATCCAGAAGATACAAAGTCTGTAAAACAAGGCAACAGGCCATCAGTGTTGTTGCTAGTTGAGATATCTAACAAATGTCTTTTTTGATAGCTGAGAAATGTGAATGGGTCTTGGCTATGAATGGAAACTGACTCCAACTATGAAGTTCCACTACAAATAGCAAGGGAGATTCTCAAGCCTAATTCTCTGGTTAGGAAGATGCTATTTAAAAAAGCTTCTAGCTCCCTTTTAGGCAACTCCTTTGTGAGAAGTTTTGTCATATGATCAAAGTCTTCATCAGGTATTCTGTTGCTTAGTTACCACCAGTCCCTTAGGCAGATTTGTTCTCTTGGGTTGTAGTCAACATTTTGTGAAGAGCTTGGATGATATACAGTAAATTAGATACCCTGAAATTTTTCAGTGGAAGAGCTCTGTAAAAGCTGTATTTTGAAATTTTAACTCTTTTGGATTTGTTAGACCATTTGCCTAACAGATGTTACTATATTTAGTATCAATTTTGTCTCCCCCCCCCTTTTCTCTGTGTTTTTTTTTTAATAAAATTGTATGTTTCTTCTGTCACATGAACTAAAATTTAGTTTTGAAGATTACTGCAAATGTCACTGAACAATGGACATTACATGCAGGAAAAGAACCTGATGTCAGGAAACATAACAATCAAGGGACTGTTTTCTGATGGAAATAGCATTTATATTGATTCTAAATTATGTTTTTTCTTGTGGGAAACTTGCCATCTATTAAGGAAAGGTACAAATAAGGATGATTTCAGCCTTATTTGATTTTTAAAAAGAAAAATTCACCATATATATAAACCACAGATTTTTAGGGAAGAATTGCTTCTGTTGATCATACAAAAATATATTATTGCTGTGCTTAGTTTGTAAAATACATGCAGTATGTTTTAAAGAGAGAAAGCTTAAAAGCACATACAATTTTAAAACTGCAAATTCATATTTCTTTTACAGTTAATATAGTTGAATTTTACAACATATGTTTTCTGCCTGGATGAGTTGTATGTAGCTCTTTCTCAGAAAACTTTAGGGGATGCACACTTTTTATCAGCATTGTTTAACTTATCCTCAAAGGAAAAATCACACTATGCATAAGGAAAATACTGGCAAGTATCAGGCTTCTGTTCAGCCCTAAATATTGGACCAGTCCTATAGCTTCTCTTTGAATGCCAGTCATAGGATGCAGATATCATGCAATAATCCATATTTTTCCAGAGCTGGCATCTGGCTGCTCTGTAGATTCCTGAGGCAGTTCTGTTAGCACTGTGGAGGTGCCTCCAGCTCTACCATGTGATTAAGTTGCAGATGGAATAGTTGCACAATGCACTTTTCTTTTTCCTATGTTAATCATATTAGGCAGTCTGATCTTTCTTTGTGAGCTAGGATATTTGTACATGCTTTAAAAGCAGCGATTTGACTCTTTATAAAAATTAATTAAAGAACCTCAGATTTTTAGAGGAAACCTTCATATCCTTCCTGACAGTGCTGAAATGTATTACAGGAAGCCTTTCCAAAGCCTTATATCTGACTGCTAGGTTTTTTAATTCAGTAATATATAAATCTCTTTTGAATGTTTGTTTATCAAAAGTAATCTCCTAAATTTAAACACTAATTGAGAAAAATAAGTGGCGAATTTAAGACAAATATTGAGCAAGTACCTGATGTGGGATACCTCTATTCATTGATCTTAAAGCCCTGAAAAAAACCTACTTGGGATAAATAGCATAATTTCTGAATTAAAAAAAAATATGAAGTACTGGTTCTATACAAATGTCTCAGATACTTAGGATAGAAAATGGAGTTGTTTCAGATTGTCAAAATGTTGATATTTATAACTTCTGTATCATGAAATGATATGAATTCATATATACAGCATGTCCTGAAATCTGGGAGATTTGAAGTATGGCTTATGCTTAACTTTGGCATGTAGAAGGCCATTTCTGATCCTTACTAATCAAAAGCAGTAAAACATTCTAGCTTTATTCTTAGACAAGCATTTTCAGCACAGATTTATTTTTTTCTTAAATTCTAGATAAGTGCCTGTGTGCCAATTCTTTACTAAAATCCAATTTTTCTCTGAGCATACCCTTATTGTATTTTGTCATACTATTTAAGATCTATTAATTTTTTGTGTTCATAACAGTTTCAAATTAATATTTGTACAAAATCCTTCAGAACATTTAATTATTTAATGGTGTTTTCCTCTTAAGATTACAGCCTTTTTCAATAAATTGCAAATTATGCAAACAAAGTATGCCTACTTAAGTTTGGCAGTTTTGCATTGCCAAATCACTACTGTTTCACTCTTCATTTGTTCAAAGGATTATTTTTTAAATTAGTGAACTAAAATGAAAAAGTGCTTTTTTCTGTTCTCTTGTTTGTAACCCATAATTTTCCTAAGGCCAATTTAAGGTATATTGTCTTTTAGAATGACATTAAATTAGACCTCAGTCATCTGCTTCCTGTCACTTTCTATTACTTTGTACTTGTTCATCAGTCCTTGGGGGAAATCAAAGCCTGTGTGTGGCTCCCATTTGAATCTGCATAATTCTCAGTGATGGCTGGGTCAGGAGGTTCCTCCCCATGATATTTAAAATTCTGCCATAACTGGAGCCATTAACCCTTCAATGATGTGGTCATACCAATAATCCTGTTAGTATGTACATAAATACAAGTAAAGTCATTTAAATCTTACATTTAATTCCAAATTATGATATTTGATATTTATAAGAATGTCACTGGATTTTTATAATACTTTTTTATTCAGGTATGTATTTGTTCTGACATACATTCTAAGTACATGTGACAGCAATTTTTGTAAGGATTCTTCTGTTCATAAAAAAATTTAGATATATTATTATTATTTTTAATATGAAAACTATTTTGCTCCTAGAAGTTAAATTCTGGTTGTACTTAAGTGCTACCTGTAAAACTCAGAGTGCCCTAAGATAGCTAGCTATAGGAGGCAGAGGGCATGTTTTCCTTGGTAGTCATGATGACAATGCAGCAGTTTATAGATGGAAAGAATTGCCATCATATTGCACTAACAGAACTGAGCAGACTGGCAGAATTAGCTGCCTCAGGAGGAGGAACAATACATGTGCCTTCTATATTCATCAAAGCTCTGTTAAAAGCTCCTCAGTCACAGCTATGAATACTCATAATCTGTATTTTCCCGTATCACCCAACAAATTTACTGTAGTGACAGGACAAGGGGTAATGGGTTAAAACTTAAACAGCAGAGGTTTAGATTGGATATAAGGAAGAAATTCTTTACTGTAAGGGTGGTGAGGTACTGGAATGGGTTGCCCAGGGAGGTTGTGAATGCTCCATCCCTGGCAGTGCTCAAGGCCAGGTTGGAAGGAACCTTGGGTGACATGGTTTAGTGTCAGGTGTCCCTGCCCATGGCAGGGGGGTTGGAACTGGATGATCTTAAGGTCCTTTCCAACCCTAACTATTCTATGATTCTATGAATAACTAAAAAAGGAAAAGGGCACACCTGAACTGATGTCTTATAAGTGCTCACTCTTACTACAGCAGCAGAATGATGGAAAGGTGTAGAGGAATCAAATACATTTTTAGATGATAGTCTCATAAATATGGCTGAATATAAGAGATGAGGAGAATGAGCTATTTTACTGGAGCAGTAAGCATCTGACAAAGAGACACATTGAAACATAGTAGCACTTGTTATTCAGAAACAGGCATGGTAACAGCTGACTCTTCAGCTGATGATCATATCCAGTGAATGCTAGTCTATGTTTCTTGTCTTGGCTCAACTTGATGGTCTTTATCTTGGCTTCCACTTTAAATATGTGGGAAAAGGCTTCTGCAAGTTTCCAGATCTAATCATATGCATTGGTTTTCGAAGATGTTGTGGGAAGTTCAGATCTTCATCTTGTTATTAATTAAAGGCCAAGGAGTGTTAATTATACAGTGCTGTGTGTTTACACTGTGCGTGAATGCAGTAAATGCTGTATAAAAACTGGTGGTGAGGTTTGAAAAGCTCTACTTCCTTCTGTGTCCAAGGCAAAGTAAATCACTAAAGTGTGCCAGTGTGCCTGCATAGGAATCATTCAATCCACTAGAGTCACTGAATCATACAAATCTTCTGAGGAATAAGGTTTTGAGAGCCTATCCAATCTTCTTTTCTTTATTTTTTTTTTGCAAGCATCAGGTAACCTCAGAGATCTCAGTCATCATTTCCACCTTTTGGTACAGCTTTTACTTTGTTCAATTTATTGACAGATAAAATCTTTCAGAAAAGTGATATAAATAAACACTGATCTTCTTCCTCATGCATATGAAGACCTGAATTTTGTGGGGCTGTCAGGGAGATAGTTATAGCTCTTTGATTTTCCATGTAGCCCCAGGCCTCTGCATTGCTTTAGCCTGTGCCAGCTGGCAGTGGTTCCCTAGAGACCATTGCAACATAGGTTTTAGAACTCCCTGCACTTCGTCTGTTCTTCTTCCCGACTTAAAGCACAAAAGGGTGCACACGCAGGGGACAATAAATGACTTAGCTATACCAGGTGGTTACAGAAGACTCTGCTTCTCTGGGTTTTGTAGATATAATGTTGGAGATATCAGACCAGAAAGAAGAAATATGTGAAAAAGTGAGACTTCTTCTTTTGAAAGGATCCCATGTGATGACTCCAGATAATGTACTAAAATCTCAAGGCATTGTATAGCTGGACTTGTGTCATGGTTTAAGCCCAGCTGACAACCCAGAACCATGCTGCTGCTTGCTCATTCCCCCCCCCCCCCCTTTCTCCCTCTGCTCCTGGAGGGAGGAGGAGGAGAATCAAAAGAATGTAAGGTTGAGATAAGAACAGTCCAGTAATTAAGGTATAACACAAAACCACTACTGCTACCACCAGTAATAATAATGATAAGGGAAATAACAAGGGAAGAGAACACAGCGGCTCACCACCCGCCAACCAATACCCAGCCTGACCCAAGCAGTGATCTAGCTCTTTCGGGTAACTCCCCCCAGTTTACATACTGGGCATGACGTGCTGTGGTATGGAATACCCCTCGGTCAGTTTGGGTCAGGTGTCCTGTCTCTGCTTCCTCCTGGCTTGCCCTCCTCCCTGGCAGAGCATGAGACTCACAAAGTCCTTGGTCAGAGTAAACATGACTTAGCAACAACTAAAAATGTCAGTGTTATCTGCACTGTTTGCAGGCCAAACGTCAAAACCACAGCACTGCACCAGCTACTAAGAAGGAGAAAAAAGACTGTTACTTCTGAACCCAGGACAACTTGAAACAACAAAAAAAACCGCAACTCTCCCCCACACACCCCCCAAAATAAAGTACTGTGGTCAGAGATTATTCTTCTACTGTTTTACTGTCTGACCTAGATGCAAGAATTTCCCAATTTTCTAGGTTAATGTGAGGCTCATGGATGTGTGCTGTGGAATGGACTCAGTCAGAGATCAATATGATCAGACCAAAAGCCATTTATTGCAAAGCATTAACTCCTTATATACTATTGCTTACACACACCTACAGCAATTTGGCATATCATGATTGGATACTTGTCTTGAAGACCCTTAGTGACTAACATATAATTGGTTAAGCACAGGTGTAAGAACTTGACCTCAAAAGCTTGCCACCAGTCCACAGTTCTCATCACTCAGTGAATTCCAGCATCTTCTTATCTTGCTTCCTTAGGCTTCCTCGGGCCTCCCACGGCCTTTCTGTATCTTTCAGAGTTATTCAGAGTTCATGTACCAAATACCCATTCTCCTGTGAGAACACTGTCCCCACAGATGTGAGCTTTGGCTCTGTCAATAGGAACTGTGTCTTGTAGCTATTGCTTCTTAAGTTGAGAGCCCTGCAGTATCTTTGACTATGGCATTTCTGGATGTTTCAAATATGCCTTACTGTGTCAACTATCTCAATTTTCTGAATAGACTTGACTTGTAGATGTGTTGCAAGTCTTCAAAGCCCATTGCTTTCAATGTATATTCAGCAGTTTTAAGGCCCTGTTCTGCCAATCTGCCCAGTTTGGTTTGGTTTTGGTTTGTTTGTTTTCAAAAATGCCAAGAGAGTTTCAGTTAGTACACCATTAAAAAATAAAAATAAA
This sequence comes from Melopsittacus undulatus, assembly GCF_012275295.1. Classification (NCBI taxonomy): domain Eukaryota; kingdom Metazoa; phylum Chordata; class Aves; order Psittaciformes; family Psittaculidae; genus Melopsittacus; species Melopsittacus undulatus. Next base: position 22,815,128 of record NC_047534.1, read on the forward strand.
AGAAGAATCAAGAATACCTGAATAATTTAAAAATTAAAATTAAATTAAAAAATTAAAGTATCTCATAGTGGAATATTCTGTAATGTAGCAGGCAAAGGCATAAAAATGTATGATGAAGCCAGATAAAGCCAAATGGAAACTAAAAGCAGATTTTTAACAGCACAGGTAAGTAACCTTTGAAAACACTTATGAAAATATTTATCAGTCAAAAACATTTATTTAGTTTTGATATCTTTCTAAAATATATAACTTCTTTTAGCTAAGTACTGAAATTCCTTGTTGGTTTGTTACATGACATCTTAAGAAAGAGGCTGTATAACACTTACTATCTTGTAATTTCGTAGACTAAGACATAGGTGGTCTGTAAATTGAAGCTATAAAAATAACTGGTAAAAATTGATCATCAGCCAGAGCACACCAGATCCTCAAGACATCCTCAGGTTTGCATTCACTAGATGGAGAACTAAAACCTACAGAAAACAGCACTTGCCCATTGCTTTTCAAAGAGTAGTGGATAGAGTACATTAATTCTTGCATTTCTAATCTTGACAGTTCTTGAACACCTTTTGCTGGCTGCTGAGGTTATTGGATTGCAAAAGGATCCTAAATGTAAAGCCAGGTGAAGAAGGTGTATGGAGGAAGGTACATAATGACTGTAGCAAAGGGTATAACTAAGAAATCAGAATGGTGATAGCATTTAAAGAATTTTAAATGAAGGTGGCCCAGAATACATTTTAACATTAAGGCCTTCAGTTTATGATTTGGGAAAATTGAATGGGATTAGTTGATTTCTTATGACACAAACTTCCTTTTTGACCTTATGCAAGCCATAATACTATTTCTGCTAAATGAGAATAACAGTACATGTTATAATAACAGACTACTTGTGTAGTCTGAAGAGAGGTAAATAAAAATGGAAATATGGTGAAATACAATATAATGGAGTGTATAATGGCTTAAGATGATGAAATATAGTATAACACAGTGTCTATTTTAATTAGTTTTCAGAGAAAAGCAAAATGAGATAGTACATGTGTACTATCCAGAAGTATAGGACTGCAGAGGGATCAATATTTTCTTTATTTGAATTATATTGGCTTTTTTTTATGTAATATGAAAATAAAAGTTTCCAAGTGTAATAGATCTCCTTGTGTTACTTTTCATGTGAATGCAAACCATTAACCTAATATGCTTCTAAGATAAGTTCAAGACTGAACTTCTTGGCAAAGCTTAGAACCTTTCAAGATAAGTACACATGAAAAGATTTGCAGAATAATGCCATTGGTTCTTTTATGGAAGTAGACTGAAGACTGATAAAGCTCGAGGAATCTTTATTTGCTAGGTTTTCTCACAGAATGTGGAAATGGCCCAAAGACCTGTAATTAGCAATGCATTTATTTAAACTACCAGTAGAGGAGAATAGAAATTAGAAGTACTCATGGTAGATAGGTCTAGTGATGGCTTTTAAACTTGATGGTCTGAATTCAACCCCCATATTTGGAAATCTCTGTCTCTCAGAGACTGGATGGCATCACTCTGTACCTGATCTGTCTGATTTGGGGTTTGGTTTTTTGTCTTAACCATCTATTCCCTGTTGGACATAGGTGTAGATGTATCATTAGTTTGACGCACTGTGTGTGTTCTAAATCCCTTATCTGATCCTTCCCTGCCTTGCTCTTCTGACATCATTTACTTCCTAAAGTACAAAATCCTTGCTTCCACTTTCTGTCCATTTGGCTTTCACTGACAGCATACAAAGATGGTAGTGAAAATTATAAATTATAAGGAAGTTTACTTTTTTGCCAGCTGAATCTGTTCTTATCTTTTCTAGATATACTAGACCCTGTTGCTTATTTGTTAAATAATGGATAAAATTGATGGAAGATTTGAGACAGTAGAATGCTTTATATACAGTCAAAGATTTAAATTGTACAGGATAATGAAGTCTGTTCCCTCAGAATGGAAATTTGGGTTATATATAAATCTTAGATATACTTTATAAAATCAAAAATTCAAAGATCATTTCAGTTAAAAATTTAAAAAGGTATATTCTAAACCTACTGAATTAGTAAGAATTACAGTTACTATATGCACTTTCCTGCTGGAAGTATCTTTTTTCATTTGAATTTAACTTTGAGATTATGTAGAAGAAATACAGTAACAAATTATGGACATGTGCTTTGGAATTACCACACTTGCTTTTCTGCCATGTTCCAGTATTAAAGGATTATTTTATTTGACACAGACTTACAGAACAACACAGACTTACTGAAAGGGTCATATTGAGAGAAGGTTGGTAACATATTCTATACAGTGCCATTGTCTTCAGGACTAAATATCCTTTCTATAAATTGAATAAAGCCCATATTAAAAAAAATAAAAAAAAAAAACAATGTACCTTTCAGTTCTTTCCATTATTTGGAAAATACATTTAGAAGCTTGTTTTTGACATAATTATTTTGTTCATTTAGTTTGGGAAGAATATCTACATACCTTCAATAATTCTGAACTTTACAGTGAGGATGTGTTTGTATCTGTGAAACAGCACTTACTACATGTTGTTTTATGCAGTAATTGCCTCCCTCAGAAATCCACTTGTACTTAGAAGTGTGAAGTTTAGATCTTTTTAAAGTATTCAAGTCCTATTCAGATATTAAATAAAATAACTCAAAATATAATGGAAGTATTAAACCTTATAATTATTGTAGTTTCCAATATAATAGAATTGAAGTTTGTTAAAGATTGAGTAGGAGAAAAAATGGGAACAAATTGAGATGTGTTTTTCTTTTAAAGCAAATAGACTTTTAATGTATTGTAAGATACAGACTTTTTTAAAAACAAGTAAAAAGCATAAAAACCCAAATGTGCCAGCTCTGACATTTCCTGTCTGATGACAACGATGAGATCCTGCCTGTTAAGGGCTTAAAATGAATGTCTTGTCTAATTTGTGCTCTTCATTTTTATTTCTTTCCTCCCAACTGTCTCATTTTACCCCACCTGTCACACATCACACTTTCACACCCCTACCTTACTTTTTCAGATTTTAAAAGCTTTGCCTTTTGTTTTTTCCCATCTTAAATATGATCCAGCCTTTTCTTTTTAACTGTTCACTTTACTTTTTTTCGCTCTTTGTTGTTAAACTTCCTCATCTGTGTGCTATTTACGCTTTGATTTGTTAAATGAATTCTAGAACTCTTAAGGGAAAATAAAGCAATAAATATAAATAACATTGGACATATATAATAAAAATATTAGTGCTTAGGGGCATGTATGTTTCCCATAAAACAGTAATTACACAATGTCCTTAATAATTTTGTTTAAACAAAACATTAATGGATTTGCTGGATCTACTATTTATGTTTTGAACGTTTAAAACGTTTATATAAATCTTCTTAGAATTCTTGTCAGAATGGTGTAAGTTCTGTACAGCTGAACAACAACAGAGCTGTAATAAGCACTAGTAAGGGGCATGCAACTTGCAAGTCATCAAGTTTTCTTCACATCTTGGTTTCTGATATATGCAATATAAATTGACTTCTCAAAAATTGACTCTGATTATATTTTATTTATTTTGGGTAATTCCATGCTTCATAAAACAAGTGCTTCTTAGGTTTATCATTGGGCATGCATAGCCAAATAACTATAGTTATTCTATCTTATTAATTTTATTAATTACATTGGTTTATTGATAACATTTTGGATCTGGAGCTGTGTCCAAATATACTATGCCTCTGAATATGAAGAACTTTTGATAAAACATCTAAACGACTGAAATATAGATACAAATGCCAGAAGTGTAACCTAATAGATGATAATGTCAATGTTTGATTTGAAATTTGGTTGACTCACTTGAGGAGATGGTTAAACTATATGGTCTTAATTTTTTAACTGGTTAAAATTGGCAATAATTGACAATTGAATTTAGTTTTTTTTTTAACTTATTGAATCCCTACTTTTATAGTTCCTTAATTTTTATTTTTATTTCATACTGAAAAAACATTTTTGGTTTTACTTTCAGAAGGTACTTCTTTCCTGTTGTGATAATCCTGAATTTTATTTGTATGTTGTTTTTTTTTTCAAATATCATTCAATTTTTTCATTCAAGATTGCTAAATATGTTCTGTAATGCTGCCTGTCACACATTAATGTCAGTGACTCTAAGCAGTGTTTAAGTTATCCACTGGCATCTAGTAATTATCCAGAACCATGAAATACAAGGCAATACTCTCTGATGTGTAAAATTTCAATTCTGCATGTAATTCTTCAATCTTAAACACATCTAGAAAAAAGTCTGTTTAACTTTCAGTATTAAATGTTTTAATGTTTGTGTTGTTGGGGTTTTTTTCCTTATAGGTCCTTTAAACCTGAAACCACTGTAGCACAATCCGACTTAAACACATGTCCAAGCTGAAATGGTATCTGTAAGCATGCTTATGGCTTGCTCTGCTGAAACTTCTTTCATAATTTATATTTATTTCTTTAATGTTGTTCTCTGAAAGTTTTAAACTATATCAGAATTAATCATAATACATTTTGCTGGTAGGTATTTTAAACAATTAAATCACCACTTACACAGTATTTGTCTAAATCGCTGACAATTTTCATCTTTTGACATGCTGAATATACACAACAGCAATACTTTATATAAGATGAAGCTCTTGCTTCCTTCTAAATCTTACTCTCTGTCCTCTGTTTTGAGATATTGCTTCATACCAAATGCATGCATATAGACACAGTGTATTGGTATCAGACACAAAGTATGTGAATTCTGATACCTTTTCATCAGTTGTACACCAAGAATTCTATTTTTTAAATTATATCCTGCCAGCTTTTTCACAATCCATTAATTCCTGGATCAACATCAGAAGGAATGTCAGAGCCGAGTGAAATTCTTGTAAGACACAGATGTCAGGATCAAAAGTCAGAGACATTCTCAGAACAGCAGGGAAGCCTGCTTGTTAGACCTTAATCGTAACAATTAGTATCTGCCATGTGACATTCTCTATACGCTGCCTATACTTCTGTTAAGTTCCAGGCATGCTGAAAAGAGAAAGTATTTAGTGAAGTTCAATACAAAAGTAGATGGGCCATTAGCCTTATAATTTCTCTTTTTGGCACTCTTCACAAACTTTTCTGTAGTGTCTTACTCTAAACAGTAAAACAAATTGCATCATCCTAACTTTAGATTGAAGCAACTTTACATTAAAAATATTTTATTCTGTTCTGAAAAAAATCTGTTATATGAAGGTGTTCCTTTAATGTATATGGTTAGTGATTAACAACTCTTCCAGGAAAAGGCTGCTGGTACTTAAAAAATACTAAAAGATAGTTTGCTTTGTAAAAAACCTACTTGTATTCTTAGGAGTTAGTGGCTAGCGTTATGCAGAATTAAGAGATTTTTGTTGTGTGGGTTTTTTAGCCATCCAAGCTTTGAATATTTTACATTCAGAATAATAATCTCGGAAATAAAAAAAAATATCTTTCAGTGCATTAGACAGAAGACACTGAAATGGTAAAGCTCCTTTCTACTATTCTATTACATTACTGTATTAGCATTCCAAGTTTAGAATCATGGAATCATAGAATAGTTAGGGATGGAAAGGACCTTAAGATCATCTAGTTCCAACCCCCCTGCCATGGGCAGGGACACCTCACACTAAACCATGCAACCCAAGGCTTCGTCCAGCCTGGCTTTGAACACTGCCAGGGATGGAACATTCACAGCTTCCTTGGGCAACCCATTCCAGTGCCTCACCACCCTAACAGTAAAGAATTTCTTCCTGACATCCAATATAAATTTCCCCTGTTTAAGTTGTAACCTGTTTTACCCCTTGTCCTGTCACTGCGGTTCCTTGTCCTTTTTATGTTGAGGACACCAGAACTGCACACAATACTCCAAGTGAGATCTCACAAGAGCAGAGTAGAGGGGCAGGATCAAGTCCTTTGACCTGCTGGTCACGCTACTTTTGATGCAGCCCAGAATACGGTTGGTTTTCTGGGCTGGAAGCACACACTGAAGCCAGCTCATGTTCATTTTCTCATCAACCGACACCGCCAAGTCCTTCTCTGCAGGGCTGCTCTGAATCTCTTCTCTGCCCAACCTGTAGCTGTGCCTGGGATTGCTCCCACCCAGGTGTAGGACCTTGCACTTGGCATGGTTAAACTTCATGAGGTTGGCATCAGCCCACCTCACAAGCGTGTCAAGGTCCCTCTGGATGGCATTCCTTCCCTCCAGCATATCAACTGAACCACACAGCTTGGTGTCATCGGCAAACTTGCTGAGGGCACACTCAATCCCATTGTCCATGTCACGGACAGGTTTAAGCAATCATTTCAGGAACAGACAGGCTTGCAGGCCTGTGTTTGTCCTTCTTCACTGTGGTATGCTATAGGCACATTAGAGCTTATTTTTTATTACAATTCTTTATCCTTTTCTTAGCCTTCCTTTAATTATTACATTTATACACCAAAAGCTGTCAAGCATGCACACAAAACTTTTCCTTTTGGTTTAGTGGAGAAGGATAAGAAAGAAAAGAGAGAAGAAAAGTATCCTCAAACTGAAATAACAGGATCTTTGAAGCAGTTTAAAGTGTTGATTAGTATTAATACTTTATATAGTATATATGATACTAAAGATATATATAAATAATACTAAATATAGCAAGTTAAAATTCTTAGAGATGAGGAAGTTAAGTAAGCTACCAAAAACAAAAAAAAAAAAAAAGAAAGCGATTATGTCCTATTATCTTATGCATTTGAGAAAAGATACAGAAAAGTAAAGTGTTAGGGAACAATGACAAAGTGGCTTCAGGAGTCTTACATTTTCTATAGATATATGAGAATAGACTTCATTCTGTATTCACTCTGGAAGAAGCTGGTCATTTTGGCTGAGGAATTTAAAATGCTGAATACAAGATTTTGAGGAGGAATTTAGAATCATAGAATCATAGAATAGTTAGGGTTGGAAAGGACCTTAAGATCATCTAGTTCCAAGCCCCTGCCATGGGCAGGGACACCTCTCACTAAACCATGTCACCCAAGGCTCTGTCCAACCTGGCCTTGAATACCACCAGGGATGGAGCATTCACAGCTTCCCTGGGCAACCCATTCCAGTGCCTCACCACCCTTACAGTAAAGAACTTCCTCCTTATATCTAATCTAAACTTCCCCTGTTTAAGTTTTACCCCGTTTCCCTACAGTCCCTAATGAAGAGTCCCTCCCAATTTAATGACTAAAATCAATCAGCAGAGGGAGGAGGATGGGAATTAGGTAATGAGACTGAGAAGTAGTCAGGAAAAAGTTAGTGTAGACTGTGTCAACATTTTCCAGTGCCCTACAGCCCATGAAAGGAGAGGGTGTAGAGTGAAAAGGGAGAGGCATTTCTTATAATCATTTTAGAAAGTATGAAGTTGAGGAATACCAGGAGAGAATAGATTATGCCAGTGTTAGGTTCTTTATGATAGCAGAATAAAAATATTGTTATGAGAAAAAGGAAAGTATAAGCAGACTGGAAAAGTAGTAACTTAAGTTTGGGAAAATTAGGTCAAAAAATGGTCAGAAATGTCCACCTCAGAAATGGTGATAGGGCAACAAAATGATGAGAAAATATAATATCCTTTTGATTTTTTAATGAATAAAAACCCCAAACCAAAACCCCAACAAACAAACCAACAGATCTCAAAAAGAATAAGGACGTAGAGAGTGCACATACAGGAGAAAATAGGAGGAAGGGTTTGACAAGAATTTTTAGATGAAAGAAAAATAACAAGACTGGAGACTTCTGAAGTTATCCATAATGAAAACAGCAGCTTTGAACTAAGAATCTGGCCAAGCTATATAAAGAGCAAACATGTATTGGGGATAATTTATACTTTATCAGTACAGAAGCAAGAACTACACTTCACACAAGTTTTATCCACCTTTCCACCAGCACATTTATGTTCAGATATCTCCAAGGATGGAGACTACACAATGTTCCTGGGCAACCTGTGCCAGTTGACACTGTGACCCTCACAGTGAAAAAGTTTTGTGATGTTCAGATGGCACCTCTTGTGTTTTGTTTTGTGCGCATTGCCTCTAGTCCTGTCACTGGGTACCACTAAAAAGAGTCTGCTTTGCACCCTCCTTTCAGCTATGTATACACATTAATAAGCTCCCCCCAAACCTCTTCCTTAGGCTAGACAGTCCCATCTCTCTCAGCCTTTTCTCATATGTCAGGTGTCCCAGTCTTTTAATAATCTTCATGTCCCTTCATTGGATGTTCTACAGTTTGTCTATGTCTCTCTCATATAGAGGAGCCCAGAACTGGATGCAGTACATCTCTCTCCTGCTGTAAACTTCTGTGATATTTTACAGGCTGTTTTCCCCAAGCATACCATGGGCTGTAGCAGAGCTTGCCACCTGCTAAATGCTTACAGGTAATGTGAAACAAGACATTTTTGTTTCTAAATGCATGTTTAAACTTTATAGATGCAAGTGTGCTACAGGGCTGTCCTTCATAAGATGAAATATGTGCAAAAAATTAATTATTGGGCCTGCATTTTTACTTAATCCTTGATATCTTAGGGATTTTTGATTCATGGAAGTAGTAATAATACTTTATCCTGATATTTTGCATGTTAATATGCAAGAGGAAAATAGCAGCTTACAAAAAAGCCATTAATCAGAAGCACTAAATGCCAAAGGTAAAAATTAATTAATTCACTAATGGCTTTTTCTTTTTCTTCTGTCCCTGTTGTTATCATTCAGGTACTTTCATTTATCTGCAGTTTCCTCACTTTTCAAGGGTATTTGCACAAACATGCCCACTTTTAGCATTGCAAGCATTTAATACTGAAATAGAAGCTGCAAACAAGTAATGCTCTTAGGCGATTTGAATGGAAATGTAAAATTAATGTCTTAGAGAGAAAACAAAGTCTGGGAAAAGCTGGAAAGTGTTATAACTAACAAGAAATACCAGGTTTTTAAAGTCTATATACACAGAGAAAAGAGGAAGACTTCTGAAAGTTAACCCAGATTGTGAATTGTAATATACATACATATATATATATATATATATACATGCTTGATCCTAGGTCACCAACACCTAGGTCACATTTTAACTATAGGCTGGTTATCTACTGCTGGGGAGGGTACATGAGTAATTTATTATGTCATATCATTTAGGTGAATATATGAACTACAGCCAAAATGGTTTTCACAAGGTATTATTCATAAAGATATTAAGAAACACTTCCTGTTGGTGATCATGAACCACTAGATAGAGACTTTGCCAGGATTAGAGTAAAAAGACAGCTAGCAATACCAATTAATTGAAACATATGAGTGCCTGGAGAACCAAACTGTTGCATCTCATAATAAAGACTGTTCGAACTGGATTACCAGTGATAGTTTGAGAGCTCGTTGGACACAGTAAGAGCACAGCTGCACTGAGGATACTGATTATAAATAATTTTGAATGCCACTTATACTGAGAAACTCAGATTGCTAGTGAGAAAAGGTTCTAGTGCAGATTAATGAGAAGATAGCCTAAATCTGCCAGATCTTGAGCTCAGTCCTCAGAACTGAGAGCTCATATATTATATTTGAATGTCTGCTGCTCCATTTGACTGAATTATTCAGCTTATTAACTGTTGTCTGAAATCCTCTACTGATTATATTTATTTAGATAAATTTATATGCAGGGTTCAGGGTATAAAAAAGCTTTACCTAGCCCAGTCCAGCCTAGAGTCCAACGCAGAACTTATTATTTTTGAGTCAGAGGTCATATAGAAACTGAAAGTGAAAAAGTGTATCTAAGAACATGCTATATTTTGCATGAAAAATACTGCTATGCTCAGATATCCTATTTAAAGATAAAATGTTGGCTATGATAATACCAGGTTTTCAGTGTCACTAAATGTAATTAATGCAAACTCAAAGTTTTGTTATAAAATTAAGTTGGTGCTGGGAGAGAAACAAAAAATAAAGACTGTAGAGAACTTTAAAACTAGAGGGAATCACCAATCTCTTCACAGTTGCAGAACACCTGGTGATTACGTTAACTACCAGCATTAACTGCCTTCCTCTCTCATTTGTTTAATTGTTGAATGTGTACATAAAGCAAATAATACCTCAGGTCTTTTGTGTCTATTATATTGTGGGATAACTATTTTTTTTAGCCATGTAAATTCAAAAAGACAGAAAGCCCCCTCAAAAAAAAAACAACAAAAAAACTAACCAAACCTTGAGGTAAGCAAGAACAAGGTGGTGCTTTTTCATTAAGTGATTCAAATAAACAACAGAGAAAGAAGCTTAATTTTAGACTAAACCTGAAATAAGGAGAACTGGAGAACTGACATTAACCTGTGGAAAGTAAAGCATTTTATTCACTGTGAGACAAAGTATGCCACGTTCCACAAGCATACGCTAGCTTATTCTAAGATAATACTTCATCAATTATTCCTGTCTATCATGTGCCCTAATGAAAATTATTGGCTTTATCCGCAAAACTGGCCTCTCTTGTATGCTTATAATACAGCCATTGCAACTGTGTAACTTCACTTCTGCTTTCACCAGCCCAGTTGCCCTGGCAAATATACTTTGCTCAGTATGAAAAATCCTATCAAAGGTCGTAAATGTATTTGAGCAATACACCTTTTCTGTTTGGTAGCCATTTGTTTCTCTCCTTCACACCCCTTTTTAAAAACACATTTATTTCATGAAACATTTTTGCCTTAGTCTCTTTCATAAAAGATGCATAAAATCTTGGCCCCTTGGTTTCGGTTTTCCTGTCTTTCATCTAATGCTTTTGCACCCTTTCAAATCAATCATCCTTTTATTTCATATCTTACGCTTGCCTGCTGTTCAGACAATTGACAATACACCTGAGCTTTCATGTCTAAGGCACTTACTTTATACCAATGTAATGACAATAATTTCTATCAGGTTATTTCTGTTTCTCCTGCTGTAGTGCTGCTCAAAATGTGTTTTATATGGCACCTTGTCCAAGAGTGTCTAGTCATGTTAAGCCCTGGTAGATTGCAAAAGTGCTCTCCATCTTATTTGTTTAGAAGAAAGGCAATTAAAGAAACTTTGTATTCTTCATGTTTCAGTGGACAATAGTTTCTCAGCTTTGTGTTTACATTATTATCCCATATCATCCCAGCAGTAAGATGTTTGGAGGGTTTTTTGGGGTGTTTCACGTCAAACTAGGATTCTGTTATTTGTCACTTAAATTCTTATACAGCTGGCTCAACCAATAGCTCAGTATCAGGCAGTGTCTAGCACAGAGCTTGGGGCATATGCTGTAGCTTATATCCGAGTAACACTTTTACTGCAATTGTACTGATTGCCAGAAGTTGCTGGAGTGCCAGGCATCAGAGGTGAGAGCAAAGAAACTGCCTTGCACTAATCCTTTTGTGAGAGAGCAGGCATCCTACATGAGAAGGAGGGTATAATCCAGCTGTAATACAATAGGTTTGAGGATTAAGAAGAGGTGGAATGGATAGTATCCACTTGGGACAGAGAATTAGGAATATGGGAGACTGGCTGAAGTAAAATGTAATTCAATGGAAAGATGATTTGAGGTGTAAGCAGAATGGTTAAATCTCTTAAATTCAGAATATTAATTCTAACTCTAGGCAAAACCCTTCAATGTAGTGCAGCTATGACAGCTCAGAATTGAAAACGGGTTTTCTATTTAATGTAAATATTTATGCAGTTACATTACATACAGGTGAAAATAAATATATTCAGAAAAATTCACTTGAGGTCTGTTTTGTACATTAAATGAAGCAATGTTCATATATTTATATCTAGAAAACAACATTAGGATAATATGTAATATTTATTTTTCCAAACATGCAGACACTACTTGAAACCCAGGTTAAGCCTGTTCTGTAGAATACTTCAAGTGAAGTTCACACTACGCATGCTCTCTCTATGGTGTGATCAATATCACTATGTACAGATGCCAGCTACATTAAGGCAAGGCATTATGGGTATGTGACTTGTGGTTTTAAATTCTTTGTAATTTATTTCCTACTAGTAACTTCTAACATACCAAAATTTATATTTATGAGAACTTATGAATGTGCAGGATTTGAAGTTTTAGTTATATTTAAAGTTAGGCAATATGTAATTGTTTGTAGATCCATCATATAGGAGTGAGGGAGTTATGCAGAATATGTTTAAATGCATAATTTCACTGAAAATTTGTTATGGAATCTAAGCTCAAATGGAGTTAATTATTTTCCAGACTAAAATGTAACTACCAAAGTTAGGTTATGATTTGATAAGAACCTTATGATTTACATTTATGTGGCTATTCTAAAAATTGGTTTTGGCATTTCAGCAAGGCTTTGTCTTGTAAAGAATTTAGATACATTTTTTCACTTCATTGTTTTTGGACTATGAATAACTAATCATTTTGATTTAGAAATAGATCGGATAAACAGTGTGTGCAAGGACCTGAGTCTAGCAGAACCTGGGAACAATATTTAATGCTGCAGAGAGGTGAAATTACAATGTCTACATAAAAATAGTGATTTTTAATCTTAACCCTCCGATCTGAGAAATATTTGCCAACAGGAAATTTATTCACTCACATATAGCATTAGAGCACGTCCTTTGAAGTCGGAAGCCACTGATTGTGCCCAGCTTCTGGAGGAAAAAAAAAAGAGCTTTTTAGTCAAAGAAGCAATTCAATGTTGTGTATCGATTTGGCAACATCACAGCTGCTTCTAATAAGTGGGATGGAAGGGACGTTTCTATGGGGCTAGAATTACTTTTCGATTGCTGGGGCCACAGTGCTGGTACTCTTATTTTGCTGTGCCACCTTTTCTGATCAATACTGAATCACCCAGCAGATAGTAATTAGGTTTTAGAGGGCTATTCAACAAAGATCTGTGTTGACTGCGATAGACAGAGCCAAGAAAAAGGTCACACAAAATCAGCAGCCAACTAAAAGGTGATGGGTAAAGAAAAGACCCCTTGCCTGAGAAGTACTTAGCTCTTTTTTAATTACTGTAATTTTCAACAAAAGTCAGAGAGTGAGATGATGAAGTGAAGCACTTTCCTCCCTGCTGTTCCTGATGAGGCTTGATAGGCCTTGAAATTACGCATTGACTCTCCGTTTGATTTCTCCCAGTGTTTAGTGCTAATAACCTGTAGGGCCTCTTTTTTTCTTTGTACCTCTCAGTCCTAGTGTCACTGCAGTAATTACACTGTGTGAAATCTGTACTGCAATCACAGCTGCCAACTTGCAGCTTCACAGACTGGGTCAGGCTGAGTAGTGGCAAAATAAAAAGAGCTAATAGCTAAGGAAAAGGTTTTTGTTGTTGTTGTTGGTTTGGTTTTGTTTTTTTTTCTTTTTGTAATTCCAGCAATGGTATAATGAATTTTAATAGAATCTGTCATCTCAAAACTGTGTACAAACATTCATGGATTCATAGAAACATTAAATGTTTAATTGTTATTGTCTTCTTGTTCACGTTCAGACTTAAAATAAAATCAGTCTGTAGCTTTCCATAGTAACAGTTGCATCTATGAGATGGCTTTTAGCATTTTATGGGCAAAACATGATAAAAATTGGAAGGCATTTTTAGATCAAATTCACATAAGGGAAACAAAAGGGAATTCCGGTGCTATTGACAAGAGTAAAATTAAACAGTTTTTCTTAAAAAAAACAACTATCTAACTTCACAGTCAGTTTTCCTCCATGCAATAAGCTTTTCCCATTTTTACCTAAGGTTATGTCTCAATTTTTTAGTACTACTTCCTGGTAATGCCAGACATAATAGCCATCCCAGGTACTTTTGTAGCAGAAACTCAAAAAGACACTGATGATAACAATGGGTCCTAATTTGTTTTAGTATGTTGAAATCTAACATTTAAGGTATTGCAATTATAATTTCAAAGTTCATGGCGGAATAACATCCATAACAAAACCTGGGATAAAATTGTGAAGTTAGTTATTTGCATGATGTTTTAATGTTACATGCTTTAAAACATTATTTGAAATTTATCTGGCTGTAATGCCAAGAAATTGAAAAACGGAATGTATTTATTACTTATTTTATCGCAGAATGTATGAAGCGTAAATCATATCAAATGCAAAAGAGAATGTTCCACAACAAGAATAATTATAGGAGAATAAAAGAAATTGCCCCTTTCTGGGGGTTTTGTTTTTGAGCAAGTAAAAGGCTAGGAATAATAGAAGCCTAGGATGCTTTGAAGTTGTTATTTGTGAATACTGAGAGAGGTTACAGGGGAAAAAAACAAAGCAGATTTAATGCATATTAAAATGACAAGTTAATTATTAAGATGTTACTATATTAAAGGGACCAGGAATAGGAGTTCTAAAATTACTCTTAATTGTGATTGTCAGCTGAAATAGTGCAGAGATATTATCTGTGCTTATCCTGTGCTTAACGAATTGTGTGACTATACTGATGTGATGGGGAACATAGCAAATTAGGCAGTTTCAGCATTTATTTAGGCACCTGGACTATGGGCATGCCCCAAAGCCCATTTGGATGGAATGACTACAATAAGCTCAGTAGGTTCAGCTACAATAGGTTCAGACCCTATTGTAATAGGTAATTACACATCAAGGGATGCTCCCTATGGAGTACCTAGGCAGCTGTGCAGTTCTGTGTACTGGAGGGAGCATGTCCTCCTGCCTGCAGGTGAGGATGCTACGTACTGAAATCTAAAGTTTAGTTTTCTGTTATTAGATCACTGAAATCCTGGAAACAGAGAAGTAGGCAAGGCAAAACTCAAGTACATTGATTTTCTACTCATTTAAGATAAAGAGGGCCAGGTAGTGAGTTCCAGAACCTCGTTCATGTTTAGCACCACCGTTTAGTTATCAGTTCACTACCTGACTGTTTTCAGCCTTTAAATATAATGCTCTGCAATATCAATGTGTTACAGAGGGATCTTGTCCTAAGAAGTCAGTTCATTTTAATAAGGCAAGCAGAACAGCCATGAGAGTATCCCTCTTCATTGTGAAACAAGAGAGAAGGGATACCTATTACTAATTGCTATTTCCTTGAATAATCAGATTCTTTCTGTCTAATATCCTGGGTTTATGTTTTTCTTTATTCTTTTTGCCTTTTTCATCATATCTAAATAAAAAGCCTCAGATTGTCTATCGTGGGGGAATTTTAATCTGAATTTTTCACTACAGTGAGAATTGATAGTATTAAGTAGCACTTAGAATATTTGTATAACTGAAGTGTTTTATTATTTTTCTTTCATTTCAATAAAGGACAATATTTGCATCAAGCAGGTTTTTTACCCGAAGTCTCCTTAAAGATTATTACTATATTTCCCATTCAAAAATGCAAAATAAATGCATTTTTTGAAAGTTCAGGCCTAAGGTTTTTTCCTAAAGATCTATGCCTGCTGCTATTATGAAGTTCATATATATTTTTTTAGTATTGCTTGGCCACCTTAAATAAACTTATTTCACAATTGTACAAGCAATTTCCTTCTGAAATATCTTGTAAGTTGTTATTTATGAATTGATCTTTGACAAAGTTACCAACTCAGGAAGACTTTGCATGGTTACAGGAATATTAGGTTGATTCTATTTCAGCCACCAGAATCCCCTTTCAAATTCTTTTTTAATTCGAACAACTTCTACCTTTTCCCTCCAGTTTAAAATACAGTCTTTTGCAGAACTGTCACAGGGTGTCCTGGGTTCAGCGGCAGTCATTTTTTCTCCTTCTTAGCTGGTGCAGTGCTGTATTTTTGACTTTCAGCCTGGGAACAGTGGTGCTAACACTGATGTTTTTAGTTACTGCTCAAATGTTTAGTTTGACCAGGGACTTTGTGAGTCTCATTCTCTGCCAGGGAGGAGGGGAAGCCAGCAGGAAGCAGAGACAGGACACCTGACCCAAACTAGCCAAAGAGGTATTCCATACCATAGCACATCATGCCCAGGATGTAAAACTGGGGGCAGTTACCTGGAAGGGCTAGGTCACTGCCGGGGTCAGACTGGGTATTATTGGTCGGCAGGTGGTATTGTATTCTTTTTCCCTTGTTATTTCCTTTATCATTATTATTATTGGTGGTAGCAGTAGTGATTTGTGTTATACCTTAGTTACTGGACTGTTCTTATCTCAACCCGTGGAAGTCACATTCTCTTGATTCTTGTTCCCATCCTTCCAGGAGAGAGGGAAAGAAAAGGTGGGGCGGAGTAGACTGTGTGGTTCTGGTTTACAGCCTGGGCTTAAAGCACGACACAGGGCCAGGATGGATGGAGCCTTGGGTGACAGGGTTTAGTTTGAGGTGTCCCTGCCCATGGCTGAGGGGTTGGAACTTGATGATCTGAAGGTCCTTTCCAACGCTAACTGTTCTATGATTCCATGATTCTGTGATTTGAAAACCTAGCACATAATGAGCTAATTGTTGCTTATCATTTTCCGTAACTGTGACATAAGCACTTTTTTATATATATAGGTATGGATTTTGAGGTGTGATATATTCAAGGTTAAAAGTTTGCCATCCATTCACTTTATGAATATATATCACTTTATTCACTATTAGGTCAGTATTTCTTCAGGGTAAGTGACGTGGGCTGCACAGTGTCCATGTTCTCAAACAGGACCTCAGTACCTACAATGTAAATAATATTGAAAGGAAAAAAATCATAGTTAGACCACCTGGAAGGTTCCTTTATTCATTGCATCTCCTAAATACTTCTGAATGTGCGCTCTCAGTTCAGACCTCAAACTTACTCTCTTATTATTTGTCAGAGTCCCAATTTGATGTGACATTGTGTGCCTTCTTTTGCAGACAGATTTTTCTTAGAACACTACTAAGGTGTAAGTCTAGTCTGTGTTTTTACTCAGAAAAAAAACCCTGTCTACAGATCAGGGTTTTAACAAAGCTTTTAAATGCATCCTAATCTTCAGTAACTATTACTTTTATAAGATTAATTTCCTGAATCTTCAGTTTTCCAATGATTATTTTCACCCAGGAGGTCACCTGCTTTTCTCAGTATGCAGAATCTCATTTCTCTTTATTAGACAAAAGAAACTACTCTAAATGTAGCTGCATCTGATAGTAAAAAAATCTCTCAAGATTTCAAGTTTCAAAGTGTAATTTAGCTTTACAGTAAACACCTCAATCTGTCCTGCAGCCACAGAGGCTCAAAGGCATGAGAAGCATTATGGAAGATCAGTGAGTTCTGAAAATCTAGAATTAGTGCAGTGGTGCTCACCAAAGCCATGCTTGTTTGAACAGAGTAGGTCAGGCTGCAAGCTGCACATCTATGCAATAGGCAGGATTTTACAGTGCAGTCATGACTTCTTTAAACTATATTGATGGGCTTTTCCTGTTGGGCTTTCCCTATTGATCTGCCTCCTGAAAAATACTGAATGTTCATTATGTTTTTTTTGGTGGGAAAAGGATGCCATTTCTTCTATGTTTCTTCAGAAATGTTCTGTAGTCTTTGGAAGTGTTGTACATGTTTTGAAACATAGATAGAGCTTATTTCCTGAGTGAACCTCTACTAATTCCACAGGGTAGTACAATGATCATGACTGTTTCCCTCCAGCTGTATTAGATGCAACAAAAAAGACATTACAGTTTCTATGTCAATATAAAGAATATGTCATGTCATTTTTTAAAATGAAAACAGAATTATTTTAGAGTTAGTGAAGTTTTTAATTTTTAACAATAGTCAAATCTAGACTACAGCTATGCATGCTCTTGAAAACACTCCTTCACGCGGATAGTTTAACAGATATGAACAGGTACGTCCTCTGAGTTTCTCTGTGGAATAACAATATTGTTTGCAGAACCTCCAATTTTTATTATTAAATCTCAAAGGTGGGAACGTTAATTAGTTGGGCTGGAGGCTAAAGGAGTGAACTTAGGTAAACAAAAATAACATTTTCATTTCCTTTTCTCCCCCCTTAAGTCTGAACTGAGACAATTCAGCAGCTGTGGGTTTTCTTCTCTTTTAGAGAAGAAACATGAAGCAGTACAAAGACATGTTAAAGTTCACTTTTGTGCTGCTGAGTTACTAAACATATTGATGTTTATTCAGAACACCTTAAGGCTAATACCTTTAGAGTGTTATTCCTTACACTGTCGTAAATAAAGTACTTAAATATGTTTATTTCCTCTAATCTTCAGTCATTTTATCTTTATAAAATGAAAACAATATTTACAAATATTATGAGTGAGAAACTTGATGAAATGTATGAGTTCTCTTGTAGAAGCTCATTTACAAAAGGAAGGTCCAGGGCAACTATAATGTAGAACTGTGTGGTTGTGATGGTATGGTTTTCCTGAGACAACTAGCAGCCACATCTCTTTTCCCATACATAAATGGCAGTTAGCAATAGCTAGAAACAAAAGACCCCTCTCTCACTCTCTGAATACAGTGACATTCATTCTCAGAGAAGCAGGGGCAGCTTTTTGAAAGCAGACTTCTTCAGTCCAACAATAACACACAATGAGTTATTGACTTGTTTATATATGGAGCTCTTTTCAGTAACTAACTCTGACTCCCCACAGTCTGGACAAATGATTGATTTCGTTGTTGGAAAAAGAGAAAGCTCTTGCACTAAACTCTGTAGTGCAAACTACTTTTTCCCCATTTGTTCCCCCACTGAATAGGACCTTATTAAAATGCACTTTCCAAAAAATACCTGCAGCTGGCCTTTATAAGCATGTTTTGTATATATAAATAAGTAATTTGTCCCACTCTTTTGTATGGTAACAAACCATTGGAGAATCTTGTCAACATATATATGAAGGTTGAGTGTCATAAGATTTTGGTTAAACAATATTATTTATACCAATATGCATATAAAGCATAATTTTAGAAGTATTTACAGTAGCTGTCTGCCATTTGGTTACAAATATTAACTTTTAAAAGTTAATAGGGAGCATAGTTTTTTATTGAAAAACTCCTATATACTTTCAACATGCTGTTAAAACAATATGCCCTACATGTTATTTTGATACATTCTTAACATATCTCCAATTAAAAAAGTATTTCAATAACTTAATTCATCTTGTAAGTTTTGCACGTTGAGCAACCACCCCAAACCATCCTATGATTCTATGTTTCTTACCCTCTGTTATGTTCTATTTTTGATACACTGTTTTTGTTAATTCTTCATATATATATATATATATGCATAACATTTTATTTTAAAGAAAGTGAGACTTATGTCCTCTTATTGCTGTGTGGTTTCTTTAATAAGTAAGCAAGTATCTGCTTTCTTTTTTGTAAATTTAAATAGTGGGACATATTACTTAAAAAGACACTGCATTTGTCAAACAGCTGCATTGCAGGAACAATTCTTATACAACAAAAAAAGGATCCAGAGCTCTACTGATCTCTGCAATTTATTAGTCAGAAAACATCACAGGAAGTTAAGCACTCATTTGAATGTTACTGAAGGTATGCTTCCAATGCACTTTACTAAGACATACAGAAATGTAACGAAGAGTTAATCGAATTAATGACACATTACTCTTAATTATCCCGATCTTGCACCTCTGAAGTTGTGTTAGCCATGGCACACAGAATGTAAAATACTAGCAGATCAAATGCAAAATGCTAGGATTTTACTGCAATGTGACTTGCATTTTGTGGAAAGCTACTCAAGTTAGAAGGAAATAAGTATCCATGTGAATATTCCTTTTGTTTCTTACAAGATGGAAGGAAGTGTGGACTTTTTTATTTGCATACCTTTCTATGGCTATAAAAAGAAAACTGGGCAAGTGTAAATTGTGGATTTCTGTTCTGGAGTATCAGCCTTGAAACTTGCTGATTTTGTTATTCTAATTCTGTGAGTTAATCACATCATACCTTTTTTTTACAGATTTGCATTCTTTTCATCTTTTGTGTATGTATGTCTTTTATCCTCTCCATTCTTAATCTTTAATTTGTTTTCCAGACAAAAATAGTTTTACATATCATACTTACTTTCTTTTTCCTTCTTTAATCTAGTTTTCCTAACGTAATATAACTCTCTTGGAATGTAAGTACAGACAGGCCACCAGTTTCTACCTATTATTAATTCTGTCCAGGTAGTTCTGATTTAAAAAATATATAATATTAATGTAACTTATGATATGATATCAGGAATGATATTCTGATGTGCACTAAACCTTGCTTAGAACCTAGTTAGAATAACCAAAGATTTAATTAAAAATAAAAAAAAAACCTCCTAGTGGCTAAATTGTGAGGGGAAAAAAATTAGCCAAATGTCTTTGCTCTTACCCATTTTCATATGAACACCAGTGATTTGCATACTTTTTAAAAAGCATGTTAAAAAGCATACTTTTTAAAAAGCAGGGAAAGAGGACTTGGAAAGAGCTATACTTTCTCCATGAATACATGTGCGGAGCAGAAATATGCTTCAGTAATGAATGCCTGTCTTGTTATCTTTAAATTCTGTGTATCTTTCTCTGTGCCTTGTGGATGTAGATCAGGAGCTCATAGTAGCATCATTCTTAACTGCTTGTGGAGGGTCGGGGAAGAAAAAGGAAGAGCTATTCTTCTGTGTAGCTTCTGTAGCCTTTTGTGAAGACCCAGAGATCCATAGGGTTTTCCTGTGATCTCAACGTATCCATACTTACAATTGACTTGTCCCTCCCCTTGTGTATCTGAATGTCCTGGGACAGACCCTCAGCTGCAGTGAAGTGATGTCAGTTGAAGTTGGTGGCTTTTTACTCATTTAATTGAGTGACATGCAAACCTGGACTTACGCCTTCTCCACCAAAACCTTTCAGAAAATCTGAACAGCAGCTCTGTAGAGCTTTTTAGCTTTTGTCTTTCCAGCTCCTTGAGGTGTTAGGCAAGGACTCAAATAAGGATGACTAGCAATAGATCCTTGTCTTTTACAGAAATATACTGTAGTTTGTTAAGTATATTTGTTTTATTGGACAAGCTGCACACATATTACTGGAGAAACATATCTGTTTTCTGTTTGAAATGCAACCAACAGATTAAATATTTTTTCAGTCAGTATAGTCCCATTTGACATTGACAAGCATGATACAAGAATAAAATTAAATATATGCTGAGAAAAGCAAGACACCCTATCTGTATCTTTTATTTCCATTAAACAAAAGTAGAGATGCAGTATGCAAATTTACAGAGTTGTTCATTAAAACAACTCTTTTGGCTTAAAGTTTTGTTTAATCTTTATTTAAACATGTTTTAACTTTATTTTTACTTATGAACTTATGTGTTCTGATTACAGTAGTGCCACAAGAATTTGCCAAAATAAGGTTCTTGAACTCTTTGCAAGTGTCCAGGCATTTTCTCATGTTTATAATCAGAATTTTAACATTACTTTTTTTGTCAAATGAAAGACCTCTCATGTACAGCTATCTCTGTTAGCTTGTGCCAGGAAGAAAATGTTTCTGTGATAAGGCTAACAATAATCATCTTTAACTTTTTTATTTACTTAAAAGCTTACCCATCTGCTCCCAGTTCTGGTTTTGTTTTCAGCTGTGATTGCTGAAGACCAGTGGGTGTACTAGTGTCAATCAAATCGCCTTGTGACAGCAAGCGTCTACAGACCTCTTTTTCCTTTCTAGAGATATCATTTATCACACTTAGATGAATAGTTTGGATTGTTTCAGACTTTGGGACAGTAGATGAAATCCTGATTTCATTGAAGTTAATAACTGATCCTCTCATACTGATACTTTTGACAGGTATCTAGGGGAAGGCAAGAACATGGTAGAATGCCTACTGTTCAGAAGAGAAAAAGGCAAATGTGAGGTCAAACCCTACCAAAGGTAAAGTAAGAGTATCATTTAAATAGTACCCCCTCAATGAATTGGAGACTGAGAGTTTTAAACAACCTATACTAAAGCAATTGACACTGTCAAAAGTAGCATGGACTTAATTTTTTTTTAACCTTATTTCTACTGCATCTAAATTAGACACTGTTTTCCCAACTTTAAAATAATGATCACATAAAAATGTATTTGGGATGTAGGAAGCTTTTGGCTATTCATTCTGAAAGGTGTTTTTTTATAATAATACTACAAGCCAAGCAAACCCCAATAATGTTTAAAATATACTCCTTTTCAAATTGATGCAAGATAAAAAACAACTGTACATAAAAATGCCCATGTGAAAATATATAAGAAGATAACATATGTCTATATGAGAATGCTGCTGATGGGTTTTTAAGCCAAAAGTATCTAGTATGTTATTTTTAATTCTTCAGTTGGAGTTTGCTGTTACTGTTCAGAAGGAAAAAATCATTAGATATCACTGGTAAGAGAGGAATTATATTAAAAACAGATGAAGTGAATCATACAAAGTAAATTTGTTGACAAGAGGAAAAAAAGACCATAAAGACTATATTTGAAGGCTAGAAATGTTATTTTTTGTAACTGAATTTAAAGCTGATATTCATCTCCATGTGAAAACGGGATAATTTTTTACCCCTATGCTTCTTAATGACCTAGTAAAGCAATTGCCAGGAATAATTTCAGGATACAGATTTCTGAATCTTTAGATTTATATCTTTTTTTTTCTATGGAGTATTGTGATCCCCAGATGCAGAGGGTAATTTCCCAACAGATAGAGCAAGAGCTCTACTAGCCAAGAGCTAACAACTTGATATTCTTCTCTGCACTGGCTTTAGGAACACGCAAAAAAGTCTCCAGGACACCTATATATATGTGATCCTATTATAAATTTAGCCTCTCATTGGCTTGTGATTCAGTTCTTATAATAAATTAAACCGTGCTTATCAGAAAAAAACTCAATACCTTGGAAAGTTAGTACCAATACTGACTGGCAGAAAAAAAAACCCTCAGTTCTTATTAAAGGAAATGAACTTTACAATGAATGATGGCTTTCATGAATAATTTTTTATTGAATTATTCATCCTCTGAAATGTCTCCAGGATAGAACACCTTGGTCACTTTGATAACACTGTAGCTGTGAAAAGTATTTCTAAATTCTTTAGGTTAGCAAGGTTGGTGACTGATTTTTATCTGTAAGGCAACTATTGCATTTTATTTCCAGTTTTTTTCTTTTTGTCATCCTAAATCCATATTGAGTGGGTCCAACTTGGATGCCTTGACTTACTTATCTTTTCTACCCTTTCCTTGCAAAAATATATTGAAGATTAAGTGCTAGCTCCAATTAACACAATGGCCAATGAAAAATTGGTAAAGCCATTAGGATATGTGGTTACATTCATGTATTCTTTTTTGCTGACACCTAACATTGATCAAAAAGAAGTAAAAGTAGCTAGTTTATAATTTTGTCCAAGGGGCACTGCACAACTATCTGTTCTGCCCCCAGACAGAATTTTGGCAAGTGCAATTTCATTCCTGTTCCCTCATCATGCCAAATCGGAAATAAAGTTCTTTGAACCCTGTTCCTACTTGAAGAATGGATGGGAAGCTTAAAGTAAGATAGAAATTCAATATATTTTTAATACGTTCTACATAGTAGCTGTAAATATGTTTAATGTCATGTTTGACTCTAGCACTGTATTTGACTCCATGTAGAAGATGGATTAATCCCTCCTCTACAGAAAACCTCCCTGACTGCAGTGGGTATGAAAAATTGATCTCATTTGGTATATGTCACACTTTATATCGATTCTGCAACTTTCTAAAGAAACTAGGGATGTTTTCTTCAAGTTTTGTTTCCTGCAATTTTTCATACACAATTGCTTTTGCTAGTTAAACAAATTTTAAAAGAGATTTTTCACCCTAGCACAATATTTGATATTCCTTTAAGAGTCTAAGTAACTCTTTTGCTTTTGTTAGAACTGTTATTCTGCTCTAACAAAAAATAACTCTGTTCTGTTCTTTTAGGCAAAAAGTGTAGTTTACAGTGTCAAGATTTAGTAAGCTAATCATAAGATTATGCAAAAAATATTATAATGAAAAGCTATTAAATCAAGCATTTTTCTTACAATAGCTCATGCTGTGAAGTTGACAGCATATTCTATAAATTAATATTAATACAAAAATGATGGAAGATAAATGTGAAGAATGCTTTCTGTACAGGTTTCTGGATGGCAAAAACAATTTATTCCTTCAGGTATAGTATGAATGCATGCCTCTTATTGGAATGCTCCCAGTAAAGATTTAATAACATTTAATTCGTCAGAATAATTAAAACTATTTTCAGAGTTATATCAATGATATTTAATTTTTCTACCAATAACTTCTATTTCACATTAACTTGTTTGCAGTAACATTACTTTTCCTTGTTGTCTACCAATCTCTAACAATCTTTTTTTCTTAAATAAAAAAAGATTCACTAGACAACTTATACATATAGATCTCAATCTTGAGCTCCTTACTTTGGCAGAAATACTAAACTATTCTCCTGAGGTTGGGATGAATAGCTTTTCCAGGTCCAAGTGCTTGGCAAAAGGCATGTAGCAAAATAAAAAGATTTTAATAACCCATGACTTATTACCAGAAATAGCAGATAGAAACCAAACACTATTTATTATTACCATAACAAAAATGCTGCCTAGAACCATCCTTGAGATGTGTAGGAGGCCATGAAAATAAAGAGGAACAACAAAATTTATGTGGAGAATGAGAGAGAAATATGTATTAAGTGGGCAAAATATTAAATGTCTTTTTGGTTCTAGGTGCTCAAGATCTACTACATGTTACACAGTTAATTTACAGGCACTAAGTTTTCTATTTAGAGCTTGCAAATTAATACCTGGCGTATACAAATCCACTTTATTTATATTCATGTCTGTGAATCCCGTGCAATACCATTTAGGTGTTTCACTAATCTTCAGCAGGGTATTTTAGCTATTCTCCTAAAGACTTGTGGTACACTGAAAAGCATAGATGTGTTGCCAGGTTCTGCACCACCCAGTCCCAGAGTTCAGAACTCACAATTATGCTTGTGAGCAGCTTTAACCTATGAAAAAAACATGAAGCAATTAGGAGGAAGTGAGAAACTACTGTGAGTGACACAGCGTACAAAGAGGTGGCTGGGTGGACAGTAGTCACAGCTCTCTGGTTTTCTCTGATGGAACTGCAATATCCATTGCTCAGAGAATATAGGCCCATTTATTTTGCTTCTGAAGAACTCAACTGGTTGTCAATATTTCATATGCCCTTCAACATAGATATTAATTTTAAGATCACTTGACATTAGCCTGAGTACCAATTCCATAATACTTCCACATTAATGATCCAGCTTTATCTTTAAATATTCCTTATTTCTGTAGTTCATCTAACCAAACAATTTCCTAGAAGTGTAATTCAAATAAAAAGATCACGTTACTGTGAATATTAACTATTAAATATATTATGAAAAATAATGAAAGGTAGATATAGTTAGTCAATCCAACATTAGACTTTTATTCACTAACCACTTAATCAGATGTTCAAGCCAGCAAACAATGACAAATTGTTTAATATGATTGAGATCACTGGGGTACATGATATCTTCGCTATGATGTAAAAGCTGCTGAATATGAACATTTGCACCCATAGTAAATCACTAATCATGACACCATTACTTTTGAAGGTTTGTTGGGGGTTTTTTTCTGTTTTCTGATCACCTATTGAATAATGTTTCTATTTCACAGTTAAATCAATAGTGAAATCTGTGAAATTTCCATGTCTTTCCTTCTTTAACATTCCTCCTCTGAGATTCTGGAAGGTGAGTGCTATCAAAGCTGCATTTGGAAAGCATTTGGGCATATGAAGGTGCAGATAGGTACAGAATGTAATTTTTAAAATCTGGGCAGTATTTCCTCTCTAATGGGAGGGAAAATGCTGGAAATTTTGACAGGGAAGTCATCATATTGCAGAATTGCTTCACTCATTGCTTATTAAGAAGGTTTCCTTGTGATCCCTGATGTTGTTTGTTCTGCCTGGTTTAGAAAATGATTACAGATGCTGAGTTCAGATCCTAGTATAAATCAATACTGAAGTTGTTGAAGCTTGGCTGATCTATACCAGTTGAGGATTTGTTTCACTAAATGGGAACTCTTATTGCTGTTCTTACAACTGTGTATCTCCTGCCCCTTGTTCAGATTTCAATTGACGGGTTCAGTGCAAAGTGGCTCAGAGCACTCTGATAACATGAGTGGACTTTGAGTAACATAGCATTTAAACTGACAGATGACTTTACAGTGCCAGACTACACAGAAGAGACATGAAGAGATACTGATAACATAAAGATGGACTTTATGTATAGACATAATAAAAATAACTGATCCTCTTATTTGCCATGGATTCGCTGTAGCACCACTAGGCTTTAACTTACAAAATACCCTACAGAGTTGTCTTGAAACCTACCTACCATATAATTATAAGTAGTTCATTAGAATCTAAGATATTGTAAACATTATATTATAAATAATACCTACATACCAATTTACCAGGTACAAATGACAGTCATCCCTCACCTTGGTGCACAGAGATTATGGAAATAAAAATAGGTTTAGTATAGCAAGAAAAACATGCTTCTCTCAGGTAGAATTTTGCAAGGCTGTAGTATACAGGAGACCTCAACTTCTCCCACATCAATTCCATTTCCCTGCTATATGCCAGCCAAGGATATGACTCTCCTATCTTTTTAATGAGCAAAATAGTTTATTCTTGGCATGTGATTTTTTTGCTACGTTGTGGTCATTTACCATTCCCTCATCCAACTCCTGTACAAGTGTCACTTCCGTGATGGGTTTTCCTGGAGAAGAAGGACTAAAATGTGTAGGCTCTCTGTAGCACAATGAAAGCATGCATTTTTTTCAACTTATGCGTACGTAAGCCTTCTTTTGTGAATAAGACTCATAGGGTCAGATTATGTTTAAAGGGAAAGGCTTTATGTCTCTCAGGCCTGCATGTTTCCACATGGATGCTTCTACACACACACAGATTGAATTATGAACAGACCTATTAATGCTGGGATCACAAAAGGTCAAGTTTTGTCTTCTTTTACCTCTATTCAGAATTGCTTTTGAAAGGGGGAAAAAAGGGATTTGCAGAAAAAAAGGTTCATGATGAAGAATTTTACAGGTCTTTTTTTCTGTCCTTTAGCAACATCTGGGAGTTGGAAAAAAAAATCTTATTATGTAAAATAGTCCAGGGGTATTGTATGACTAGATCTTAATATATCTCACTTGGGTCACTTGTAGGGTTACCTTATGGAATGACCTGCTACTTAAGCAACAGAAACACTAAAAAGGAACTCCAGCAAAATTTTCCTGTTACTACAGTGGATGTGTTTAACTGAAGAAAAATGGTAAAAATGTTCCAAGAAAAAAAATCTAGGGGCTTGTGTTTGGCTTTTTTTTTTTTTTTTATAATAACAGAGGTCTAGACTCTAAAATATTTTCCCAGAAAAATACATTGAAGTTGAAGTAATCCTTCAGAACCTTTAGAATATTCATTTTAAAGGTTATATTCAACTTGAACATAAGACTGGATGCTACAAAGTGCTCTGTGAGATCACACCACAAGTAATATTTATATTACATTCACAAATATTTTTACAAGAGAAAAATCAATTACTATTATTGAAGAGTTTCTACTGCTATATTTTCATGTTCTATATCCAGCAATTCAGAGTCACAGAATCACTCTAATAGAATCGTAGAATCATAGAATAGTTAGGACTGGAAAGGACCTTAAGATCATCTAGTTCCAACCCCCCTGCCATGGGCAGGGACACCTCACACTAAACCATGCCACCCAGGGCTCCTAAAAATATTTTCTCCTTACAGAAAACATGGTTGGAAAACAGAGAACTGGTACAGAAATAATAATAGGTACTTTTACGATGGCAAACAGGTGACATTATACCCTAAAGCTCTGCATTACATTTGGCATCTTTTTACCTATGTATGTTTGCATGTGTGCATGAGAAGGGCAAATACTTGAAGTATGAGTCTCTAAAGGATATCATTGCTCACTTTTTATAATGCTAAGAATGCATTACTATGTCTTTATGCTTCATTTATATTAGCAAAACTTGATACAAAGTATCCTGAAGTAGAAAAATGCACTAGTGACATAGAATTTTTAAGTGAGGTTAAGGCTGGATATTAGTCGTAGAAGTTCAGAGGAACCTAAGAAATCTAAGGAAATGGGAATTATGATAACAAATTAAGTGCATTAATTAGCAAATGTGATACACACTGGAAAGAATCATGGCATTATTTGTACAATTTAAAAATCACTGATGCAAAAATTGACTGTTACTGCTTAGTAAAATCATCTAGGAATCTCTATAGGCTGGATTAAATGAGAGTAGTGAAAGGAAATCAGCTTTGACACTGTATAAAATTAGGAAAGAAAATTATAGCAACATATTATAATGCTGTTATATAAATGCCACAATTTGAAATCACTTTTTTTTTATTTTTTTTCCCACAGGGATGGGAAAGAAAGCTATAGTAAAAACACAGATGGCTTAAAGCCTTGTCTTCAAAAAGAGTACAGGTATCTTATTTAAAGTAAAAAGGAAAAGACTATGACTCAACTAGGATGAAAATAAAAGTGATCATAATAAAAACCTCAGTAAGTTATAACTTGCATAAGAGAGATATACCCATATGAGATTCAACAAATATAAGGCTCACACAATTCAAGACTTCATGGCTGCCTTGATAGTGTGAATATGGTACATACAAACCCTGCAGTAAAATAGAATAAGAAAATCAGTACAATGCTATAACTATTTAATTGCCATGTACAATCTGTTCTGGTTATTTCTTCTAAGCCATTAAAACTAATGGTATATGTAATCTCATTTTTTTAAGTTAGATGCACAATTACATGTGAAAAATGAAGTTGGGAAAACAAATGGAGACAGCTGGAAGCATTGGCTTAAACATACTACGGTCCCAAAATTTTATTTGTGTTTATCTTGATTTAAAACATCTTCTGCTTGGCGACATTGTGTATATGTATTAGATATATATTCTACAAGTTCTGAAATGCCTTTGTACAAAGTTAGAGTGTGTTTCTCATCCTTTGGGGTATGGGCTTAGAGCTGGGTTGTAATAGTCCTTAATTTAAAGTTGCAATATAGAAATTGTTATTAATTTTGCTAATTAGTTTTAGAACTCACTGTGCAGACTATATGTGTATACCTAAACTCCTTATTTGAAAGTTAAATTCTATGAAACAAAACAGCAATTCCCAGCAGATTTTCCTGGAATGTTAAAAATGTTAAGAGAGCTGCTTGAAGATCTATAGTGTTCATGAGAAAGGATACTAATTCATCTGGCAAAATACACTTAAAGCTATAAACCTGTTCTAAGCTATTCTTAAGCTTACTTTAACAGACGAATATTCTAAACAATTTTGATCTTTGATCAGTAGCTTATCCGCTTTAGATGTGGATATGTACATCCACTGTGACTAGTGGGTAGCCATGTGAGAACTAAAATAGTTTGGCATGGCTTTTACACAGTGAGGTTTGATTTACAGCACCTAGAACAGTGTTAGGTTCCTGTTATGGAGTCTAACAGGGTCAAATGAAGAGAACTGGAACACTTTGCTGGGTTTGGGTCAACTTTACGAACAGCTTAGCAGCACTTTTGGACCTCGCTGTTGTAACTTTTTTTCATCTTAGCTTTTCCTTAGCTTTGAGGACTAGAGCTTGCAGTTGTTGCAAGTTCAATATCTTGTTATTTAGTTTGCCTTAGCTCTTCATGCGCTTGTGAAGTGATTGGACACGGCACCTGGCTGATAATAAAATATTTGCCTATCAACATACATGTATGTGGTTAACTTTTAAGTTTTTCTGAATTAAAAGTAAGAAAAGAAATTCTGACCTTGTATTGCTCAGGTTTATGCTATGCAAAAGCTTGATTTCCACAGCTGTTCCCAATGTCATGTGATCTAACCAGGCAAGAATCAGGGCACCTGTAGTCTTAGGAATTGTAGCACTTGTGAATGCTTATTGTAGGTGGGGCTCTAGGTGCTGTTGGGAATTTGGTGAGAAGTTTGAGCTTTGTGTATTTTTGGGGGGTTTATACCATATGGGAAATTCTGGAATTTTTGACGCAGGTTTGGATGTTTTGGGTACTCCATTTGCTTAAGGTAAGTCATAGTATAGCTAGTGAAAGTAAGCCTATTCCACTTTCCTCTGTGGTGGAACTATATTCCACATGACTCGTAGGTAAGCATATAATTGTACACTGCAAGTGTATGTTTCCATAATTGTCAGTCGGTTGAATTCTTTGACTTTGTCAAGGTTTGATACTGTTCCTAAATATTTGGAAAAAAAAAACTTTTAGCACTTCCTGGATTTTTTTTTGCCTAATAATTATATGATTTTGAGAGTTACAGAAATGTTTTTTACTAACTTGAAGTACATCAATAATTCACTGATAAAAAATTTACTTTTTATTACATTAAAAGCAATGCTAGCATGTATCGGAGTCTTAGGTATCTATTGCAAAGATAATTGCCAGCTTGTATAAGTCCCTTTAAAAGAAGAAAGGGACTTCCCCCTTCAGTGCGTTTTGAACTTTGGAGTGACAGCTGTCTTCAGTGTGCCTGAGTTCTGCCAGGCCTAAGTGTGGGGTGAACATTTTTTTTTTCTTTCTTTTTCCAAGAGGACTGTTTGTTGTAGTTTTAATCGCAAAATTGCAGAAGGAGATTAACTGTCAGCAGGCAGCTTCAGCAGGCAGAAGCCCTTTTCTTCCCTGCTTTGTTCCCATGAACTATTTTAGTCTTCAGAAAACTTGATGGTGATCTGATCATTTCAAGCAATATTTCTGATTTTGATTTTAGGATTGCACTCCAACATACTGTCGATGGATACACGGTAATATGCTGAAATACATTTTCACGTTCCGCCTAAACCCAGATTTAAACAAATACATTCCACACAAACATCAGCACTGCATTTGTGAAAATATTCATAGATGGCAATAATACTCTGTTAGTGACTTTATTATAAGCAGGAATGGGGCTTGAATAGCTTTTGTTTGAAACAATTGTGTATATGCTCATGTTCAAACAAAACTATACCTCAAATATGTATGTTATAGAAAGTGTCTTCCAACAGAAGACATATTATAACAGTCTCACCACAATTTTTTTTCAACGCTTGTTTTCTGATGAGACTTTTTTCACTTTTTCCATAGAAATTAAGAGCACTTCCTTACAGGTCCCATGTAAAGATTATTCAAGTAGTCAAAACTCACAGGGTCAACCATTTAATTAAAAAAAGAGGGGTTGGGGGAAGAAATGTGGCTGCACATAGAGCTGAGTTGCCAAGTGAGATGCTTATTTACTGGTTCTGATTCAATTTTGACCTCTGATTTATGGTTGCTTTTCACTTCATTGTTCTCTATTTCGCGGTTATTTCTTATTACACTGCAAAATAGATACAAGGTAAAAAGTTTGCTTGATTGTGCATTCCCCCTCCCACTCCTGCAGAACCCAGTAAATACCAGTCTAACAACTTCCACAATACCCATCTGGGTATCTATCTATCATTGAATCTTGATATACACATACACATTCCATATGTGCAGACTGATTCTTAATAAAATCACATATGACTAAACCATACTGTAGGTAAAACAGCATACTCTGTGTTGGTTTGGGGTTTGGTTTTTTTTTTGGGCGGGGGGAGGTGGGTTGGGGTTTTTTGTTTGGTTGGGTTTGGGGTTTTTTTTGTTTGGAAAAGACTGAGGTAAATGAGGAGTACAACACAATGCATTCCTGTCATAAGTGCTGTGTAGCACAATCTGCCTTAATCCTTTTGTGTTTGAATTTACAGGTTAGATTATTCTGAAGTGCCACTGCTTATTTCTGAGGAATGCCAAGATATGATGTCATATGTCTAGGTCATGGTTTGTAGACTACGGTTTAGCTTTGATTTGTGTACAAAGTATTTTCCTTTGTATGAAAATAAAAGATAGTTATAGCTGCCTACATACTGAAATACTAAAAATTACGCATGTCAGCGTATTCTGCTGGTTTAGGTAAATTCCAAACACCCTGGTGTCACCTGATAGGATAGTACCAAAACTTAGCTGCTTTTGTAGCGAGTTTGATGCTGGTTATCTGCCATATTTCATCAAGAGGTGGCATTATTTCATTGATGAAATTATGCATTAACTATACATTTTGATTAGTGTTCCTCACCAATGGCCTGATCCTCCTCATAGGTTACAGGTGAAAAGTTCAACTTGGAGCTTACAGCTGAATGAATCTACACTTTCAGTTAACAGCAAAGTTCAGTTTCTCTATTTTTTTTTTATATTACATAAATAAGACAGGTATGCACACACAAATGTGTGTATATGTTTGTGTGTGGTGGGTTCTCATTTAAAGCACAAACAAGAAATTCTCTGCACCCAATTTTCATGCTTTCCAGTTCTTAAATATGCTGGAAGTTTGTAAACTGCCCTTCAGGCTTGAATTTTCACTTTGGAGATATTAATCTCTAATTAACAGGTAGTGTGTGTATCTGTTTTGTTATATTGCATCAAGTATAGAGACTTTCTGCTGCAGCACTGAGAATTGAATAAAGATCTGTAAGAACTGCAATCCATAGATGGCAGCTTCCATATGGGTTCAGAACAATGAGATGGACTGGTTTACTTGAGCTAATTTAAGTTTATATGTCTTGGGGAAAAAAAAAAAATACCTGAAATGTGCATTCTAAAGATTTGATCTTAAACTAGATGAGAGTTACAGACAAACCTTTTTCAGCAGACTATCTCAATCTGCCCTTAAACAAGCTTTAAATTCAAACAAGTTTGTTCTGTAAAAATGGGATTAAAACACATAGTTGTGCTCTGGATTAGGGACGTTTTAAACACTACATGAAGTATTTAAATTTACTTCTGAATCAAAAGGATACTAAAAAACACCTAAACTTTTGTTGTCCTTGTACCATGTGGTCATTAAAAAAATAAAAAGTCTAAATCTTTTCTGAATAGATCTGTCTAGCAGTGATGGGTTCATATTTAGCTATTTTTTTTCTGCCTGGATGCTACAAAATGAAATTAAAATAGACATGAAGAAATAGAAATTGGTGAGAATGGGCAAATATTTGTTTCCTCTGTCATAAAAGAATCATCTTATTAACTGAGATAATGAATGTTGGAGAGCTTCTGTGAACTGTCGTTGAACTGTTGTAGCAATGACATAGACAAATTTGACTCAATTGTTTTGCTTCAAGATCTCCAAAAGTCCTCTGCATCTAGTTTTTTAAGAGCTTATCTTTGTTATGCAAAGGGCAGTAAAACATAGGTTCATATTTTATTCCTTCCATCCTTTGAGCTGTTATGTATCTCTCTGTTTCTCTGCACCTTGGCGAAGAACTGCTTCAGCTGTAATACAGGAAATGGGTACTGCTCCACGCCTCGTGGTGTGACACTGTGAGACTTGACAGAACTTTTAACAGTTAGTTTAGTGATGCTGGAAGGAACTACTGTGAGCTGTGTCGCATCACCCATTGGCTTCAGGATTGGCAGCTAGGAGACTATAGCCGTGCATTATCTTCATTGCTTAGAATAAGAACTAAAAAGAAGTCTTTCTATTAATATTCTCTTTATAAGAGCATAAAGTACAAACTGTTGTTACTTTCTCTGTTAAGACCTGTTTGCTGTGATCCAAGCCTGTGATTTCTATTTTCATTGTCCTTAACTCCTCTAAGAGTAAAAGGATTGGATCAAATGGAAGTTCTTTTGGCTGTGCCAGACATTAAGAACTTCTGTCCTCATTGCTTGGGTGTTTTGACAGGATTTCTTCCTTCCCTTTAGACTGTGTTCTTACTAAGCATGTTGTGGTACTGGCCACCTGCCACTTTCTACCGTCCACAGGTTGGAAAAGCCAGGATGAAAGATCCTTTTTATTGAAACTAAATCTGTTGTGAAGAAAATATGTTCCCAGTCTCGGAAAAGAATGCTGTCTTTCATATTTTCTCCTTGGAAGGTGTCAGGGTCAGGTAGAATCTTCCCCCTGGTGATGTTCCTTTGGGCCATTTGGTCTCAGCTGCAGAAGATCCTGGATAAGGGTAGTCTTAAGGCTGAGCAGAATTGCTGCTTTTGAGCCAGACAACTTTCAAGCTGTAAGAGATGTGCTACACTGAGGTGTAGTTTTGACTGTCTTTGGTACAGTGATGTAAACTAAAATCACTCCTGCGGGCCTAACAAGGTGTGGACAGCTGAAATGTTCTATTTCCCATTTTGGTAGGTTTTTTAAAATAAAGGGGCATGAGGCGAGTGAGCATTGCAGTCATGAAAGAAAAGGCTGTTCATAGTGGCAATCCTTACCTATAGAACATCTAAAAAGTTGTCAGCATTCATATGCTGATAGTTGAAGCTCAGTGCTTCTATAAAGCTCTGAATCTTGTGTTGGCCTTGCATTGCTTTCATTGTTTTACTAAAAACACTATTCTGAAGTTCTTTCACATGAAAGAAATAGTTGCTCTGAGTCTATAATATGATGTACATGAGTTAAAATTTGCAAAATATCTGGATTTAAGGAATACTAAGCTTTATGTAACTGAGATGCTTCAGGAAGTTCAAGGTTATAGCTACCTTATAAATGAGAAGCCTCTTTATTTGGTATATTTTCATACAGCAGTACAGAAGTTGGTAAGAGAACTAAATATTAAGAATGTTTTTAATGTCACCTTTTGCCTTGAGTAGAAATAGCTATGGAATTTTCAAATCCTTCCTTGCTTTCTTCTAGGGCAGAAAGTGTCAAAGAAATGCCAGGAGTTTTGCAGACAATGTCTGTCTAGAAAATACTGTGACACAGGCTCTATAGTCAGCAAAGGAGTGAATGCTGATGGTCCTGCAGCCATTCTAAATGGTAGGTTTTACTTGACTGACTCATATGTGGTCTGGACACAGAATGCTTTAGTTTTGGTTGGAGAACATCAGATGTTTTGCTGTAATGCAACGCTCTGCTTAGCTTGATGCGAAAAGAATCCAGTTCCATGTTCCAAGGTTGTGGGGTGAAATTGACTCTTGGAAATGGGGATGGCTGAGAAATCTACCTCCAAGGTGCCTCTCAAGATCTGAATCAAAATGCTAATGTAGATGCATCCAAATTATTAGAGTTGATTTGGTTTGTTTATTCTCCATTTTTAACTTGCATGTATTTGGTTTTCAGGTATATGAAGATGACAAAGGCACATAGGAAGAACTTCTTTATTAATGAAAAATAACTGTGAAATTACTCTGAAAAACAGTCCGGAGTCCTATTATGAAAAGAGCAAGTAAATTACCACTTTGATTTCAAGCATTAAATTGTTCAGAATTAAATGATTTTAGGTTTTCACTCAGAAAAATTGGTCTGTTTTTGTGAGAGTGAGAAAGCAGCTGATTATCTCCTGCCATGTTATCTTAGCTCATTACTTACTTAGCCAACATTTATCTTTTTTTTTTTTTTTGTGAAACTTACATGCACAGAATCTCTTTATTGTCTAAATATTATCTAACCAGGTGGTTATCTAATATCAATGTTGGTTAATTTGAATTTGGTATCCAGATGAACACTTTCAGTTTTTAAAATGATTGCATTTTCTTTTGTGTCCCTTCTGGAAGCTGCTTATAAAAAAGTGACAAATAATTTGCACTTTCATGAAAACTAGAATGCTTTCTTCCAGTTTGATGGGAACATTAGCTTACAGGGTAGTTCCGATAGTACGTCCCATTCTGTAGCCCAGCTGTCATGCAGAGAGGTCTTTAAACTGCAGAGTCCTGGTCAAGATAGGCACAAACCTGGTCAGGCTGCAGTTTCTGTGTAAATCTAGTATTTTCTGTAAGAAGGTGTCTCTGTAATCTGGAGATCATTGTCATATCAGTAAAACAGTCTGGCTCCAGGGAAGCCTGGTAGAACCTACTATCAATCTGATGTATGCTCAAGTATGACTGCTGAAAAAATGTAGATTTTATGGTTCCATTACAGAATTAAAATTTGAATCAAATTGCTCTGGCATCACTGAGACACCATCACCCATAAAAGCTAGTGAGCATTCCTGTTACATGTTGAAAATTCATCTGCTTTGAAAGCAGCTGAGGGAAGCTGGCTCTATTCCTGGAGCTCTTGATTGAAAATATGTTTAAGCTAGCAACAAATTTGTCTTTTCTCTGAGGGACTTTTTCAATGGTGATAGCTTCTGGCAAACCACGACATTTTGTGCAAGATTTATTTTTAAATTGTATTTGGGGATTTGTGCATCTTCCTGTATAAACTAGTTTTGAATGTAATTTTTATCAGGTCAAAATACTAAGTTGTTACTCCAGCTGACAAGAAGTCCAGATAAAGTGAAAACTGACATGTGAGACTTTCTACATCAGTTATCATAAACAAACTACACTGAATGGAATCTGATGGGAGGGGAAAAACAATCTAATAAACACATGCTGTAAGATATTTGAAAGCAGCTTCTTACTGAATTCAACAAATATGCTGTAACATCGGAAAGAACATGGAGATGTTATTCTTAAAATATTCTGATTTGATGTTTTGTGCTCCTCTTCATTCATCAGTGGGGTTTTTTTATGTCATTCTGCTTGTCCCTTTGTTTTCATTTATGGCAGAACACTTCTACTTATTTAAACATCCAGGGGCAGATTGATACAGTGGTTTTGTGGAATAGTTGTTTAGTATTTCCATAATTGTTTTGGTAAACAAAGGTTCTTCTATTACATTACTGACTTCTGTAGCTTAATTTTATTTCAAGGGCTTCACCACAACTGCTACATTTATGTCCAAAGTTGATATAAGAACCTTTATGAGGTGAAATAATTCCATTCACAAATGATGCCTTTTTATTTGTGAATAGGCTAATCCAAGAATTGCTTCAAGGGGTTATTCTGTGAAAATGCGTATCTGTCAAATTCAAATTTGCCTAATTCAAAGTTGTTTCATTTTTGTCAGTGTTTCACCACTGTTCAGTTTTGGTCCACTGTTCATTAGTTTGCAGCACAGTTTCTCCTACGCTGTTTTGCTAAGACTTTCACTAGAGAAATGCTTAAACTTTGCCACTGTTACTATAAGTCTGCCCTATCACTACTGGAGATAGTGAAAGTCTGTTCTTGGAACCCATTAGTGTCAGGTTTGTTTTAAGTAGATTTGTTCAAAATCATGCTGCATGATGCATAACATTACATACTAGATAGCCACTGCTATTGATTGCCAGCACCATCTGGGTTGGCTGGGGCTGGGGACAATGATGTGTGCTTAGACAGACCGGTTCCACACTGGAGAGAAACACACCAAGAGCTCTCAAATACTTATACCACAGCTGAAGGGCAGTGACAAATATCTTAGAGACTATTACATCTTTTGAGATGGAGGTTGTCACATACTCTGTGTAGTCTGCCTCTAACGGGGAAATTCTTAAGGTGTGTTTACAACTAAAGATACCTTTCATATGAACATATTTAGATGCTTTAAGATGCTATTCATCATTCTTAGATGCTCACTTCGGAGACCAAAAACCAAGAAAGGTGGCTGTGCTTACAGTTTTCCCCAGTGATTCTTATGTAAGTCTCAAAGTCCACTTGATGTACAGTCCATCCCTTGGAAAGGTACCAGTCACTTTGCAGCTTTTTTGCGTGTTAAAGAGTCCGTCATGTCACTATGTACTTATACTAAGGAAAAAAAAAGACCACAAATGCATGCTGCTTTTTAAAGAAAAAAAAATATGCCTGATTTATTCAACTTTTTTCTGCTAGATAAAACATTTCTTTATATAGGGAATCAATGCACCGTTCAATGTAAATGAAACCCATGTTATTGTAGATTAATGATCCCACATTTTATTGCAGGGGTCTCTAGGGATGGAATCCCTTATTTCTCTTGTTGAAGCAACAGGGATTGCTACCTATAAGCCCTTTTGTTCTTGGAATCTAAGAGTTGATTAAAGTTCAAACGAAAGATTCTTTATTTATTTCCTCCACACATAAAAGGCACATAAAACAAGTTGCAAAAATAAAAAAGGACCCCTATGATCTTATTTACACTTTGATCTTTTCTTGATGGTTTCTTGAAGTTCATGTCAGCTTTACTATTCTGTATGTAACATGGTCTATCTTTCCCTGTAAATTTCCTTGCCAGTGTATTTGCTTTTATTGACATACCTTTGGTTTCCACTCACTCTGCAAATTCATCTTCCTTTTTTTAACATTTTAACACTTAGCATCTTCAATCCTGTATTCACAGTGGAAAAAGTAAGCTTTGTCTAATAGGGAGACAAGGGGGCACTTGGCAATCCCATACCTCCTCCTATTGGGGAGTTACTTCTCCTCCCATATGTAGTATTGGGAAATCTTTTCTTTCTCCCTCCTCTTCAGCTCTTTTCAGTCACTTTGTTCAGGAATATAATAATGAGTTGGATATGCCTCTGGAGGTTCAAGCAAACCTGCTTGACATTCCAGGCCTCCTCAGCTTAGATCTCAGTGCCAGTCTTTGGTGAGCTACCTGGTGAGGTTAAGGGAACATAGTTTCTTTCCCAGCTCAGTCAATGTATGTAAGGGTTGCAGACCTCTGCCCATAAATGCTGGCTGATAAGGCTTGTGTCCTCATACTTGATTGCTCCAAAATTCTGGAGAGGTTTGTTAAGACCTGTCTCTGTTACTGCTTAAACATGATGTCTGTGGCCACCCCGGAGATGTTTGCCATTTTAGATGCTAACAAAAGGATTTTTGATTGAAATCCTGTTGATTAAGATGATGGAAGCAGTGTAGCTCTTATGTTGGATCTTATACAAGTGGGTTGTTTCAGTGTTTAGCACAGGCTAGTCTTATAGATACCATTTAGATTTCTCTCCTGCTTTCTTCTGGGCTTCGTTTTATCACATATAAAACTATTTGATTTTCAGTAAGCCTTGCATCTTTAAGAATTAATCTGGCAAAATTTTGACATGAGAAGGGATATTTTTATGCCTTTCCCATTGTCTCTTGAATAGTTTATTGCTAAGACATCTGTAGACAAGGCTATCACGCAACGTACATGTCAAAATGTGCTACAGGATGCATTAGAACCTGTTGTGAGATTCCTGAGGGAGGACTTAAATGGTATCAGGTAAGCTCAACTGGTGGAAAGATGAGGCACAAATGTGCCTTGTATGGGTACTTCAGAGACAAAAACTCATTATTCAATAATGAGATGTATTGGCAACCATGATTATGGCATCTGTATTTAATGTCTGTCATACATATCTCATAATTCTGACGTTTTCATTATAATCAAAATATAATTAATATTTTTGCATTTAAATTCATGCTACAATTCTCCTTATTTAAGAGACTGTGATGGATGATCGAGTTTTAGTCTCTGCTAGTAGCAATGAAGTGCATAAAATAAGCTAGTTGTCTAAATTCTTTATGTTCTCAATGTGGGGAGAGAATGACGCAAAAATGTCTTGTTTATCCTAAAATCAGTGTGACTTGCTTCAGGTAGGTGCTTATCTCATCCTAAGGAATATAGAAAAATCCTAAGTAATTAGTTTGGACTAAATGACTTAACTTTACAAATCTCATTTCTTCTAAATGAAGTAAGAGCTCCTCTTAAACTTGTGGCTGAAATAGCTGTAGTGGTAACTGAAATTTAAATTGCTATGCCTCCATTCTGTAACTGGATGGAGGAAAATGCATTATCCAATGTTTTACTTCTATATATATTATATGTAAATTAAAAAATCTTCATAGAAAAAAACTGTATTTCAAATAATAAGATGCATCTTTTCATATTGGTACAGACTTTTGAACAAGCATGCAAGATAAAGTGAACAATAAATGTTAGCTTCAGCTATTTACGATATTATCTTTACCTTCCCATGAGGAATAGATATTTCGAAGATTGATTTGAACTGATTAATATTCATTAATTTATAGGTATCAGAATACTAAGGCACTTGGTGTAACAGTCTGGGAAACATTGTCTGGTGTCTACTCTTTATTTCCAGTGTTTAATTTTCCATCAACATGTAGCTGGATTATTTAAAAACATGGAAGCCCATATATGTGTGTCTATATATACTCCTCAGTTCTTGAGCTCCAATAAGATCTAATGTAAGTAACATATTGATTTTAATCTATTGTTCTACCTAATCATACTTCTGCTTCCTCAGCATTTGTTCCTAATGTGACTCAGCTAGCTGTGATTAGGTGGCAATTTAATGAAGTGGGAAAATGGGAGTGTGAGTAGGAAAGTTGGGTATGGTTATATACACGTGTTTCTTCCGATGACAAATCTGTTTAAGTAGTCCCTGCCACCGGCACTTTGTCCATGTATTACTGCCTGGTTCTCTCTTAGATTTTAAGAAAACAAAATAAAACCAACCAAAGGGTCAGTTTTCTAGCCTGATTCATCAAATGGCTAAAGAGAGCAGTTACAAAGGTGGAAATGTGAAGGCTTTGGAGAAAAAATGAAAATGCAGAGCAGAAGGGGAAATGCCAGCTTGCCATGCCTCAAGAGTGAGTACTGTCTGCAGAGGAACCGGTTTATTAGCCAGGAAAAACTGGCCAAAAGGAGATGACATCCGATTCAGAATCGTCTTTCCGGGCAGTGGAATGGCGAGTCATGTGCTCGTGCGAGCTGCCGCTACTGGAAGGGCGAAGTCTACGAACGCGACACTGGCACATCCTGCCGCTGAGTCACCTCCTGGAAACCCCGCCATGCCCAAGTCCCCCCGGGGCTCCAACGGAGAGTGCCCCGGGTGGAAACGGTTTAAATGACGTTCGCGGTGCCGTCATCAAACCACTGACGGTCTAGCGTGGGCACGAGCAGAACGCACACGTGGCGCGTGCTCAGCGCGCCGGGCCTCGGCGACGGTCCTGCGGCGCCCCCTGCCGGTGAATGCCTGCACTCCGCTGCTGCTGCCGCCGCCGCCTCCTTTGCAGCGGGAGAAGTAGTCGCTCCCCTTGGAGAGTTCCGTTCCCGTTTAATTCCCGTTAGCTGCGGCTGCCCTGGCCGCAGGTGTTCGCTTAGGTTGGTGTGTTTATTGCTGTTTTCATTGCTCTTGGCGCGATTTGGCAGAGGTTTCTTTCGGGGCTTGCCGTGCTTCACACTTCAGTCTCTCTGCCAGGCTATTCGATGAGAAAAAAATCTCCACTTTTAAGGAAGCATGAGGAAAAAGAAAAAAATCTAAAAATCCCCAAATATTTTTTAAAATTGGGATTTTTACAGTAGAGGCGACAGGTAGGAGCAAGTGTGGCCATCAGCAGCACCTTTGCTGTCAATCTAACACAAGGGGAAGTTTGATAAGCTTCAGGTAAAAGCCTTCTGATTTTTATTTTAAATTCCGATAAAATTTTAGAGGTCTCGCTTGAGGCAGGATTGTTTGTGGGATATGACATCCCTGTGTCTCTACTTTCTGTCTTAATGCCTTGTCATCGTTCTTGATGCCTGCCTGTCAGCACAGCAAGAGGGATTTTTTCATGTCTGAATAGTCACCTTAATGATAGCAGATGGAAACACCACAGGGGGTCCAAGCCCATCACACTGTCATTGTCACAGACTGCCCTGACCTGTTTCCACTCCTCTATTTTTTTTGTCCCTTTTTAAAGGAGAAATGGATGGTAATTGAAAAGGATCTTAAGCAAGACTTAGGGAGCTGCAAACAACATGATTCCCAACTCTCTGGCTCTGTTTTCACAAATAAAGTCTTAACCTCTTAAGCACCAATAAGAGCAGAAAGCAAGCTAAATTGGTAAAGCTTATAAAGATTGGCCTAGAAAAGCTTTTTCTGTTACCTCCACAGGATAGCTCCAAGCTGTGTTACATCCTCATCGTGGTTAGTGGGTGTTTAATACCTTGGATATATCCTTTGCATAGAATAATTGATTTCCTAAGGAAACATTGTATGTGCACTGTCATTGCTGTGCTGTGTGTTTTGATCATGCTGAAGTATCATAGTTATGCATATTGACAGGAAACTTCTAGACTCGTGTCTTAAAATAGTTGTGAAGGCTCATGAGTTTGCTGTTGTTTGCATTAGCATTTTAGGATTTTTTTTTATTAAGGTTTATTAGATTTATTAATCTCTAATTTACAAAGACTGTATTAAATTACAATCAGAATTTAGGTTTTTTAATTTTTACTGAAAAATCCTTAAAATCATTACAACTTTGAGAGTGATAAGACAATGGATTAGTGAAATAATTTTACTTATATACAGGCTTTTAAAAATATCGATATCTTTTGTTTAATATCAAATAATAACTAAACCATCCTTCATATCCCTAAAAAAAAAAAAACCCAAAAGCTATGGGTAGTACCGGATCATAACTGCAGAAAGTTAAGACTGAGGTGTTTTTACAGTTAAGTTCCAAAGTACCAGGAAAGCTTTTACATGGATTTGAATGTCCTTTTTACCGTATGGAAATAACATGCTTTTTTGATTCTTAATGTTAGAGTATGTTTAAACTGTTAGCCCAAATGAACTTCATAGTTCTGTTTTCTTAACTGTGTTTTGTCAGCCTCAAAGCTATTTTACTGCATTTTGGCTGGAATATTTAAAATGCATTCTTAAGGTAAAATAGCTTCATATACTGATTATCACCACTGTTAGTTGGAAGCTAAGTAAAAATTAAATATAGCATCAAAGCTAAGTTAATTTCATAAAATTTTGGATGAAACCAAGCTCAGGATGAAGAAGAAATAGTGAAGCAAATAGTTTTGTAGTGTTCCATTTACATGGCACACTATGAGAACTAAAGGTTTTTAGGTGCTTCAAGGTGAGACACTTGCTGGCTTATTTTTTTTCTGTTACTTTTCAGAATCATCCTTGAAATGCTGATGTTTGCTTACAAATGAAATGTATTAAGTGACTATGCACCTTTGAAAAAGTTACTAGGCACCTGTCTAAATCCTTAGGCAATGAGTTACCTTTAAAAGCCTGGCTGTGATCTGGCTGTTTGCCTGCACCAGTGATAGAGCTAATTGATGTTTTTTTAAAATGCAGTGCTAAATCTATGTTCAGTAATACTCTGGGTAAATTCTGCATCAATTCAGATTGGGAAGTAAGCTAAAAAAATTCTCAGTAGCAAACCTTCCTGTCAGTC
The DNA here is from genome assembly GCF_012275295.1 of Melopsittacus undulatus. NCBI lineage: Eukaryota > Metazoa > Chordata > Aves > Psittaciformes > Psittaculidae > Melopsittacus > Melopsittacus undulatus. The sequence goes on from NC_047534.1 coordinate 22,858,114, forward strand.
TTCAGGAAAGATTCGAACAGAAATGTGTTACTCCTTTTACTTTACTTTTTGCCTTAAATAAGCCTATTTGTATTTCATACAACAGAAAAGGACTGCTTTTGCTATGCTTACATCAATACTCCAATGACAGCTTTAAATCAAGGAAATATACTTGTTCATAATTTAAAGGAAAATAGAAGGTGGACTAATAAATGGTTATTAATAATGAATAGTTATGGTAGTCTGATTACCAAAGCAGTTTTACTCTTCTCCCTTCCCTGTCAATCAGGATGGATTTTCTTAGAAGGATGGTTATTGTGCAAATAAGATATGTTTTATTTTATACACCTTATAAAAATTTATTTTGCTTTTTTTTGTTTGTTTTTTTTTTTTTGGTTTCTTTTTTTTTTTTTACATTGTTACATTTCAGCCCATTAAATAATTCTTACTGTAAAGTCAAACTGACAACTATACTGGCTAATTTCACCAAAGTTAATTAAAAGTATTTTTGTTTGGCTTTTAAGTTGAGCTGCCTTCTCAATACCTCTGCAGTAAAATCCAAACATACCAAATAAACCGAGGAGGAAAAGAAGACTTACAAACAAACAAAAAGCCTCCTCCCCAGAAAACCCAAGAAGGCCCCAAACAGTTAACTTTGATTTCTGATTATCTGCCTGAAATACCAAAATTGACAACAGGAAAATAAATACCAGTGTAATGGAAACCATTTAGGCACAAAATACTATAAAATGTACACAGCAGAAAATGTTGAAGGAAAAGACAAGATTTTTTTTCCAAATATCATAAACACCTAAATTTGATATTTATCCTGGCTGTGACTTGTATATCAAAATAATAAATGGATTTTGAAGACAAATATCCTTTAAAAAAAGAACTTTGTTCCTACTTCTATTTTCTAATGGCTGAATGCTTTCGGATACGTAATCATGTAATAGGTCATCTAACAGTAATAGCCTTTCATGGAGATTTTTATTATTGTAGTTGAGGTAAGTCATAGTAAAATATGCATACTTTCCCAGTATTTTATCTGAATATGTTTAGAATGTCACACTGAATTATTCCCTATAATCTATAGGCTAAAAAAAATCTCAAGCTGGCTGCTGACAGAGTTAGAATCTGAGTTGGAAGTACCTGAATTAATGCTATTAAGTGGCTGTTAGGTGGTTAGTTTTCTGTCCAACATATAAAAATGCAATATAGGTGTTAGTATTTCCTGTCTTAACTCACCCTGCTGCACATTCATTGCTATGTTTGCTGGCTCTGTAACTATAATCTCATTACTGGCTGTTTGATTTTACTCAAAGGTCAGCTTTGATGTTATTTCTATTTCCAGGTCTCCCTTAAATCATGTTCTGAGGTTGACCTTTGACAGAGTGACTGCAGCTGAAAATGGTGGTACAGTTTATTTATAAAACTTCTCTGAATCCTAATGCTTATCTGTTGATTGGATGTGACAAGTGCATTAATTCCTGCTTTGTCAAAGTTCTCTGATATAATAAAATAATTGGTCTTAGACAAAGAGTCGGGGAAAGAGACTTAAAGAAATTAAACAAAAAAAATATTTAAGAAATTGGAAAAACTGGCCTTGTGGATTTCCCTAGGAATGTGCTGATAGATAACAATATAGTACAATATTACCTTATGACTTTTTTTCATGGTTTCAATAGGTACAAAAATTAGTTGGTTTATTACATCCTCTTATCTAACAGGATGTGTTCTACAGTAAATAGAAAACCATCTCCATCCCTGTCTGCAAAAGTTCAATAGGCTATTTCAGTTCAGTTGCCCACTGGAACTGGAAAAAGGCACTTGTTTTGACATTAACTAAAATGTATCTTAAGTAAAAAAAATGCCAATATGCTAACTCAGAAGCTGCTTAGGTTTCTTCACGCCTTATGTGCACTTTTGAACGTCACATAATCTTGGTGCTGTAAGTGCTTGCACATCCGCATTCCAAGTAGTCAACATTTAAGCACACAAGTAGCTTCATTCAATTTCAGGAGGGTGTTTATGTGGTTAGAACAGGCAGACATAAATGTATGTGTTTTGCAGAACTGGTATCTATATTTCCATTATTATATATACATATTGATTTTTTTAAGTAGTAGCCATGAAAGTCAGTTATCTACAGCAATAACAGCCTAAACATATCCTTTTTTAAAGTCTTGCATTGCTATTGAATTCTGTTGGTGCTTATTTCTCATAATTGGCTGTAGACTGGCTTGGTTCAGATACAGATGTCTGAAATGGACTGTGATGAACTCCACTTTCATGCCTGTTCCTGACTCAACAATGGACAAGCCAGTTCATTTGTCTTAGAGTAATTTAAATAGTTTTAGTTACAGGGTCTTTACACAGCAATTTGCTGTGCTGATCAATGCAACAGAATTGCTGTGGGATAAATTCCTGATCTGCTTCTGCTGTTCTACACACCTCAGTAGGCAGCGCTGGAACTGTTAGTTCTCTTTCTTGGTCGGATGCAAGAAGGGTGCATGCAAAAGAAGCTAGGAGGGATTAGTACTTTTCTGACCTGAAGACTTGAATTTTACCCAGCTTTGTTTTCAAAACAAAGTAGTAATTTTCCTTCTTTTTTTTTCTTTTTTTTCTTTTTTAATAACAACTGTTTACTCATTATGCAGTAGCTTTATATTTTATCACAGCTGGCAGTGATTCCATATCTCTCAAAGTCATTTTATGATCAGGAGCATTTGAATATTCATTGCACAAATGTATTTATAAAGATAAAAGGAATAACTAATAAAAAAGCCAGAAATTTTGCTTACATCTTGTGGCTTTGATATTAGAAAACAGGCTAAAAGAATCCAACAGTTAAGTACCTGAAATGAACAACTGTGTTATAAATTGTAATGTGGTATCTTCAAGAGAGACTCTTTAAAGCTAAATTCAGGGTAAAGGTGCCAGATTCAGTATTTTTATTTTCAGAATCTTAAAGTTCAGTGAGGTACAGAAAGCACTAAGAGGATTACACTCAGAGGTAAAAGGCTCAGACACATGTGATGAATATATATACTTTAAAAACCTCTTCAGGTTTAGGTATTAGACCTGAGCCCCTGGCTGTTACTTTCAATCTTTTATTCCCAAGTAAAACCTTTCCAGCAGAGGAGAATTCAAGATGTATAATCCCTGTGCATAATCCTGAGATTGTAGCTAACCTTGACAATTACAGCCTATTGTTCTTTTATCACTGAGAATCATCTATAAACCAGCAGGTTGGGATAGACAACCGTCAGCTGATGTAATCTCTCAGCATTTTGTCATATGTTTTGGTTTTTCTGAGGGGGCTGGGAGAGACTGCTGTCGGGTTTTTGGACAAGTAAATATTGCCCTTGTAGAGTTCAGCAGTCTTATTTCTGCTAAGAGTTTTAGAAGGGTTTACTATGTACCCTTCAGTGTTCTTGGTCTTTTGCAGTATACAGAACAATTTGAATTTCTTTGAAAAGGTTATGAATTTCATTCATAGTGAGCAATTTTCGGTGGCTTGTGGATAATTCAAGACTAACTTTTCTATTACAGCATTGCATGTTCTGTCTAACAATTTGGCCAAGGTATTTTGAAAAGAAGAAAGCATAATAGATGAAAAGAGACCTATTTATGGATTAATCACCATAGAGCTTTAGCCCTTTGCTATGAACACTTTATCAAACTATAATTACTAGGATTAATTTTAAAATAAGAGGAAAGAGCCTTGTATTTCACCTATAGTATTGTTTTGACTGCAGTGGCATTCTTTATTGACACTTCTGCCCCCTCCCCCACCAGTATTTTTTTAAACATTTCAAGTTTTGCGTAGGTACAATGAGTGAGCAAAACCTTTTTTTTCTCTCTTTATGCTTTTATTGGATGCATTGTACTCTTACCTGCATTTCAAAGTTTTATAATTTTATTAAAGGAGAATTTGGTGGGTTTCTTATGCTTAAAGAAAGCTCAAAATGCAATAAGAGCACCCTGTCTGTAATGTGTGATGTAATAGTTTTGTGTGGCACAATAAAACTTTTCTTGCTGGTTGTGAACTTCAAAAGCTTTTTCAGCTTTGTTTGCAACTTTGACTAGCTCAGTTAATTCCCATGTGACTGCCTCTTATTGGCTGGTAGTCTTGAAAAAAATGTAAAAGAAATTGAAAACTTGAAGTCCTTCAAAAGAAAGCTTAGAGCAATTTCTACAGGTTCTGCATTTTTAAACAGTTAAGTGGGATAAGAGGAGCATAATGTTGACATTATGTACAGTCACAATCATGATGCCTCTTTGTATTCCTGGGAATTGGCCCGTGATCAACCACTAAATGAGATATCAAAAGGTTAAAGCCTTTAACCTAAAATTACTTAACTAATGAGGCTTCACAGAACAGTTAAGATAGTTGAAGTCATTCAAATCTCATGAAAATAAATTGGATCATAGAAAGAGTGTAGCGTAAGGTAGTTGATTTAATTTTGCCAGTGTAATGATAGTACAAGTTACCATGAGGGCAAAAATTATCTTAGAATGCTTCTAGTGTAAACAAGCCTCCCATTTTTATTTTTGCAATGAAATATATTATATATATATTATATATAATATTATATATGATATATAATATATAATATATATATTATATATAATTATAATATTGCAAGGAAATCTGAGCCAGCTTTCCTGGGGGAGGGGAAGTTGGCTTTTGTGTTTGGTTTTGGTTTTTTTCCCCTAGACACTGATCAAGTGGCAGAGGAAGGCTTTACTGTGCTTGGAAGGAATTATGGTGTCTAAGCCTTGTGGTCATGGAAGCATAAGCTGATGACAAAGTAGTCATAAGAGTAAAGACACAACTGAAAACTTTAACCTTGCCTTGAAAAAGGCATGGTTGAAAATAATACTAGAATTTAATGCAACTGATTGTCTTTATGAATACCCTGTAAATATCATAAAAAATAGAAAAATAACTGATTATCAGATAATTCCTGAACAACAATGATTGATATTGTTACCACTCTGATCTGCTTTTAAAACTTTGTTCACTTAAAGTGTATCTTTCCAGCTATTCAGATGTGCTGGCAAATTCCATAGGTCAGTAAGTTTGCCTAGAGAAAGGTGTAAGTCAGTGCAAAGTTCACTTGATTCTAGGCTTTTAATTCAACCTATCTCTTGTTCAAAATCAGGGTTTGATTATTAGATTTCTAGTTTTTCCCTCTGATTCAGCTCTATGTTTCTCTCATTTAATCGGAAAACAAAATATAGGTATAGTTTTGTGGGGTTTTTTATATTTTCGCTTTATTTAGTAGCACTTTCTCTCATTTCCTAACTACCAAAGAGGTATTTTGAAACTCCAGTAGCTTGTTTCCTTCTGAGAACAAATTATTCTCTGTATAGTTTTAATAAATAATTTTTATAGTACAGGTATCAGCTAGTTAGAAGTTCATAGTATTTATTGCTATGAGGTTCATAAAAGTTTTAGAATGTAGTTAATACCTGGCATTCACTTTATATTTGTCTTAATTTTTTACTATATCTTTTCACTGCGGGGCTGTATGGGATATTTAGCTATATATAATTACTGCAATATATACACTTAGTTTTACAAGAAAGAGTTATATAAGGGAGAACTTGAGTCCAGTAAAAGGCCACCAAAATGGACAAGAGGCTGGCAAGAGTGCAAAGAGGCTGTGGAAAGTCAACTTGGTCAGCCACTGAAGTAGGGGAGATTTGGAGACACCTAATGCCAACCTTCTCATTCCTATCAAGGAGGTTACTAGTAGGATAAATACAGACTCTTCATAGGTCCATGGTGGGAAAAGGAAATACAATGGTCATAAATGAAAGGGGAGGTTTCATGATGTATGATGGAAAATATTGCCTTTAAGGATGATTAAGCACTGGAACAAGATGCCAAAGAGGTTATGGAATCTCCATCCTTGGAGGTTTTCAAGATCTGAAAGGACAAAGCACTGAGCAGATAGGTTTGTGTTCAGTGTTGACCCGGCTCCAGACAGGATTTTGGAGTAGAGGAACTCCTAAGGTCCCTTGCAACCTGATTCTCTGACCATTTTTTTTTCTATCCCCTTCTCCTTTGCCAGCAAAGCCTTATAAAAGCATTGTATTGGTGACACATTTTCTAGAAACGTTGAATCTGATCCTGCCTTTCACTGCTCTTCCTGCTCAAATGCTTATGGGGTAAACCAGCTCCTTGCAATGTACCTTTAGCTGAACTGCCTTCATGGCCAACAATTATCCCCGGTTTTCTGTTCTCCTAACTGACAGCAGAGGGAGCATAGTCAAATGAGAGTTCAAATTCTGGAGAGAAGGGTCGAGACAGGGTCTTTGATACCAAGTTACTGGTTATTTCTTGGCAGGGACCATGTTAGAGACTATGGAAACTGAGGCGGGGGGGTGGGCAGGGGAAGGGAGGGACTGACTACTACTGCTGCCACCCTATTCTTGACTCACCCTCACTGCATATGATTGAATTTATGGTGCCATATATTGCAAATGCTAAGTATCCTAAATTAATTCCTGAAGAAAATGAGAAAACTGTCTTTTGTCACTCTGTTGTGCACTTTATTTGAAAGCAAATGTATTTAACCTCTTAGAAATCTTAGGAAAGTCTTGGAATGTGTCTTTTTTGAATATCAGTGCAGTTTGGATTAAATAAGAGTATATTTTAAAATATTTCTACACGAAAACCAGGTGATATGTCAGTATAAAATTAAAAAGGGCTTTGTATATGGTTTGTTTTTTTCTTTTTTTTTTTTTTTTCTCAAGTATACATACCAGATATTATTAAAGATATCATTAAAGCCTTGCTTAGCCCACAGTCACATGCCAAAGGCCTATTATGGATGTTCTGAATACTAATTGCTTCCACCACATTATCTTTGTTGTGAAGCTTCACCTCTTGATGAATGTGACCAGTCACTGAATGCCAAATCAACCCTATCAAGTTCAAGTCAAAGGTCTGGCAACAACAGAGCCTTTCCACACTCATCGAGTACATTAACATATTGCCAACTTTATTGTTAAATATAAACTACTTGTACTGCATGGGTGTATCTGAAAGGAGATGGTGATACTGTAAGTAGCGCATCATTCAGTCAGCAGAAGGAGTATTTAACCAATTAGCTGGTTTAGCCTGGGATAATGTTACACTATTATTTGGAGGTTTGATTTCTGTCAAGAATTACAGGAAAAATTATACAAATACCTCATTCTGGGGAGTATAACACTTTAAGTTTTGTGTCCAAGTGATTTATAGAGTTTAGTTAAACTCCAACTTAGTTATTCCTGCTATTCATAGATCTATTTTACTGAGAAATCCTAAATGGAACCTACCTTCTTGTTCAATCCACATAACTGTGGCCATATGAAGTCCATTCCTGAAATCTCAGTGTATGGTTTTTCTAAGTCTACTGGGTTTAGTTGTATTTTCATGTGGCTTATGGGAGAGATTCACAGTACATTTGATATGTAAAAGCAAATTTGTTTGTTTTTTAATAATCCTATCAAGTCGATGTTGATATACTTCTGAAGTGACCTAATCCAATCTCCTCCAAAGAAATAGGCTGAAGTACCTAATTCCGCTGTGTGGCAAAATGAATTGAACACATTTTAATGGATTGCTTGTCTTGTCATACGAATTTGTCTGAGTAAGAGTTTGTCTTGCAACACAGGTGTTGTTATGGTTCCAAGATACGTAATAAATAGCATAATGCCTCAATTGATTCTCCAGCTTTTGTTGTCCTTATCGTATTTGAGTTAAGGTCCAATGGTCTCTGTGTAACGGAAATACTGATTGTGATTTAATAGTCTTTTTGAGTTGTGGAAAGAAACCAATGTAGGAAGCATATAACTGGAAGCCAAGATTGAACACAGGACCTCTTGTACTTAGGTGAAGTAAACACACGGCAAAAATGCCTGAAAATAACATTTTTTTATGAGTTCCAATGTTTTCTGTTGTGGTCAAGCCTCCAGTTCAGAAAAAGCTTCCCACAGTGTGTTCATTTCTGGCCTTAGGTAGCAGAAGGAGATGCAACACCTTTGAAAGTTCAGATACAAGACTTTATCAGAACTTACAAAACATTCAGTCCAGGGTTTGCATGTTGCTGGAATATTTCATGCTTAATTGAACAAAATAAAGTTTTGCTGATATTCTACAGTACACAGGTAAACTTCAATTAGCATTTATTTATCTTCTGCTCTTCTGTAACATAACATTGTCTGAAACATTTCCAGGTATTAAGCTATGTTCATACAGCAGGGTTTTCTTAGAAAGGATAACCCATCTTTACAAACTGGTTTTTTTTGTAATGTTCCCTCTCAATCAGTGGTTCAGAATGATTATTTGTGGGTTTGCAGAAAGATGTACAAGCAAAAAGTGCTCATAGAAATACAATATCCCAGTCTAGAATAGCTGTTAGTGGCATTTTCTACTGTAATTTTTAAAGACTGATATTTGCAGTGATGACAGTCATTGTAACTGGCCATCGGTAGAGAACAATCCTCTCCATTCCTAACTTTTTCTTACCTTGTAGGGAGTGTAGTAAAATATTGAAAAAAAAAAACCAACCAAACCCAAACCTTTAATCGTATTCTTAATATAGCTGCTGCTATTGTAAAATGAATTTTAATGAAAAATATTTTTTAGCCATTGATTTCTAGCAAAGCCTTAAGGGATCCACTTCTGTAGTAACTGTACAGACTGGAAACAAAAGCAGTTCAGACTGGGCTTTTGCTATGTTTAACCAGCATTGTTTCAGACTTGGAAGAAAACTTTGGAGTAAAACTTTGTACTAGCTCAAAGACTGTAGATTTGTTGCAATCTTTGCAGTTCACTGAACTTTTTTTTTTCTGTGCATACATATTTCAAGTAAACTCTGTAGTTATAACAAGTGACACGTTATGGACCCTAAATCGTTGCACTGTGAAATATGCACAGAAAAAGGACAAATGAAGATATCAAGGGTCTGTTCCATTTTGCACTGAACTGTAAAATGCCACCCTTGTTGTACAGAAGATCACTGGTTCTGAGCAGGGCTCATTGACTGCTAAGTTGTGGATAGTGTTTCACTTTCTGCAACTGTTAATATCCTGGGTTATCCAGGCATAATGACCTCTCTATTTGTGACACATTGTTGAATTTTCTGGTTCTTTTAACTTATTCAACCCCACCCCCCACCCTCCTTTTTTTTCCTCTTTCTTCATTCATTGAAGGCTGGAAGGATGCTGAATTAAGCTGCGGTACAGAGCTGCCTCACTGTTGGTCAGCCAATTATACTTGAAATTGGCAGCGGCACATCTGTATTTGAATATAAGTAGAGTACCTTTCCTGTATACTTCAACATCTGCATGAGCTTTTCTGTGTATGAGATAATGCATGTATCTTGGATAATATTGGAATATCTGCAGTTTTGGTTTTGGTAGTTTTAAATTCTTATATAGTAAGCTATCTGTACTATAACAGTACATATTGTTTGATAGCTGACACTTGATATTTAAATTCTGCTTGGAAATAAATTCTAATTTTATAACTAGTTGCAAAATTAAAGTTGAACCATAATACATATTAAATACTTTAAGTGCCTTATATTTTTTAAGAACTTGTCCAGTTCAAAATATGGAAAGATAAATGGGTTACGTGTGGCATACAGCACTTGGTTTCCAGACCTGCATGCTTACTCTGATTTTGTAAGAATCTGGAGCCAATGGAAGGGTACCATCTTCTCCTGGATTAGCACCCATGCCTACATTTCTTCTTTGTTCCCCACCAAAAGAGTAGTGTTTAATCTGTTTTTATTTCCATGATATATTCTGCATGGCTCTAAGTGTTCTCTGACCCTGCAGCGGGTAAGTTGCGTTTTGGTAAGGCTGTTTTAGGTGTCTCTAGCCTGGAATATGTCAGGTGCATAAATGTTTTGCTTATCTTCAACACTACTTTCTCTTTTATACTATGTTTTATATGACTGTTTCCCTCCTAACATCTACAAATCTTGCCAAATTTGCTGGCTTATAGAAGAAAAACTTGCTAATTTCAGAGGCCTTTGAAACCCAAGCCCTGTATAGTGAATAACATGGCGGATCTAAAATTCAGTATCAAAGCCTTTTCCCCTAGTATCAAGCCATATTTTTGCCTCAGTCATTGAATTGTTCTTAACTTCTCTGTTGGCAAACTGAAATCGTGATGTTGTGATGAGATTATACTGTTAAAAAAACCTAGCAACATTTTAGGTTTAGATATTGATGATAATCTTCTGTATCCTTTAAGTCTAGAAAGAACCCCCTTGCTGTCTTTCTATGTGCCTTCTGTAAAAGAACCTGCAGAAATTTAAGGTTTGTTATAACCAGGTTTAGGCCACTGCAGAAGCATCAAGGAGAAAGTTTTCTTAATAGATTATACCTACTACCTTGTTCAGTGAGAGATCATTTGCTAAGATGGGTTTGTTCCCACTGGCATAGCTCTGAGGGTCGCTGTGCCTTTTATGCCTGGACCTTACAGAAAAGAAATGACTGCATATGATAGGATGAATGTTTTACTAGACCATTGGGCACACTGATTTTTATTTTCATGGATATGTAGATCAAATTGAAATAACCTAAAGGGGCTGATGTGATACCCTGGGACTGTTAGAGATGTCAAGATTTGTAGTAAGTCTGTATATTTCTACTTCTTGGTACTCCCTGTAGAAAAATAGCATGGGGTGTCATTGACATCTGTCACTTGCTGACACTTAGGAGAAAAATAACCTCTACCTCTGTGAGACATTCCCAAGACATATCCCAGATGAATAAGATTGTGTACTGAACCTAGTTTTGATTTATTTACATTTTAAAGCAAGTGTTATGCAAGTCAGAAATGCATGATTCTGGCTGGCTGATATATCCTTAAGCAACTGTCTGTATATTGGCATGTGAAAAATTCTTTCTTGCCTGATGTAGGATGCTACTTCAGAAATGTGTTTATTGTAAACAACCCTGAAACTACAGAGCAGGAACAGTTTCTATTTCAAGACTTGTTAAAATCATATTTATTGAAGCAACAGCTGTTCAACTGCACATTAGAAAGAAACTGTTTAGACCACCATACAATGTCTAAATTAATGAAGAATTAGGAAATTTGAAAAACTGAAATCAAGAAAAAGAAACTAATATGAGCTAAGGCTTACTTGAAATTTGGACTTCTGAAATATGCAGGAATATTATGATTTCAGTAAATCTCAAGATCTTTACATGAGGTGTTTTGTTTTTTTTTTTACTAAGGCTTAAGGAGACTGTTATATAGGTTAATTAAATCTCAGAGAAAGTAGGAATGTGAACTGTATTTTAAGCAGCACGATCATATATACATAAAAGCACACACATGTATATTTATATTTATTATATTTATTTCCAGCACCCCCTCAGCCCACCCCCCCGCCCCATCTGTGTGCAGTGCCTTTTCTTTTTGAAGCTGGTTTTCAATTTCATAAAACATTCTCAAACTTGGGTAAAGTTTATCTTTGTATGATACCACTTTAACAGTTCTGGGAACACTGATTTAAGTTTTGTGACTATCTGATTGTTCAGCAAACGTAGAGAAGATAATTTAAATTTTATCTAATGTTGTAGACCTTGCCACATTGGCAGAGAGATTGCAGTTTTTAGTTACAGGAATATAAAATTTTCCTTCCAGTAGGAAGTCAATACCAGATGCTCTTCTCTAGCACCAACCCTGCTTTTTCATCCTGTCATCTGGCCATTAGATCTTATTACTCACAGAACTCCAGCAGTCTGATGAAATGAAGACAGTGTTCCCATTGTTTTGTCTGTTATCTGGAATTATGCTAGAACAATTCAGATCATCAGTACTTAAAAATACTATTGTCAGCTGTACTGTATTTTATTTTGCACTGTTTATTTATATAAAAATACTGCACTTTGTGTATTATGAGGAGAGAGATTTCTAAAGTTTAGGGGAATTTATAGCACTGGTTCTAGACTGTATTTCTTTATCAGGGGAAAATACTGGTAGATAGAAGAACATCTATGGAAAATGACATATTTCTCTCTATTTTCCATCACATTCACGTTATCTGTAGTGTCATGTTAATTTAAGGTGCAGCATATGTAGGCCAACAAAAGCTGACATAAAGGAAAGCAGCATAATACAGTGTAATGATACGTGACACATTCAGACTGAGAAGGAAACTCACTTCCTCGGAATTAATACCTACTACTTACTGTGTTTGCCATTAACATACTCTTCTCTATTCATCCACTCTCCCCTATGCAATCAACGTATGGCTTACTTATGTTGGAGAATACTAGCTTGTTCTGAAAACACAGGGAAATCATGAAATGTTTTCTAAGATGTAGATTTGTAATTAAGTCCTGATATTGCTTTCCTGATTCCTAAACTATTCTGACGCATTAAGAACAAACAAATCTTGATATTTTTCCCCACCAAAAGAGTAGTGTTTAATCTGTTTTTATTTCCATGATATATTCTGCATGACTACAATTTAACAGTATCTGTATTTGTGATTGGTCAAGTTATGTACTCATATTCACATAATCTTATAGCCAACTTGAAAGTGTAAATTTATTAAAATTATATTTTAAACCCCCCTGTAATTCAATTATCAATTCTAGAAAGTAAGCAAGATAATTTAATAATGCTATTTAACATGCTCTGGGTTTTGAACAAGTAATTCACAGTAGATTTCAGTGTAAGTAGTACGCACTGAAAGCAGAATGTATCCTAGACACAGCGGAACACATTTCAGACTAGAAACAAAGCTTTCTAAAGTATTGTATTTGCTTGAGGGTTGACCTAGCTGGGAAATTACATTTCTTGGGAAAGTCTGAGGCTTTTGTTGCATTCTGCACTGTTTCCTTACTTTCCTGAAGAAGAAAGATTCCCTAGAATACCTACGGAAGTTGTCCAGGGTAAAGGAAATGCAGAGCTATAGCCCTTGAGCTGAACCAAGCAGAGACAGGGGCTCCCACATCAGCTTCTGTGCTGCCTGGTGTTCTGGCACAAGTGTGCCACACAGTGAACTACATTTAGAGTACAAATATCAGTAATGACTGTATTCTTAATGTGTTAATTTTAACTTAGGACCGTTCTCTGCTTGTATTCATTACATGGCTGCCAAATGCTTTCTTCTGGCACAGAAGCAGGGGTGGCATGGGGTCAGGCAAAAACAGTGAAAAGTGAGAGAAAAACCAGAATCACTTTTCTTTGCAACACTGAGTAATGTGAATATGAAGTGCTTGTAGAGGAAGAATTTATTTAAAGAACTGGAATCTTAGCTCATTATTTGTGCAGTCAAATATTAAAAAATATGCTAGAAATGTAAGTTAGTGTATTACATCCAAATTAAAATGCAGAAGGAACTATGAAGCAGGAGAGAAATTTTTCGTAACATATTGTCAATGCAAGTTGATAAATGGCAGGTGAGTTAGTATTACTGATTGGTGAGGAATTCTTTTCATTAAGAAATAAAAACACCCCACTGTTTGTTGTCCTCTTGCTGTTGAAAGGATTTATTTTAAGGTAAAATATAAGTGGCTTTAAATTTAAAGTAAAATTTTCATTATAAATAAAAATATTTCACATAAAGGAAAGCTCTGCCTATTTCATCATGAGGACAGTGGGCTGACTAGGGCTTGAATTGCAAGAGAAGCTGACATATTGTCATTTCACAGGCTGAGCCAAAGAAATAAAATGGATCATGTTACTGTGGTAGAAGATCTGAGGCTGAGATGTTAATGTCTCAAATCCAACAAAATGTAATCATTACGTTGTGAGTAGTTTGTTTGTTGTTTACTGGGGGCATTTTGTGAGAATGACAGAGCACTGGAACAGGTTGCCCAGGGGGGTTGTGGAGTCTCCTATGTTGGAGATATTTGAGGTCCACCTGGACAAGTTCCTGTGTGATGTACTCTAGGTTACCCTGCTCTTACATGGGCGTTGGACTAGATGATCTTTTGACATCCCTTCCAACCCTTGGGATTCTGTGATTCTGTGATAAGCGAGGATCCAGGTTATTAAGAAGAAAAATTTTATTTCACTGATGAATTAAAGCAGTAACATTTTATTTGGTTTCAAAACTATCAGGAAGACTATGTATGTACATGATGTGTCTTGGTTTCAGAATATGCTATTTTAAATTCTCTTAATTTGTTACATAAAAATGCCTACATAAAAGTCAGCTATAGTTAATTAAATATTGCCCAAAAATAGGGATACAAAATTTTGTTTCTTCCTATTTATAAGAGCTTTCATTTTGAGAGGTGTTGGTCTTTATTCCTAAACTGATATATAATTTTCAAGTATGTTTTTCAGTTTAGTACATACAAGAAGGTCACTATCTAATACTGACTTTGAAAACTTTGTGAAATAGCAAGTTATTTACATGCAACAACTTTGGTGACATTGTGCACATACACCAACCACTTTTCCCATTGTTCTCAGTGTTTAGGCTGTTGTGATTCTGCTGATGTAGCCAATGTTTTTCTTCATTATTCCTCTGTCTTTTTCCTTTCCTACAGGCTTACCCTGAATTTGTCCTGACCTACCTAGAGGAACTAAATGAAAGAGAGGAGGTGACCCAGACAGAAAACTGCATTCACCATGGGGCCTGGTCTGCAGCTCATCAGGAGATAGACAGCAGCTCAGTGGAAGAGGTCACAGTATTAAGCCAGAGGCAGGTCAGAGACAGTCCTTTCAGAAACACATTTTGAAGAGAGAAATAGCAGCATAGAAGTCAACTTACTTCTTTAAATAAATAACTTCATTTGATTTTTTAATGAGATATTTTTATGTTAAACAAATAAGTTATATACAGGATTTTGACAAATAAAAAATGTTATATACTTGTGTCTCAGAACGCTTTATGCTTATAGGACATGTAAGACAAATTTTTGAGATATCTTATTTCCATGTGGGGAAAAAATAATATCAAGGAAGGAAGGGAAATAAACAGAAACCACTAGATCTCTAGATTTGTGCTTCTTGATGCGTCTTGACATAGCTATTTGTATTTCTGACGTTTCCTGCTAATCAGCAGCCCCACTTGAAAAAGTAGATGTACATTATTTTAATTAGTAATATATGAATTACATGGTTGTACTTCCATCTCTTAGGTTCTGCAAAAAAATGTCAGCAACCCCAATCAGAAACAACTTTCAGGACCTTTGGACGCCCATTTAATGCCTGCAGATCCCCTAGGGGAGACTACACAGCTGACAGTGGCACTGGTGAGGAAACTAGAAGAGAAACATCCTAAGGCCTCAGCTCAAAGGTAAGCCACTGACAGAACTGATATTTATTGTTCAATGACATTAGATGTTTTCCTTCAGTTTCATGTAAGATTGATTTCCTGGATATTATTGAAATATCTCAGAAACCCTCTGGCTGATAAGCAAACAGGGATTTTGACCAAAATTAATGAAAAAGGGTGACATTTATGTGCCCTTTCTTTATTATTTTGAAGATTGATGTGGATGATGTTTGGTACTAATTGCAAATTTACTTCTGAATTTTTATCTACAAACCTCGCATCATGCAAATTACATAAAGAAATAGGACTTGTGTCAACATTGTGGCACATTTTGTGCTACGAGACTTAAGCTTAAATGGTGAAGGTTTTGTTGAAAACCTGAAACTCATGCTGAGCCAAAATACCAAGTGATGCAGTCACTTTCAATATGGGACTATTTTAATTTCAGTAAAAGATAAATAGTAGTGTTCTTAGCTGCTTCTACTTACAGCAGGCAAAAGACTTTGCCTTTCTTTAGATGACTTAAACTCTCTTTTACAAATGGCATTTGGCTAGTTATTTCTGAGCTTTTGGATATTCTTGGAGCAGAAGTTTTTAAAAATGGACCTCCCATTCAGATGAAAGACTATGAGACATCACTTTGAGTGAAAATTGAACTTGGTAAAGATGCTGTTACTACTGGCAAATAAGTCAGTGGCAGTAATTTACAGGTGACTGCAAACAGCAAACAGATTCAGTTAATACAGGTTATTGTAAATCTTCCCTTGGAAGTATTACCCTTAGAGAACTAATAATTTTACTCTTCTGGTCCTCCTTCAAGGACTAACATTTCTGATGTTTTATTTATTATATTATCTTACAAATAGTTAGGTTTTGAGTATCCAAAATATTTCCTAAATGTGCTTGAAGACTACGACATAACTGAGGTAATGGCCATCAGTAGTTTTGGGGGAACTGCATAGGTAGAGGTAGGTTACCTGTATTTTGGGTAACTTTGATTTTAGATAAATAAGTTCAAAGCTTTTTAAAATGATTTTACTACTAGTTAATACTGTATTTAGTTTATGTGTATTTTGCTTATGTTGTATTACAGCATACACTAAAGTACCAAAGTTAACATTGATTATACCAGCTATTTCAAAAGATATCTTCTGCAATGTAAGGTGAAGGTTTATATACAACATCATTTTTTCCACAGTGCTTTGGCTTTGAATTGTTATGCTCTAAAGATGCAATGTGATGTCAGGGTCACTACAAAGTTTTTCACTTCATTTAAGTGGAAGGGCATAAGTGAAATTTCTTCAAATAGATTTCCATGCTTTTAGCCTCAGATAGCAATGTATAAATATTAAGTGTAAAAAAAAATCTCTTCTTGCAGAGAAGACTTTTGATTTAGAAAGCAATCTGCAGTCAAGATAGCCTTTAAGCACTGAATGCTTGACTTTCTATGTCTTTATGAATCTCTTCCCATTAAAAGTGGGAATCATTTTCCTGAACTAGAACTAAATATAGAAAAAATGCATTTTAATATATAAAAGCCATTATTTTACTGTCAGAAATATTTGACATTAAATAGCAATGGTAACTAATTCAAAACTTCTGCAGTTACCTCTGTTATGAAAGGTATTAAGTGGTTTAAACTCTCTTTTGCTGCAATTTTTCACCAGACTGTGGTAAACACTGATGTTTTCTGGTAAATAGCCACTGCCCTCCACTCTGTAGTTTGTAGAATGCTTTCAGTGCCTGAAAGGCAATGTATGAAATAGGAGAAAGGGTTTTACTTATCCGTGTGATTTGAAAAGCTGTTCAATTTCTATGTAGCAATAAATAAAATTTTCTTACCTTCTCAAAAAAAAGGAAAAAAAGCCAACAAAAACAACGTGAAAAAACTGTCTTAAGTGCAAATGAGGTGTAAATTGTCTGTTCAAAGTAATCTATATCTCTGTATCCTAAACTTTTGTTCCAGGAATTGGTCCAGTTTTGTGAGTCAGTAAAGTGGAGGAGTAATGTGCCACTGCAGCATGCAGTCAACCCCACGTTGAAACAAAACTTTGTTCTGTAGGATGTTGTGGGAAGACCCTTAAGAAAAGGGCTAAGTTTCAAATAATGTGGTTAATTAGATTGCAAGGTTGTCTGTGATAATTTTCGTACAGTTAATCTTTCTTTCCTTTTGTATTTTTGCTGGTTGAAAGCTGCAGTTGGCCCCTTTCTTACCTGTACATTATTTAGCCAGGTGCACATTATCCTGTGATACGCAATAGTAAAGCTGATAAGGAAATGAACTTGATGTTTCTGTGTGTGTGTCCTATCATAGTGGTCTTGGTACATCCTTAGTATCTTTGGGTACATCTTATTCAGTGTTGTTGCCAATGTTGGGGTTTTTTAGTGCATCTCATACTTTTAGAAATTTACACGACACCTGTAAGATATGAAAACTTGAACATCCTCCCTGATTTACATGATTGAATCCCTGATTTTCTATGTGAAAGGTGGGAAACATCCATTCCAGCAAATATCATTGAAGTAAAAATCCTTTCTAAATTACTGGTATTGCCCCAAACAGACCTAAGTCAAACAATCAACTAGTTAGACATGGAATGTTGAAGTTGCTGAGATTATTTGGCTTTTAGGATATGGATGAATAAAGAAGTGACCTGTATTGACTATAATTTATATAGATTCCTCAGTACATGAGAACTCATGACTTACTTAGGTAATTAATGGCCACTAACCATCCTTATTGTCATACTCACAGTTCATGTATGAGAAACAGCAAATCCATTGCCTCTTTGACTCGGATGTTTTTTTTTTTTAGTGGAAACTTGTAGAAAGAAATTACATAGCATTATCTGTGCCTGGGTCAAGATATAATAATGTTTGGGTGGTACCTTATGGAAATGTAGTCCCTCTAACTTCTGACAGCATTTTAAATAACTTTGCTCATTCTGATCTTACATGTTGGGCCCAACTAGGAAAGTAAGAGAGTGCTCTTGTATCATCAGCCGTGACAGACTTGTACTGTCCTAGAATTACTTTCACTTTGTGAATTGTCCCTTTAAAAGGGACATTGCATTTAGGAAATTGATCTTCTGTTTTAATGAAGTTTGGGTTTCAGGCTATATTGGAACACTGCTTCCATACGTAAGCGTAATTTCAGAAATTTCTGACTACTTTGTCTCTAATCCAGATATGCATTTGAGTATGCTCCAAATTAGGTACATACTAGGGACAAACATTCTTGGATCTGAGTCAGAAAGCTTATGAGCTTGTCATATTTAGTTCTAAGACACACCTGTGACAATTAGGTTGATTTTAGTTTTTCTGAATCACTCTGATAAATTCAGTTATTACATTTTTTTTTTATTAGACCTACTAGTGTAGGAAAAATAACTAAGGGATATGCCTAAGGAGAAGGAAATTTTCTCCCATTACCATCAGTGACACATCTATGAATTCATACAATTGTAACAACTAAGCAAATGCTTGACCTTGTTGTTTTATACACTGTTCATTCATTTTAACATCAAGTGGGAAAAACATAGGTAATATTCATAATCTGTATTGTAAATTGATGATTCCATGTAGGCAGATGAGAATGTATTAAAAAAAAATCATTCACCACTGGACTATTTTTAAAATCTTTTTGTACATGTTCCACTGGAAAAGTGTGTTAGACTGTATTTCTGCATGTGAAAATCTGTATTAATTTTAAAAATTCTATTTGTGAAAACTCTTCTACAAGAAAAACCTCTTCTCACTAAGTTGCAATGATTTTCCATGATATATCTGCCATGTAAGTGTCTAAAGGTTAAACCTTTGAACTAGTGACAAATTAGCTTTCATTAACTGCTTTCATCGCATCTTGACAAAATTATTCTAATAGCTGTATCTGCTACAGATACAAACCCAATTCTCCACTCATCACAGAGAGGAAATGTTATGTAGCTATTGAAAATGAAATGAAAATATAATAAATGTTTCATTCCCATTTGCAGAAAGCATTTGAAGATATTTGTTTATATTAGTACACCAGTTTGAGCAGCTTACCTTTATTTAAATGGAGTAAGAACTAGGGGGACGAAGGGGTGTGGGGAAGACTGTGGCAGCCGACAAAGCATGGTGACCCAGCTTGTCACCCAGTGACCTGTGAGAAGGAAATAATGAACTGTGAGTAGCTGTCATCTTAACTGTTTCTGACAGTTTGGCTATGGGCACATCTGTGTTAGTTGCATGGAAAGGCCTTTGTTGTTTTCCCACTAGTGACTTTGCAGACCGCTGTGGGGTTTGCTGGCTGCCCTGCTCTTACACTTCCCCTCCTTTTTTAGTAGTAAGAGCAGCTGCCACTGATAGAGCTGACATTTCTTTTAATGATTTACTTGGCATTTATACCATTTAAAGCAAGATATTATATTGAATTAGAACTTCTGGTTACTGTAAATGAAAATATTCACTATATTCTTGTAAGATCTGTTGTAAACGTGACTGTAATCATTCTTTCTTATCTACATAACTTGCAGCAGTGTTCAGTGTCCATTGGTATCCTTCATTCCTTTTACCTTGTCATACCTAACTATTTTGAGTGAATTGAGTCTACTGGTAACACTTTAATCCAGTGTATGATGAAAGTTGCCAACTTTTCATGGTTTTCATGATATATTACAAAACAAGCAAACCAACCCCCCAATACACCCATCCATCCGTTTGATGTCCGTGTTCCCCCCACTTACTTGTACTATTGTGAGCAATTGCTTGCTTTTCCAGACTGATTGAAGTATGCATGTCTTTTCTGATACAGAAGTGCTAAACCTTGGATAACTTTGCTCACACTATTAATTTTCAGCTAGGAGAATGGTAAATAGAGGCATGCCTGCTCTCATAATAGAGCTCTTAGCTGATTTGTGAAAGATTAGGAATAAGGAAAACTTGAGCTCATGACCTTTGAAAAATGACTAACACAATAATTTAGGAAGTGCAGAGCCATCTATTTTAACAAAGTGTAAAAATTTTACATGGTTGATATACCTCGTTGCTTTTATGTTATAATATACTTGGAGTAGGTTATTACAAATTGGTTTGCAGGAATTGAATATTAAAGACTTCACTCACAAGACTGAAAATGCAGCATGCTGAAGCTGAAATTATTTTGGTGCTAATTGTTTTCCTGCTGTAGGTTTTGATGACCTTAAATTTGTCTTCTCATATATATGCATTTTTGCTCATTCTCTTTAGCTGTTTCACATTCCAAGTTGAAGCTGTACATGGCTCCTGATTGTGTGGTGATGGAACCATTAGATATACACAAAAATGGGTAACATCACTCCATTTTTGCTATATCACTACTGCAAGCCTCTGTCCTTACTTAAAAGTAGTGCAAAGATATGTTGTGGAGAACTGGACATGTGCAAATACAACATAATTCTCTACTGTGCAGTATGTAGTTCAGAGAAGTGTTGTAGTTGACTTCTTAATCCATGTTACCTGTGTAATATGAAATAAAAAACAACAAAAAAACCCAAACAAAAAACCCCCAGAACCCCCCTAAACAACTCCCCCCAAACCAACCAACCAACTAAACCTCAAACCAAAACAAACATTGCAAATAACGCCCCCCCCAAAAAAACCCAACCACAAAAAAAAAACAACCAAAACCCACAAACCACCCAAACCCAACACTTTCTGAATGCCACTGCTGCTGTTCTAATCACAGTGAGATCCTACTTTCCTGAGGATGTAGAAAAAGTTGTGTTACCTGAGAAGATATGCAATCTCTCTTCATGTACATAAAGTGTGCTGAGAGGGTGTGGTCTGCCTGGGTTTGTTCAGCAGTGACTAATGTAGTCAGGGTGCTCTGGAAGGATGCTCCAGTTCCCTGTCTGGTACCTGATGGATTAGTGCATCTTGGCTGTTAACAGTTCTCTCATGCCTTTATGTAGTATGTGACTCCTGGTGAAAGGATCAGTTTGCCTTGTACCCATCCCAGTTAAAGTCTCACTAGGGCAGCATGTGTCACAAACTGGGAAGTGCAGCAACACTTGCAATTAAACTAATGATTTAATACTATTATTTATTGTGGTTAGGTAAATGTGCAGGCCAGTCCCCTTGTGATCTAGGGCATATCTCTCTATTGTACAAAGCAGTTAATCAGTTCCATGCCTCTGCATTAAGCTATTCAGTTCTAAAAACATTTGTGAAAGGAATGTGAATGTATTGAGAAAAATCTGAAATTATGCGTACCTTCTGGTGGAGTAGATGAGCTGTGCTACTAAGAACTTTTGCAAACTTGGTGAAGTCTGTAATTTCTCTTAGCACATGTTACTGCCCTAGAGAAACTTCAATATTGATTGAAGCCATGGAGTTTCAGAGAAATAGCCATCAAATTCTAGAAGCTGCTTATTCTTACAGAAACATTGCCCTGCTACCATGTTTATGTATATCTCTATGCATTTAAGACAGCTTTGCTAGGTTAAGGCATTATTTTTCTCACTAAACTATTGTTAGGGAAACAAAATGTATTTTAATATGACGTCTTAACATGAGCAATAAGTTGTTGTATAAATAATGAATTTGAAAGGAAAGCAAATGGAACTTTGGTTTTCTGGATAGATGACTGCTTTTGCTGAAAGCTGATAGATGACTGGATAGATGACTGATAGATGACTATGATAGCTCACAACTTTTGTTGCTTGCAATCATTGTCTTTACAGGAAACGCATAATTAACCACCGGTTATAAAAAACAGTCATTTGAAAAGTGACATATTGCTCTTAAATTCCCAAGACTGTGCAATAACAACCTCTTTAATCCGTTAATTTTGAAGGATTTAAGGAGAATTTAAATTTTTAAAGATAAATCACATGGGCAAATTTCTACATTGCATGTACACATATGTTTTCATATAAAATGCTAGCTTTACATTTTTCCTGTATTTTAAAGAAAAGAATGAAGGTGGTAGAATCTGAGGTTATATAAATGGTTGGAAAATGAAATAATGCAAAACTTTATAATATTTAACAAAATTAAATGTCTTGCATAAGCATTTTATTATATTCTTACAGAATACAGTTTTCCCATGGGTAAGTGTATAAGTCTACATAAATTAAAATATTACTTGATTAAATAACAGTCCAATTGTTTAAACCTTCAAAATATTTGTCACAGTACTGTACAGAGCTCAGTCATGGTCACAATTGCTAGTTAAATGTCATTTACTTTCAAATTAGCTTAGCACCAACAAAGAAATTCTTCAAAAAACAAGCCAGTTTTTATAGGTACAGTATGCTTGAACATATGCACCTCTTCATCTAGGTTCAGGTATTTATCAAGTGCTTATTATCAACTGATAATAAAAACAAACTGAATGAGTTAATGAACTTGAATGAGCAAGACCACAGCAGGAACTAATTAACTGACAACATAACTATGGTTAGCAAAGGTTGCTGTTTTTTTAATGCTTAACATATTGGCATAGGAGACGAAAGGGAAAAGAAGGGTTTCTAGACAGCCGAGATGTGTCAGGTGGAAACTGAGCCACTGTTGTAATCTTTTCTCATCTGTCAGAATTGAAAAGAATGTGCTATTTTTCCTTTGGTGATTATGGAGTAGAAATAAACTCACAAACAGTCTAACCATGGTCTGGTCTTGTCTGATGTGAGTTACAGCCTCTTAGCCCATGCTAGTCAGGTTTCATGATTTCTATTTTCTTTCCTCACCTTTTTCTTGGATTTCAGATGCTTCGTTAACCAATAACAGTAATATTGACTTATGTAGTTGTGTTTTAAGGAATACTGCTTTTCAAAAAACTCCTCTTCCAAACATATAAAAAAGGCAGTCAGTACTGGAGAAATTTAATCATGAAGAAAGATGGGGCATAGAGAATACAAAATAACTAAATAAATATTAAAGAAACTTAAGAGCAGTGCACACTCTCCTGGGGGGCTTTTTTTTCCTTTTTTTCTCTATTTTCTTTTTTCAAGTAGTAGTTTTTGAAAGATTTTTATTTTTGTTTGCGGGATGTGTTATGAGGTTGGTTTTGCAGTTTTTGTGTGACTTGAGGGGGTTTTTGGGGTGTTCTTTGGTTGTTTTGGGGGTATTTTTAAGGATCTAAGTTTTTCACATGAGTGAAGAAAGGGAATTGTGTTTTTTCTCAGCTGATGTTTGAAAGTAATCGTATTTCATAATCCAAATAGGATTTAATTAACAGATAAGGTAAAAGGGGATAGTTTATCCTGAATTACAGAACAAAGTAATTGACATTAGATTGAATAGTAGTTACATAATCCTTGTTTCTTGCTGAAAGTAAGTATTTCTGGGAGCCACAGTGAAATTGTTGTATCTGAGGAACTGGGATGAATTTCTTTAGTGATCAGCTTTTAAATGCAACAGATGACAGATGGGGTTCTGGTTTGTTGGTTGGTTTAGGTGAAAATACTAAAACTTAAGGTTAAGAAAGGTTAAAAATGTATCAGTGACTGAAGCAGAAACAATTTGGTGAATTGTGATATTGCACGTGCCAATAGAATTTTACAAGAAAGCTTCATGCCAGTAATCCTCATGTCAGTGAAAAGTCTTAGGGCATTAAAACTGAGCAATGTTTTACTTATCTCATTATACTGAGGATACACACCCCCACCAACAAAGATAAAACTGACAAATGCACAACTAATCTCCCTGTTCCCAAAGACAAGAAAATTAACTCTGTGCTGTTTGAGTGCAACTCCGGGCTTTTGCAACAATAATAGAGATTAATTTGTAATTGTGTGTTTCCCCCCTGCTCCTGTAGCCATCTGTAGATAATGGAAATGGTTGTGAATGGCAAGAAACAGGGTGGCTAGCAGGGAACAAAACCAATGACAGACTGAGATTTCCCTCCTTGCTATGCGTGGTCTATTCTCTTCCATTCGGATGCATAAAATGATAGAAATTAGAGATGAGAAAGATGTAATAGGACATATAAAGGTCTTTCACCATGGATAGGTTTATTTCCTTAAAGTATCTTTCTTCTCATTTATTAGCTAATTCATTTTTAAAGGATTGAACGAATAAGACTTCTATCACTTCCCTTAGGGGTGTCTTCTACAGTACAGTAGTAATTCTCACAAATATTTTTTCTGACATTCAGCCAAAAAATATTGTCTGCTCAATTTACTCCCATTAGTCTCTTTGTGCTACATAGGTTTGCACCTTTTCCATATTTCTGATAGAAATTTATCCCACTTGATTCAGTGGTGAAGCTTAGTTAAGTCAATCATTACTTTGCCAGCTTATTTAAATGAGAAAAGCATCTTTCTAAGTTCCTTGCATTATTTTGACTCACGTCAGTTCTAGAGGAATCTTATATTTCATTGCCAGGATGCTTACCAAAAAAAGTTTTTTCTGAAATATTGTAACCATTTATTTTGTTTTAACTCAAGCCCGCAGGCCTTTCTTTAAGCTGTTTTCTGCTATAAGTCCACTGGAAAGGCAATTCTGGCATTTAAGAGCCTTGACCACAAGTGCTTTACTTATTAAGCTTATGCTTAAATTTCCAAAAGTGCTTAGAAACTACAGGACCCAAAATTTGGTACTTGGAAGTGGCCCCAGTACTTATGCTCAGTGTTAATGAACTTTCAGTATGTCCAGTATAGGGCCTTAAATATTTATATTCAATGTAAAGGGTAAGTGATAAGCACTGGCAAATACTTGTACCACCACCAATATATTATTCTGCTAAGGTGGTTTAAAAATATATTGATGATAACAGAAAAAAAAAAATCCAGTTAATCTAAACTTTGCTCTAAACACATTGTGGTTTTCTACCAATATTACTTCATGGTACTATGCCTACTGAGACAGTATTCCTAGTGCAAACACACTGATATCAACTAAGTAAAGATTTGTGTCAGCTTAGTAGCGTTTTTTAATATTCCCCCTGCCACCTTGAAGTAAAAAGTTATACCAATGAAAGTCTACTTTCTGTTTTAATTTCAATATTGCTGTGTTTGTAAAAGATTCTGCCTCTTCTCATTTTTGGGTGATTGGCTATGCTGGTAGAACCTTGGTAGATGAAGTCAGGGATCACTATTCTTGGTACAGTGCATAGAGAAATCCAAGCAGCGCTTGTTGAATGGTGACCACATATTTAATCATAAGCTAGGGCTTTTTTTCCCCACACAAAACCATTAAGAAATCATAAAGAGAGTAGATAGATTTTTTTTGTTTGTTTGTTTTTCAGAACTCTTAAAAAAATGTGCCTGAACTATATGAAACAAAATGGTGAGTTTCTTTTCAGTCTATAAAATATTTCACTTACTTTTTTTAGCGTTTTCAGTATTTCTTTCTTTCTTTTGTTGTTAACACCATTACAGCTGTTTATAAATGTATTAAAGGTTCAGCTGTGCTTAGATGCACATTTATTCGACTTTTAGAATACAGAATTGTATTTGAAAGTTAGTGTATTTTTAAAAATAAAAAAAATATAAAAGCCCAATGTGAAGTTAGCAATTAAAATGAGTGTGTATGTGTTGGCATTTCTGAATGTGTGGATGTGTGTTCCAATATAAAAGTGCCTGTGAATGTTTGTCACCATAGGTGACATCACTGGAGAATAACACAAAGCCAAAAAACCTTAGAATCCAAGATCTGGTCCTTCAGCTGCTGATTTCCTGTATGCAACTTCAGACACAATAATATAGGGACTACTTTTTTTCAAGTCTATACAAAAGGAATATGCATCTGCAGACTCATACCTTTAAACTCAACCAAGGGTTTGTGAGTTAAAGTTCTCTTCTATTCCAGATTTTTCAGTCTGGTTACTCACTTCCAAGGTTTTCTAGGATGTATAGGGACGTGCACATTTTACAGAATATAATTTCTATTTATGTCTTTGAAACATTTTCCACTTGAAAAAAAAAAAAGCCAAACCAAAACCATGAAATATCTCATCATAAAGAATAGAGAATTTGCAAATGGCATTGTAGCATCTGATAAGGAATTTTTTGGGAAATTTTTGGGAAGCAAAGAAAATACAGACTCAAATTAGAGAAGACTTATCCCCTTATAAGTGGCATATATCTCTGTTTCTCTGGATCAGATTTTGTTCTGACTTCTTGTTAACATTTATCTCCTACAACAGACTATTGAAGTTCTCCCTGAACTGTCATGTGCTGCTCCATATTCTGTCTGCTGCGTATCTTTCCCCAAATATACCAGCAAAAGGATTACTGGTGTATTTTTATTTCATCCAGCATTCTTCTTCTTAAGCTTAATATTGTGGACTTGAAATTAATCCTAGTTTCAGATAAGCTTTGTTCTTAATTTAGTGCTCACTGACTTAATTAATTTTGAGATGTCTTTCACCACACTTCTTACAAACTGAAACACTTGTTCACTAGTAACCCACTGCCAACATGAATACAGTTAAAAATTCTGAAGTGTGACAGCAAAGTCTCTTTTTAACCTGACTCCAAGAAAACAAAACCAAATGTTTAATTTTTTAATTCAGTTATGAATCTTGTCATTAAATAAAGCCACATGATTTAAAATAAGTTAGATTTTTATATTCTAATTACTGTAATATTAATAATGAGATATGAAAGGTAAATATTTTTGCCAGACCTCCATAAATCTAGATGGATGTAAAACAATTTTTTATTGGCTAAAGAACAAAATTATCAGAACTTCACCTTTCTTTCTGAACTCTGTGGCAGTCATTTTTAAAATACATTTTTCATAGTGGAGCTTCTATTCCTTTTTCATTTGACTTTGCCAGTAGGGACCACTGTTCAGTGTTTCATCCAAAGAGGACACCTTTGACAGTATGGTTGCTCTTCCCCTACGAGCACGGTGCCTCTGTGTCATCATTGAATTAGAGCCTAAATTTTTATGTGTCCTTCAACTTCTGACCTTCTGGCCTTAAGGCAAGAATATGACTAGCACAGCTATGCTAAAACAGAAAGCAGAGAGCATGCAAAGATGAAACAGCATAGAACCAGTAAAACCTATTTCTGTACGTTTTCCTCTTCTAAAAAGAGTGGTGGTGGGGGAGACCACCTTTCTCTTCTCTTACAGCTTGAGTCTGACTTTAGGCAGCTTTGGCTTGTTCACTGACCCAGGAGCAAGTACCATCATCCTATTAGTACCCTGAATGTGAGATAACCATACCATGACAATCTCTTGAACTACAGTGTATACATATGTTTTGAGGCAGATAAAGATAATGTATTTGGATTTTTGAGGGGGTGGTGGTGTTTATTCATGGTGACAGTTATGATTATTCCAGTCCATTAAAAAGAATTAAAAAAAAAACCAAACCAAAAACCAATCTTGTGGTGTACATGATGAATCCACAGTAGCAATAATTAAAACGAATATTACAGTACTATGTTTTAGAGCATATATTTTTCAATTTGCCTTATATTGTTGGAATGAACCATTTCAAGATTTATCAACATGGACTTTTAAAAGCCCAAGAAAAGTTTTACTCCGTAACTTCATTCTAAAAGTATAATCCTTTGGTAGATACAACATTATATGTCAGGCTATTCTGTGGATTCATTAGGCATTTGTGAAGAAGTGTGCCTTTCTTTATTTTGCGACCTGTAATGGCTTGCTCCATCTGGTGACCTCCTGCTTCTCATATTGAGCAGTCAGACAATCTTCCCTTAGTCTCTTCTCCATGTTCATCATCTAGATTTCCATCATGCTCTCTGCCTTCTCTTTCCAAACTGAAGAATCGTATTCTGTCCTGTTCTTTGCTGTAGAAACTGCCACACATCTTTGATCACGACTGCTGTGCCTCTTCACGCTTTTTTTCTGATTTTTCTCTACATTGTTTTTCATATGGCAAGAACTTGAACTGCTTGTGTTTTTTTTGTAAGATACTGATTCTTCATAGATTCAGCAGTGGCCTAGGCATATTTTCATTCTTGTTCAATACTCCTTTTTTAATAATTCTGAAAATACGATCTGCTGTCCTGACACTGATCTGCTGTGCAGGTGGGATTTCCATAGAGGCTTGTTTTATTGTAATATCTTGTTTTTCTGAAGGCAACTGGAGTTAAATAGTTGCAAAAGGTGTAGAGATAACAGTAAGGTAATTCCACAGAAGAATAAGCCTCACCAAAATAAAAAACAAAACAAAACAACAACAAAATCCAAACCACCACTCTTATTTTGTTGATTTTTTTTAATTCCTCCTCCCCCCCCCATATAAAAAGATCTGGTCTGGTAAGGATGATAAAGTTTGGTAAGCACTGCAGAAAGAGGTAGCATCTCTGTACTATCTAGTTAAACTAAAGCTAGAAAGGGGTAGTATGAAATACTGCTGTGAGTATTCCTTTCTATTTGAAGCCACTCAGAGTGACTGCTCCAGTGTTTAATGTTTTGGAAAGACTTCAGTTGGATGAGCAGTAGCAGATGCACAGGACTAGCAGGGCAATCTCCCAGAATCCAAACACTCCCGTGTATCTAAAATGCCAAAAAAATATTAAGATATGTATTAAGGAAGAAGTATTTAAGTTATCAAATATCTAGATTAAGCTTATCACTAGTATCTTTCAACTGATTGAGAAGGATTTATTTTAGTATAAATTAATAAGGTTAAAATCAGTTGTATAAAACAAAGGAGGTGAAGGTTGGAATTCAGACTCAGACTTGGTAAATTACTAATTGTGTTCTATTTTCCAAGAAAAAAAAATTCTTCATAGACTGTACATGGCATTTTATATCAGCATATGAACATGCAAGAACTTTGTATTATCCTAATAAAATTAAATTCAAGATGTCTTTTTCTTTCTGGTCTAGCCTAGCCTGGTGCTGCAAAACAGTTGTAAAGCTGATGGATTTGGTCCTTGGGAGCTCCCAGTGTTACTGGAAATCTGGATGCTTGCTCTGGCACTTTAGATTTGTTCTGTGGTGTATATACTTGTGTGTGAATTCAAGGGATTGGGCATAGTTCCTGACTGAAATTGAGAAGTGGCAGTGAGATGGAGAAGGCCATTTTTAATTTCCATTCTAACTCTTTGTCTCCTTTTCAGCAACAGTAAGCCAGGTAATGACACAGTGCTTAAACACTCCATATAGCTTAAATTAGGGTTAATGTAAGAAGACATTTTCTTCCAAATCCTTTGGAAAGATTCAGTTCCTGAAACATTCTCTTCCTTCTTCCTTGGTTTTGGAATTAAGAGTACTTATCTAGGACTTTGTAGTATATTTGTGATAGAGCAAGTGTATTCTTGGTATGCTTATTTCATAATCTGAAAGAATTTTTACTCATCCTCAGTCTAATGCTATCACTTTGGTGAATGGGAGGTTGGAATGAAAGAGGAGCAGGGGAAGGGAGGGGTTCCTCCATTTCACAGGGTCTTGGTTTTCAATATAGAGAGAAATTTCCTCCCCCACCCCCCAAAAACCTGAAACCCACCCTTGATTCCTTGCTAGGCTATGTAACTTCAAAACTGAGATCCATCAGTCATATAATAAAGATATCTGTCAAAGATTTTGTTAAGCATTCTATTAATTAGAGGTGAAAGAACACTGTAACAGGAAAAGAAATGTTTCTCTTCAGATATGTTCATATAGTAAAGATCAGAACAATGTAACAATCTGAGGAAGAAAACCAATATGTTTAGTACTCTGTAGTATTTGTACCTAGGTACATAAATATGCAATCAAGAGTGGAATTTATTGCAATTTCAAATTCCTATTAATTTCTTTAATTTATTTCTGAGAAGACATTCTTTTCATTTAGCTTAAATGTACTTTTTAGAGAACCCTATCAGATTTGTATTTAAAAAAAAATCAGATACTTTCAAAAACCCTGAGTTTAGGGTTTGAATAGATTCAGGGCTTGTACTTGAAATGAAACAGTTGAGTGTGTTTGCTTTTTTATTTAATCCTGAGACAATGAAACAAAAAAAGACACTAATGCTTTTCTTTACTTGCTTTATATTCAAAGAACTGCTCTATTTTCCACTGTAGTGTTTTCTTCCTTCGGATAATTTCCTGAAATGCCACAATACCTTGCACATATTCTGTCCAGCTAGTTTAAATGAAAATTCTATGTATCATATAATCTTCTTATTTAAAATGTTGATGGAAATGGTTTGCTCAACTGTTATGACCTTCATCCTTGTGAAATGTATATTGTCTAAATTATTAATCTGAAGCCACATCCATTCTGCATATTTTCGGCTGTACACTGTAGCAACATAAATACCTGAAGAGATATGAGCATTCCTCTACCAATCATCATTTTTAATGTAAAATATACAATGTCCACAGTGTAAGATCACTTTTATGTAGCTAGTCCTTATTTTTCTAGGAAAAAAAAATACAGAAAAAGGTCAGCTCTTTGCTGCATTTTTTAAGAGCTCAGTAAAACCCTAGTACTTTCAAGTTTACTTAGAAAAAAATGTGTAACCAAAGTATGGGCACATTATTTTTGTGCAGAACAGAAAAATTAAATAGGCTAGAAGAAAAATTACCTAGGAAATACTCCATGTTAATTTTGTTGCAGTGTGGTTGAATATTTAGATTACAATGATAATTCAGGACTTAATGGAGACCTCATCAAAATAATCTTGCAGATAGGTTGAATTCTAAGAAAATCCTGGTTTTACTATGAGCAGGTAATCTTGCATTTGAAAAAGACTTAACAGCCCTACTATTGATCTCTGGGTTTACCTTGCAAGATTCTCATTGTTTAATTTTTCAGTTTTTTCAAATACAATAAAACCTTTATGCATCTGGTTAACTGAATGGCATTAATGTTTGATTTTTAGGGAGACTTTTCAGATGCACACATTTGCTTTGCTTAATGATGCCTCTTTGCTGAGTATCAAGCTCTCACTGTGGGACTACTATCTCTGATTAGTCAGAGTACAGAACTGCAGTGTAGAAGTTCCCTGGTTTCTGAGTCTCTTTCTAGGTGCAGGAAACAGTGCCTAGAGCTGATTCTTCTGTCCTTCATTTGCCTTCGCCCGTGCGCCTTTATCTGCCCAATCTATTGGAGCCCCAGGTTACTGCTTTTGTTGTATTGCTAATGTGTCTTTTTCATTATGGAATGTTAGAATTCTTGGATCACCTCTTCTGCATATTAAATATTTCTCTCTTTGCTAATTAAGCAAGTTTTTATAGATTTCTGTTGGATGTTTGATTTAACTATTCATAGCAATGTCAGCTGTATGCCTATTGTAGGACTGAGAGTATATTAACTTTTGATTTCAAAGAGCAAGCTTAAAACCTGCTTTTTTTTTTTTTCTTCTCTAAATACTGCTAGAATGAAACAGTTCTTGGTATGTCCATAAAGAAAGCTAACTACAGCTTTTCTGTTACCACATGACAAATATGATCAGCAATCGTTTTCATAAGAGATACTGCCCCAATATTTGCTTTATTCCTAATGGACTAATTTGGTATGTCAAATGAATATGGAAGTAGGAGGGAATTGTGCTTTACATTTTTAATACATAATAACTCATCATACTGTGTTATAATTTTGTTTTGCTTAAGCTTATAAGAACCCAGGTAAAAATAACTGCTTTCAGAAGTAGTTTCCTCTGCTTAACAGGCTCCAAGGGAGGAATATCTAAATTAGTTTCTTCCCTCCAAGCAAACATACAGCCCTTTATGTTAGTCCCATTAATGTTCGGTAATAAGTTAGTCTTCAAATATCAATAAGATGATGTGGTCTTGATGGAAGTTAAATGTCCCTAAATCCTATGAATTGATCTGCAGGAGCTGTTTTCCACATGAGTGGTGCCTTCACCCAGGCATACATCCGCAGAGCAGCGGAGGTCAGGGTGAGGAAGGAGGAGTGGGCTTGGCAGCACACATGCACTCTATTCCTGACAGTGTCTTGCTTCAGCAAAGGGAAGTGAAGCGCGTATACCATGCTCAGTGGCATTTCCAAATGCAGCTCAGCTGGGGGCCTCTGCTTATTGCATCAGTGGCACACACTGAGAAAAAAAGGAAATACATAATTTTGTCAAAGTAGTAGATCACAATCTCTCCCTCCTCCTTCAAAATCATCACCAGCACACACTAATAGCTCTAATAGATACAGATTTTATGCATATTTCAGTCACAGCAGTATTTCTAATGCATAATGTGAAAGGGTCCTTAATTTATGTCTACCAACTGTGTGGTGCCCTTCTTTTGGGTAATGTCATCATCCTAATGGTGTTTCTATTATACTCAAAGGTAGCAAATGAGGCTTATTGCAGGAAGGTAATTGATTTTCACTGAGTGAAAATGTAAATAGCCATAAGAAATCCTATGAAAGACAAGCAGTTCAGAATTGTTAGGAAAAAATTATTTGTATACATTACTTATTGGTGTTAGTACCTGTAAAAGGTTTCTTATTATAAGAAACCTGCAATGACTGTATTTCACATTATTTTATTTCAGATTGAAGTAAAAATTGGAGAATTTAGATGATTTTGTCTTTACCAGTTTGACTATGCCTTTTATGAAAATTACCATCCTATTCAGTAAGGGTGCTTCATTTTGTCAGGTTTCTCTCAAGTGGAAGCAAATAAAATTCCTGATATAGATGTGTAAAGAAAAATGGTTCTTTGGGATTTCAGTAGTAAGAGGTAGTCATTTCACACACCCTCTTTGTGGATTGTCAGTGTGAGCTTTCCTTTGCATCTTGAAGGGTTATTGGGGATGGTGCTCTTTACTCACACCCCAGGATTACAGAAGAATGCATGAGTTAAAAAGAAAACATGCCCTTCATGTTCTGGCTGCATCACAGCCATCGTTTTAGGGAATTGTTTTAGGTCAGCAAAAATAGCCACCTGTGGTTACAGTCTTTCTGAGTATTTTGCAAAGTGTGTGGGATTTTTTTTCCACTCCAAATATTGTGTTCCCATTATTTTTGCTATCTACAGTGTGCTCCTGATTGCCAAAGTGATACCTGCTATGAGGGGCAAAGCTGATTAAATGCACATTTATCTCCTTTCAGTATTGCACTGAGAGTGTAAAGTTCTGTGTGTTTTATGATCAAGGACACAAAGATGGCAAGAGGTTATTTTTCTCCCATGAATAAACTGATTTTCAAATCCTCCAGTGAGTAAATGACCAGGAAATCCTGCACATTTTAATCCCTGCTGGCTCTATCCATTATCTCCTAAGTCCTAGCTTTGTCCTGGCATAATTGTTTGGAGGTTTTTGCCATGTAATTATTATTTTCATAACAAAACCTCACTCTGCAAATAATTTATTGTGTTTAGAATCAGAACACTTTTGGCTTCCTAACTAATGAGTATTTATCCTTCCACAGATTGCTTGGAGGAAAATAAAATGCCTGATAGAGATTTCACTTAAACCATGGAGTAGAGAATGCTTTTAATTTGGCATAACAATACTGGTGATAAACATGAATGTTAAAGATAAATGTTAAAGTTCTTATATTCAAAAGGTCCTAAAGTTACGTATGTTGTTATTTCTTTTACATTTAATTGGCCTCTGCATTTTTAGTATTTTTCTGTGCATCTATCTTATATATTCTGTCTGGTATATATAAATGCAGGTCAAGCTTTGGAATGTGTATAAGTGCAAAGCAAATCAGAAAGCTCTCTAATTTTACAGTAACAGAAAATCAAAACTGCATGTGGTTTTTTAATGTCAAGTGCCTGCTTCCAGTTTTATGCAACCCATTGACTGCTTCACTCCTACTGGTACCTACAGGGTTTTAAGAAATAAATCCATTATTCTTGCAAACAACTTTTTACCTTCTAATAAAATACTTCATTTTGACTTTCAGAAAACCTGTAGAATTCAGTTTTGTAATCTTAACTCTGTATAGATTCAAACTGCACTTTAACATCTTAGGTGTTCAGAGTACATGTCTATTATTGATAGATTTTATATTAATCTATGAAGGTTGAAAACAAAATAAAAACATCGTCTATGAATGTTGCTTAAATCTTCATATTTGCTGCTACCAAAGCAGTAGGTTTGATCTTTTTGGAAGTATTTTTACACTGTCTATTTTTGTCTCAGAAATAGATCAGCAGGTTGTCCAATACACTTGTTTATGGTGTGCTTGATAATCTTTTAATTTTTGGGTCTTCAGATTAGAATGTAAAAAAGCTTTTTATGAAAATAAATAAAAGGACATGGGGAAACAAATCTGAATTGTTTCATCTCCATAGTTTTGGTAGCATGGGCTATTCAGGCAGGTCTGTAATAATAAAGCTATAGGGGGATCAATTACAGAACAAAAGGAAAACTTCCATGCAGAAACATTCCAGTGTTCAGAGAAAAATTACTCAGATAAGTAAATATTTAGCAAAATGCTACATATGTCCAGCCATTACCAGCCAAATACGCCTGTATTATATAGCCATAGGTTTAATTACTCTAATTATTGCAATGTGAACAATAACAGTCAACATCCTGTATATTTTTTCTTAAAACTGAAAAAAATAGCTGGTGGTGTGTGGGTCTATAGGAGATGTTTTAATCTGGAAACTTGAATACTGGTTAATTGAGAGTATTTGAAACTTGAATCCAAATGCTTTTAAAAAATCATGCCATTTTGTTGTTTGACACTAATTTTCCACCCAGCATGTATTAACAATGACTGAAATTAGCTCCCAGTGAATTGCAGTTAAGCTATTTTATGCCATCTGCAAGGAGTTTCTGATGGCAGCACTATCTGTTGTGGGGGGGTGGTGGGTTTTTTTCCTCTTTTGGAAGCTGACAGCCTTGTAGAGTTCCAGCTTCACAATACCAATACAACTTTATTAGTGGAGTTTCCACTGTTACAGGTCTTAGCCCTGACCTAGAGATACAGACTTAGACTCTTACAGTTTCACTGCACTCTACTAGTTCAGTGAACTGATGGTTTATATCA
Organism: Melopsittacus undulatus; assembly: GCF_012275295.1. Taxonomy (NCBI): domain Eukaryota; kingdom Metazoa; phylum Chordata; class Aves; order Psittaciformes; family Psittaculidae; genus Melopsittacus; species Melopsittacus undulatus. The sequence goes on from NC_047534.1 coordinate 22,893,199, forward strand.
GGTGAGGGTTTGGGCTTCAAAGTGCAGTTGGGCTTTTACAGGGTCATGGGTGAAGTTACAACCAGACCAGGACTGATGTGGGTTAGTTAGCCTTGACTTTTGTGGGAGCAGGATTTCACCCTTCAAGGCCTTCTATGAACTGTTAGCATTAACAAGAATGTCAGTACTGCCAGGTCTTGTGATATAAGTCTTCACTAGAAATTGCACTGAATCTCATTATCTCACCAGATCTGTTCTTTATACCTAGAGTTTTCTCAGGTAGTATCAAAATACTACTAAAGCATTAAAGAGCACATGAAAAAGAAAAAATAACCAGAATGAGACTGCTGCTCAATTGGTAGCTATGTGCTTACCTTCTGCAATTTTCTGAATTTTAGCCTTAGGCTTCAGAGTTTAACACTTCTAGGAAATCTGTATGTGCTAAATCATCATGTACTAGATGATACTTAGTGTGCACATGTTCTTAACCATATTTCATACTATGATCTAATAATTCTGTAATGGATATGGAAAATATTTATATCTCCTAGAAAAAAGGAATGATTCTGTGAGCTTTGGACATGCTGGGGTTCATCTTGGGAATTTGAATATGAAACATTGCAGTATAAAATCACAAAAGTTGTATGTTTTCAGATCAGACCTTTATCAGGCAAGCAAATCTGCAGTGGTAAGATAAAGGCTGTATTTGACCTTCTCCACCATTCTCCGCCCCTTATAAGGAAAATAAATTATGGTGGCTAGTTAGTATTCATAAAAAGTCATCAAATAGATGATTTGCCTTAGAATAAATATGATTGAATTAGAAATGCACAGAACTGATACCCTGACCTCAAGTGAATGTGTTCCTTGTTTATAAAAATGTATTTAGATGTATTTCTCTGGAAGCCTGTTAATTGTGTCTGTATATTAAATAAATATGTAATTCAGTTCCAAATGTAATTGAAAGGTTTTATATAGGAAAATGAAAGGGGAATGAGAGTTCATTCAGACTTTGGAAGAAACTAATCAGAATACTCTGGAAATCGATACATATTGGAATTTTGAATTGTAAAGTGTGTCTGGTTTTTTTTATAGAGTAGATCTATGATTTTTAGGGTTTTAATTAAAAAATTATTGCAGATTATTTTAAACTTTTGTATGGCATTAACATGAGGCTTTGGCAACACTGTTTCTTTAGTATTGTTCTGCAGTTAACATTTCTAAGCTCCGAAACAACTGATAAAGTAGTTGAAGTAAGTAAATAAGTAATAAAAACCACATCAAAGTAGTTATGATGAGACAGCCAGATGGCAGAGAATTGCAGTTCTTGCTGTAATTTTATCAAAATTGCTATTGTCATGGCATGTTAGTTTTCATAAGAATTTGTACAGTCACTGATCTTATACAGACAAATTAATTTCAGGTTCTCTCATGTGTAGTCACATAACAGCTATACTTGAGCACGCACAAAGGAAAATTAAATAATCATAGTCACATAAACTTGAAAAGCGGCACAATTTAAGTTTACTATTCCATAACGTCTTGGGATCAGTGATCATTTTTCTTATGGTAGACTCAATTTGATCTACAGCAGTTCTGCCATTATATAGTTTCTGCTGCATTTAATCTTCATTATGAAAAGATATAGTATCATCTAATAGGGTGGAATTAGTAGTAATGCACAAGCATTGTAATAATTCCTGGGAGTTATATAATTTCGTGGGGTTTCTTGCTTTTTCCCCTCTCATAAAGCTACTGGGATAAAAATAATTCAACCATTTAACATTTCATAAGGGTGTTATCATTACATGTTCTCTTCTTGGGTGAAGGATACCCTGTGTCCTATAAATGCTTGCAGAGAAGAAAAGATAGAGAATTGCATACACTGAGATTATGATCTTATTTTGATTTGGCAGGTTTGAACCTGCTTCCTTAACATCATACAGCTCAAGAGAGGAAGCCCTATGACAGACCATGAGGCAATTCTGCTGCTGAAGCTGGGCTTTTTAGGCAACCAGTTTTTCCTACTGTTTCTACTGCTATGTGATTCCATATGAATCCCCCTCTATTAAGAAATGATGGGTAAAATAGTTGTATAAGCTTCTTATATTTAACCTGGTCTTAAAGATTTGTGTAGCCTGGCTGCAATAGAAGTCTATCCTTAGTCAATTTAAGGCAGTGTAAGACTACCAATTTTTTGAGTTGCTGCTCCTGGGGCTTTGGGGACTAACTTTTTATAGGCTCATATTTCTCTGTTGCAACATTCTCAGTAAAAAAACCTGAAAAATCTAATGGAAGAATAACCAGGCTGATGTTGATTACAGCACCATTCCGGTGCTGGGAGCTTGTCAGCCTTCTTAGTAATGCCAAGAAATACAAGAGGTAGACAAAATTGAAGTCTCAGTCATGTTTTTACTTTAGTGAAATTGTATTTACTACAATTATTCCTGTGTTGCAAGTAAATAGTCTAAAATATATTCTTCTTGTATTGAAATTAATGAATTAAGACTTTTAACTGTTTTTTTTTAAACATCTGTGCCTAAGTTATATTTTTATGCATATACTCCTTATTGTTATCATTTTTAAGGAGTGTAAAATCATCTCAGCACAAGAATCAGTTGTTCAATGTGATGGTCTTAGCATTTGGCCCAAATAGTAGTATGGATGAATTAAAATTGAGGGTGTGTCCGTATAGATTACAGTATGCTGAGAGTATGGAGGTACCAATGTATCTGCCTCAGAAATCAAGCATGGTATTTCTGCTGGCTTTTTTTAGTTGTGTTTTAGTTTAACTCTTATATTTGTTGTTTCAGAGATATTCTTTATCTGCAGACATTATTGGTTTGTTGAGGCCTTACTATACAAAGGGAAATGATTAAGAGCATTGGCAGATCTAGAAAATGATAATTTAAAAAACCAAACAAACTAAACCAATAAAATCCAACACTCCAAGTATGAAAAATTCGCTAAAACCAAAATGTGGTTATCAAGAAACTACTATTAATGGTACTAATATTTGAAATATTTAAGAAATATGTCTATATGTAGATATAACAGCAGGTATCTTTAAAGGCATAAGAACATACATGTGTATATGATTACTTACCTTTAAAATTCACAAATATATAAATGTGAAAATATGCTGTTACTCTAAGTGTAAAATCAGTGTAAGGATGCAAATTTAATGTGCTCATTGATCAGGTTTCTTTTTTCATTCCTGTGCAACTCCCCAGCTATAAAAACTTCTATTTATGTGAACAGTCAAATTCGTTCTGATATTTGTGCCTGTGGTTCTCACTGATGTCAAAATACTCTAAAATGACATTTTAATCACTGAAATTTTTGAGTTCTAATGGCTGTTTACTCCATGTGAAAAAATACAATGGAAGAATATCAGAAAATCAGTTTATTTCTACAAACATTTTGTTAATGACATGTCTGAGGGAGTGCATTTAGCATGGGAAATAAGTATTTGAATAATTCCAAGAGCAATTGCAGTTTGGTGGGAAGGTTGTTTCACTTCAATTTATGACTGAATTCACTTGTAAAAGTAAGTGACAGAAATTCTTCTAGACCACTGTGATGCTACAGAACTGGAACTTACTGCTCTCTAGAGTATCAAGCTTCAGGAAGTTTCCACAAGTAGGCTTAGACTGAAAGTAAAGAATTCGCTACTGAATGGATTTTCACACTGCTACAGGATTAAATAGCTTTTATAGAAAGCAGCTTTGTCACATACCTTGTGCAGCTTGTGGTATTTACTTAACATGAATATGGCTTCCAGTCTGCAGATCACCTGCAACTTACATGTACAGAGAGAAAAATTATTTGCCACCATTTTTACAGCACACAAACTCATTCTGAGAGTGAATGCTAATGTAATTATTCTTGAATATAAGTTCCAACAATACATTGATTTTGATGAGCTGATGGTATGTTTTCTTGAGATTGTAACCAATAAGTAGAAAGCTGAAATTATACTGTAAAATGAATCTGTGTTCAGTCACACATTAATCTCATGTATATTTATGCAAATAAAAAACCCCAACCCCCCAAATCACTCTATCAGGAGTGACAATGATCTGATAAGATTATTTTAATTTAAAATAGCAACAATAAATACACAAAACCTACTGACATGATGGAAACAAATTCCTGCTTGAGAAATCTACCACAAAATAGAATAGTTGAAAACCAGCCTTGTAGCACCTGGAGGGAGGGAAGATCGAAAGAGAAAAAGGAAAAATTAAGCGAGTAATAACACGAGCAGCTGGCAACAAAAAGAGAAACAAAATAACAGTTGAGAGAAAGAAAAAAGAAAAAAAAAAGAAAAAAGGCATTTTGTTGGAAACCTGTTATTACCAAGAAACAATTTTCAATGTGGCTAAAAATCATGTTTAACCACAAAACCAAGACTTAATTCATTAAATACCCAAAAGCAATGAACCGCTTTTCTAGGAGGTTAGTGAAAACAGGTTTGATCCTATACTTCCTTTGTGTTAAGTTCTGTAAAATTCAAATAATGTTTATTTCAAACATATGCTTATTTTATCTTTATTGGTAATAATGGAAAAGAAGCAACAGTGAACAATCAATCTTAATATATGGACAGAATGTCCCCAACATGTTTCTGGATACTAATTCAATAAACTATTACTTATATAGTCAAGGCAAATATACGATGTGTTTTACCCTGATTTAGTTATATTTTTAACTTTCTAATTATAAATTTTATTTAAAAAATAGACATAGAATCTGTAACATGACTGATTTTCAGTTTGTTCAAAGAATCCTGGCAAGGTCAATCCACATTTGTTAGTTCACCTGTAGGACAAGGTTTACAAGATTGTGGTTTACATATGTCTCCTTTGTACCAGTATATGTACTTAGTAGCTCGAATACTTACTATTACTAAAGATTGGTAGTATTACTTTTATATTCATTCCACTTCTCTACACCTCCATGCTGTTCCTTTGAGACTGTGAGTACTTACAGGTTTGCCTTCTTTGTACGTAACATTGCAATGCATTGCAATTCCACTTGAAATTAGTTGAAGCAAACTTAGCAATAGGGTAGATCACAGGTTATGTACTTCAGGAGATTTGAAGCAGACATTTCCTGCTATTATTGTATCGAGTGGCTTCTCATGGAGAATCCATATCCAGTTTTGAAGACTTTTTGGGGAAACCTATTGGTGATTATTGTCATTTGATCTATTTAAAAAATAAAATAAAAAAAACCAACACTTTTCTGTGGTTTCCTCCTTTTAGGAGGAATTTTGAGTCCTAACTATAGCTCAGGGTGAGTAGAATGTATTTTTCATGTATGACTGAAACATCTTTATGCAATTCTAGTTACCAGCTTATTTATGTTTGATTTTAGTTGCACACAGTGTCTCCTCAACAAGTAGGGAGAACTGGGTTTTTCCAAATATCTGAGGAGGTGCAGTCTGAATAGCAGGAATGAATAGCAGGAATGAATAGTCAGGTGAAGCTCCTGATGCCTGGAAAAAGGGAAATATAACCCCCATTCTCAAGAAGGGGAAAATGGATGACCCAGGGAATTACAGACCACTCAGTCTCATCTCTGTGCCTGGCAAAATCTGGGAGCAGATTCTCCTGGAGGACATGCTAAGGCACATGAAAAACAAGGTGCTTGGTGACAGCCAGCATGGCTTCACTAAGGGGAAATCCTGCCTGGCCAATTTGGTGGCCTTCTAAGATGTGGCTATGGAACTGATGGACAGGAGTAAAGCAGTTGATGTCATCTACCTGGACTTGTGCAAAGCATTCAGCACTGTCCCACATGACCTCCTTGTCTCTAAATTGGAGTGTCATCAATTTGATAGGTGGAGCACTCGGTGCATAAAGAACTGGCTGGATGGCCGCACACAAAGAGTTGTGGTTAGCGGTTCATTGTCCAGCTGGAGATCAGTAACGAGTGGTGTCCCTCAGGGATCGGTGTTGGGACTGGTCTTGTTCAACAGCTTTGTCGCTGACATGGAGAATGGGATTGAGTGCGCCCTCAGCAAGTCTGCCGATGACACCAAGCTGTGTGGTTCGGTTGATACGCTGGAGGGAAGGAATGCCATCCAGAGGACCTTGACACACTTGTGAGGTGGGCTGATGCCAACCTCATGAAGTTTAACCATGCCAAGTGCAAGGTCCTACACCTGGGTTGGAAAAATCCCAGGCACAGCTACAGGTTGGGCAGAGAAGAGATACAGAACAGCCCTGCAGAGAAGGACTTGGGGGTGTTGGTCGATGAGAAACTTAACATGAGCTGGCTTCAGTGTGCGCTCATAGCCCAGAAAGCCAACCATATCCTGGACTGCAGCAAAAGGAGCGTGACCAGCAGGTCAAAGGAGGTGATCCTGCCCCTCTGCTCTGCTCTTGTGGGCTGTTCAGCCTGGAGAATAGAAGGCTGTGTGAAGACCTGATAGCAGCCTTCCAGTATCTGCAGGGGGGCTATAGGGATGCTGGGAGGAACTATTCATTAGACACTGTAGTGGTAGGACAAGGGGTAACGGGTTGAAACTTAAACAGGGGAAGTTTAGATTGGATATAAGGAAGAAATTCTTTACTGTGAAGGTGGTGAGGCACTGGAATGGGTTGCCCAGGGAGGTTGTGAATGCTCCATCCCTGGCAGTGTTCAAGGCCAGGCTGGACAGACCCTTGGGTGTTATGGTTTAGTGTGAGGTGTCCCTGCCCATGGCATGGTATTTGGAACTAGATGATCTTATGGTGTTTTCCCCCCCTATCTATTCTATGATTCGATGAAAATTTCTCCTAGAAGTCATGTAGTTTAAACAGGGAAAACTGTTCAAAAATGTGCATTTAAAAAAACACAACTAAACAAAAATCCTACCCCAAAACAATGAAAAACCACCAACCAAACCACCACCAGTCACAAAATCTGATTAATTTCTAACAAAAGCGATTGAGATGCAAAATTGATTATAAACAAGCACATGTTGTCTTCCTCATCCAAAAGCTGTGTTTCTTCTGTAAATGTTGCCTTACTCATGTGTTTCTAGGGTTTGTGGCTGTCATTTATGGAAATAACTTTGCATCAAGTTGTCTGCCCCTCAGCTCTCCCTCTTGGAATTTCTGAGAGCAGCAGGGCAGCTGTCAATGGTAATCAAACTTCCTTCAGGAGAGGCTGTACACAGAGTCTTGTACTCATGAAAGGAACAGCCTGCTTCTGCCAAGGGATGAGGCCCTGGAGGAGAGCATGGGAAGGAGCAGCAAATAATGCCAGTGATAAAAGGAAAGAAACTAAGTTATGTTTTAACAGTAGTGCTTTTTGGTATGTTTTGTGTCAGAAAATTATATAAACAGTTATCTTTATACACAACATATACTTCTTTGATTTTTATTTTTCTTTTCCGTCTATATTCAAATATGTATTTAATTTACCAAGTTCAGGACTAAAAAACTGAACAAGCTTCTTTTTCCTTTCCTTTTCTTTTTTTTTTTTTTTTTGTTTTAGTGAAGGACCTCTTCTAAAAAGCCCAGTTAAATAGGTATTTTGTGTCATAGTGACTACTACTTTGTCTAGGCGTACATAGTCACAGTAAACAATACTGATTATTAATTCCCAGAATTACCAGTTCCCAATTTGGTAGACTTTAAGCAGGAGCCAGAGATCATGGCAATGGACAGTGAGATGCAGAGAGAGAGACAATCCTCAGTGTCTCTATGGATTACACTTTCTGGGCTTTGTGGCCAGCTACAGAGTGCCTGCTTGCTGTTCCTGGGAGAAATATTTTTAGACATGTTAAATGAAGCATACTAGTGTTGCTTATTATTTTTAAGGACCAGAAGTACACATAGCACTTTACAAATGTGCACCAAAGCCATTTCCTGCCCTTATAAGCACCCAGTGCACAAAACATCTTTTAACTGTGTGGACTAGCTAGCAACAACTACCTGGAAACAGGGGAGAGAGAAACAAAGCCATTTCATTTCCTTTCATTAGCTACACTAAAATAACACACTGTGTATATTTATCATTCCACTTATCTGTAGCAGGACCAAAAGTGACTTTTCTGGCCCTTGTTCTAGTTTGTTTTTTCCTCACAAATAACAATATTAAAAGCTCCTTCTGTAAGCTACACAAGAAATTGGTTATTATATTCCTTGCAACAAGGTTTTAGCACCAAATTGAAGCAGTTCATGTACTTTTCCATGTGTAGAGACAACACCCTGAGTGAATCATGTTTAAGGAGGCACATGCCATCCTTAAATAAGGTCTTAATGCACAGATATCCTCTTCAGAGTACACACAGAGTGCACTTTTAAATTGTGTTTTGAGTACCTATGCTGACCCAGTTGTGTGCCTTTATATCTTGTAGGACAACACAGCTTTTGGCCACTTAGGAAATTCAGAGAGAGAATTCAGACAACTCTTTATCCTTAATTCACTGTCAACAGGGTCTGTTTCCAAAGAAGTTCCCAGACAGTTGTTCAGGCTCTTGAATTCTAAAGTTTTGTATTTCTAACTTTAAAAGTATGACATGGGTTTATTTTGAGAGTGCTAGAGACATGTTAGCTTCTGAGTAGAATGCTCCATGATGATGTTCAGTGCTCTCTTTGTTTGGAGATGTGAGATAGCTGTAACAAAGCACTCCTACCGCTCTGACGGTATGCAGTAATGTCAGTACCTAAGGAGTCCCTCGGAAATATTTCAGTCATCCTCCAGAATCTATACCACACATTTTTCTTCATGCTTGCAAGTTGTTGGGTTTTTTTTAAGTCTTTTACTCTATTATTTTTTTAAAGTAATCATACTTTATCAGTAGAAAGTATCTACCATTTCCTCCAATGCTTTCTTCCTGATTTTGCAGTGAACACTAATTGTTTCATTAGGGGCTTTAATTAAGAAATGAAAGTATGCAACTCCTTTTTCTACAGAATTTAGTATTAGCAGATTCCAGAAAGCTTCGTTCATGCTTTTTAGTCTTCTGGGGTCAATAAAATAGGCAAAATATCAGAAAAGTGGAGGAATATTACTACCAAAATATTGTTGAATTTGCTAGCATTTTATGCAGGCACTAAATAGAAATAATGGTAATAGACTACAATTTCTGAAGTATTTTAAAAACAGCAAAGTATCAAGACTACGTGAACGTTCGTCCTGTAAATGGGAAATTTCTTCCAAACCTAACCTACTTTTTATTTTATTAGCAAAGTTATAAAGCCATTAGGTTGTTTATTAGAACTCTTCTATGTCTGTTTTGGAAAAGATTATTATTAATGTATACATATTCTTTCTTTTGGTTTCTCCTAAACTTCCCAGTAGGATTAACAATCATACTGGGAATACGTTTTGTAGTGTATATGTATGTTGCAAGTCAACTTAAGAAATAAACTTTAAAATGGAAATTCTTTTCAGGTTTCATTACAACTTTTGTTTGTTGCACATGAGAACAGAGAAGGCTGCATGCAGGAAGGCTCTTCTTGGAGATCAGCTTTGAATGTCTTGATTCTGATTTTGTAGTTCAGAGAACTGAATCTGACAGAGAAAAAAGTCCATGTATCTCATAAACCAATCTTAATACAGAGCCTCTAGTTAACCTGTTGTCCTCTGATTAAAAACTGCTAAGTCTATGAGGACTGTAATTAGTGAGCATTAGGAAACTTGTCAAATGGAGGTATTCATATAATACTCTTATCCCAAACTTGCAGACACCCTTTCTGAAATGCATAAGAAGTGCCCTATGCTTCTTAAAACAACTGGTCCCATGCCTAAGGTCAGATGAACTAATAGCTTTTGTTCCAAGAAGCAAGATGAAAATGTAGAAAAGGTGATGTCTGAAGTAGATTTTTCATCCTACTGTATGTCTGGAGTAACCTCAGAGTAACTGAGTCACTGGGCTATGTTGGTCACTTTCTTTTGTAATCTCTGCAATTTTCACTTCTTGTAATTTTCATCCTTCTGTGAACATTGCTTTCCCGGCTAGCCACATTAATCAAGAAGAAGTCATGATGTTCAGGTGCTCGTGATATAATGATTTCACAGAGACCAGGCAGCTCATTTGATTATAGAAAGAGCTTATTATTATTAAGTTATCCAACCATTCATTTAATCTGAAAGGTTCCAAGCCTAAATACTCTCAAGTTCAGGGTCTGCTTGAATGAATTAAGCTGCATATCAAGTCTGAGGTTCTGGAGTCATCAAGGTTTTGGTTAATTTTTTTAGGTTTGATTTTTTCTTGGTTACTTTTAATACAAAATCTGTTCTTCTCAGTCTCTTTTGTTAAGGCCACATCACTCCCCATCTTTCAAATGCTTGATCACTTCCCTAACAGAGATCAAAAGAGTCTATCATTAGGAAAAATGTGGAAATAATGTGCCAGAATATATTGCTGTCGTAAATTATGCTTTGTCTCTTGTTGGATCTTCAGAATTCTTTTAAAGAAAGAGAAGTGGGCTGTGCATCTTTTGTAACCTCAGGCAGGACACTCAAATCTACACATGATGTGCATGGCTGGCCTCACAGTCTAACTGCTTTTAAATTGTTCATAAACTGTATGACATTCCTGTTACTGTATCAGTGAGCAAAGACATTAACTTTGAAGGAGTTGACTGAAGAAGCCATAGTATGATAAACCTGCATATAATAAGCCCAGTCCTGAGAACTAGACTTTTAAGGACAAATTATTACTGCTAATGAGGAATTTGATTTTCTATAAAATACTTGAGATAAGAACAGTAAAATATTCCAACAATAAAAATTAATTTCTCTTTGTGATATGAAGGCTAATAAACTAAATTTATTCTAGAACTCTACACTTGGGGGCTGATGGTGGTAATATAATTCTAATAGCTTTAATATCTAGAAATATCTACCACACACTTGTAAAAACTAAGTAATTTAGAAAATTATGTAAGTTATAGCACTGCTCCAGAGTGGAAGGTATTGCATCCCAAGCCACATAAATTTAATTATGACTAAAGCCAGTAACTTACTCAGAAATCAGTGTGCTGCACAGCAGGGAATGCTATAAAATTGCCTGGCTACAACAATAAGACACTCAAACATATATTCCATGCCACTAGTTTTCTAGCATAATATCAAGTGAAATATGTTGCAAGAGTCATTTGAGTAATTGTAGAGATCAATGCTGCAAATCCACAGTATTAATAATCCTTAATGTGTTTCCTAAAAATTTTAGAAGATGGAAATGTAAAAAAGATCTGGAGTAGAAATAACTTTAACATAGGATAAACATTCTCTGTCTATAATGGTTGATATTTCTTTACTTGCTTCTCCTGTTTACAATCCTCTCTCTCATCTGCAGTAATTATCAGTGTGTGTATCCCATGGAGCTAAAAGGAATATCTAGAAATCAATGCCTCATTCACCTTCAGTGTCTTAATGATACCACAGGGTAACCAAGAATGCTTCATGTTCTCTGTTTAATTTTAAAGCATGGAAAATACTCGTGTTCAGCAAAAGAAAGTGGTATTTGTCATTCTAGCCAGTAAAGCCCCAAAACTTCCCCTAGGGTTTTCACGGGCCATTGGGAGCAAATGCCCAACTTGCAGGTCAAAATCTACAGTACTGCTAGAACCTGTGTACATAAAATCTGATGTGCTCCATTGAACACTGTATTTCTCCTGTCTTGTTTTGACATTGCTCACAGTGAAACAGCCAACTCAATCTAGATCAATTCAATTCTTTCTGGGTGGAAAGCAAGAAAACTGTTCAAATCTGTTATTTGCAGAGATTTGCAACACTCAAAAAGTGCATATTATTTCCTTTAACTTGGAGATCATGGTTATGTTGTGGAAGGGCAAAAATTATCTTTCAAAGCTAATAGCCAAATTCCTTGCTAGGATTCAGCTAGGAAGTTTTGTCTGTCTTGCAGTAGAAATTATATTGGCAATTATAGCTAGATTTTATCTTTTTGCTAACTTTACTTTTCAGGGTGATGTAACTTCTTCAAAGCTTCCACATAGTCACATGAAGTTTCTTCACACCACAGTTATAAGTTGTGAAACATACTTCACTTCTGTAAGCAAGTTGGAAGTGTTTAGCAAACAAAGAACGATCAGAAAAATGTCAGGCAATCTTCTACTACCCCACAAATAAGCAGTAGAGATTTCCTAATACCTCCAAAGAGAAAGCAAGCATAGGAGAACTTGCTAACCATTGTGCATTGAGCTGTCACCTTCAATGTACCTTTGAAATACTGGCTGTTTCTTAAAGGGGAAGATGGGAAACAGAAAGTGTATAGTTTCATTCACGTAGACTTTGTCAGAAAGTGCGGCTGTGATATGATTTCTGTCAGAAACAATCTGCTTGAAATTTTTCTGTCTCTTACTTCTGAACACAGAGTTGCTTGTCTGTATTCTAACCCTAGGTGATGGGATCTGCTGCCTTGTCAGATAACATTTGAGTTCACTCACTACCTGCTTGTTGACTAGCAAACAGACTCACTGTGGTGGCAGGGAAAGCCTTAAGGCTACTCAGCATCTGTCTCTTCTTGTAATTAGTTGCAGCCTTGTGTACAGAGCAAAACAGAGATTTTTTTTTCTTTTTTTCTTTCCTTTTTATTTTTCTTTTTTTTTTTATTCTATGGAAGAGTAATGTGCACAGACAGGAGTTTTTAAACTGCAAAAGAGTTTGCTAGTGTTTGTTGTTCTTCTTTTTCAAGATGAAATAGCTTTTTACCTATTGAGTGTTGACATCTTTTCAAATCACAACAAGGACACATTTTTTTGGGGAAAGCTAACCCTGATTGCAAATCTGAATAACCAGTATTTCTGCTCTTACATCTGACAGAGCCCAGGTTCATGGGAGAGTATTGGTGATTATGTATCCTTAAGCTCCTGCTCAAGTGATTTTGTTGCCCCCATGTAAGGTTATGCTTTGCCAGTAGAACGAGGATTTGCCTACTTTAAGCAGCCACCTCATGCTGTCACTACTGAATGCACCTCAGAGGGGCAAGCTTCAAGAAAAAAACACTATAAGAAAAAAAAGTGGTTTTGAATATCTGGATACCCATTTCACATATTATGAGAACAATTTGATAAAGTTAGCAAGTAAATATGTGTGTGTATTCCTAGGATTCATTTTCATCTTCATATAGTGTCACAATTCCTCACAGAGCTGTTACTTGTGGTAGTTTGGTGCGAGAGCAGGAGACAGAATGAATTTTTAGAACAATCTGATGTATTGCAGTAGATCTGAATCTCTTGCAGCATCACATTTTCTTTTTTTAATGTAAAAAATCATCAAGAAAAAAGCTGTGCATTCTGATAATGTTTATAATTTATAAAAAAAGGTGACCAGTAAGTTAGTGTAACACACACAAATTATCATTCAAGATGTAAACCTCCCCTAACTAATAAAGGTGGGAACAAACATTCTGTAGCGATAGATCATTCCCTTATTGCTTGTAGCTGAATTTCTCCTGCAGTCACAGGACTTGACAGATGTGTTTCCATGGCAGTCTCAAAATATCAGAATTTTAAAGACCTTATCCTCATCATTAACATTAATGAGCTTTATGACATAAAAAAGAAAATTGCATTTCTTTCCTATTACAGTGTTTCCCTCTTTCAGATCAATTCTGTGTGAGTCATAATATGGATGCTTTCTTTCTCTTATTTGAATGACATGATGCCATTGGGTTTGTACAAGAAATTCCAAAAAATCCCTGCATTGTTTTAAATATTTGTTTTCTAGATTAAAATATACTCTTAAGATATTTCTAACTTTATTATCTGGTATTCCTTTTTTTATCTGAGCTGAGCTCAGCTAGACTTTTCACTTAGAATTTGAGGTGAGTGAAGCTAGTTTCTAATATGCTGCATTAAAAATATACATATTGGATCTCTAGGTGACACTATGTAGATATCAGATTAAGTAATTATTAAAAACTAATAAAATTATTTTTTATGTCCTTTAAGAATGATAGGTGACATTTGTTAAGTTCCTTGGAACTTAATGAGTGTTTTCAAATGGTGGCTTACACATATGGGAGCAAAGACTTAAGTCAGTGGGAAACTTGGTAAAGTTTTAAGCTGTACTGATTTCCTGTGTTCTGAATTGTGACTAGTAGCAGACTGGTTAGGCAAACACGGCTTTATGATTAGACAAATAAGATGACAAATAACTAATGGTGATCCCTTGCCTCTCCTGTACTGCTAAATGGGCACGAGATTCAAACTAGGTGTGGAACCCTGACATTACTGAAATAAGAGCATATTTTTCTTTTTGATTGTGTTTTTAGGTAGAGCCAAATTTAAAAAAAAAAAAAACAACAAAATAGATTAATTCCAGATTACTTTGGCAATGACTGAGTGTTTATTCTTATTCATCTGTTAATTATATGAAATTGATTTGTTGATCTTGATATAGCTTGCACTGGACAAGAAGAAACAGAGTTCTTGGCAGCATCCAGGCATAGTGCTGACAGATATGTCTGATCACTTCAGAGAAGTAGTACTGTTATTCATTCAATGTGATTATCTCCCTGTCCAGTTCCTGTATTCTAGTTTAGGTTCTGTGGCCTTATCCTGTGAAGCTCACACACTTTCCTTGGGTGTCTCCTATACAGACTTATTGGATTTCATTGCCAAAGTTTTGGGGGGGGGGGGGAGTTAATTATTTTTTTTATTTATACTTCTGACATTCCTTATTTGAAGTTATTTTGTTCATTGTATCTCATATAGTACTCAGATAATTATTTGTGGTTGTTATAGTTTTCAAGGACTGATAGATTTATCATCCCTTTCATCATTTCTGCCAAGTGTCTCTAAGGAGGATGAAGAGGATTGAACAGGCAGAGAAAATGAATTCTGTTCTACTGTCTGTTGATCTGAAGAGACACATTTGCAAATGTTCTGTTATACAGGAACATAAAGCCCATCCTTTATACTATATAGTACCAGGTAGAGAGCTGGTATCATATCCGATGATATCCAGCATCAGAGCATTGATTATTAGCAGGAGATGGATGTGGATCTCAGACTTGGAAAATAAAGCATTAGGGCAATACTATCAACATTGAGAGACATTTTGAGGAAGTGCAAAGAAGCACCCAGACTTTTATTTTGTCCCCATTCCATAGGTAAACCTTTGATTTTTTAAAGGATTCTTATTTTAAGTGTGCACAAGCATTCCTACATTTGGTCATAGGTGACTTTTAAGTGAATAATATAGACTATTATTTTTATATTTTTAGGCTTTTTAATTTTAAATTATAGCCTCCTTAGGTAAAAAGAGTTTTTCATAGCTTATAATGAAGACCTCATCTATCATTCCCCAAGTCAGTACGTGTAACATAGATGTTACTCATAGTATAGCTAGCCCACTGGGCAACTCCTTTATGGAAACTAAAGTTTTAAATGTTATATATATTATGCAGTGGTTAATGAAGACAACTGAACCTGAATGTGTTTTTCAGATACGTGGAATTTTAGAACTTTGTACATGAGTTAACTGTGAGCCAAAACGTCTTTTGAATCAGTACAAATAGAAGATGCGTTACTCGATACGGGCTTTGAATTGGGCAAATTGCAATAACGTTCTGTATTCTGTTGTCCAATAACTACTTGAAGGTAGTAGGTTATTTCCTGGTTTTGGTAATACAGATTTCCCAGGGAAATGCAGCTCTGATACCAAAATTGATCCAAGTGTATTCTGAAGGGTTACAGAGCCAGCATATTGCTGCTGAGATGCAGAATCTGGATGGATTGATTTTTATACGAATGATTTTATAATGATTGGCAATCTT
The DNA here is from genome assembly GCF_012275295.1 of Melopsittacus undulatus. Taxonomy (NCBI): domain Eukaryota; kingdom Metazoa; phylum Chordata; class Aves; order Psittaciformes; family Psittaculidae; genus Melopsittacus; species Melopsittacus undulatus. The sequence continues at coordinate 22,908,929 of NC_047534.1, forward strand.
CTGCTTCCATAATAACCAGGATACATTTAAGAGTAAATAAATAAATAAATCACTACACAATACCAGTGACTGACAAACACAAGCAGATTAGTGTTGCTGGAGTACAGTTTGAAGACAGAATTCATTTGCATTGCTGGAGTGCAGTTTAAAGAGAGAATTCATTTGTATTGCTGGAGTGCAGTTTAAAGACATGTTTAGTTTAGACATGTAATAAGTACTTTTTTTTTTTTTCCTAAGGATCTTGCACTTAGAATAATTTTTTTCTGGTACTTGTTGCTGAGCTCAACCATGTTGGGTTTAGAAGTTCATCCTGATCCATGGTGTAATTCACATTAAGTTAGCAAGAGCTGAGTAAAAGAAGGGTAGTGAGAGCACAGCACAGCTAAAAACAGAAGATGTGTACAGGGAGCCAGTACTTAAAAAACAAATAAAAAATACATCACCACCCCTCAAAAAAATTCAATAAACCCCAAAAGCAACTAACTAAAAGAAAAAAAAAACCACCAAAAAACCAAAATCCTCAAAGTCACTGAATAAAAACAATCCATGTATAATTGCTGCAACACTGTCCCATTCATCATGGTGGCCTAGCTCTTCAAGGATGCTGTGTCTGTAGTACAAACATCCCTCGGGCACATGAAATGGAGAAAGAGGAAATACTAAAACTCAGAGTTGTGTCTGGACTTAGTTAAATGATTCTCCCTCCTTTTTATCCTCCTTTTTTTAATATTATTTTTTTAATGTGACTTTAGAGGTTATCATACCAGTATTTTATATTACGTACTTTCTGAGCAAAATTATAATATATGACTATACAGTTGAAAGTAAATATATAGAAAATCTTAAATGTCTACTTTCCCTGACATTCCTTCTCAATATTACTCCATTTTTAAATATAGCCACAGAGCTCCTTGCTATTTATTACCATGTCTCCCTCATTTCAAAGAAATGTCATATTATGAATATTAATTTTATCTCCCTGATTTTTGACAGTAATACTTGGCTTTCAATATAACTTTTCACTTTATGATTGTAAAGGACTTTACAAATCAAGGTAGTACTTTCTTTTTAAGGGGTGGGGTGGGGAAACAGAGGCATAGATAAATGATTTGTCAAAAGCTAGTGAGAAACAGAATCTGTATTTCTTTAACTTGGAGCCTAGCAATGCATACAGGTATTTGCACAGAAAAGCCTACATTTAAATTAGGCTGACATTCTCTAATATATTAGACTGGTTGGATTTTTCATTTATTTTTCCAAGACTATTTTGATTATAACACGTGGGCCAAGAGTATACACTTCTCTGGAATTGCCAGGATTTAAGGGATAGGAGTATCTATTCAATAAGGAGAGGCTGAGAGAGCTGGGGCTGTGCAGCCTAGAGAAGAGAAGACTAAGGAGGAGAGTGAGTACAAGTATTTGAAGGGAGATGGATCCAGGCTCTCTTCAGTGGTGCCCACTGACAGGGAAAACTGAAACACAGGAGGTTCCTCCTAAACATAGGAAATGCCTCTTGCTGTGAGGGTGGCTGAGCACTGGCACAGGGAGGTTGTGGAGTCTCCATCCTTAGAGATATTAAAAAACTGACTAAATACAGTTGGACTAATAGATGTCTGGAGTCTTCTTTGGCTGACTGTTACTCAGTGAGTGGCCAATACTTTGAATCCTTATGTCTGTAGCTTCTGGGTCAGGTTTTGCAGTATCAGTGTGTACCTGGTAACCAGCAGTTCTGTGCTGCTGGAAGTTTTGGCTGTTTTGGAGGGCATGCTGGTCTTGACAGGGCACTGCAGCATGGAATCTTCTGATGGGTGGGTAGATCCAATGTGTATTCATTAAGATTATTTTTGGAATATAAGGTGGGTTCTTTTATTTAGAAGAATAATTAAAAATTAAATTCTGATTAAAATTGACCTACTTCTATTTTTCAAAGGACAAAAATGGGGAATGAGCTGGCATTGGGCAATATGAAAGCATAACTAAGTGTTTAAATTCATGGTCATATACAATGTTTTGAAATAAAATTTCCTTCATGAAAAGTATGAATGAAAGCATAGTGGGTTTTTTATTTTCATAACTTTACAACATACCAAACAAAAAAGTTATCTGCACAGGAGAAAAGTACTCTGACAAGTCTTTGCTTCTAGTAGTAGCAGCAATCCTGCATTATTTTAGCCTTATTATCTTGGCTGAGTCCATATGTGCAATATCTGTCAAATACAAGTAACTACACCAAAATAAACATTCTAGGTAACAGAAGTAGTGGTTTAAGAGAGAGTGTGAAAACAGCAAAAGAGAAATAATTTAGCCAAATATTACTCTGTAAGTTTTACATGCAAATATCTTTTCGGTCCAGATTAATGAAGTTCTGTTTCCAGGTTACTCCTATTTTTCTCCACCTTACTGCACCTTAGTTCCAAAGTCTTTCATTTCCATGATACCCATATTTTCTTCTGTGCAAAAACTTCAGCAGAAGATATTTTTTCTGAGTGACTACCACAGCAAAAGATATTTTAAGGACATCCATGTTGATTCTCTGATTCTGGGTCACTACGCTCATACCCAGAAAGGAAAGTGTGTTGTTGTCTTTCATGCAATGTTTCCCTCTGAGCATTGTGGTTTCAGTACATGGGCCTAATGCCAAAGGTTGGTACCTCGGCAGGAAAAATGGAGCAACTTGCCACCTGCGTTCTGAAGAAGGGACATGTCACAGCAGTATTGCTTTGATAATTTCCTTTTCTTTTGCTCTTTTAAATTAGTTTTCATAATACTTCTGATGCCAGTGGTATGCCTTCACATACCCATCAACAGCTCCTGATCCACTTCCTAAATTAACAAAAAAAAGGACGTTGTAATCCATAGGTATGTCTATGGGTAATCTGTGTATGTGTGTGTGTATATGTGTGTATATATATATAGATCAAGACCTCATTTTTGTGTGTGTATATATATATATAAACAACTCACTTGGTTTAAATTAAAGGATACAAATAGACTTTCTTTATTTAAGCCAAAATTGTTAGGCTAACCAGATTTTTAATTTTTTTTCTGTTCTCCACATTTTATTGTAACTGAAAATAAAGGCATTGATATGATAAATGCTTATTTTTGTTTGATTTTAGCACTGTTTTACATTCCACAGCAAGGTAAGTACCAGCAAATGGTCTTTGAGAGGAGAGAGATGATATATTGTATATTCTAATTCTTCCACTCCTTGTCCTAAAATTTGTTCAGTATGATCACATGTGATTAAACATCTGATATTTTCCATCCCAGAATGTGTTTCAGTGGCTGGTAAAATAATCTCTTTATGCTTTTCATATCCTATAAGATTATTGTGGTAAGTATTTGGAATTAAACACCAGGATACCACTTTTAACATATTCAGTTGATTCTGAATCCTCACTGTAAACGGCTTCATAGTATTTTTTCATATATTACAATAATAGCAGGACTATTCCAGTAGGGCATCATGACCACAGTTAATAAAACATTATGAGGATATCTCTGACAGAATAATATATAGAAACCTGCCACATAAAAAAGGTGGACTTGATAGATCTCTTAATATATTTCTGAACTAATGCAATCATAGAGGATATTTTCTATAGAAGATACTAAAGCTTGTTAAAAAGCAGTGAATGATAATTACTTTAACCTCGGTTCCACTTGGTAGGATTCTAAATAGGCCAGTTGGTCTTCAATTTTTTTAACAGGTTTTGCTCTCTGTAACTTGGTCTTCTTTTTTTCAAGGAAGTTTTGGGGATTTTTTTTTTATTTTAATAATTAACTTTCTTCACCCCTAATGCTTCAGGTTTCACCTATTTTTTTTGTGTGTGGTTTCACCACAGTTATTTTTTTCTGAATCACTGAAATGATATCATTTATGTAGTCAATCTGTGAGACACAATCCGAATTTACCACAGTGCAGTCTTTCTCATAACTGGGGGAAACAGAGGAATAAGTATATAAACATCAAAATCAATAGGTTAAAAATTATCTGAGGTCGAGCATTTGTTGTGGCATTCTTGGCTGGAGGCTGGATGGGAGTCTGGGTTTCTTGAGAGCAGTATCGGGATTCTTGTTGGTTTTGCTACAGTTCTGATCTTGCCTATTGTGCTGTGGTTTAACAAGGGACATGGGACTGGCAGGAATTAAGCAGAAGGTCTGAGCGTAAAAATTATCTTGTCCACATATATGCAAATATATGCTATTTGGATATGAAATACTGTACATTTAGCTGTACAGTTTAATGAAAGGTAACTCATTAAATTGTGGGTTAATCAAACCTATAAAATTACAGCTTTCGTATGTGTCATATGTAAGGGGACATCTTTGCTCTAATGCCATAAGATCATCTGATACACAGGCCTCTTTTTTTCAAACTCTAGCTGATAAAGACCATCTTTTCTCCATTACACATCACATTTACTCCTCTGAGATTAGCTTTAGGGATATTGATTTCTGGAAAGACTTGTAAAATGAGTCTCTGAACTGATGGTACATATTACAATTTTCAGAGCATATTCTGAAGAGAAACTGCCTTTTCAAAATTCAGCTTCTTTGAGAGAAGGCTTTTATGAGAACACATTCTTACACCTGAATACAAATTTCAAGTGCAAATTAGAGGGACAAGTGTACATGTTTCTGAGTGCTAATCATCTTAGCCAAAGAAATTACAGTTATGGCTGATAATACTGCCGTATTCCTTAATGCCATAAAGAGTAAAGTAAATAACAAGATTAATTTTTCACACTTATACTCTTCAATATTAGTATCAATAATTATAGAATGGCCACCAGTGTAACTACTTTTAAAAGCCTTCTGTTTAACAAAGTCTAAGTTTCCAATATAGGCAGACACATGCATATAGATACAATAAGACAGAATGTCTGCATTTGTAAACAGAACTTACCCATTTCTGTGTCTTAACAACTTTCACTCTAACATCATAAGATTGTTTATGTAAAGCCTTTTTCCCCTATAGTATGCCACTTGAATTCTGCCAAAAATGTAAATAAGCTATGCACTTTAAGTATGCTAACCAATACAAGTCTTTTTCATCACTAAGCAATGTATTTTTTCACCAGAACATTTGTTTGTATTCTGAAATTGGAAAAATCCCCTTATGTAGCATTCCCATAGTCAAATGTTTACAAGGGCATAAGGAATATAAAATACTATTTTTAGGATTTTGTTAAGATTCATGTTTATCACAGTGTGCACAAAAATGCAAAAAGAAGCATTTTCTTATCTATTCCTGTTACATTAGAAAAGTTCATGCCCTGCTCTTAGCATTTTCCAACACAGCTGTAGAGTATTTTAAAGCCTATTTTTTAAATAAGTGATGCTCAATTTGTCTTTGATGATCCGCATGATTCAGGTGAGATGGGAGCACGGTCGGGCCCTTATTTGCATAAAAATTAATCACAGAAAAATGTAAATTGATAAAATTTTGCCTGGCTTTTCCCCCCTATTCGAGAACCCATGGATGGCTCCCAGAAGCAATCATCTCAGTATGGTGCCGCATTGGATGCTATACAAATGATCACATTTGTGTTGAATACTCACTCATTTAAATGTCAGCACTGATGGGGCGGTACACCACTAGAAAAAATGAAAAATAAATACAGAGCAGCTGAAGACCATCAGATCTGTGGGCACTCTTTAGGGATATCTGATCTAATGTGAAAAAAATGTGGATTAATTATCCTTTTTCAAAATGGTAATTGTTTTAGTATCACATCAGAAAAAATCTGCAACTTATTTGGAATCAAACAAAACAGTAATGTTAAATACGTCATTACATCATTGTGTTTATTAGAAGGCTACAATTAATTCCCGAGGCTCCTTTGGTCTCCAGAGCTGCAGAAGATGAAACAAAAGAACAGTGCTGTTAATTTTCAAGCACACTCTAATCCTGCAAATAAATTACCCAACAAAAAGAAAGCAATAACAATCAAAAGTACAAATTTTGTAGTTTTCTCTGCATTTTTTTTAATTTTTCTAAACTACATATTTTCATGGCACCACTGCTGCATAATAATAGCATCTCAAAGCCCTCAGTGAATTTGACGTCTTTTCAAAGGAAGGAAATATCTTTTATGATTTCATATATATATATATATATTCATATATATATATATATATAACTGGAATACAGATATGGTAGAAAAAATGCAAAAGCTCCCAAGAATGGGCAGAATCCAGCCCACCTTGTAATTTTATACTAAAGAACTAAACTTGCTTCTGCTTCCTTTGGTTGTAAATTTCATATAGGATAGTAAATAAATGGGGTACCCTGATTATGTCTCCAATCTCAGCTAAGTCCAGTGTAGACAGGAGAAATGGCAGTTTACACTTCTTTTTGCACCTTCTGGCATTAAGGAGCAATCTGTAGAAAATTATAGCAACACAAGGACTTCTGTAATTTGTAATCATCTGTAATAGGCTAGCCACAGTGTATTAAATTAGTGCATTAGATCTTCAGGGACTGAAAGGAAGTCTTTCAGCAATGCAGACTGAAGTCTGAACTGAAAGGACAAATTCTAAAAGCTGTTTATTATGTCTGCATTGGAGAGCTTTGAATATTAGTATAATAAACATTTTAGGTTAAAAAACCACCATGTTTTCCTATCTATCTATCTATCTGTCGTTTATTTAGACGGCTCTGGCAGTAGTTTTGCTTATGAGTTATTAGGAACATGCCCCCACTCTAATTCACATGCCTTACCTTCCGTACCATTTACTGTGTCAGTGTATTAAAAAATGTATGTAATGTACATTAAAAGAAAACACCTTACCTTCTGATGTTGAAGTCCATGCTTCAAATCCTAGGTGCATTGAGTTCCATGGGAGTTTTGCCAGTGGTTTAAGTTCAGCAAGAATTTAGTAAGTGTATATATTATTTATTTTCTGAAAATGTAAGGTGGTTCTAGTTTTACAGGTGAGTAATTGTATTTATATACTGTAAATGATACTTAATCATGTATCATCATGTGTGGGAGCAGCATATGGCTGATGAAGAAGGTTTGAAGAGGATCTGACAGCATAGGTGAGAATGCTGAGTTAGTGCCTTTTGTAGTTTGGGAAGTTTATGAGGGTTGTACGGGTGGGAATTTAACCCCATCCTGGAGGACTGGGGTTTTTTTTGAGATTCACGTCCTTTATATCTTCCGTGTATATTGCTGCCATTGTTGTTGTGTCCTTATTTGTTGTATATGTCAGTAGAGCATTTAGACTGCTTTTGTCCCCACTGGTCTGTTGGGCATAACAATCCAGCCCATGGCAGGGAGTTTGGAACTAGATGACCTTAAGGTCCTTTCGAACCCTAACTATTCTATGATTCTATGATGTCTAATCCTCTGCTGGTATAACAACCCTTCTTCCTTTGACCTCATGACCATGTATTGTCTTACCATGCTTCTGTCCCTTACTCTATTCCAGCTACATTTACTCTTGCATATCAATTGATATCAACAAGTGGCTAGATAAGTAATCTGGAAATAATCTGCAAGGAAACACAGTTTAGACTATATACAGCATGAAGGAATAAGTGTGTGGAGGAAACTGTGACCAGGAGAAGGAACACGACTGTATGAAAAGGGTGTGATTAGCACGTGAGTGATGCATAGATAGCATATGGGCCATGCATGGTTTACTTGAGAGTGTCTGCACTCCAGATAGTTACTTGAGCATCTACATACTGGGTTTGTTTTACAGACTCTGTCAGCTCTCACTGTTTGATATCTCTTTTTAACCTTACCGAAGTGGGATTTCATCACCCCTTTGGGTTGCCTCCCAACCCTAACTGCAAATGGGACACAGAAAAAAGCCATACACAAGGCTTTTCTGCCACAGTAAATGAGGAATGCCAGCCTTGGCACCCCCAGTAGGTACTTGTACAACTATACCATTTGGGGTAGCACTATGAATGCCATGTATCACTTGCATGCAGATCTGCAATCTAATGCAATGTGTCTCCCTCAGCTATATTGGACTTCTGTGGTGGAGGTTAGCTCATAGCTATGACAGGAAGTAAAAGGGAGATCTCAGAAAGCAATGACCTTTCTTAAAGATTTTCTTTATGGTAACGGGGAAAGGATTTTTTTTCTTTCCTACTTACCCCTGCATGCAGAGTCCAGAATACCTTATTTAGTCACATATATTTGGAGAGATATTTATTAGTATTATGATCCCACATGTGTGAAAAATGGCATGGCTTAAAGTGGAAGGGAAGTATTAGTTTCCTTTAGATTTCATTAAATAGCTTTACATGATAAATATTAAACATCACATAGAATTTCAACATACTGGTTTGTTTTAGCTTAGATCTTAAAGTCTATGTTTTCAAGCCTAATATGAAAAGTTACTGGATTTGCCTGCTGACTTCTAGGCTCCTCACTAAGTAGTCCTTGAAAATCTGGTTACTTTTCACTACAGAATTCAGAATGCAACTTTAAATATCAAGGTTTGAAACCTTTAGTCTGTATTAAGCACAAAGAAACTAAAGGTGGAAAAAGAAAAAATGTGCATTACTGTGAATGAGCTGAATAACTGAAGAAAAATATTTGTCCTTGGCAATAACAAAGTCCTAATCTGTTATTTTTTTCATATGTGTGTATTAAGGATGTGCTGATTGGGCTACTTTAGGTTCACCAAAGTAATTATTATATACAGTGTCACATTCAAATTATATATAGCACTGCAGTTTGCTTCATTGCACTGTTAGAAAAAATATAATTGTTTAATGATAGAAGATGGAAGGGTCCTCTCCTTATACCTTAAAAGCTTTTTTTTTTTTCATTCCTGCCTTTCCATATAAGAAGGAATTCATGTAACTGCTCCCATGTAGTGGGAGCCTTCTTAGAAAATATGGGAGAAAAGTGGGGTTTTTGAAAGTAATTATTTCATAGCTGGCTTTAAAAGGGTTCATGCTACCAAACAGGCATATCTATGTCTTATTTGGAGCCCTGAAGCTCATATTACCATGGGGGGAGGGAGGAATACTGCTCTGAAATCCCTTCTACTGCCTCCAAAGCATATGGTTACCCTGATACTTTAAATATATATATTCATATATTTATATATATACACTCTTCATATATATATTCACATATATATATTCTCTGATGGTCTTTTACACCACCACCACCACCTGAACCTTTCCTCTAGTTGTTGTGAATATACATATCCAGCATGGTTTGTGGAAGTTTGTTATTATCAGGAAGACAGCATTGTGTGTAATTACCTCCTCCTTTCTTGAAAAGGAAGTGAATGAATGCACTGTGAGCACAACAGGAATAGCCATAATTCAGAAATAGGCTAAAAAATGATAAACGCAAACTACCTAGTCTAACAGGACTCTGGCAATGCAAAGTCACTGCAAATTGTAAATATGTGCTGTGGTTTTCTGAATGCTACAATACTCAGTGCAGGTGGATGCCTGTATAGGTACATACTTGTTTCCACCAAGTTGCTCAGTCTGTAACACTTCCCCCTAGTAAAGTAGATCTAGATTCATGTTTTTTAGTAATAAGTATTCTAATAATATAAAATATGGAATACATTAATGTAATTGGAAAAAAAAGGGACTGAAAGAGATTTTTGTTGTTATTGTTCATTTGCCAGGCATTGAGGACTGAAATAAGCTGGTGATAAAATATTCTGGAAGGACATTCTGTATTTTTCTCAGTATGCATCACAAACTATAAACACAAAACCTCCATGCCCTGACGAGGACCTTCAGAAGTCATTTTTGGTCCATTTCATGTGGTCAGGCACGCTTAAGCATTTGTTTTTAAGATAGACATCAGTACTGATAGTGTGTTTTAAAGACAGTTAAAATCATTAAAATTGGTAGGATCCTTCCCATTTCCAAAACAGCCACAAAACCTCATAATTCTGGTTAAGCCAAGAGTACTTAGATGGAATCAGATGAAAGACCATAATAATGATACAAGTTCCTTACTTCCAGTAGTAAATTGTATTGCAATTTTGGTGAATGATTATTGGGGATGTCAATGTATGTTAACTAACCTTAGCCATTGACTTTGACCCTCAAGCAGTTTTCCAACTCCTTTTTTCCCCCTTCACTAGGCAAAAAGCTGTAGGACAGCAGCATCATGTCCTGTGAGAACCGGTATCTTCCTTGAAAATCTTACTTAATTTGGATATGCTGCTCTCATATCAATCTGTACAATTCAGCATGTTTACTACTTAGAGATAGCTAGAAATATGCTGAAGAGGCCCAGGATAGGTGAAGCAAATGAGTATTTCTCAATTTTGAGAAAAAGTCATAGCTTCTACCGGTACAGTAATAATCGATACTTTTCTTTTTCTCTTTGAAAGATGTGATAGTGCAAACCCAAAGAAATCAGCCCAGCCTGTATTAATTCCAGCCAGTTTGTGATCAAATGGCAGCAGTCTGCTAGTGAAATTTGCCAAATGCCTACCATGGCTCTGCTAACTGAAGCAGATGTTTTCATGAGAATCCTTTTGGATGTGTTGTCCCAATGTAGCTGCACAGACCGCTGTCATCTACAGCAAGGCTCAGCCAAATTCAAAATCTGAAGTTTGATTGCCATTGGGAAATGAGCCCGCACTCCAGTTCAGGGTGTTTAAATGACTTTTAAGTCATAACAGTGTCATTGCCAGGAGGTCCAATCTTTCAGACAATAGGGGGATAGCACACTAACACAAGAACTCCAGCTGGTTTTGTCTTAAACAGCAACCCAAATAAAAGGACTTGCTATATGCTTTGTTTTTAACTTTTTTTAATTCAAACATGTCAGATTTGAAGATTGTACTGTGTGGTTTCTTTCTGCTAATTACACGCTGTCTCACATTGATGCCATATACCTTCTTGCATCACTAGCCATTCTTAAATTTTAACCCAAATTATCTGCAAAGTGGTCTCTTGGCAGTTGTTTAGTTGCATGAAATTATCTTTCCCTGTTGGCTTTTCTCTATCAGTTAACTGTTCAAAACTCATTCCTATGAATGTTTAAGAAAAGGATAGGATATGTGAGATCAGTCATTGTTCCTGATTGGCATGCTTTTTTCCCAGGAATTTCGAAATAATCCTCAATTTCACAAAGTCTTCATTTAATCAAGTTCAAAAAAGTAAATTTGAAAACATGGGTAAGGATTTTTCTTATGACTTAAAAGCATGAGCAGAGTTACTGTTACTAAGTAAATTTCACACATATTAAACCTGGAAATAAAACTCTGGTACTGTGTTTATAGTTCGCCTTGAGTTTTGTGATTTACATATGCATACATGTATGCGGAAGAGTCAGGGAGATCTGAGTCATTTTATTTCACTTCCTTTGAGACAGCTACTGAAATTAAAAAACCAAACCAAACGAACAGCTGTAACTCAGCAGTCTGCAAAAAAATGAATACAAAAATGAAATCGCATTAGCAGGCATCTAAATGCAGTTCAGCAGCTCAAGTGTCTGTTAGGAAGCATTGTGTGAATCACTCTCTCCACCTAGTGCTGGCTGCAAGAAATTAGACTTCTAAACTGTCAGTGGCGCATGACACTGCAAACATAAGAGATTCTGTAATAATGTAAAACTGGTTTTCGGTATATATGCTTACTGTAACTGCAGTCAATATAGTCTAAAATACATTCAGTATAGTTTAAAATTCAATATAGTCATTCAGAATAGTTTAAAATACTTTTCATTTGTAACATACAACGTTTATAAATTGGCTATAAAATTTCACTAGGTATTGAAATTTGTCAGTCTCCTAGGATTTTATGTAAAGACCTTTTGGCATTTGTTCATTAATATGTTCATTATTATTAGTTAATATGTTCTTTAATAATAACACAGAAAACTTGGCAGAAACTTCACAATAACATGGAGTACACTCATTGCTATTGAGTGTCTGGTTCAAGGGCCTCTTTCTAACACCATTAGGAAGAGAAGAAACATAAGGACTAATTTCTGACAATGTATATGAGTGAGTGGCTGATACTTTCTAGTCAGTGCTCTGAGAAGGACACACAACTTATTTCATGGAATTAAGTGACATGATTACATTAAACAGTGAAACAAAAAATACTCTCTTTTTTTTTTTTAGCATCTCTAATACCAGGCTGAAAAAGATTTGGAAATTCAGTGTTGCATACATTGCCTCCTTTACCTACCTAAGGAACCTTTAAGCCTGAAAGAAAATTGTGAAATAACGTTTATTCCTATGAATACAGCATCTGCAAAACAAAACTCCCACTTTCTTCTTAGCTCATGAGATATTTTGCAATAATTCCAGAACCAATAGAAATATGAAGACAGACAGTGACTTAATTCTGCAACGTGTTTTAGGCTTCTAAACACTTACTATGAATTCTTACTACAGATTTCAGTCTTGGCTTTATATACTGAACACAACACAAGTAATTATCTTGTCCCTTTTTAAGGAATTAGAGGTGCACATAAGTGTGACTGATGGATTCCTGTGAATTTCTGTGCACTGATACATACCCCAAAAGACACAGTTGTTTAGCATACAAGAGGACTGGGAGCTGTTATAGTGTGCTCAAAACCAGACTAAGCTTTGTGAGGGTTTTGGTGGGTAAATTGCAATCTATTTCTTCTTAATTTTAAAATTCATAACAGTAAGGAAAATTTGTCATAACTGTGCTGTTTATCCAACCCACTTTTATCTGTTTAGATAATTTTAAACTCAAGGTTTTTTCTGCTTATGAACTGTAACTAATCTTGGTCAGATTAGATATTGCCATATCTCACCCATTTTGTAGGACAGCTTATAAACTTGTGTATGAACAACTTAAATCAAGATTAAGATTTTTAATCTTTCCTGTGAGAAAATGTGTTTATTTATTTAACCTACCTAGATAGGTTAAAGAAATTGAGACCAGAATAGTAATTAAATGTTTTTTCTCACTTAAATCAGGCTCTGAGCATTGTTTGGATATAGTTTCACTGGTTATTATATAAAATAGATGTATTAAGTGGGAACAGGGGTTTTTTTCCTCATTTTTCCAGACATTGGAGACAAAGATTTTGGGGTAATTCTGTTTTACTAAGTCTGAGCTGTGACTCAGTAGGAATTTATAATATAGGCTTCTGAGTGTGTATTGGGTACCTTCCTACCTCTTCCACCCAAAGATGAATATGTAAAAACAATTAGCTATCAGAATGAATATAATCTAAAAATTGACATACTAGCTTCAAATAACTTGACTTGCAAGGTTTATTAAAATCTCTGAGTTTCACTGTATTGTAACATGGAGTTTAGGATTTCTCCAAGACTTTCAAGTACATGGATTAGCCTTTGTTTTGCCTGGGCTCAGGCTGCATCTGTTTAATCTTACTGCAATTCTTGATACTCTCCTGGAATGAAACAGCTAGGTCAGAGACCCTTATATTCCCCTTTCTGGGATTTGAAGAAAGTGCCACTTATTGTCCACAGTATGTCTGAGATTAAAACCCCAGGACTGTCTCTAACCACGTTTGTGACCACTGCTTCCTATTGTAAACGTGTACAACATCATAATTTGGGCTGTCTCCAGCAACCCAGCTTGACTAAAGCCTAACTCTCTGCCCTTCTTTATATTGGAAACTAAGGTATATAAATTAAAATCCCCTAACAGAAGTCAGACAAGGCCTTTCATTCTGTCACCTGAGTGCCAGAAATGCAGTATCAAATTCAAGACATTAATTAAAAATTAATAGGATAACTAAAATCATAGTTTCTCAATTATTTTTTTCTCCTTCCAGAACAGGTTTCTCTGACTTCCCAAAGTAAAGTTGTCCTAGTTCTGTTTACTCTGAACTGCAGTCAAGTATGAAGATAAAAACAGAAAACAAAGTAAAATCAAATCTCATATCAGTTTTGCTAAGGTAAAACTAGAGAAATTAAACATACCCACAAAAAAATAACAGTTTTTTTCTACCTTAATTGCACAAAAGCTCTAGCTGTTTCTTAGTAGAACACAGCACCTTTCAGGTCTTGTGTTTGATCCGCACTGTTGCAATGTTCTCTTCTGAGGCTTTATGAACATCCCTTGGCCCTTCATCTCATGTAAATGTCATAGCAAGTGTATGCAATCTTTTCCAGTTTTTCTTTGCTATTTGCTAGCAGAAATTATTTTAACTGTTATTTCCTTAAGATCCTTTGCTTCAGGTTGTCTTTTGTTTTAAACATGAGGTGATGTTAAATGAACATTATAATTTGATTTATCACTTTGTTTAATCCTCTTCATCTTTCTAATACTTTTCAAAGTTTGAATATCTGGTGTCACAGGTAAATTATACTCTAGTTTAGAGATGTTATAATTTCTGAGGATTTAACTGAAGCTCTTGTCCATCTAAAATATATTTCAATGAAGAAAAGTGACTCTTAAAGCCTGTAGAATTTCCCAGAAACTTATGGAAGATAAAAGAACCTCTCGATAAAATTTAAAAAAAAACCCCTAGATCTCAAAATAAAATAAGCCTCAACTTCAGCTTTGATTCCAGGGATTTAGAGGTTAATTCAGAGTGAGTAACTGAGGTACATCTAATACTCAATGAACCTTTATGAACCTGAGATCTACGTCGTATATAATCTGAAGTGAAATTTCAATATGCTGAATCCATCTGTGAGTGGACAGTTTAGTTGACATTATAAGAAAACTTTGGCAGAACATTCTATTAAGTCATTTAAATGATAAGTATGAATTTAAGCACACACATAAAATCATAAATTCCATGGAATTTCTAAATTGGTTCTATATTTGTGTAGCTAAGAAAGTCAGGGCCTCTTAAATAGGTACAGTAGTTGAAGTACACTATGATATTTTTAATTTGCTACTAATGGTACTTTAAGTTGATAATACATACCAGCTGATCATTTTCTTTACTGTACAATTTAATATTTACTATTTAGCACATACTTTATGTTTCCTATTTAAGACATAAACATTTATTTTACTATGTCATGTATTTTGCATCTCAGGGGTCCATAATGTCAAGAAGCTGTTTAAAGCGAAGCTCAAAAATCGAAGCTTGAATGCTAGACCTAGATCAAACTGTGACGTGTTCTTGCAAGAAAGTTCAACTGCATGTAATCAGCTGCAGAATCAGCGCGTTGTTACAGCTTAAGTTTTCCGACTACCTATGAAAGCTTTATGTTCCTTGTTTATTTCATCAATGTTCATCTGTAAATCAGGTAAAGTCACTAAAAAGAGGTGTCTTATTAGCACAGGATGAACTTAGCCTGCTGATAAGTACCACACTTTTCATACGTGTGGTGCTTATTTGCATGTAATTACTTTGCATGTTTGTTACTTTTCTTTTAACATATCCAGTAATCTTATTTGACAGCAACAGCAATATTATTCTCAAAGAACACAGCTCTATTTTTATTCCTAAGTACAACCTAGGGTGTTCTAAGGATGACATAACTGGACTCTAAATAATCAAATTTTGCAACTGTATTAAATCTTGATTTTATAGATTAGCTTTGCTCAGCAAAATAATCTGGAATTGAATCAACAGTCTGCTGGAGTACATGACTGTTACCTGTCAGGCTGAGTAGTTCTAGTAGCCTGCATATGCTAATACAGCCATTTAAACAGAGGTTAAAAAAATTAGATGAGGGGAAGGAAAGGAGACAGTTATAACTTATGTACACTAAGCATTCATTGAATAAGAGGGGAAATGCCAGTCAAATCACAACCTGTTTAAAATAGCTGGGATAAAATAGATATTCTATAGGTACATTGCAAATAAAAGACAGACTAGAGATAACGTGGGCCCTTTCCAGAAGCTATCAGGAGGACTGGCTACCCTGGATATTCACTGGCAAAGGCTCTGACAGCACCACCCAAGGCTTGGAAGGCAGACACAGGGACTGTGAGAATGAAGACCTTAGGCACACTGTAGGAGAGGATCTGGTTCAAGAACATCTTAAGAACCTGAACGTGCTCAAGTCCATGGGACCTGATGAAATCCATCTGCGGGTCCTGAAGGAGCTGGGGAATGAAGTTGCCAAGCCACTGTCCATCATATTTGAATAATTGTAGCAGTCAGATCAAGTTCCCAATGACTGGAAAAAGGGAAATAAAACCCCCATTTTCAAGAAGGGGAAAATGGCTGACCTGGGGAATTACAGACCAGTCAGTCTCACCTCTGTGCCTGGCAAAATCTGGGAGCAGATTCTCCTGGAGGACATGCTAAGGCACATGAAAAACAACAAGGTGCTTGGTGACAGCCAGCATGGCTTCACTAAGGGAAAATCCTGCCTGGCCAATTTGGTGGGCTTCTAAGATGGGGCTACAGAACTGATGGACAGGGGTAGAGCAGTTGATGTCATCTACCTGGACTAGTGCAAAGTGTTTGACACTGTCCCACATGACATCCTTGTCTCTAAATTGGAGAGACATCAATTTGACAGGTGGACCACTCCATGGATTAAGAACTGGCTGGATGGTCGCACTCAAAGAGTTGTGGTCAACGGCTCAGTGTCCGGCTGGAGACCAGTAACGAGTGGTGTCCCTCAGGGGTCAGTGTTGGGACCAGTCTTGTTCAAGATCTTTGTTGCTGACATGGACAGTGGGATTGAGTGCGCACTCAGCAAGCTTGCCGATGACACCAAGCTGTGTGGTTCGGTTGATACGCTGGAGGGAAGGAATGCCATCCAGAGGGACCTTGACAGGCTTGTGAGGTGGGCTGATGCCAACCTCATGAAGTTTAACCATGCTAAGTGCAAGGTCCTACACCTGGGTCGGAGCAATCCCAGGCACAGCTACAGGTTGGGTAAAGAGATTCAGAGCAGCCCTGCAGAGAAGGACTTGGGGGTGTTGGTCGATGAGAAAATGAACATGAGCCAGCTCAGTGTGCGCTCGCTGCAATGAAAGCCAACCATATCCTGGGCTGCATCAAAAGGAGCATGACCAGCAGGTCAAAGGAGGTGATCCTGCCCCTCTACTCTGTTCTCGTGGGCTGTTCAGTCTGGAGAATAGAAGGCTGCGTGGAGACCTCATAGGAGCCTTCCAGTATCTGAAGGGGGCCTATAGGAATGCTGAGGAGGAACTATTCATTAGACACCGTAGTGATAGGACAAAGGGTAATGTGTTAAAACTTAAACAGATGAAGTTTAGATTGGATATAAGGAAGAAATTCTTTCCTGTGAGGGTGGTGAGGTACTGGAATGGGTTGCCCAGGGAGGTTGTGAATGCTCCATCCCTGGCAGTGTTCAAGGCCAGGTTGGATGAAGCCTTGGGTGACATGGTGGAGTGTGAGGTGTCCCTGCCAATGGCATGGTATTTGGAACTAGAGGATCTTAAGGTCCTTTCCGACCCTAAATATTCTATGATTCTATATAGCTGGATACATTTCTAATAGTACTCTTCACCAGGGATTTTGTATAGTCACCTCTGATCACAAAATTGGAAGGCAATCCTGCAAGACAGCATAACCGTATTCCTGAAAAAGCTTAGTTATGCTTGATTTCTTCTAGCCAAGGGAATTCACTGTGGTAGCGATGTTTAAAAGGCCTTTGCTGTATTTACAGTATGAAGGTCATAGATAAGATGTAATAGATGCTGTGGAATACTTACTTTGAAACTTCAGATGTTTTTGCATGTTCATTGCTTCCAAGGTTGAGAAGCTAGAAACATTTTCTTTTGTCTCTCAGCCTGTGTATTCTTGTGTATTGGATGTTATTGCTCTATATAAACATTTATAATATACTTGTATGAGGTCAACTTGAAATACGCACAGCATTACCTGCAAGACACTAATAAGTCAAAGCAGAAATTGAGAAGGTTTGTTGAAGCAAATGTATCAAATTCAAGTAATGTTTTCGTCTTTCACTGAAAGCATTTTTACTAGCCAGTTGAAGTATTGCTCATTTTTAATAGCCTGTTCACTATAGAACTCCCCAGTTAAGATGTCTTACAAAGAAAAGCCATCAACTATTAGTGGATGGGATTTCATAAATGTGTTAAAAAGACAATAAGAAGACATTAATTCATTTTAATAGTGGCATAAAATGAAATTTATTGATTACAGTTAAAGTTAACTTGAATACATCTTCAACTAGCAAAAAAAGTTATCCATAATTTAATCAGAAACTTACTCCAAAAGCCACAGTGCAAAAGCCACCACTTTTTATTTTGTTATGAATTCGTTTCTTAGTCCAGACATGGAATATTAATTGCCCTTTGAACATAACTTACCTTGTTAATGATCTGCATGCACATATTCTATTCTTTCACTTCCCTTCGTTTCATTTCAGAAGTGACTTTTACATGTCTGAGCTAGAACTGATGGCTTCCTTGATGCAAAAAGTGCAAGCCATAGAGAACCTGGGAGGATTTTATTGTTTTTTCTTTTAATGTTTCTTGCTCCATTCCTGCTTATATGATCCATGAGTGTAAGGCAGTGAATATAAATAAGTTATTTCTATTCCAAGTTTGTCATAACAGTGTTGCCCTTTAGCATAGCTCTCATTCCTTTGGGCAGTGACTTTTCTGGCTGGCATGGTGTCCCCTCCACACTAACCTAACTCACTGAGGTTAAGCCTGTGGTGGCATTGAGAGAGTTCTGCATTTGTATCCACAAGATGTTAACATGTGAAAATGCTCTTACATGTGGCTGTTGATTAGACAGGAACTGAAATCCTATCTGTACTTCACATGGAGCAATGCTGGGTATCTGGGTTGGAACTGCTGGCTCAAAAATGAGTATGTTTTCTCATAGCTTTTGAGCAAGCAGTTTCTCATGACTAGTTGTTTTGGTCAAAACTAAGATAACATTTGTGGCACTGAAAGATTAAAAAGAATAAAATAGAGGATCATATGATGGTTTTATTAAGATCAGCTTTGGATCTTAACAAGGAGGGGTTTGCAGTACTTTTAAAAACACGTGAGTTATTGAAATAACTGTCCTTATTGGCATTTACTTTCATCTGTAATAAGTACTACAATGACAAATGATTTAATAATGACCACAAGGACTGTCTTGTCAAAGGTTTTTGCAGCCATCCATTTAAAAGGCACATCAACTCTAAAATAATTATCACTGCCCACAGCACGCGGGTTGGAACTGGATGATCTTTAAGGTCTCTTCCAACCCAAACATTCTTTGATTCTACAAGCATCTCTCAGCAAAACTTTGAAAACTTACTTGATCCACTATATATATGATATTTTTAATCAAAAGGATAACCCCCCTACATTTTACACTGCAATTTTATGTGAAAAAGAGTAATGTATATGCCACGAAAAACTTGGATGTAAAGAATAAGTTAAATACATTGTTTCTCATATTGTTAGCAGAGATGTTACCTTTTGACCTTCCTTTGAAATTTTTTAGAACATTTGATGCTTCTGATAATAATTTAATATTACTTCACACTGATTAAATGCACTTCATATATCACTGAACAATGAGTAACATTCAAATAAGGCTGTCCACTGAACTGCCTGCAAAAATGATAAAGTAAAAAATTAATCTCCAAAGTAAAGTCAAGCCTGAAATTGAAATCTTTGGTGCATACATTTCGTAATTAGTTCATTCTGCTACATCTAAAATGCAAATACAGTGTTCTTAAAATAATTCAGACCTTCTTGCATGGAGCATTAATGATTTGTTCTAGCATCTGCACCTCTGACTTCAACAGATTCTGGAGTTGCTTGACTTTGCTGTCCTTTTCTTTGTTAAGTTGCTGAATTTTCTTTTTTAAAAGGTTATTTAAGTTAGTTCTCCTTGTCTCTTGCATTGCTCCAATGTTTGTTTCAGTCAGTGGATCCACCTACGTGTCAAAGGAAAAGAATTTCACAGAATATGGGCAGAATCAAGGCATAAGGATATACTTGGAAAAAGTCCCGCCACTGCTGTCATCAGCCACTTGTGCCCTTTTTTTAATGGTCCAGCTGTTCGTAGAACTGTTCTCTAAACTAGAACAGTGAAATTATCCTGTCATGACAGGGGTTGCTGTGGGTTTGTTTTGGTATTTGGCTTTTTTTGCTTGAGTGCATGGTTTTTATCTTGTATTTATATATTGTAGCTTGGCTCATTTTCCCCAAACATTGTACTTGGGACCACAGCAGCATTAAGCAGGTGGAAGCATTTGAGAATGGGCAACAATGTCATTGCCACACTGTCTTACCAGCAATCTTGTGGCAAGTACAATGTTCTGTTTACATTCTGGCAGCAATGATCCTGACTGATAAAGAAATAGGACATATTTGTTGTTGTTTGGCTTTTCTAGGTTTAGTTTGCCTTAATGGAGATTTTCAAGATCAAATTTTGAGCAGGTGTCACCGAATCTCAGATGTCTACGTCATCCTCTGGACCTGGCTGCATTCCTGGTTTATATGAAAGTGCTGATTGGTTGTCAGGCTAAAACCTTGCAAGATGTGGGGAACTGAAGTGTTAAGTCATAAGCAGTATCTTTGTTAAAATAATAAGAGTATAGTAATTTTCTTTCTGTGTCACTTCTAAGACAATAAATTTTTACATTCAGGGGTTATACAGCTGCAAATAAATGATACAACTTTACTGAGCTGAAGGAAAATAAATCTCACATTTTACCCCATTGGACATGGCCACCTTCACATAACAAAAATAAGTCTTCTGAAGTAAATATTAAAATTCAGAGTATGAGTAAAGAAAGTCTTCATTTCACAACATGAAGCAAGAAAAGTAATTACTAAGAGAAATTAGTAATGCTTATAAAACATCAGTGTTTCTGAGGAAACCCATATGTAAGCTGATTAAAGCAGAAGGACAGAAAGCTGACTTCCACTCAGCTACGGTACAAATGTGTTATCTTAGTTTATGTGTCTGTTTCTTGTTTACACTGGTTGTAAAATCTGCATCTATTTCACAGATGTTCTCCTGCAACTTGACAAAACAGCATTCATGATCCTGGTGGAAAGCTACACACAGTAGGTATAAAAGTTGTATATTAAATATGTGTGTGACTCACCTAACATGAGTAAGAGAAAAGGTTAAGGATACCAGCAGAGTACAGGCACAGCAGAATATTAGAACAAAAATACTTTACAGAGATGGATAAAATATAGATTCAGATCTCACAATGTACATCTCGAATAATCCTGTAATTTTGCCAGTATTTCAGAATTAGTTGTAAGGTCTGGGTCTTCAGATATGGAGGAAAAAATCTTCAGTCATAAACACATCTTAAAAGTTCAGAAAGTGTTCTGGAGAATGTAAAGTTGGGATGAGTCAGATGAGTGTTCAAAATCATCACACTTCCTCAGAAAAGTAAGATTCATACTAATTTTTATGCAGTAATACAAACTTATTTTTGTCAATACTCTTGCGATGTTTTGCAACTAACCTTTTACAATGGAAACAAAATACTGTCTAAAGACAACTGTTCGTATCTCTGTGTTTGTAGCTGGTTGTAGAAGTAGACGGCAGGTACATTTGGGGCCACTTTATCCATGGATGAATGTTCTACTTTTGAAGAAGAAAAAAATAAGGAGTTGGAGGAAGAAACAGAAGAAAACAGTGACAATATGGAAAACTGTTTAGATCATTATTTGTAAGTAATCTGGAGCTGTCACACTATCAGCTTTGATCCATAAATTTTAGCATAAAAATGAAAGATATATAAAATTAAAGATTTTATTAAAGTAAGGCCTTTAAAGTAAGGCCAATAGGTATAGATGACATGCTATTGTGGTATTTCTGTAGCAACTCTTCACAAAAACTAGCTTTAATCTAATAAAGCTGATCTTTCAGCTTTATTGGATTCCTAGACTGCCTGTGCAGTTAATACAGTAATTCAGGACAAATCATAATAGGAAGCCTGTTTTGGTGTTTGTAGATTAGCATCCGTAAAAGTAGCCTTGGTGAATCAAAGCCTTGTGGACACTGATGAGACTGCACTACCCAAATGTGCAAACAAGGCATTTTGCTTGTGTCTTGGAAATAACACCTTATGAACAAAAAATAACAGGACCAAGCTGGCATCAGTGTCAAACTGTCTGCAATTTCTCATGCTAAGGCATAATGTTTGTCGAATTTTTGAGAAGGTCTAAATCAAAACTGGCGGAAATAAGGCATGATTTGGCGTCAGGAATGAGAAGGATGAGGATTTGGAAGTTAAAGCAGGAGATGTTTAATCAGAAAGTCAAAACCTGAGTAAGAGTAAAAAGTGCTTTTGAGAGAATGGGTTAAACTCGCACTGAGCACATGTTTTTGCTTTCCTCTTGTGACATCTAGTTTGCTCTAGCTCCTGTCCTGTCAGATGTGTGTCTCTAAGAACTCATAAGCAAAGTTTCAAATTTGGATGGGTGAGTGTCAAAGACCTGCAGTCCTCCTAAGTGCAGCCAAATTTCTCTAGCCTTCTGCACTTTCATATGCTATTTGTCTGTGGCTAAGTGGTAAAACAAGAATACAGTACAAAGTGACCTGAGAAATGTATAAGCTGATCAGAATAAACTGTGAAAAAAACCCTGTAGATGCCGTACCTCTGATTTGGAATTGAAGGATTTTTATTTTGCATAGATTTTTTTTGTTTATTTTCTTGGCCATTAAAACGTTGAATGTGACCCTAAGTATCTGAGTGGGGAAAAGAAAAAAAGGAACAGGAATATTTTAGTATAGAAAAGTAGAAAATAAAAAAGTCTTCCTTACGTAGTAAATATTAGAAGTTTAGAAAAAGTATGTGTTAGAGTGACATTATTATTCTTTCCAGGTTCTTCTGTATTGCAAATTCTAAACTGTTTCCACAGTAGTCACCTCAGACCATTACTTTCATTATAGCATCAAGGTAAGAGTTAAGGATTTTTAAGTAACAGTTACAGCACTAAATGCACAGTTAATCTCTAACAGTTAAAGAAATCACTCTGCTCAATGACATAATTCCCAGAAATCCTCAACCAACCCCATTAATGAAAAATAAAAGTATTATACTTGTTTCGACATCTTACCATGTGAATTCATTGAAATTCATGAAACTACTCTAGTGTGAAAGTCAGCTTTCCCTGAAAACAACTGAATTCTTGTAACAGCAGAGGTATGCATGAGGGCAAGGAAAATCGGTTGGTTGTACAGCTATAGAAAGTAGCTGCATTCACTGCATGGAGCAACAGATGGCGATATTTTCTTAGATGTTAAGAGAGTTAAAGACTCCAAAATAATTATCACACATTGGTAGTTATTTCAATCCAGCATAAAAGGTTTGTTGTTTTTTTTTTTTCCAGAAAGTCAATACATATGTCAGTTAAGGATAAATGTTAATTTTAGAAGCAGATTACACTGTAAAAAACCCTCTTTTACATATCCAGAATTTAAATATGGAAACATCCTAAATCCTTTCCCTGCTAAGGTGACTCTCTGAGTTTAATTACTGCGTGGCCTTTGAGCCCAGAAGATGATATTATGTGAAAGAGTACCAGAAAAAGATGGTCCCCAAGTAACATTGTTAGTACAAAGGGTTTTACTTGTTTGTAAAAGATGCAGCACACAGGTCTGTGAAAGGTGAAGAGGCTCATTTTGCTACTTGCTGAAAAAGGCTTCATAAATTTCCTGTGCACCAACTGCACATGTACTTGGCCTTTGCAAGTGAATGTGAGGTGATAGCTCTTAGCAAAATGAAAGGCCTCGGCCTGACTGCCAAGCCCTCAGAGTGCCCATAGAAACACATGGGAAGCCATGAGACCGTGACTTTCTCCAGTTTTCACTGACAGGTGCCCATGGGAATTGCCATAATTTCTGCTGGCTTGTCCATAAAGCACGCCAACTGGGAGATCAATCTGTTAGCCAGTTTTTCTCTAGTATTTAAAATTAATAAAAAGCAAGCTTCTCCTGTCTCTAACGTAGAGGTTAGTAAATCATACATGGGACTATACCTGCCCCACAGCCAACTGCCTACCAGATCAGAAGCTGCTGAGTTCTAGCTCCTAGAAAAGGAGTATTCACACATTAACATGCTATTAGTGGAGAAAAAAAAATATATAAACACATATGTACAAAAATTAAACCTTAGATGAAATCTTGAGTGTACTATAGAGAGCAAAAAACCTGCCATTAACTGTGGAATACAATTTCACCATTTTACATAAGACATAGATAAGCATTTTCTTTTTCTTTTGCATTTTTTAAGTAATTTGCATAGAAAGTCAAACCATGAAACAGATTCTTGCTTTCTGAAATTATAATACTCCTGATTAGAAAGCGTTGGTGGATTTGATATGATGGATTCCCAAAAGACGAGAATGAAGAATCACTTGAATATGATGAACTTCTAAAAATCACAAGACAATGATAGCTTTATACTTTTTTTTTTAATATTTTCCCATTCAGTTCCCCTTCCTCTGTTTTTTACGTTTTTCTTTATAAATCCAATCCTCCTATTCTATCTCCTTGTCCACAAGTATGCATTATACTTACTTTTCTGATTTAGTTCACACAAGGAACTTAGAAACCTGAGCCATAAAAAGCAGGCACTCTGAAGACTAATGTTTGTATGTAACACTCAATATTTTAAGTTCACATAGCATTTTATCAACCTGAAATTCAGCTGTTTATTCAAACCTCAACCAAAGCTCTCTGCGGGATTTTAAAAAGTGCAACTCAGCAGTTTAAGCTGAGAGACCAGCATATTATAAACCATATCTTCCCAGGCCCTGGTTTTGGGAGTGTGGGAGTCTGACCTGACTGTTAGGACAGAGGTTACATTAGTGGAAAAGTCAGTGGACAACAGCAGACAGCAGTCACATCGGCTGTGGAAGGAGAATGACAACTGAAAGCATTCTGTTGGCTCATGTTTTAAAGGCTCAGTGTAATTAATGCAAACTCTTTTTAGTATTTGTTAGAAAATAAATGAAACTTTATAGATGGTTGTCCAGATGTCATTTATTGTGTTTGAGAAATAATTGGGTTTAATGTCTTAATAGGGCCTCAATTTTCTTCTGTCATTTCCTTACTTTATTGGGCACTATTTCCTACAAAGAATCTTGCAAATGAATTTGAAAAAACGCTAATGTGCTGGTCTAATGACAGATTGCTTTCAAGAGTGATCTCAAGGAGCTTTCTTTCCATCCAGCAAATAAATCATAGTCATTCAATAGTGAACTGTTGAACAGATACGCGAATTGCTCTTTCTTTAAAGCTTTCCCAACATGATATTCTAAGATACAATATAAATAAAAATACTATATTCTTAAAGAGGCTCAGATTAGTATTAATATAATAAACCCAGACACTGTGCCCTTCAAAAACAGAGAAGACATTAGCATGTATGTACCATTTGCCTTTAATCACAGAGACAGACTGAACATGCTCAAAATGCCAATACTTTTATAGATTGCTGTGCAGTTTTCTACTCTTTTACTCTACTTCTTTCCCTTTAGAGATGACATCCACAGCAGCAGTATGACAGAGGATACATTAAATCAGTCAGTGGACCCATGTAAAGAGAAACTCCATCTTTCTGCAGGAACAACACAAAGTAGGTTTCTCAAGCAGAGAAAGGTGTCTGATTCCCACAGCAGCATTCCCTGTGCATTGCCTATTAATCAAAACAAGTCTGCAGTACCAACATTTTGTATGTCGAGGACTATATTTGCAAGTCGTTCTACACATTTTTGGTAAACTAACTTGTCAGCTCATCTTGTGCAGCTATTTTACATAAAAACTAAATCCAAAGAAAACTCAACAGAGTTCACTTTTTTCATACTAATCTATTAATTCTAATAAGAAAATGTTATTGCTTTCCTGAACCCTTTTGAATTCTTATCCTCTCCAAAACAGAACCATGTGCTCTTTTTGTTTTCCTTCTGTAGGATCCAACATCCTTTTGTCTTCATGTCAAATTTTTCTTTTTCAAATATAATGCTCTATGGCTGGTAGTAACAAAAGTACTCAGTTAAGAGCTGGATGTAACTGTATGTATAAACTGTACCACAGCAGAATTGCTGCTGAAGTTACACTGTAGACACAGTTTGTGTGTAGCAAGGCAAGTTTCTGTGTTATAAAATCATTTAGGTAAAACCTAAACATTACGGTCATCACGTCCAACCATTACACAAACATACTGGCGGTGGTTTTTTTTTGAGAAACTGAGTATAGTTGTGCTGCTCTTACAGTTAGTATAAATGGATGTTAATAAAAATACTGAAAAATAGCACTAATAAAAATGTAAAAATGCTTTCTTGCTCACATCAGGCAGAAGCAGCTGTAATTTGTATGTTATCAGGATGCAAAGAATGGTTAAAGTTATTTTTCTCATGTTAATATGGGAAATGATGCCGCCTTTTCCAGCAGTTAAGGACAGTCCAAGTATTCATTGCTCAGAGACCAGGGGGCATTGTTTTGCTGGTAAAAGGTGGTGATTCCTTTGGCATCACTTGGTTTTGCATTTGGGTTTCATTTTCTTCACCTCAGCCAGTGTCTTTATGTCCACCCACAAGGGGTTTTTTTCATTTTTTCCCTTGCAGTTCTCTCCTCCGTCCAGCTTAGTGGGAATAAATGAACAATTGGGGTGACAGCGAGTGGGGGTTAACTGCTGGCTGGGGGCAACCTACAACAATGTATTTTAGTACCGCAGAATAATATAAACCCATCCTACTTACTTATGTCCTCCCCATCCTTTAGACTCGCTTAGATTTACCTCTGAAGTTGTCCTGAAGGAGCAGGTTGCATATTGCAAAACACTAATAATCTTATGGGATTGCCCAGTAACAGACCCAGTTATTGCAAAGGTATCTTTCACAAATTTAAAGTTGTTTCTTGGTGTCTGTCTGTGTCTCATCCATAAAGTCCACCTCCTGATTCCCCATCGTAATCACTGATTTCATATATTTAAAAATAATCTCTTAAATTAGAACTCACAGTGAATTAACTCAGGGATGTCTATCTAAATATTAAGCAACTTCTCAGAACTATGAATTGTCTGATACTTGCAAAACATTAACAAAACATTAGAATGCTAGAGAGAGTATTCAGTATGGCAGCTAAAGCAGGGATAATCACTATAAAAACCATGTCAAGCATTGTGGTGGTTTAAGCCAAATCCGCACAGTTCGCTCACTCACTCCTCCCCTTGCTCCCCCAACTCCCGGAGAGTTAGGAAGGAGCATACAAAGAATGTAGCCCCCACGGATTGAGATAAAAACGGTTTAATAGCTAAGGCATAACACAAATCACTACTGCTACTACTACTACAAATAATAATGATAAAGCAAACAACAAGCGAAGAGAATACAACATCTCACCAGCCACCAACCCATAACTCACTCCACCCTGCCCGGCCGAGCACCGACCGATACCTCCTCCATCCCCCCAGAGCTCCAGCCCTTCTGGGTCTTTCTCAGTTACATCCTGGGCATGACGTGCTATTGTATGGAATACCTCTTTGGCTAGCCTGGGTCAGGTGTCCTGTCTCTCCTTCCTCCCGGCCTCCCCTCCTCCCTGGCAGAGCATGAGCTCAGAAAAGGCTTTGGACAAAAACAAACGTTTGAGCAGTAACTCAAAACATACTTGCTATCAGCAACCGTTCTCAGCCCGAAAGTCAAAACACAGCCCTGCACCAGCTACCAAGAAGGAGAAAAATGACTGCTACTGCTCAAACCATGTCAAGTATGCATGTTTCTCCCTCTTCTTTAAATAGAGAGACAGATATTGAGCTGAGACGAAAAGCATTAGAACATCTAGTTTTGAATATCTACAAGGTGACAAACTCACAGAATTTAACTTCAGTGATAGCCCATGACAGCATCATGGGTTGTGAATGAGCAATGGAAACATTCAGAAGTGAAGTGTGTAGGAAAAGCTGCTGAGGAATTACTGTAACGGACATTGCAGGTAAAAAGACAATCTCAAGCTGTATCAGTTAACTCTTTTTTTGTGTGTGAAATTGCATGCAGATTGTTTTTCATACACCTACAGTATTTTGTTATGGAGCTAAATAAACATTAGATGCTTTAAACAACCTTTAAAAATCCTTTAATTTGATTTTCACTTAGTTACATAAAAATTAACACTATTAGAAAAAATATTAATAATGAATAAATATAATGTTTCTTTTTATATTTTAATAAGCTATTTTTAGTATAATTTTGTCTGTAAAAATAGGTCTAAGAATGAATTGCACTGTATACGTAGATATTACTTTGAAATGTTTGTGAAAAGTTGAAGGGAATATACCTATAAGGCCAGAACTCTACACTATCGAGAACAATGATGTGCCTAATTTGAGAGCATAATTAATGTCACTGTATGTACAAATTGTACTAGTTGCTGCCTAACTGACCATTGCTTTTACAAATTTTTAATTTATGTACACAACTGCAGTCATCGCACAAGTTAATTAAATGCTATTGGAAATCAGACTTAGTGTAAAGGTTATATTGCATAAATACCAGGCTACTTAAAAAGTATTAATTGATCAGCATTCCAGGCAAGATGAGCTACTTTTCAGAGTCAGCTTCTGCAGTGTTTTTATGATATTACTGTTAATAATTTTTATTGCTTACTTGATACATCTGTGAGTTTGTAAAGATTAATTATTCTTAATACCATTAAAATAATTTGAAGGAAAAAAGGGGCTATTGGGATTGTGAATCCATTTTATATATAGTCAATCGAAAGAGTAGGAAAAATGAAATCAAGATTTGAGATTAGCTCAAAGATATAACAAATATATAAAATGTAAAGGAATTTAATGATAAATCCCCAAATATCAATGGGTTTATGGAAAGTTTTGAAATTGAAGTAATGCAATAGATGCCAGGAATTAGACACACAAACATAGGGCTCAGAAGTTAGCAACTTGCTCTCTGCTTCACACAATACTAATTAATTAATTACTCTTAAAACAGCATGAACGGACAGTACTGGGGAGGAGAGACCAGAATTTAAGTTGTCCATCTTTCCTAATACATAACTGCTACATGAAAGAAGAAAAGTCTCTTTTTGGGGTTAGTCTCTTTGTCCTCAATTGTTTTAAACGTGTTTTCACAGAGGGTGATGAAATTTCTGACCAGCTGTGCTGTAGCTGATACTATAAAAGTCTCCTGAGTGTCGGAAAACCAGAATCTGCTCCCCCGACTACTCAACGACTCTTTTGACTGTTAAGGTACCATGTGAAAATAGAGGATGCAAATCACCTGCCATGTTTTTGAGTAAAAGTACTTTTACTCAAAAAAAAAAAGCACTCTCAAATGGTGCTCTGCTGTCTCAAATGGTGCTATGCGGTCTCAAATGGAGTCTGCTGTCCATTTGTGAAAAGCCTGCTCAAATGCACAACACTAGGACCTGCTAGATTTGACCTGGAGATTAGATATTACCTCAGGACTAAAGAAAGCCGAAGGGGAAGTTACTTCCATGCACATAGTGAAGCCTAATTGTAGGGACTTCGGAGGAAAAAAAAAACAGCTGTAAAGAAATACACTGAATTAAAGGAAGGACCTGCAAAGTGAAGTACCCAGTAAAAAGTGTGTCCCTTTCTTAGTTTATGGGTGACTTCCTTAGTTTTCAGTGCCTTCCATTTTCAATCCCTTTTTCATGTACCAGAACAAATATCTCGATGTTGTCTATGATTTCTGTTGAATTGCAGTGACAGCTGCACACCTGAATTCCTCCTGTAACCAAAAATCTCCACTAAAAGTTATTTTCTAACCCACCAAGCAATTTCTGCTCCATAGTGGTTAGATCCATGCCTACCTCATTGTTATTTTTTTTCTTTTTCTTCATTTCTCTTCCAGTTCATAATCAATATTCATTCTTCCTTTGTCCATCTTTAACCAACCTTTACCTTGTTGCAGCTGCATTCTCATTTGCAAATAATCAACACTATTTACTTCTCATAAAAAGGATAAAATTCAATAAAAAGTGATAATAACAGGATGATTACATGGTAGTTATTGCTCTGTAGGTATAGCTGGTAATAGTAAGGATTCTTGACATATCATTCTTTCTTTAAAAACTGCCAATGACACTTCTTTTTTTTATGATTTTCCTAACAAAACCAAATCGATGGGCTAAGAATGTATGCACTTCAGCTAACTTCAATGAGCAGCATAAATGTTAGCATGCTGCTTGAAAATTAATAGAGGGGAAAGAAGATAAAATAGAGGTATGTCTTTCACAAGGCAATGACAATGGAAATAATTGTGATTCACTGTATCAAATATAAATTTTTAAAAAGAGGGAAATCTAGAAAGGGAAAGCCAAAAAAAAAAAAAGTTGAGAAGAAACACATTAAAACCCATGGAGAAAAAAAATAAATCTCTCTTTTCTGTTTTAGAGTGTCAAAAAGTTTGGCATTTGTACTACTTCATTAGTACTGGCATTTGGTACTACTTCAAAGAAAAATGGCAGTGCCATTTTCAAATTGGGAAGTAACATCTTGCATGCTTTGAGTGGGTTTAAGTGTTCTTCTGTGTATTAATAGGCAATAGATCCTACAGATAATAAAAGCACAGGGGCAGTGCATTATTCCATGGAAGAATTTTTTGCTTGTGTTTCAAATGCAAGTTTTCTCACTACCTAAAAGAGCTACTGAGATGCCTTAATATTGTGTATTATTAAATTTTGAATTCTAGCTAATTTTAAAATTCATTTCTCAATTAGATATGAATTCCTGTACTGGGGCTCTTTAAAACTTCAGATTAAATTGATTGTATTAGGATTAATACACTGTACCTTGGTTACTTGAAAGAGTCTCTGTTGTTTGTATGCATTGTTATAGCACAAAGAATATCATTTTAAGATGAGGACATACTGACTTGCCTTGGATTTTCCCTTAAAACATTCTGTCAGAGCTATCTAAGATGTCTGACCAAATCCTGGAATTTGTGTGATTAAGAGAAGATCCAACATTTTTCTTTGGAGTCTATGTAATGCAAATTTGCATTATCATGGTGGTTACTTTTTGGATCCACTAACTTGTGTACTTAAACATTTTTAAATTTTCTTTGTGATAAGCACAATGAGAGGAAAAGCAGATTTGAACAATTGGCTCCTGACACCTCATTTATTTTAAATCTTCAATTTCATTGTTCATACAACAGTATCACCATAGAAATTGTTAAAGTAAAAACATTGTGAGTCAGAAACAAGTATAAAAAAATTTTAGCTCTGATGAAGCTACAGAGAACTTAGAGCTTTTAAATCTGCTTGTGATTTTATTTTTTTTTTTAAATTTCATTAACATAGTAAAGTATGAAATATTAAAATTTTCAATGCTTTGTGTTTGGACATACTATTCTGTGTCACAGAGTTCTAGCCGTAACGTAACTCTCATCGACCAACACTCCCAAGTCCTTCTCTGCAGGGCTGCTCTGAATCTCTTTACCCAACCTGTAGCTGTGCCTGGGATTGCTCCGACCCAGGTGTAGGACCTTGCACTTAGCATGGTTAAACTTCATGAGGTTGGCATCAGCCCACCTCACAAGCCTGTCAAGGTCCCTCTGGATGGCATTCCTTCCCTCCAGCGTATCAACCGAACCATACAGCTTGGTGTCATCGGCAAACTTGCTGAGTGCGCACTCAATTCCATTGTCCATGTCAGCAACAAAGAAGTTGAACAAGACCGGTCCCAACACTGATTCCTGAGGGACACCACTCGTTACTGGTCTCCAGCCAGACATTGAGCCGTTGACCACAACCCTTTGCGTGCGGCCATCCAGCCAGTTCTTTCTCCACCGAGTGCTCCACCTATCAAATTGATGTCTCTCCAATTTAGAGACAAGGATGTCATGTGGGACAGTGTCGAACACTTTGCACTAGTCCAGGTAGATGACATCAACTCCTCTACTCCTGTCCATCAGCTCTGTAGCCCCATCATAGAAGCCCACCAAATTGGCCAGGCAGGATTTTCCCTTAGTGAAGCCATGCTGGCTGTCACCAAGCACCTTGTTGTTTTTCATGTGCCCTAGCATGCCTTCCAGGAGAATCTGCTCCAAGATTTTGCCAGGCACAGAGGTGAGACTGACTGGTCTGTAATTCCCCAGGTCAGCCATTTTCCCCTTGAAAATGGAGGTTACATTTCCCTTTTTCCAGTGATTGGGAACTTCACCTGACTGCCATGATTTTTCAAATATGATGGACAGTGGCTTAGCAACTTCATTCTCCAGCTCCTTCAGGACCCGCAGATGGATTTCATCAGGTCCCATGGACTTGTGTACGTTCAGGTTCTTAAGATGGTCTTGAACCAGATCCTCTCCTACAGTGTGCCTAAGGTCTGCATTCTCACAGTCCCTGCGTCTGCCTTCCAAGCCTTGTTATTTTTCACATCCCTAGACAATTCTAACTGGGCCTTAGCTTTCCTAACCCAGTCCCTAGCTTCCTGGGTAACATCCCTGTATTCTTTGCAGGATGCCTGTCCTTGCTTCCACCTATTATAAGCCTTTTCCTTCCCCTCTAAGTTTGCTCCGCAGGTCCTTATCCATCCAAGGAGGTCTCCTGGCCCTCCTGCTGCACTTCCTTCTAGTCGGGATGCAACACTCCTGAGCTTGTAGCAGGTGATCCTTGAATATCAACCAAGAGTCTTGGGCCCCCCTGCCCTCTAGGGCTATATCCCATGGAACTTTGCTAAGCAGGTTCCTGAAGAGGCCAGAGTCTGCTCTTTTGAAGTCCAGGGCAGTGAGCTTACTGCACGTTCTTCTCACTCTCCTGAGGGTCTCGAATTCGAACATCTCATGATCACTGCAACCAAGGCTGCCCTGGAGCATCACATTTCCAACGAGCCCTTCCCTGTTGGTGGGCACCAGGTCAAGCATGGCACCTCTCCTTGTCAGCTCCTCTGTTTTTTGCAGAAGGAAGTTGTCTTCCACACAATCCATGATTTTGTGCCAGAACAGACCTATTCCAAAATTCCAGTGCTTCCTTACTGAAAGGGTATGTGCTGGAGTGTTGAAATGCGTTGCTAAAATGTTGCCCTTTATGTGAAGTAAGCAAGAAAGTGTGGTTCGTGTGTCACTGTGGACATGGGGTCATTAGCAAGCTGTGACTTGGTGGTAGGGAAGCACATGTAATGCTGACATTATTCAGTTTTTATTTTCTTGTTCTTTTTGCCTTTGTACTAAGCACAATATAGCCAGAATAACCAAAACAGATGGACAGTAAAGTGATTGTTTTGGAGGTAAGTACAACGGTTCCTTTTTTAAGATAATTAAGAATAATTCAGGTTCATGTATATCAGAGAAATACAGCATCCTGAGGCCATTCACACAGGTGAAGAACAAAATAGCTGAATAGATTTATGGAGAGTACAAAAAAGAAAAGGTAACTTTTCTCCATTGTTAAAGGTCCTTGCTGTTGTCAATTCTTCAGCAGTTTCCTAGGCAGGTTTAATAATTTCCAGAATTTCCTAGTATTTTACAAAGTAATTTCAGATTCGTCAAAGACCATCTTCATCTAAAAAACTAAGATGCATGACCTAAACAAAATCCACTCTCAAGGCCCCTCGATTGTTTCAGAAAACATTACTGAAGGCATATATCAAAAGGCAGTCTTATATTCTAGTCCTAATCTTTAATATATATATATTTTTTTTTGCTACAAAGAATTATAGAAATATTTTTTCTTGTTATTAACCAAACAATTATAAAGCCTTAGAAAGAAAAGAAGACTTTGACTCTACCGGATTAAAAAAGAAATGGTTTTCTGTAACTTTAATTTAGATGGGTTTCAGTAAAAACCTCACAAAGGTTGTTTACCCAGATTTTCTCCTCTAATCCTGTAAGATTTCAGTGGTTCACCTTCCTGATCTTCCAGCAGTAACAGTTCAGACTTGACAATATTTGCATTCCTATATACAGTTGAGTTTTAGTACAAAGACCTATTTTAGACATCTAGAGAGAGGGGCATTTTTCACATCTTACTGTTTTTTCATCATGGGCCATTCTGCAATGTTAACACCTACTTTTGTGGTATTTTTAAAAAATTATTATTGTTATTATCATTAATAATCATGTCTCTGATATAAGTATAATAGCTCAAACTTTTATTTAAATTGTGATTTATTAACATCTTATATATGAGCAAAAATGAAATGGAGTATAGGTAGTTTTAAGTAAAGTAGTGAGATCAGGATAAATTCTGATCTAGCATGTTATAAACTTTGTCTTTGCTTCCCTGAAAAAATAAGAGAAGCAAGAATGGAAAGAGGGGAAATAAAATTCACTGTTATCCTTAATGTTGTGAGGCATTCAGGATAACATCATAGCTGATTCTTTGCGTACATTCTAAGAAAGCTCTAAGGGATCTGAGTTTCCTGTGGAGAACGTTCTGGCTGAATGGTAGGTATGCGCTGAGCATCCTTCCACCTCTGTGCAGCATAGAAAGAAAAGATAGGGTTGAAACTGCTCTTGTGTTAGATGTCTGGCCTGTGTGTATGTAGCTGCCCCTGGGAATGGAAGAGCAAGGAGTAATGATTGCTTTTCCTGAGGGGAAACTCTGAGGTCTTTCTCATCTACCCTATGTTCATCTTTATGTAATTCTTAGGAAAGTAATATACCTGAGTCCTTTATTTGCTTGTCAGTTTGGATTGAAATTATCCATCAGATCTGACAGATGTTATGAGAAGGATCAACAGACAGAAAACCAAACCTACTGCTCTTGCATAAGCCTGATTTACATAGCTAGTGAGGCTGATTTTCTGATAATTGTCATTTGTAAGAGTAAGAGCTTTAAGCAGTGGGTACATGTTAACAAGATGGCTTAATATTCTCCTAACTGCCTTGCAGAAGTGCGTAATACAGAAAGGTAAATGTAATAATAGTATTAAAATAATTGCAGATATATTCTTTCTTCACTTTCAAATATTTTTGTACTTCTGTATTATTTCAGGAACTTCTTTCAGATAAATTCAATTATTTTTCACTCTTCCTCTTTTTAAAAGGTATTTTCCGTAATAGTTGTAATTATATTAACTGATTTGTATATATCTATCAGACTAAAACCTGATAAGTATAAATAAATTTATTAGTATAAATCCATGTGGAGTCATAATAAATATGAGTTCTAGAAATACTGTATGTATTTTATGACACATTTGGAAAAAAGGCAAATCTATTAATCTAGGAAAAAAAAAGAGTTTTTGACTGATATAGATACCACAAAACTCAAAAGGAGAAAGCTACATGGTTGACAACAAAAAGCATTCCATAATGCAGTTATTTGTATATTAGTTTCTTTTGTTGTAGAGTATTATGTTGTATAGGTATTTTCGCAATTCCAAATATCTTCATACAGTTCAGCATTCAGGCATATGCAAGCTCTGACCTGGAGAAGATTTTGTGCCATATGAAGCTCTGCCCATATGGATTTTGACAAAAGGGATACCTTAACAGTCACTGTAAGAATAGCACTGTCTATGTTGAGGAAACAAACTATTAAAAAATGAATTAAATGACACATTTTCACACATGTAGTGTAATGTTTGGGCTTGGTGAAAATAAGAATAGAATTCACAGGAGTCTTCATATATACCTGAAGTAACTCAAGGCATCTGGCAGGCACTTAAAGTGTAGAAGGAGAAAACTCAGTGTGGAAACCCCCAGCAGTTTAAAATATATAGTTAAATATAGCTGTGTTTAATACTGCATGCCAGAATGGTTGCCATGTAATAGGTACTCTCCTAGGATAATATTAAATAGAGAAAGCACAGACAACATAAAAAGAAAAAGTAAATTGGGGTTATTTTCAAGCAATCCCTTATCCAAAAATATTTCTTTGAATAGCGGGAAAAGGCTCGTTGTTGGGGAACGAGACAGAAGTTAACCACAATTTGGAAAGAAAATAGCATACACTGGTTTTGCTTTAACATCTATACAATAGTTTTGTACATATGAAACCTTGGACTAACTCAGATACGAATATGATGAATAGGTTATTTGTTCCTTTTATGCAGTCTGAAGAGAATATATCTGCATTTACTAGAGCTTTGTATTCCTGAATGCTTCTTTCTAGTTTTGCCTTACAAGTCACTTCTTTCAGTATTTCAGGCTCAATAACCTGAAAGATATTATATTTATTGTAGGGAAGTGGATAAGAGCCCTTAAAGTTGCTACACTGGCTCACACAAGGATCCCTATCCAGCCTGTGGTAGTGAAAGCTATGGAGGATGGACTAAAAATCTCAGGAACAAATGAAACTCCTTGCAAATATACAGAATAGAGAGGCATTTATTTATAGAATTACAGAATGATTAGGGGTGGAAAGGACCTTAAGATCATCCAGTTCTAACCCCCTGTCATGTGCAGGGACACCTTCCACTAGATCAGGTTGCTCAAATGTTGACATAGGAGTCACAGACAACGTGGAGACAATCAATGTGATCAAGCGATTGCCAAAGTTTATTCAGATACAGTGCTCCTTTTATACCCTTACACCCTTAGGTTTCTTATGTAACAGCCTTAGATACTGAGCTCTAATTGGTTAGCCTAGAGGTTACTATTGTTTACAGAGCTAATGTTTACAACTTGTTATAATTGTGATTAAGTACCTTACTCTAAAAATACAGTGGGAAACTACAACCTTGGCAGAGATCATTCTGTGCACGTTTTCAGTGGAAAATTACAGAGGCCTAACAAGACAATTGACCTTGCTTATGCCTGCCAAAAATCTTCTTACTTTACAGTAACAAGGCTCAGGGTATCGGGATCGCTCACCACGTGGCCTTGGCTCTTTAAGAATTCCCACACTCAAAGTCCTGTCCAGCCTGGCCTTGAACACTGCCAGTGATGGGGCACCCACAGCTTCGTGGAGCAGCCTGTTCTAGTGCCTCATCACAATTTCAATACACTTTGTGTGAACCTTCTACCACATATGAAATATTTTTCATGTTATTCAAGAACTTTATCAGATACTTTGATTTTTAAAGACTCCATTGATGTACTGAACAGATAAATTCAACTGATGGTATATTACATTATCTGTGAAGGCATTAGCAAGATACTCAAATATACATTCAATTTAGACATAAATATGTTTTGACTGATTAGAACTCAAGAACCTTTACGGAGTTGTAAAAATAGTCATATAGACATGTGCATGAATAATTACATACAGGACAATAAAACAGGCCTTATGGTTTCAGTGCTAATAACTCCTTATGGTAACTGTCAAAACAGTGGGGGACTGTTGACTTTAGAGGACTTCAAAATTTAAAAATTAATTTTCATCTTTATGGATAAGCAGTCAATATTTTAGCACCTGGTCATGCAAAGGGTATGCAATCAGATCTGGAGATAACACATATGTAGTAGAACTGAGGAGGATCTTTTTTCCCTTTGGAAACATTTTAATCAAAACTGTATTGAAATTACATGGATTATAAAAAACAAGCCAACAACTGGTGCTAATAACCTTAATACTATGTAGCTTGTTGATGTGTTATGTAGCTTGTTGATGGTGTTGACATAACGAAATAAGGCCCAAATGAAGATAACAAGTATTGCTTCAAGATCAGACTGGAAAGATCATCTAAACATATGTTGTACAGCATAAACTGTGCATAGTACATATTTCTATTTTGAATATGGAAGATACAGGAAAAACAGTAATTTTTTTAAATGAGCATCGTGGCAGGAATAGCTATTTTCTTCAGTATAAGATGTGTAAAGTTTTAGCCATGAAATATAAAGGCAAAATAAAATATCTTAATTATAAGAAAGCAGTATTTGCACCATCTGTTGGCCATGACCAGCTCCTGTATCAGCTTCCTGAATATCACAGAGAAAGATGCCGTTGGCTAAGCATATGTACCTTAGTTTTTTTATTTGGTTAAATATATTATATGAAAGGTTAAATGAGACTTTAAATAGCAACATTTTATGTAAAACAGTTACAAAAATTTAGAAATTATTTTATATTGTGGGATTCATCCACATGATCCATAAAATAAGGCTGTGATAAATTGAAGTTGCCTGCTAGATGAAAATAAAATTGAACAATCCAGTCACAACTCTTTTTCCACCTGGTAGATCAAATCTAGCCCTCAACAGCTCTCAAGGGTTGGTGAGTTCCCGTAGGAAGCAGCTATGACTTCGCTGGCCAAGATACGATATATGCGCCACATCCAATGAAGTGGAACAAGAAGAAATACTTGTAGCTCTAGTCCTCCTGTGTAAATCAAGAGAATTCTCAAGGTTGTCATCTTTCCTGATATGTTGACCACCTCTGTTGTTTTACACTGTCAGACATGTAAATTGCTTATATTTGTTTCTTCTGAGGATTTTTGAGGGTCCAGAATGATATGTATGTGTGTTTGACACAATTCATTTGTTTACCTTCATTTAACAGTTCATGTCTAATGCCTTTTAATAATTACTGAAAACTATTACAGAGCAACTTTTTATTCTTTATGTAAATAAATACACGCATGTGTGTTCAGACAAAGGGTTCAAGTGTTCTCTGCTTATCCCTTTTTTGAATATGTTCCATTGGCACTGGGGGGTAAGACATGATGTTGCAAGATTGTGATGAGCTATTTCTGAAGTTTGTTAAATAATGAGTTAGGTCACTTTGCACGCCTGAATGAACTAAGCCAGAAAATCTAAACTAGTAAAAAAGAATTGACGTTAATATATTATTTAAAAAGATTTATTTTTAAAAACTTTAGATGTCTCTGTCTACACTGGTAGTTCCTGGCACACACAGGAATATCCTCAATGATTTCTGCTAATCCTGTGGTCCATGGATCACATCCAAAACATGCATTTTTTTAACTTTTTTAATCCGGACTCTCATTAACAACTGTAAGAGGTCTGTGCAAGACTGAGGGCCTCAATTGAGAGTCTGCAGCATGAGGTAATACAGCACTTCTTTTACTAGAGTCTGTTCTGCTCTGTCATTATGCACTACTTTTTAATTTAAGATCTATTTTAAGTTGCTATACCAGAATGAATAATGATTAACTCCATGTTTTCTTTATCTGCTAGAC
The DNA here is from genome assembly GCF_012275295.1 of Melopsittacus undulatus. NCBI lineage: Eukaryota > Metazoa > Chordata > Aves > Psittaciformes > Psittaculidae > Melopsittacus > Melopsittacus undulatus. The sequence continues at coordinate 22,947,818 of NC_047534.1, forward strand.
AACTGCACCTTCCAGCTAAATGCACAACAGCCTGCAAAAACTCCTAATACACCAGAAAGTGAACTGCACAAATCATTGGATGAAATAGAGAGCGGTATGGTTCTGTTTGTTTCTTCAGAAGAATCTTTTATGAGCAGAGAAGGTAATTAATCAGATGTATCCTTTTACAAAAATTGAACAAGTTGCCAAGTCTTGCCAGATGGCCAGTGCCTCTTATTGAGAAAGAATGGACTTAACTGAGGGTAAAATCCAAGCCGTTTTGAAGCCAGGACTTTGTCTAATTTAAAATATCAATAAGACCAATCCACTTTTGTATAAAGCTCTAATTTTTTTAACAAACTCAGTTTTAAATTATAATTTGGTTTAAACCAATTAACTCTCCAGTTTTAATTTGATCTTTCTGTTTTCCTGTACTGCTAATATCCAAGATTGACATTTGCATGATAAAATATCCTTATTGCAAGCAGGTTTTTGGGTTTTGGCTGATGGTTTCTAAATTCCTAAATTTATATTGTCTTCAGCTGGATTGTCAAAGATTACAGATGAAGGAAGCTGTTCACTCTATGATGCTTTAGCTGTTGAAAGGCAATACCACCATTCATCATTTGGATATTCTTGAATTATATTGCAATTTAACTTAATGGAAAAATAATGAGAAACCGAGTGGGAGCAAAGAATGCATGCTCATCATCTAAAATAAAAAATAAACAGCATAGGAATTAAGTAGTAAGGGATACAAAAAATACAACAGATTTCATTGATGTCTTATTGTCTAATAAAATGAGGTATAGTCCATTCAACCGATATTCCTGTGGAAATTGGCATCACCAATCATATTTCAAAGGAGCACTGTGAATGAGATTTACCAGAAAAGAAGAGTGACTTAATAACTGCATGTGAGGATCACAGGCAGACTTTCCCCCTCATTTATTCAAGATTGAACATAATAACCAAGAAAAACTGATGTAGCTAACCGCTTCTGACTTCTGTAAATTGATATGGGATGGAGCTGTCATCTCCTAATCAGATTAAGTCCTTTCTTTAAACCATTTTTAATCCAAGTTCTACCACGAGGTTCTACTTTAGGGAAAAATAAACTGCTTGTTGTTCAGCTACTAGACATTATTGATTTAATAAGATGATCAAAAGATAATATTCCACTGGTAACCAAAAGTTTTAATTGTAGTATGTATTTTGCGAACACCTTTTCACTTGCCCTGTGCAAGTCATATTTTGATCCTGTCAATATTTTGGATACTGTAAGTGAAACAGGAACCAATCTAGATTGCTTTAAACCCGAATTTAATATTATAGCATGCTTGTTATTTTGAACCTGGGTGATACAGGGAAACTTAGAACATAGTCATTAATAAAAAAAGACACACAGATAGATGGAAAGGTAATTTTTTCTAGGTGCTTTGTAAGGTAGCCCTTGACTGCATATGCAGTTGAAAGATCTCATACTAGGAAACAAGGGAAATACAGCAGCAGAACTTACCAACAGTCAAGAAAGTAGACTGACCTTTACTATGGTCAGAAACTTCACAGAATTCCACATTGCACTCAGACCCAATTCAAAAATTTCCACTTATCTTGAATTATCAGGGATAGTTCTCAATTATCATTTAGGTTACTAACGCAAATGAGTTCATTTACATTCCTGGTGCATTACAGATGTCAGCATTTTTCTTTATTTACTGCTCCATACTTCAATTTAAGGGCTTACACTTTTATAACTCCTTGGATTTTCAACACCTATAGATTATAGTATTATAGTCCCCCTTATGCTAACTTAAATCTACTTAATATCCAAATAATGCTTGAATTCTAAAACCTGATTATCCCTTCCACTTCTGCAATGGATGAAATGATGTTCCCCTTTCAAAAGGTGATGAAAGAGCAGCAGCAATAATCTGAGCCTTTTTAGGATTCCACCAGAGCTCTGTGGAGTCAGAGGTCACCAAGATTTTGAAAATACTGGGCAATATTAGAACAAAACATGTGAAAGTGTTTTAATGTAGTCTAAAATGTTTAAACTGCAAGTCATGTCATTTGCTACGTGGATCTCCTGTGGTCCTTCTGTTGTAGCTGTTCTGCTGAGGTGATTAGTCTTTGAGAAAGGTATGAGTGATCTCCTAGGAAAAAGATGCTCCACTGAGTTGTCTGAGTTGACAGGGAAGGGCCAAACAACACTGAATGCCTTCCCTCCTAAACTGGGACTACTTTTTGATGACATTTGGGACCCAGAGCAATAACCTCTTTTGCTTTTCTTTTCAAACACTTTGCATGTGAGAATAAAACAATCTAGAAATTCCAAAAGCCAATTTGAACTGTTGTAATCTTATTTAAAATGATCAGCAGACATGCTACCAGTCTGAAATTCTGATTAATTTCCTTTAAATTCTATAGCAGCTTTTAGTTTGCAGTCTGTAAGCTAAAACTGGATAGTTTATGTTAATATGTATTCTTGATATTTTCTTTCATCTTGTTATATCTTTATTTATATCATTCTACATACTGTTGGATGGAATGCAAGCTCACGGCATATAATACATGCAACTCTTTACAAACTTCTATTTAAAAATGTACACATTTTAATTGTTATTCCATCATCCAAAAGCAGCAAGATCCAGATGTCACAGATACTGTTGTTTCTCCTCCAGAGAAATACAACCATGTATTTTGATATAGATATTTTACAGAAAATCTAGAAAATATATGTGGCTACTATTTTCTTTTTTTAGGTAAAAATTATTTATTCCATCACTGTGGCACATCAGCAGTAAATTTATACAGTTCATTGCTATACTTTTTTACTTTAAATTAATACAGAATATATCTCTAACAGAATTCAGAAACAGCAATTTAACATGTTTGAAATTTACCCTAGAATAAATACAATAGTTCTCCTGATAATCAAATGTTTTTATTTGACTTCATTAGAAATATATTTTCCATTCTATAAAGGCAACAGATGCTTTAAAATTTTTACATGATAACATTTATTCATTTTTTTCTACAGACTCAAGTGAATCTAGAAGAAAATTCACTGACACTGTTTTAGAATTAAATTCATTCAGTACTAAATTAATTGTGCTCATGTTCTAGGAACCTTTATCATCTAATCTGTGATTGTGACTTCAAGGGACTAATGCCACTTGTAATATGTTTATTTTAATGAGGTATAGGCTGCTTTCTCTTCAGTAGAAATTAAGCAATAAAACTGTCAAAACAAATACAACCCAAGAGCCAAAGAAGTTCTCCAAATAAGTGAGTAAAGGAGTCTGGCATCTATTTTTTCAGATGTGTATGTGAAACTTAAGATGCACAAGAAACTTGTTTTTAATGCTCTAGCTCATTTTAAAAACATGTAAATAGGGAGTCACAGTGAGTTAGGATTAACAATCAAATCAAAACCTGGCTGTTACTAGCTAATTGCTCTTCCCTCATTTTCCCACCTCATCTGCAAGTAAATTGCAGGCCTGCTGAATGGGTCTCATTTAGACAGAACACTCACTTACAAATCTCATCTACTCTCTTTCTCTAGATAATTTTTTCCATAATGCTGTTTTCCAGTACAATTGCACTAGGCTAATATTTTGAGTATAAATGAAATCCCCAAATTCTCTCTCCCTCCCCATGACACCAGCAGTGGTAATTCTGCAGAAAGGCAAGTAAGTATCTTTCATTTCTAAAGTCATAAAAGTCATCCCAGCTGCATGAAATAATTCTTCCCTTTCTCCTACCATGGTGAGGAAGAAACATCTGTTGGTTCTCCTCATTGAGTTCCTCCAGTTTCATTAAATTTTCTGTTAATACTCTGAAATAAACAAACAAAAAGAGTAGAAATGTTTGTTGTGCCCAGTCCTACAGTAACCTCATGGTTATGGGATATGTAACTGCCAAAACATCTAGTATATTATTATAGAAAAACAATGTTATCATAGTTCAATATTTAACCAAAAAGTTGCTTTAACTGAAGTCTGAATAATGAGATATCTATAGTGAAATAAACAAATTGAAAGGCAGTTTTGTATTCATTCTTAAGTGAATACTTATCAATTTACACATTATTCCCTTATAAATGCTTTGATTTCTGCATGTGGAAATATTCCCGGTGGTTAAACCTTATATGGTTAAACCTTGACTTGGGAGCACGTTTGTCAGCTCCTATAATTTTCTAATAAACAAAGTAATTTCTGGAAGGCATTTAAAAATTTGCATCAGCTATTTGAAAGCCACAAATCAGATTCCAGTATTTTTTAGGTGCATGAAAATCTGTGCTTTTATTAAACTTGAAAGTTACCAACATCTCTGAGCTTGACAGCATCCCACGGAAGATATATTTCCTGCTGCTACAGAAACATTAAGGTGATCCAAAGGTAAATCAGCAGTGACAGATCAGTGACCATACTGCACACTCAGCATCCTCAAGAGAACTGTGTTTGTCTGCATATCTCATGCTTTTCTTGTCTAAAGAATTTCTTATCCATAATTAACTTGAAGTTTTGATAATCATAAAGTGTTTATTTGCAAGGTGATTTCGAGCAAAATAAAAAAATAGCTTATGCTGTCACTTACCTCCCTTTCTGTGACTGGAGTACAGGTTTAGGCAGAGTAGTATATAAATTGAAGTCTTTGACACTTTAATGTTGTTGTAGCAGCTTTGAAACAAAATACATTGAAATCAATTTTAAAAGAAGCCAAGATATGCATTGTAATATTGTAAAATATGCAAATACAGCTCAGGAGCTTATGGTTTCTCTTATCTCTATAGACTTTGTATGCTTATATTTCTACTGATAGCATAAGTCTATATTTATACATATAAATAAAATTTAAAATTATTCATAATTTTAAAGGGACATTATGCATAGCCTTATGCCATGGCCTTCTTTCTTTGGATTGTTTTATGAAGAGTATGTGTGTGATTACTTACACAGGCAGAAGCTGTTTGACTTCCATACTAAATCATTAGTGGTTTGGGATGGCATGGCCACTGCTTTGTGACAGATTGCTATGTGCATAGCCAAGCAACCAACAGCTTTCCTAGTCTGTGAATAAAGTCTCCCATAATTTTATCAAGCTTAGTATCAGGTTGGAAACATTATTTGTGAGAAAAGTTTGGACAGAAGCAGAAATAGAGTTGGTGGCATTATTATCATCACGTATTTAACAGCTATGAGACAGTCCACTGCATGTATGTGATAGCAACATGAAAACTAGTGTGTTCTCAAAGACTTGGTTTCCATAAAATTGCTAGAGGGTGGCTTTCTGTGTAACTATCAAGCAGGTTCAAACTTGAGAAGGATAAGGGATTTGTTCATTACTGAGGGACTTATCTGGCAAAGTTATGTATCCTTTGTGCACCACAATGAAATTAAGCTCACATGCTTTGCTAAATTGAAGCCTAAGCCTATTATAGCACCTGAGCAAGCAAAAAAGCGTGGCAGAAAGCATGGCAGAAAGCATGGCAGAAAGCATGACAGCTATTATGCACCTTTTTACACCCGCGGAAAAAAAAGGAAAATACAAAAACCAGTACTTTTAAGTAGCTGTAGAAAAACAGAGGTTTGTATATAGTTTACAGAACAGATTTTAAGAGAATTATTTTGCTGCCCTCAGTAAAATGTAGCAAAGGACTGCACATGATTCTACAGGATTTCCTCAGAGAACATTTTGCACTGAGGGACACACAAGTCTTTAACTGTTTTTTTCAGTGTTGATGAGAAAGTGCCTGTACGCTAACACAGGATGAAAGAATTGTTACAGTGAAGAAAAACTGATATGCAATATGAATACAACACAAATGCAGAACCTCTTCCAATTTCTGAGGAAACATTCTATCTTTTCTAGCTAAAACAAAATGTTGAAGCATGATAAGACAGAAACGTTACAAACATCTGTATCTTTAGCCAGCTTGAAACATCAGCTATCTTCACTGGGACAGCTTAAAATTAAGGAAATGTTTAAGTCTCGAAGAATAAGAAGCTAATCCTAGCTGCTTGTGTGTTTTTTTTCAGAACCATAATGGTTAAGCACTTCATAGCTGTTAATGTTGTTAGCAGTCTTGCCCCAAGGCAGATTACTGACTATATGAGGCTTAATAATTCAGTTAGAAACCCACCTTATTGCAATTAGATTCTGCCTGTCATTGGTAGACTATTATATTAAGAACTCAGTCCCCACTAGGACATTAGCCCACTATTTCAGGACTCTCAGAAAACTGCATTTATTACATCATTTTATGAAAGTAGCTTCTGAGTAGCTACTACCTTTTCAATGAGAATACAAGAGATACAAATCAGTATGAACAACTCACCATATGCTATGTTTTGGGGGAGAAATTATACTGTAGGAATCTTTCTGAAGTGACATTTGAGTTTCCCCTAATGGCAGGAATGTGTCTGGTCATTTTGTGCAGCTTTTGCTGACATAGTGGTCTAAGAAGATGGTTGTCTCTGTGCACAAATCATTACAGAGCATAGTAGGTGCGCAATAAGATTTCTAAGGTAGAGACTTTCAGGCACTGTAGCCTGTGCATCTAGAGTGCAAGTTATGCCAGACAGCTCAATCCTCATTTTCAGCAGCTGCAACACAATTGCAGAATAATCTAGGACAGATGTTGCACTTGATAGTGCAGTTTTGCCATGACAGGAATTCTTTAGGTGGTGTTCTCTCCCTACTTCCCCTCCTTCTTGGAGTCTCCAGATCTTTTTGTAACAGACCTGAGACGATGCAGGGTATATCTGAAGAAGGATGGGGTTTGAATATGCCCAAGTGGCATACTATGAATGGGAGTAAAAGCTAAAATGGATACACACCACTGTGGGAATAAGTACGTAAACAAGATACCTTGACAAATTCTTGTTATTTGTAAGTCAGTTCCCTTTCTGAGGGATATTGCTGTGGAAAATCAACAAAAATGCTATGTATTCTTATCCAGCCATTAGAGCACAATTAGTTTGAGCTCTTCCACTCTTACTTAAAAATCCAAACCTTCCCAATGTATTCTCTAGGAAAGAAAGTACTGATCTGAAGATACATTCTATTTTCAGAAGACAGAAAGAAATCTGACATTATCTCCTTTAAGGATTAATCTTACTCTTATTCGTTATTATTAGATCCTGAAAAAAAGTAAAGATAGTGCATTAGATGACTTTAAAGGACCTAAAATACATCAGTAGTTTCTTCTTCAAAGATGAGATTCAAAAAGTTACCATGATCATACCTACAAGAAAAAATGATAGAACACTAAAAAGTTACCAGTTAGAATTTTTACTTTTCTTTCTTCCTTTGATGTAAAAATATCTTTTGAGAGATGAATGTAGACTTAAAAACAGTGAAATTACTTAAAACATATAGCGGAATATTTAACCTTTTGACTTCTGCCCAATGTCCCAGACCTTCTGAAAATGTTCAAGGTGATTTGGTGAAATGAGTTCAAAGCACTAACATCTCATCTGCAATTGGAAGCTGAAAAAGCCCTTTTATTTGAAAAGTTTTTGCCTTCCATTTCCACATTCCTCTTCTTTCTTTTTATGATGTTCCATTCTTCTTCTTTCTTTTTATGATGTTCCATTCTTCCTCCTAAATTCAGTTACTTCTTCCATCTTTCTCACCTTCCAACGTTGAAATTCCTGATGGCACAGCTAGATCACCTATTCTGAGCTGAGTCAATCCTCTTTCTCCTGTAATTCCCAGCAGTGACCAAGGAAATTCTGCTTGCAGAATTGCTGTGTTAGCAAAGGGGTGAGCCTGCTACTAGAATCTTGGAAATTATGAAAGATGAAAAAAAATTAGAGAGAAAAACACTGTCAACACTGCACACAAAAATGGGCTGGCTTTATATCAGTTGTTGCTACCAATACGCATATAAAATATTGAAACTATGCAAAAATGAGATATTAAGAAATTCTCTGAGGTTTATTTGAAGTGTTTTTTGATTAAGAATTTGACATTAAAAAAAAAGTAAGGTCTATAGGGTATTAGACCTTACATTTGTATAACAGTAGTAAACATATTTACGCTGTCTTAATTACAAATGGTAGCTAAAAATCTGCTCAAATACTCCAACAATAGAGGGAAATAAAATTGTAATCTGTTTCCATTCTAATTATTAAAGTATCACAGTTAATGAGCTGAAAGTAGTGTGTTGTGATAATATTTCAGCTAAAATTAGAATTCTCTGGTCTTATTTACTGTCTACATTCAGATGGTTTTGTTTCTTTGCTTTTGGATTTCTTTTAAGTCCTGCCTTTTGAAGTTTACAGGACAAGAGCATAAGGGCTTTATACACTAAATTCAGTGGCTGGAATATCCTAACTAAATAGAGCATAGAGAGGCAATAAAGTACTCTGGTCTACATTACTACTGAATTTACAAATACTTAATGGGGAAACCAAAGATTAATAAGGAGGTTGTTTGACAATAATCAAATACTAATAACGGTGTTGATGATATTTCTTACGAAGTATGTCACCTACAACTGCATTGAATCAGTTATCATAAGCTAGAAAATATACAAATAGATTCAAATATAATTGCTTGAGTTACCATTACAACAGCTTTCATTTTAACATGCTTCAAGACAGTCACATCCTTATAAAAGCTTTCTAGCGTATAATCAATCCCCTTTGGCGTTTGCTTGGATGTACAGAATAGGTTTTAACTCTGACAGCAAAATAATTAAGTAAAAACATCTAAAAGAAAAATATTTTTGAGGATATAGAAAAATGAAAATCTAGACTACTTGTGAAATGAACCAGCTTTGTAGTTCAGCTGGATCCAGTCTTCTTCACTCCCCTCCTCTATGGAGCACTCTGTGTAACCCCCTTCTGGACATGTTATGTAGGTAAAATCTGCAAAGAACATGGGCATTACTGTAAAAACAGCTATGGTTCTTTGTTGTGCACTGACTGCAAAGAGTTTCCAATTAGAATTTCAGCTCATCAAGTCAGTGCCAGCAGGCTTCTGGGTGGTTAAGCCTCCAATTTTAATTGAACTGCTTTTAGCTGGTGATAAAATCTGTCTTTTTAAACAGGCAAACTGCATAGCTCCTGTAGCAAGTTGAATTCAAGTTGGTTTTGCATTCAGGATAATTACATGGAGTTGAATCTAATTGATTTAGTTGAAATGTGTATTTTCTTCTCCAAAGTGCTACAAAATGTAATTCTTTTCTTCAGATTACCCTGTCTTTTTCCATTTACTATTCTCTCCTCTTCCATTTTTCATTTTTGTCATCATGTTTTTCCTTTCAGAATAATTAATATGTAAAGAATAAGACATTAAAAGAGTTCTCTGGTTGAAAATCGAGGATGTTCAGAGTTTCTGTACCTATAGAAAATTCATTTAAAGACTAAGCTCAATTCACATTATCCATTTTGTACTATCAAAACCATTCAGCACTCTGTGAAATTTAGAGAACTATATTGCACTAAATTATAAGGTGGTAATATCAGCAATCACTGGAGTTTTTCCATCCTCCTGTGCTACAAAAGAAGGAAGAATACAAAATGTATTTTCCTATACATTCACCAACTAAAGAATATTTTTAAAACAAGTTCTCTCCAAGAACAGCATGACAGTCCTTAAAGGTATGAAATAATCCTGATATAATAAACCCATCAGCCATGCATAAATAGAAGAATAAGATAATTTGGGGTAGGGAGAAGGGAGTGAAATTGTAAGCAATACATTCTATAAATCTTATCGTATGAATAAAGTTGTGTTAATGAAATTAAATTCTTAATTAAATTCATGTGATGTGATTCAGACAATATGCAACTGGCCACAACTGTATGTGGTGTAATTAGCATTAAGAAATAAGTCTATCCCTATCCAGCAAAATACGTAAGCACAATTATTACTTTGAGTGCTCCAGTCATCTCGGTTATGTTTATTACATTCATAAAGAAAAGAGGAGATGACCAAATGAGTATGTTTTGCTTTCTGTCTGCATCACTGTGCAGGTATGTCTGAGAGCAAAATAATCTGCCTGTTATATCCTGGCTCACTGGTCCAAGGGGTGCCAGTTAGCTACTGGCCTCATTTGCAGCTGATCAAATATGTGGACATGTCATTATTTTTCAGTGATGGTGAGAAAGTAATTATTGATCTTCAGTTGCAAAAGCAATATTCAGAGTAAAAAAGGGAGTTTGAGACACTCAGTGACAAAAGCTAACAAATGCAGCAAAGATTATTCTCTAAAGGTGCACGTTCTTTATTAGAAACACTTTAAAAAACTCAAAATAACCGGCAGTTGAAAATATGACTGATGATCCGTCTTCTAGAAATGTGCTGTAATCTCTATAGGACAGAGGTATTCAGGGGAGGTTCCCTGAATTCATTCTGAATGCACACACCTAGAACTACATGAAAGTCTGTTTTCTTAGAATCCTAGTATCCTTTCCAAGTTTGTATCTCAGGTGATATCAGATCTGCCACTCAGGATTATTGTTACAGCATAAGGATGGTCAAACTGCTTTTAAAATCCCTGTTGCAATGCTGGAGGAAGCCCAGAGTTATGTTGTCTTGTTACAATGAGTAAGAAACAAGAGCAACAAAACACATTGCAAAGTTGGAATATCATGAAAGATTACTAAGCTTTTTCTTGGCTATTTCTCACTTTTTTATGTTTGCCTTCTATTTGCTAACAGTTAGATGTTACTGGAAAAAACATTAACAAACTCTATTACCCTGTGAGGAAAGAAATGGATGCTCTGAAAAGGACAAGGAAGACTTAACAATCAATTTGCAGGCAAACCTTGTCTTACACTTAGCAAAGGAATGCATTTTTATTACTTGGCCAGGTAGTTCAGATTTTCTTTTCTTTGTAAAAACCTTTTTAATAACATTTTAAAATCTTCATTAAAGTTATGAGAATAAAATTAGATTTAATAATTCACATGAGAATTTGAGCGATCTGCATCTATAAGTTTTAAAATCATTATTAAAATTAATACATCTATTCTGACAAAGTGTGTGTTTCTTCTCAGTTCTATGAAAAAAAATCACTTAAAAATTATTTTATCAAAATTATAATGAGTTGATGTTGCAAGTCAGCCTCAATAAATAGTTGTGAATTGTGTATGCTCTAAATTGCATGTACTAAATTATTTCGAGAGATGTCAAAATTAAATAGTGACTGGAAGGTTAGGAAGGAGGTGTTCCCAGTACCGAAGGATATGCATCTGCCTGAGGTACACGTAACAAGTTCCTCCATAGAAATATTCAGAGTTTGGAGCCTGGTCTAGATTCTCCAAACTAGGCCCTGGAGAATCCTATCTTTACTGTACATACAGCAGAAAGAAATAGTTGCACTAGTTCGATTCTCCAAGTAGGTATCTAAACCTAGATGGTACAAGTACCTCCTTACAAGGAATATTTGAAAAGTATTCTTGCAAATCCTGTCTCCTGTGTTCTGAAGTTTAGTACAAAATTTAAATCAGATATTCTAAAATATGTCTTCTGAAAAAGAGAAGGCATTCTAGTTCAAGATTTGAAAACTGCTAGTAAATTAATAAATTAGCATGCATACTGTTATTTACCTTTACTTATTCATAAAGAAAAGAGATTACCAAAAAAGTATATTTTGCGGTTAACAGACTTCTTTGGAAAGTTAAGAAATTCTCCAAAATTATCTGCATCATAATAAAAATGATTTTTAAATTACAGATACAGGGCAAGATCCTTACTAGAGGTAAATTAGAAATGTTCCAATTAAGTCAACTACACTGTGATTTTAAACATTGTAATTGAAAACTAATCTGTTTCTTTTTTCAGGCTAGAATGAGGCTTCTGTATTTTACAGATTCTAGGATCTATTTACCCACATGATTCTGGAAATTCCCTTTTCACCTCAAACTATGACCCATCAGGTGGTTTATGCTTTCAATATTTTGCTGTTCATGCTTTGAGGATTTTTCTGCTAGAATTCCCATATGGCACATTTCCATGACAAAGTCTTATTTCCAAAAGCAGTAAAACCTTATGGTTATGGGGTTTTTTAAATTATTCCAGATGATTTTTAAATTATTATCATAGCATGATTTCTGCACTGAAGCTATCTAGGTATTTATGTTACCATACAGTCCTAGCAACAGGTGCAATCTTGGAAATAACTGTGAATTTGCAAGATGAATGTCCTTGTTTTGTCTGAAGTAATTAAAAGTTTTCTGCAATCCTTAGAATTCTGTTCAGAAAGTCTGCACAAAATCAGTTATTCAGAGGGGAATACACAGATATTTATTTCCAGAATCCATAGCTGCCCCTGTTTTAACCACAATTTTAAAATTCACAGCTACACCAGCCTTGTTCATTACCAGTTTCTTGAAGCAATACAAAGAAACAGCAAAAGATTCTGGATATACATTATTCAGAGAAAAAAAAATTAAAAAGGAAGAAAAATTTTAACAAAGAGTAATAGTGGATCAGGGAGAAAAATTTCTAACCGTTTTCCCTACTGTGTGAAAATACATACTGAAGGAGAACATATCCAAAGGTAAGACTAAACACTAGAATTTGAAACCCAAGACGTACACGTTCCCTATAGTTGTGGATGTTTGGATACACTGACCTATGCTTAGTTTCAAATCACAGCCTATTTTCCAGTTGCAGCTCAGTAGGTTTTATTTATAAATTTTAGCAGAATTGGCTACTCTTGTATTTCTTTAATTATGAATTTCCTCAAAATCATCTATTATCATGAGAAAACAGTTTTCAACATGTAACGTGATATATTCTTTCTAAAGACTGGAGAACTAGAACTTACAGCATATCTCACTACTGCAGATAACATACATTGATTTTCAAAACACAACTGAAATGTGGTAAGGGAATGGCATAATTGGTTTTATGCATTAGGAATAAAATTTTCATGTACTTTAATGTAATTTGCAGGCTTGATAAAGCTATTCCAAATACACAAAAGGCTAGGCTGGAAGCTATGGCTCTTCAGCTTGTCTTATTTAGTATGATTTAAGCAGATAAAACTCAATAGTCATAGACATGTGTTTTAATTTAAATAGTTTTTATCTCATTATTTCAGATTTTGGTTAAATTTTTGAGGGTAGATTAAGAAAAAAAATTAATCAAAAGGGAACAAATAAGAAGTTCTTAAAAGTCACTTTGATTCTTACCATGTTAGATCTCATTATTAAAAGTATTAAAGAGAAATGGTTTTCTACAGAAAAAAGCTAAACTTGATGCCCACAGTGTTCTATTACGTAGATAGCAGCAAGTGGACAACGATACGTCTCTGATCTTCATACTATTATACGATAATTGAAGTTGATGGGGTTATTCTAATGTAACTAAGAAGAGAGTGAAGCCCAGTCTTTTGAACTGTCTATTTAAAAATCATGAATGACAGTGGTTTTAATAAGAGGAGTTTCTGTAATGAAGCATAATTTTGATTATTCTAGAAGGCTGGGCCCTCCAAAAGAAAAAAGATTTCCTGAAATTTCCCAGGCATAAAACATGAAACTTTATATAGACACGACAGGAGGAAATGTGGTTTCTCATTTTGGAGAACTTGTCATCTTGCTGTCTTTTTAGAACAACTGATTTCAAGGAGTTAGGCTGTAGAGATTTGCACTCATTACAGCATAGTTTTATTGGACATAAACTTTTATACTAGGCTGATATAATGGCATGCTACAGATTTCTCTACAGAAAATAGGAGACACCAGTACATATCAATCTCCAAATAAAACTATGTGCGCATTTTTAGAGTCAGTTACTGTCTATCCTGAGGTGTGGGCAGTGAAGACCTTGGCACACTTGTATACACATTCAAAGGTATTCTCCAACTATTTTATTTACATTAGTTAACGTGGTTAAGAGAATGACTCCCATCAGAAAGAGAATGCGAGTGTATCACTTGTTGCCTGTGCAGTTAAATTAGGAAGCTGCTAAATCATAATCTTATAACTTTAATTTTCCTGTGGTTTATTAACTGAATAACAGCATTGTTTAGTGATTTTTTGAAATAACCATACATAATATGTGCTGTTTAATGAATGAAGAACAATGAAATCTATCCTTTGGGTTTTTTTTCACCACATAATTAACTTTTATTTATAGAAGCAATAATATTTAAATCACGAGAAGCAGTAGTGCACTTTCTCTTATGAGCAAGGTTTTTGAAGATAAATCAAAAATTATCAATAAATGCATGTTTTTTATATTGGGGAATAATTTTAATAACTTACTATATGCTATTTATTTATGTTTGCCACATGCCACCCAGATTTACTGCAGGATCTGTAGGCAGTCTTTTCTAGGTTTTCAAAAATACTATATGAGGCAGACTAAATTTGGTTGGTTTCTTTGCCACAAAATTGATTTCCCTGTTTCTTATGTCTTCATTATGTGGTTATTAATCCTAGCTGTAACTAAATTTGGCAAGGATGTAACATATTTCCGTGCTACTGTAGCTGCATAGCTACAATATATATATTCTTCACTATTTAAACTTTTTCTTTTGAGATGGAGTTTTGTACAGCTTAGCTTATAAAACATTAGAACTGCTTTATCAAGTTGACTCTGACTCCAGATACAAAGCATATAATATTTGCAAAGGAAACTTAGATGAGATAAGGTGATGGAAAGCTATGGTGTCATGGACCTAACAACCAAGCAATAGTCAAGTCACGCTTGTAGCATCAGCCTGACTCCTGCCCAAACAGTCTTTTGTACTAGCTGTTACCTTACTGCCCTTGAATAGTAAAGTATTTTAAAATAAGGAAATAATTGTTTATATACAATGAACAAGTAGGAATAGTAAGATCACACATTTGATATTAAGCGTGTACCTACCTAGACGTCAATTTCTAAATGTCTTAAAATCAAGCACAGAATTGGGACTTCTGTCTGAAAAGACTTGCAGATACACTTAATACTTGCACAATAAGTGTAGTTTAAAACCCAGTGAAATAATTGGAGAAAGAGGCATTAATGGTTCATTTGGTTTAGATTTAGTTCCAGAAACAGTTCCACTAAAATCAGTTCATATTGTGTAAAGTGCATGCATATGTCTTTACACAGTCAGCATTTGAGTATGAAGCCCAAATTATGAGTTTAAAAAAATTAGGCTAGTTACTGAACTTTAAAAAAAAAAATATCAGTGTACATCTCAAAATTACTTACAGGGATAAATTCAGGAACAAGGTTAAAATAGAGGAGGCAGTGTAGCCAAGAAGCAAGGTGCTTGGCAGAACTTCTGGTGGATTTTTATTTACACTACTTGACTACTTTGGATGCACTAAATTTATACAAAATCTTAAATCCAAAGAAAAGTCACATTCTATAAGATGCCACAAATAAAAATTATACATTTATCAAGTTCAAGCAGAAACTGAACTCAAACAGAACTGAGCTCCAGCTACTCTGATTTAGTGTCTGATTCCATACCTCTTTAAAGAAATATGAAACATTAATATATTGGCATGTTTAATACTTCTATATGTAACATATTCTTAATAATATTTAATTTGTACAGTAGATTTTATTAAACCAAAGCTAGTTTATTAGTTTTATTAAATTAAAGCTATTGCTTTAAAGGTGCTATTAAAATTTGTTTCTGATAATACATGTAGCTTTTTCTGTAGGGAAAAGAGCGTGCTCTTGGTCCTGGGTACCTACAAGAAGTCAGGAATCTGTACAAATTCCTTCTGATGTTTTTGTTATTTATTTCATGGTAATGATTCCTGTATAGACAGAGATTAGTTTATTTAGCTCCTTTCCATTTCAATCTTAAGACGTTCTGCCATTCTGCAACTTGCAGAAGTGGGCTCAGGAGGAAGACC
Source organism: Melopsittacus undulatus (assembly GCF_012275295.1). Classification (NCBI taxonomy): domain Eukaryota; kingdom Metazoa; phylum Chordata; class Aves; order Psittaciformes; family Psittaculidae; genus Melopsittacus; species Melopsittacus undulatus. The sequence continues at coordinate 22,963,627 of NC_047534.1, forward strand.
ACAAGACATGAAAGATTGTTTTTTTAAGAAAAAAAAAAAAAAGCCTGGTGGGATTCAGACTGGTTTTATATTGATCATAGTACTTGTAAGAGTCTCTATAGTGTGTTAAAAGCTACAACTGTGATTAAGATGACAGGAAATGCACTAGTGTATTTCTGAAACATATCAAGGGACAGTACTAGAGAACACAAGCATATTACATGTAGATACTTTTAAATGTGTCAGGAAATAGTATTTGCTACTCTGATATTTCATTTCTGTAACAGCACACACAAGACGCCAAGAATGCTTAGAGCCACTAAGCTCAATAATGTGACAGCAGTCTTTTTGTTCACAGTCCCTAAAATACAGGATAATGATCATTATAGATTTTTGCCTTATGCTGGCAACTAAAACTCACATGGAAAATACAGCAGAGTGGCCTATGATGATTGTACAGAGAAAGGGGGCTTTTAAAACAAAAAAGAAAGTACTGTTAGGAGCCAACACAAATCCTTTCTTCTTTTTTTTAATTGCTGTGTGGTGAATAGGGGGACTGAACCATGCCCTGCCTCCATCTTGTACAAGACCAATGCAGCATTTAAATGATGCTTCAGTCTTCATTAGTAATTTTTTATTATTGGCATAGGAGCACATCCCAGCTGGTATGAAGGCCCAAGCATGCTGAATGCTAGAATATACAAAAGAAACAACTCCCGAGAGCATCACTTTGGAGTGCGGAAGCCAGGTACGTGCTATAACTTTACTAAAGCAGCTGACCAAATTAGCATGGCTCTCGACCAAGTTGCTATTCTCTCTGCTTCTTATGCCCCTGATCCTTGCCTCAGAGCTGATCTCTCCACACCTTGTACAAGCAGCTCCGCAGGCCTTCCACACTGGGACTGTTGTGCAGCTCAGGACTTTCTGCTCCTTAAATCATGTTTTACTGTAATATCCCTTGCATTTGTTGTTCTATAAACAGCCAGAGCAATCATGGGCCAGGGAGCAGGGTAACTGTTAGCAAAATGATACTCTGACATTCCCCAGAATCTTCTGTTCTCGACCAACATTTTGTTGGACCATTCAACTAAAGGGAATACCCAACAATTTCAGGGAAGTGTCAAAAATGCTGATTTTCTGAGCTGCAGAGACACCCAGGCCGCAACAGCAGGCAGGAAGCCGCCATTTGCTCCCTGTGGAGGTGAAGGAAGGCCTTGCTGCCCTTTCCCCCTCCCTTTAGAGAGGTAAGGAAACGCGTTCCATTTGCCTGGATATTAACCGGCCCTGAAGATTTATTTATTTTAATTACAGGCAAGGGGTTCCCCCTCATTAGGGGCGAGGCCTGCAGCCGCCTCCAGATGGCATCTGCGCACCGCCAACCGCCGCGCTGGGCCGGACCACCCCTCTCCCGCCCCCCCCCCCCCCCCCCCCACCCCCCGCCCGGGTGCGGTGCAGTGAAGGGTGGCTGGTAAACAGGGGAGTTTTAGGTGGGACACAAGGCACAAGTTCTTCCCTGTGAGAGTGCTGAGGCGCTGGCACAGGTTGCCCAGAGAAGCTGTGGCTGCCCCATCCCTGGCAGTACTCAAGGACAGGTTGGACAGGGCTTGGCGCAACCTGGTCTAGTGGAAGGTGTCCGTGCCCATGGCAGGGGGTTGGAACTGGATGAGCTTTAAGGCCCCTTACAACCCAAACCAGTCTGGGATTCTATGGTTCTATATATTTCAGTGGTCTTTTTCTGGCTGGTTAGCTGTTTTTGAAGTCTCTATCATATTTGTCCTGATTGTTCCCAAATGCATAAATACAGCTCCTTTCCTGGGTGGGCACACACTGAAAAATATATATGTTCTTTGGCATGAGCCTTGGGATTTAAGCAAGTACCTCAGTGGGCTGTGAGAGTGCAGAGAGCCATGTACAAGGGCAGGTATACAGCAACTCCTCTGGCCACTTAATAAAGGTTTTACAGTTTAATGACTCCTGTGTTGAAGTCTTCTTGGCCAGAGGATGATATACTTGTAGCTTAATATATGGCTGCACTAAAGCCTCAATGGCTTTGAGTTATTTCAAGTGTGAGTTCATTAGTCCCTTTGCATAAAGTGAAAGGCACAGTATATGTGTTTCTTTCTCAGGTGTTACTTTTGGAGTAACAGGGCTGGAGGGCAGATAGGCTGGGGCACAGGTTGTGCCATCCCTAGCAGTGTTCAAGACCAGATTGACAGTGCTTGGAACAGCCTGGTCTAGGGAAGGGTGTTCCTGCCCATGGCAGGGGGTTGGAACTGTATGAGCTTTACGGTCCCCTCTAACCCAAACCAGCATGGGAATTCTATAATTGGTTGTGGGTTGGCATATTCATTCGTCAAATATTACTGACATTTACTAGTGCACATATTATTTATTCTAGTTATTTATCAGGAGTGACCTACTTCCAAGCAACTATGCCTTTTGTTGTGATGTTTATAGTTGTTATTATTATTGGTGGTGATTCTATGATGTAAGCCTTTCCTGAAAATGATGCATCTAGGGTAGGATATGGCTTCAGTCAGCAAACACAGAACAATTCCATGTAGTTTTGAGCAGGACTGATTAAGAGGCAGAGAGCTCAGGTAGCCATTCTCAATTTATATGATACTCAGGCACTCTGTTTTCTTAATGTGTTTTTTCTATGCTTGTTACAAGTAATAGCCTGCAATTTGTATCCTTTGACTGCTGTCCATTGACTCAGGCATGATCTGGTCTTCTGTTTACAATTTCTAGTGAAGTGAACATATGTGAATAAAAATGGCTAAGTTTCATTGCATTGCTAAAGCTGACAGCAGGTATCATTCTCAAATCGCTCTTTACTCAGTGTGATGAGACCATTTTTCTCTCTCTTTGCCTCTCAGGCACACCAAAGTTATTAACCATATAGTTAGTATTCATAGTATACCTATAGTATAGCTATCTATATAGTATAGTATATAGAGATAGTATATCTATAGTATACCTATAGTATATCTGTCACCTATCACCACTACAGGTAAATAGTATCACCACCACATGACTTCTTTTAAAATCATCCAGCCAAGGAGGTCACTCTTCTTATGATAATAAGATACAAGTGCATCCCCTGATGTTCTTCTCATAAGCCTAATTTAACTGCCTGAGGGGAGGAAGGGAAAGTTTTGTGGGATTAAATTGTTTGAATTTAAGCTTTTTTCTTTGGGGAGGAACAGTCTTCATTGGTAATGAGATAAATTTTAGATTGACCATGAGAAATGACTTACATTTGTTTAAGCTTTCTATTTCTCATGTGTTCAGTCATTTTTCATGTAAATAAACACTGGATCAGATCAACTAGTGAAGTGGAGCATGGCTATTCTGACATCAAAATAGCTGTGCTCAGTAGTGCCAGCTGAACATGTGTCTCTGTATGCTCAAAATCTGCATGTGATTTATTTACAAGTGGAGGACAGGATGGCTTTTTGGTCAGATACAAGATTCATTGTCAAGGAATACAATCTTTTATTTCTGCCCTGGGCTTGACTTATTGTGTAACCTGGAGCAAGCACAAAATTCCCTTACACTTTGTGTACAAATTGAGAACAATTCTTTCCTCCCTCATAAAGGTATTACTAAGTTTAATTCAGTAATGCATAAAATGGGATAGATACTTAGATTAAAATTGGTATGCAAAGTGTCAGAGTATAAAAATAAATAAATTTTAAAGCTGTGGGCTATTTCCTCAGCCAGATTAAGCTGAAATGGTTTCCTTAAACCCCTGAAGGTATGCAGGTTTGTACAAGCTCAAGGTCTGATCCATATGTGTTTCTTGAGAGGTCTTCCTTAGTTCAGCCTAAGCAAGAATATCAGGGTTTGCATATTGGAGATGCTGTGAAGGCTGGAAGGAATTTGTAAATACTACTTATTAATGGTTTCTATATTAAAAGAAGGAAAAATAGTTTGTGTTAAGATTTTTCAAACTAGCAAGGCATTTAAAGCTGAAGGAAATTTGATTCTGCTGGCTGCACATAAGGGAAATAGGTCACCATCAGTACTACTCTGGTGGGCTTTTTTCCTCCCTTGCTTTGATGACACTTTGCAAAGCTTGAGGAGAAAAATTATACACAGCTGCAGTATACTTACTTTATTAAAGAAAGAAAAGAAAATCTATGTGTGTATACTGTAAAGCAAGGGAATAATAAAGCTGAAGAAACACCAGAGTGTCTGCAGGCTACTTGGCTTTGATAAAACAACTCTGCATTGAATTCATAGGTACTGTACTTGCACAATAGAATGTAAAATATCATTTATTTACTGTCTGATGCTGGGTGACCCACTTATTTCTGTCCCATATTAAATGGTGAGGGGGATGAACACTATCTCGAGGTGAATATTTCACTGTTCTCCAAGGATTTTTGTCCTTGTCAAATATTCTGCAGCTTCTCTATATGGCTGAGCTATTCTCACTAGATGTGGTTGAATGAGAAAATTAGTTTTGGCCCATGCTATGTAGACCTTTGAAAGAAAAAGGCCTGAGGGGGAGATTTTATTTAATAACCCGTTACACCCCTGCATAGCAATCAAGTGCTTCAGTGCAGCCAGGAATAGATTTGTGCAGCTGTGAAGGTATTGGTTGGTGTGCTATGGACAGTCCAGTTCAGAGGTAGGCTAACAGCAGCACATTCCTTTAGTCCCAGACTGGCAGAACTGGATGGAGAATCCATACAATGTGGTCAGGGGCCCAGCTATAATCACAAACTGAAGCTGTCTTTACAGTCCTTTATTTTATTTTTTTTCCACCTGTTGCACTTTTATCCATCTCAGGGTAAATAGCTATTGTTCCAGACTCCATATCAAAATGGATGGTTGTAGAGTAGGCATGCCACTCAACAGAGTGTGCATGTTCAACTTCATGCTCCATATATGCACAGGGCACCTGTCTTCCAATTTTATCATAGATTCACAGACTGGCTCGGGTTGGAAGGGACCTTAAAGCTCACCCAGTTCCAACCTCCTGCCACAAGCAGGGATGCGTTTCTCTATATCAGACTGCTCCAAGCCCTGTTCAGCCTGGCCTTGAACACTGCCAGGAATGGGGCAACCACAGCTTCTCTGGGCAACCTGTGCCAGTGTCTCATCACCCTCACAGGGAAGAATTTTTCCCTAATGTCCCTGCTATTTCTTTATATTTGACCTGTCTGTTTCTCTTCAGTCACTGTGACCAACAGAAGGTGTCTGGATGACAGAATAATGGAGATCATTTGCTTCACAGAAATCTGTTGTCTGTTACTAACACAGGCAACTGATACTGCAAACATCAGGTGAACAATGAAAGGGTATGAATGCCCTCCATTTTCATATAGACTTGTGGATTGTGCTGGCATTAGGCATTCAGCAGGCTTTAGCTTTAGGCTATCAGTGTTGGAATACATATAGTAAGAAGATGTGTAAGCAGACATACTGTAGGCAGATATCCACATCCAATAAGGAAAGAATAGGACGGAGAGTAAAATGGAAGCTGCAAGTCTATCCCAGGCAATAATAGAAAAGCATGTAAGCTGTGCTAATTGATACTCTGAGAGAATATAGTTTATTTATCCCCACCTTGTACTGTAGTGGATGACAAATGGTAAGGCTGGTTCTATCCTCCCACCCAAAGGGCTTATATAAATATATCCAAACACTTTGACTCTGAGATCAAGTTTACTTTCCCTCCTCTGTTCTTTATGCTTAGCCTATTTGCAACTCTCTGACATTTTTCTAGGACTTCTATTGTTTCTGTCTCATCAGTAAGATATGAATTTTTCCAGAAATATATGAATTTTCCAACTTGCTAAACATTTTGTTGTATGTTGCTTTCTTTCTCTCAGAAGGATAAGCAGGGTGGAAAGGAAGCTACTACTTTGTCTTTGTGCTTTCTCCTATTTTATGTCATTTTGTTCTGCTAGACAAACTATCTTTGATTTAGTAGAGTTGGAGTATGAGTGTACAATAGATTATCTGTCACTGGATCAAATCAATCATGTTTAACAGTGTATTGACAGAGCATGTAGCAAATATCCTTGACCTGAGGTTGAAAATACCTGTTATTAACATCATGTTGTTCTTGCTACTGCTTGGCATGAACTTTGAGGCAGAATATTCTTTATCAGCTTTTTTTATCTTAATATATATACTCATTTTCTCCCTGAGCCTTTTTAACTAATATGCTGCCTTCTTCATTTGTGAGCACAGAAGAGTCTCAGAGTTCCAAGAGTAAAAGAGAAACTCTTATGTTTAAGTCAAAGTCAGCCTTTAAATATTAAGGGTACACTGAGATTTTCACTGTAGTTAGGCTGCTAGTTAATTGCACAGGCCAGGGTGTTTTACATATTTCTTTGTGGTATATCTAACACTGTATGTTATTGCAGAGGCAGTATGGAATTGGTCTTGTCCATTATGGCAGTTCCTTTGCTCCTTTATTTGTGTCAAGGTTGTATGCTTCAACATTTCTTTCAGTCAACCCTGGACACTTCTAATAGTAGTTCTTAATGCTATAGCTAAATGTTCCTGCTGTTTGTTGTATAGTACAGTACAGTACTAGTACAGTACAGTATTATCAGTACATTAGTAGTTTCTGTTGGAGGAGGAGTGTCTTTTCACTCCTCAGTTTACACTGAGTTTTGGCATTTACTCTGTGCTTCTGCACAAATGAGGGTGCTTAGCTACTTGTAAAAACAGTCTGGAGGTGACAGGGTCAGACCCAGCCATGAGCCTCATCTGTGATGACCAGGTGAGGTATGTGCTCAGTGATATCTTGTTCTCAGTGATCCTACTGTGTAAGTCTCAATTCAGAAATCAGAAGGGTGATTTGAGCATTTAAACAGCCTGGCTGAACTTACCAATACTTAAGTTCAACATGTGTTTAAATTCTGTGCTAAAGTAGGAGCTTATTTTCGGCCTGCATGTGTCTTTACAAAGATGAAATGGTGATGTGTAGGATATAAAGTAATTACTACCAAATGAGAAATAAAAGACTTGGAAAAATATTATTGGTGTACATTGCTGCTTCAGGAAAAATGTATTTGGTAAGCTTCCAGGCAAGCAGCGTCTTTGCTCTAGTTTGGCTTGCAGTTTTTGGACAAATGAAAATATAATCTGCCTGTGAAAAAATGTAACTACATCTTCTTTATCTTGCTTATCAAAACACACATATATTCATGTAAGAATGACTGAACTTCTACCTGGATGGATTTTTTTCATTCTGATTTATTTTGGTTTATGTAAATTCTTTCTCGTATTGTCTCCTGATCTTGGTATCTGAAATGCCTTCTATTTACACAACCAATGATATGTTAATATCTTTCCTGCTTCTTATCTGCCAAATTTAGAGTGTATGTTTTTTGAAGAGGAAGGTAGAATGTTTTCTTCTGTGGACCAGATTGTAAATACATGTTAGTGACAAGGAGAAGGTTATAATTTGCTTTCTACTGGAGTCAGAGGTGAGGTTGTTTGTGTGATTATTAGCTCCTGCACTTCTGTATTTGTTTCTTCTTTTTTTTTTTTTTTTTTTTTTTTACCTGTGCAACAAAGAGAAGCTTGTGGTGTAAAGCTGGGATCGCAGCACTATTGCACAAGTACAGTCTCTCAGTGCCTGGAAACTATGTGACAAGTACTGACTCCTGAAAGGTCTGCACAACATCTGCAGCCTGGCTTCACAGTTTCTATCTCTGTAATGGGCTCAAGATACATGTGCAGCATTTAACATTTTGCTACATAACATAGCGTCTTAGGTTTCTTGAATATTATTGCACTCTGGCCTCTGCATACCTGGATTTGTGACAAATGAAATTCACAGATGATTATGGGTAGCAGAAATTCCTCCATGTTGTGTTTTAATTAGGCTGACATTGTAAGCTGATCTGGAGAAAATTCTGTCTCCAAAATTGTTAATTAGTTTAAACCTCACCGTGAAGGCATAGCCAAGCACTGGAGGCTTGATCTCTGCCATGTGTCCTGCTCCTATTGGCAGTCACGCTCCTGCTCCATTCATTAACAGAAATACTGACACCATTCCCAGTTATCTGCGTGCCATGGCAGGGCAGTTAATCTGGGGGTCGTTGAATGCCTGTCTGTTGAGTAAGCAGATGATGGTTACTGCTGGATCCCCATGTGATGTTTCAGATGACCAGGGCCCAGGCTCCTGCTGCTATGAAAACAGGTGGAAACCCTGAGCTTTCCTCACTGTTTGAAAATGTTGAGATGTGAAATATGTTTTGTTTCCACAGGTACTGCTAAGTAACTGATCTTTTTGAGAATTCCTGCATGCATGCAAAAGGGTAATTATGTAAACCATATTCCTAGAAAAGTTTCAGATGTAATTCTTAGGTGGAATAATATCAGGCAATATTGGTTGATCTATATGTGGACATCTAAGCAACAGATTGTGCTTTAAGAGGACTGTGTATTGGAAAACTGCAGAGTTCCAGCAGATTTATTCCTTGGGATAAAGCCATGGAATTAGGTAATTCTGTATCCTTCTGTGTTTCTTGTGATATAAGTGTTGAGATTCTGTGAGTGGACAAAACTTCAGGGAACTTCAAGCAACATCATTCAAAGACTTCAGATTATTCTTTTTGCCAAAACCTCCTAATGAATGAATGCATTTAAAACAAAATACCCTTTATCATGATAGCCTGTAGTCAAGCATAGAGTAGTTGAACTGAAAAAGCAGGCAAAGAAACTGCATTTTACATACTTTATATTCTTCTCATGGTGAGAATTTGAAGATACTCATCTGTTGATTCCCCTCCCCTTAACTAGATTTGTTGTCTCTATATGTTTGTCACATCCAGATCTGTAGAACTGAAATATGGACCTGGCTCTGTGTGAGAGCTGTGATGGAATTTATAACTCTGTTGCAAAGGTTCATGTTTCTAGATTCCAGACCAGAGACCTATGTCCCCATTTCAGAAAAATCAGCTCACAGGATGCCTACGGTGTGATTTGTGTACCTGTTGTCACTGTGTTCAGCACACATGCAATGCGCTGCTGTATTTTGCTTCTGAGGGAAGCCACTTTAGAAGAAAATGTTTAAAGTTTTTGTTAATACTTTTATCATACTGTAGTTATCGCGATATCATGCTGTCCATCTGTAACTTTGGCACCAGTTGCTATTGTAGGGAGGATGTTATGTTAGGTCACAGATTTGACCCAGAATTTATCTTTTATTTTCCCTGTTAATATTGGAGATAGCCAAGAACTGAAATGTGGGCTGTTGTTTTCTGCTGTTATTTGCTTTTCCCCATTTCTCCTTCATGTGTCACTGATGACCCATTACACTGTTGATTCCCTTGTTGTCCATTCACTAATAATCTCAGCAGGGGCTTTATAAAGAACTCAACCATTTCTTTCAGTAGATTCCATGATTGCCGAACTTTGTGTGTGTGTGTGTGTTTATATGAAGTATTAGGGCATCTCCTTCCCTCCATCTCTTCTAAAATCTGCTTGTTCCTCTAATGACATCATTGTCATATGTCATCACTTCCAGCCACCACTACTGCTCCTTTCAAGAGACCAGAACTCTCTCCTCACCAGTCTATTCTTCAGGACTTGAGTGTGAGTACATGCTCCTTTCCCAATAGCTTCCATACAAGATAGTGTTTAAATACAGCTACTTTCTGTTATTACAAATATTTTGTAGTGGTATGTTTACCATATCTGAAGAAAAAAAAATGTTTAGTAGGTTCGAATGTTATCTGACCTTGGCCCGGTTGAAATGCCATGGGGAAGCACTGTATTAACTTCTAGTGCACAAAATGCTCAATAACATTCCAAAGAAGCAAGGTTGCTAAAAATGTGAATAAATGCTATTCCTTCTCAGACTTAGCCAGAAGGCTACTACTGAAATGCTGCTTCTGAAGTCATCCTTCAGGATTGATGTGGGGGAGGTTTGGATTGTTGGGATATTTTTTATTTGGCTGGGGTTCGTGAATACAGTGGCACTGTACAGGAACTGAAGGAGCAACCATCTGATAATGTTTCCAGATTTTCTATCTGGTTTCTGACCTAGAAAGATTGTGATTTTACCGAGATACTTGTTTTCTTCAAACTTAAGGGTGAGGCTTATTTCTGTGTTTTCTTTCATTTCATGTTTACAGATCTGCTTTCAGATATGTTCTGGTTCAGCCATAGCTAAGTTAGGGCAAGTTTTAAGTTTAAAAATCAGGCAAAGCAAAGCTTCGGATACAATGGATTTTCCTGTTTCTAACTGCTTGCCTTTAAATATCTTTGCCTGAATGTCTGGTTGCTACAGAGTATTACAAGGGAGATGTAAACTGTGCTAATAGAGTGTAACATCTGTGAAGTTTTTCACTTTAGTCACAGCTATAAAGAAGGTTAAATGGAAAGTCTTTCTAGCTGTGCATGGGACAGGGAGAGACACAGTGAATGTGTTGAGCAAAAGGAGCCACAGCACAGGTAAAGAGACGAGAGTAACTCAGTGTACTTCCATGAATGCATGGCTATGTTGCCTGATAAAACATTTCCATAAAGTCCAGAGAAGCTCATATGAGATCGTCATTGCCATCTTCACACTCCCAGACACTTAGCATGTCTCATTGTTTCAAGCACCTGTGGTAGGCTTGGTGGTTTTATTTTGTGGTGTTTGATGTTACTCTTTTGTTATGGTAGAATATTCTTCACAATTAACAACTGTTGATTTTTTCCAAGTGTGCTGGTGAAAACCAGTTGATTACAGGGAAGCAATCTGGGCTGCAGTTCCTGGCATAAGGTCTAGTGGAGAGGAGATGTGAAAAGATGAGAGAAGGCTTTGGGGTCTTTTCTTTCCCTGTGGTGGTTAAACACCAAGGCTTTCAACAACTTCAGTTCCAGCTGGGTCACTGGGACTCTGAACTATGTACTTCAGCATAGCTTATGGATTTTAAACCTGTCACATTGTACTTTTATTACAGATATGATCCTGCACTTGCAAGCTGTTTTCTTGATCTTTTGCCAGCAAGGCTTTTGTAGCAGTCCTTGCAAGATATACTGTGGCAGTTCCCTTTTATAATAGCTATCATTAACACCTCTTTGGCATCTGTAAGAGTTTCTTCTTCGCTGGAGATCGGAGAGTTGATTAAGCAGCCTTTTGCTGTCCGCAGGCAATTTCTCAGATTTCCACCTTATTTCAAATATACCTTTCTAGCAAAGGTCCTGGAAAAAGGTTGTGGCAGGGCAACTGCAGCCCTCACCTTCATGGTAATAATAAACTTTGAAAAATTTCAATCAGGCCAAAGCAGTCAGACAGCTTTAATGAGGATTTGCAGTGACCTTCTGTTTTATAGTAGGTGGATTCTGGCACATTGTCAATTTTAATTCTTACTGATCTTCCTGTGGCTTTTGATACCAGAGATCATAGGTTTCTCTCAAAATACCTGTCGAAGATCCTGAGCCCTGTGGGCACTGTTCTCACATTGTTTCATTAGTATTTGCCTCAGAGGTGCCAGTTTGTCACTGTAAATATCTTCTGATATTGCTCCTGTGAACTGCCAAGTTCCCTAGGGCTATGAACTGGGTGGGTCCCTGCCTATGTGGGAACTGCAGCTTGCATTTTCAAAACCTAAACACATTTTAATGACATGCAGAAAGTGCTTGGACATACTTATTTCTTAGAAGTATTTCTGTGTGTATGACAGCAGTGCTGTCAAAGTTTAGACTTGTCAAATGTTGCAAAAGTAGATGCAAACAAAATGAGGTTGTGACTGCCTGTTACATCCTTTTGATTGAGTCATAGAATCATAGAATAGTTAGGGTTGGAAAAGACCTTAAGATCATCTAGTTCCAACCCCCCTGCCATGGGCAGGGACACCTCACACTAAACCATATCACCCGGGGCTTCATCCAACCTGGCCTTGAACACTGCCAGGGATGGAGCATTCACAATCTCCCTGGACAACCCATTCCAGTACCTCACCACCCTAACAGTAAAGAATTTCTTCCTTATATCCAATCTAAAGCTCTGCTGTTGAAGTTTCAACCTGTTAGCCCTTGTCCTATCACTACAGTCCCTAATGAATAGTCTGTCACCAGCATCCCTGTAGGCCCCCTTCAGATACTGGAAGGCTGCTATGAGGTCTCCATGCAGCCTTCTCTTCTCCAGGCTGAACAGCCCCAACTTTCTCAGCCTGTCTTCATACAGGAGGTGCTCCAGTCCCCTGATCATCCTCATGGCCCTCCTCTGGACTTGTTCCAACAGTTCCATGTCCTTTTTATGTTCATTTAGTCTTGATTTGGTAAATTAAATCACAAAAGTAGTCTAGGTATGGGTGTGAATTTTAGTCTGTTTCTGGTTAGTCATGTAATGCTGGAGAAGTATTTCTGGGTGCCAAGAGGCAGCAGAGACTGACTGTTGTTACTGTTTGAGGTAGTAATTACAGTAAGACTTGCTGATGAAAAAAATCTGCTAAATCATCAACTTTTCCTGTCTAGCAGAAATTTGCTTGTGGGCTATCTGTTAGAGGCTTCTGCCTAATTCTTAAACATTAAAAACAAAACAAAACCAAGGATGTGGCACCTTTATTTCACATAGAGAAGGAATTTTTTTAGGGTTCATCTGTTATTCTTTTTTCCTTTGCCTCCTATCTTTCCTCCTAGTTATTCTAGTGATTTAAGGAAGAATTAATCATGTATTGAAGGTATCAGTAGTTAAAGAAATTGCTACCACTAGGCTAAATATCTCAACTGTGGACTTCTGTCTGTGGAAAGACAAAATCTGTGCCATGATTCATTTAACCCATAAGAAGGCTTGTACAGTGTATACATTTAAATCCTTGGCCTCAGCCAAGGAACTGAACCATCATAATTTGGAGGATGGGTGTACATAGAAGATTATGATCTGAAGAGATGGAAGCTTGGGAAGCAAAAGCATAAAAAGGCAAAACGTCAAGGGACCCACAACTAGCTTGTGCAATGTTTGCATGTCGCAGACTTTTTAGCAGTACTGCTTTTGGTATTTCTTCCCACCCAAGGTGTGCAGCACACCTGCCAAGGTGTGCTGCCAAGGAGGACTGGCTTAGTGAAGTGCTTGGGCTCACTTCTAGGGGAGTTATATTTTGGGATGAGGGAAGAGTCTTTGGGAGTCTTAATTCCCTGAAGGGCTGCAGTGTTCTAATGCATAAGTAAATAAGTGCTTATATTGCTGCTGCCTGCCATGGCTTCATTTTGTCCCTGTCACACAGGTAGTGGTTTCATTACGTGGAGTGTCTGAAGTCCTGGTTCACCATGGTATCCATTCAATTAAACTGTCTCTGTCCATCTCAGAAGAAGACCTAGTTGATAATTTACCTTGTGATTCAGTGTATATATCCTCAAATTGTATTTGCCTATTTGGATTATATTTTACTTTGAAATGATTTCGAAGTTCCCTTATCCATAATAGCTGTGGATTTAGCTGTGGCAGCTAAATCTGACAGGGATTATGAATTGGAGCCCTCCACCACCACAGTTCACAGTCCAGGGTATTAAAGTGAACTGAAATCAATAGTAGTTTACATTATAATGTGACTGGCTCCAAACTGAAAACCGAAGAACGGACATATCCCCTGTTTTTGTCTCTTCAGCTTTCAGCAGAATGTAAAGTGGGCAACACCAAAAAAGTACTTGAACCTTGCTTAGTAGGGCTTGGAAACAAATGTTGTTCTTTGGTGGTTTACTTTTAGTTTTGCTCTTTCACTTCTTCCCTCTGTGCTTTGGATTATATTTGCCATGTATTAAGTTTGCATGTGTTCCTAATTTACCTAGTTTGTTAAAATTTTTGTAATTTCATGCATTTTTTTGCCATTTATCTCAAATTGCTACCAGCTGTATCACAAGTAAGTTTTTTCACAGTTTTCCTAATTACAAAAAAAAAAGCTAACTAAAACCAAATAACAGCCCTCCTATCCCACATGAGACAATTTCTATATTTGATACTCTGCTTCAAGCCAGTTATACAGTGCTAAAGCTATTATCCGTGTAACTCACTTTTCTGTCTCCACCAGTGGTCACCAGGAGAAAGGACAAGTCAGCAGCTTGCTTAAATACTCATCTAGAAATTGTGTAATGATTGAACATTGACTGTTTCTAGCTTTATCTAGCTGGCCTTTAATTCCTTTTTGTCAAATGTAAAAGAGATGGTAGTATTAGATGCTTCATATAGAAAAATAAACTACATTCACCTAGTAGAACATTATCAGATTAAAAAAATGGATTAGAAACTTAATTTGATTTGAAATTGTCTCTGTAAACCAGTGGTATTCAGTAGATGCTATCCTGCTGCTTCTCTGAGTTCTTTTAAAGCTTGAAATTCCAAATGTTCTTCTTACACGACACTTTTGTAATAGAGATTAGAGGGAGCATGCCTGTCTCTCTAGATCTTCCAGTGTTGTGTTTTCTGTTTTTTTTTCTAGTTTCTCAGTCTTTCCCAGCTGGCTCCAAGTTCTCAAGTCCTTGTCAGTGCTGAGGGGTGGTGCCAAATTCCCTCCGAGCTCTATGTTATAGAGGTCTAAACAAACAAGTGTGCTTTTGTTTTTCTTCCAAGAGCTGGCTTACCTGCCCTTTTCTGTAGCTGTTTTTGATGAATCCAAGATGCTGTGGGCATCAGGTAGCACTGTTAAGCAGTAATGCTAAGGTCCTTTTTATTCCCATGAAGCAGAAAGGCAGCAGCAAGCCTATCACCTGAACCTGAATATTCACAGCACAGCTTCCCTCCCCCAGGGGCTGCACTGGCTTTGTGTTAAATAGCATATTGATTACAAGATTACAGCATTTTGTATACAAAAAGTGTATGGTCATGGGCCTTTAGATTTCAATTGCCTATTTATCTCTGTGAAAAATTGTATATATTCACAAAGGAGCTACTTGGGGTGGTTCAGCACAACGTGAGGAGAAATGAGTTGGGACAAAGCAGATGTGTGTTCTTCTGGGGAGCCTGTTCTTCAGCAGCCCCTCATACTTTCATGTGTGAATACTAGTGGAGGCAGGAAAGGTGTCAAGGTTTTGCCTGTGTTATCCCACATGCACAATATGCTGTCTCCTCATTCCTCCCTCTCCCAACCACTAAGGATGTGTAAAACACATAGGATTTCTTAATCCAAGACACTGTCTATGCAGTTGCAAAGTGTCTCTACTGTCCTAGGTAGAGAAAGTGGCATTATCTTTTCAGTGGATACATCCAGTTTCATATAATGAATCAAGTGTTGGGTTAAAGTTACCTCTCATATAGTATTTTATGAATGACTGAGTAAAGCAATTTCCTAAGCAACTTCAGAAAGCCTGGGATGCAGGACATCTTGCATATGGATCATAGGAATATATGTGTGCATAATTTGCAGTAGATCATGGTCGACCTCATTTTACAGTGGTAATCCAGTCTGTTTGGCTGCTCAGTTTATGGACGATTTAGGTATGGCTGCTTCCTGGATGCTACAGTATTTCACATTGTGGTGAATGAACTAAAAATCCTGCTGCAGTTTTCCTGTAAAGTGTCTGCCCCCTGTCTTGAAAGTGTTCCAAGGTCTGTCTGTCTGTCTGCAGGAGTGTAACTAATTAAAAACAAAAAACCAAACAAACACCTCCATATTATGTGAATGTATTTGGCCATTCAAGGCAAGGAATAATAGTGTAGTTTCTTACTGTAGTTCTCAGGTGTTAACTGGTTGCTTAATTTTCACCCTATTTATCCAAATTTTCATTAAAACTTTGAAAGGCTAGCCTAATATTAAGAACTAGATGCTGGTATAAATGTTAGAAATACTGATGAGAAACTTGAAATCTGTGCAGGTGTATGCAAAACTGCGCTAGTGAAAAGTGTAGAATGGCAGATGGTGAGAATTTCCTGAAGATTTTAATACTTTTAAAGTATTCTCTTGATGCTTGTACACCAGCCATGTAAAAAATACTTATTTGGTCATACAAAGGTCAAGTAGAACTCAGTGGCCATGAAGATTACAGAATAGGCCTGTATTTGCTTGAATAAAATACATATTTTGAGACTGTTTTGCACCAGGAGATGTTGATCCACTATGATCCCCGTAGAAGAGGCACTTGGGTTCTTAAAGTGTTATTAAAAATTGTACTTGTTAGAGCTAGCACTAAAGAGAGATAGAGAATAGTAAAATCTTAGATCCCTTTAGATGCTGGGAACCCCAAGCAGTGTAGGTCCAAAATGGGTCTCTGATCCACCTACAGCACACTGTGCGGACCTGTCCATGGGAAGCATCATCCCATTTTTGTCATTCAAACTATTATAGCACTTTCTAGCAAGCAAACAACTCTACTCATCATTCCTGCCATCAAATAGGATGTTCACATGAGAACTTGTTGCTGCAGTTGTTAACTAAAGGCAAGGCCAGGAAAGGAGCATAATCACCAGTATCAAGTGAGAGCTGCTTGTTCCTCTGCTACAATTAGGACTAAGTTTATCACAAGTTTACCATGAGGCCAAGGGATATGGAGGGCCTGAAGGCCAGGCTGTACAGGCAGCATGGCACAAGCCTAACAGTGCTCAGGTTGACTGTTGGATCACTACCTCCTTGATGTACAGTGGTCTTCTGGTCAGGATCACTGCAGAGGTAACATCCCTTTTGTTCACAACTCAAAACTGCAGAATCAAAATAAGGCAGATAAGATACTGGTCAGATGGTATCCAGTGTTGCTTACCTTTTGAAAGCCTCAGTACTAGTCTTTTTGAATGAAATTTGTGTAACTAGTCTGCAAAATTGATTTCCAGTATTTTGGAATCCACACCAAGGATTATTAAAAACCAGTTATTGGTCTTTATATGCATTACGGCAGCAATAGCCCTCTAAATAAAGGCAATGAAGTCACCAGCTATTGATATATTAGAAAGAAAATTTCATTAATGTGTTTTGTAAGTGGGAGGTGTTCAACGAATGTCCCAGTATGATCAATCTCAATGTTACTGTGTTGCTGCAGCTTGAAAAGTGGAGAACGTAGAATTGTGTCTGAATTAAGTCTCAAAGAGAATTGTGCCCATTAAATCCTGAAGTTGACCTGACTCAGGAAATCTACCTGCTCAATGCACACTTCTTCTTCACTGTACAACTTGAACTTCTTCATGATGCAAAATTTCCTTTAATGTATACAAAGTGAACTTAGAAAATAAGCCAGTGAGAAATGCATCTCCTAGTTATGTTCAAAATACAAAACCCTAATTAAAATGTTTTGAAATGTGTGAAATTTATAATGCTACATCTTTCTAGGTATTGTCTACTGATTTACAGATCAGCTCCTGAGCAGTATTAGTAACAGAAGATTTTTAATATTTTGGATTATCCATTCCAGTCAGACTAATTGTGAAATATATCATTTACAAAAACATAACAGGAGTCAACAGGGAAGTTACGGAAGTCAGGAGTCCTGGCAGATAGAATACTAAAATCTTGATTGTTTGATACATCTATTGCCAAAAAAAACCAGCCTGATTAATAAAAGAATTTTTAGTTGAAGATGTATAATTATTTTTATGGTTTTGCATTAATAATTTCCTCATATTCCATCATATGCCATCACATAACTTGTGCAAAAATCAAGGCAGTGGCAAAGGTGATATTAGAAAATTTAAATATGGGAACTAGTGTGGAATTGCAAATCTTGGTTAAACTTTTGTATAAACTGCACTTGAGACTTGTTATGAGCTATTGTGAGGAAGCATTTTATTTTGTCATGTAAAGCAATCTGCAGGTTATATGTATGAAAATATAATAATTGTGAATACTGCAGTTATCATTCAGCCATAAACCTAAAGTGATTGTGCATATGTATATATCTACACAAATATATTTTCCCTATGCAGCTGTTTGGTTTGCATTCTCACACGGATCTTGTAGCCAAGCTTGTGGCCAGATTTTACTGTGCTTGTACTGCTGTTCATCATGCTCTGTTGCCTAGTGTAACATCAAACTTAGTGTGCTATCTAGGCTCTAAATGGCAATGTGTAATTAGTGTTTTAAGGATCAAGTCTTTTGTGATAAGAACTGCAATGCTCTAAGCTGAGTCAGATCTCAGACTGCAGGTAGAACAAATAGCCTGAACTTATAAGGGAGACTGCTGTATCCTTCTGATTGCACTAAATTAACTGGATTTCAAAAAGTAAATATTTGGTGGTGTTAGGTTGGTTGGTTTTTAAAATACAGTATATTAAAACAGATGGAATCTTTTTTCCTGCTTTAAGGTGTTTAAGAATATGTTTTACTTTGGAAGGACTCCACAAAGTAATTATTACCCAGTTGTGTAACTGTTACAGAACACAGGAAACTCAGAGAAACTAATAATTAAAATCTGAAATGAGTGTGGTTTGGGGGCCAGGTTATTTTTCTTCCCTCCTAGAAAATTCAATTGTTCAAGTGCCTGCTAATTGGAATAGGGATGGCTTATATTAGATTTCCTACTCTCCGCCCCCTTTCTGGTGTATTTGGAGAGGTATGTTTCAAATTATTTACAGACTTGAATTGGTGAGATGTTCCCAAATGTTTCACTGAGATTTTTTTTTCCCTACTGCTGCCTTAGGTATAATGTAATTAGCTCTCTCCTTTGCATTAGTTCACTCAGGCTGATGTCTGTCCTGAATGAAATCATCTTATTTTCTATTTAACTAGTAGTTATAGCATACTTAACCCAGGAGGATCTGATATTTATCTTGCTGTTTTAAATCCCTATCTTCTGCGTTTTAAAAATGTGGGGTTGAATTTGTAATGATACCTTATTAATTTGTTTTGATTATTATCAAATACATTGCTTTGAGGGAAACAGTATGTTAATATCTTCTTAAACTCATACATACACACACACACCCCCAGTCTGGCCCATATTTTCTTAAACTTACTCTGCACATGCACCCAAGTGGTGCATACTGCTGTTGAATCTGTTTTGGTTTTGTAAGGTGCACGAAGCCTTGATTCCCGATTTTTTTTATCTTTTTTTTTTTTTTTTGGTGAAGATTCACCCTCTTCCTCCCTTCTTTGTCAGTCTGGTCCCTTTCACTCCTTGTGGGGAGTAGGAAATAATCCTACTATTAAGACGAGGATATAAGATCTATTTTTTTCCCTACCATGTTCACAGCAATCTCCCTTTAGTAGCTAAATGTTTTCTCCAGTCAACTCTTTTGCAGACCAGGTTATTAGGAAGTAGAATATTGATTATTCAGGATGAGATTTTTAAAGCTTGCCTAGAGGATTGGGGTGTCCAATTAGAAATTAATGACCTAGAGGCAGCTTTGAAAATCCCACCTGTAGAGTTGAAGCTTTTAAATGGGTCTGAAGAGTGCAGCCATAATGAGTGCACAAATGGTGTGATATTTTCCTGTGATGGAGGGAGTGTTAAATAGCAGCTCTCTATCTTCACGTCAAATTATTAAGGAAGTTACCAGAAGTAGTCAGTAAACTGATCCTCTTTTCTTTGGAACAGGCTACAGGCAGTTATTTAAAAATACTAAGACATTGTAAAAACAGTGAGGCACAGGACAGCCCTGGTAATGACAAGTTCTGTCTAGGAAGTCATGTTTTAACTGCTTTCTGAAGATAGTTAATCAGAAACATTGAAATAAGCCTAGAGCAAGAATAAAAGCAGGAAATACAGATTTGGTTTTGGTTTTTTTTCCTAACAGAATGCGAAAAATAATTTTTATTTATTTTTAAGACACAAAAGCAGTAGTACATCAGCAATAAGAATAAAACTCAAGCAAGGCTCTTGTGTGCCAAAGATTTTCTTTTCTATTTTTAATGATTCCAAGGGTATGGCAGGTGAATCCATTTAGCAAGTCTAATGACTGGAAAGTGGAATGTTTTTCAAATAGCATGGATGAAATGATCTGTAGCCCATCAGTGTACAGCTGGAATGATGTCATACATGGTTATGTTTTAATTCTTCCTGCATTGCTAAAGGGAGAATGGGGTCTGTAATATCCTCAGACTGCCTTGTTGAATACAAATCCTAAAGCTGAAAATGGAGAGCGTTCTTTTTCTCCACATGACTAATGTTAAATTCTTTAGTAGAAAAAAAATTTAATAAGTCTCTCTAATGGTAAATTACCATTTATTGTAAGTGTGCCACATAAAGGAAGTAATAAGTCATTATTATTGACTTATTACTGTTCTTTCTATTTTACCTCTAATTAAATAAAATGTGCACTTTGAGTTAATATGGCTTTTGTTTGAGTATTCTTTTATTAGTCCAGAGCTACTGCTGGTACTCCAACATACTGTAATAGTCAAAACTTCCTCTTTGACTTTGCTTACACTGGGGATGAAGTTTTCGTCTTAGTTGTTCTTTAACTGCACACCACACCACCCTTTTCTTTCTGTCTTTCTGAGAGTTCTAGCCACAATATTGTATTGTTATGTGATATTTCTAGTCACTTGTTTGCCCCTCAAGAATGACGGTGTGAATTTTAATGTGAAGAGATAATGCCCTACTGAGCTGATGATAACTTTAAATATGTAGGTGCTTAAAAGTGTGAATTATAATATAGAAAAATAAATAAATAAAGGAAATAAAGGAAAACCAGGAATGCGCAGGTTGTGGGTGATGTCACAGTGCAGCTGGTAGAACAGCTGGATGATTGAGGTGATGGAGAGGGGGGTGTGTGCCAGACAGTGTTAGAAAAGAGCCTCAATTCTCTCTTTTCAGGACAACTTACACATTTAGAGAAAACTGCCACTGTGGTAGAAGCTGTCCCAAAATAAGCTCAGGAGCTGAGATCATAATCCAGGAACCTAGAGGCAAGTGCCTGGTCTACAAAACCAGTCGTGTTAATTCTTTTTCATGTTTTGGGGGGATTTGTTTTGTTTTGGTTCGGATATTTTTTTTTTCCCTTCAGGTCAGTGTTTCTTTCTGTGTAATAGCACAGAGCAGGAGGAATCACAGGAATTACTTTGTAGCTTGATATAACACCCTGGGGGAAAGGCACTTTGTGTGGAGCTGGAAAACATGGACTTGAACCTCATTTGGTAAAGAAGGCATTGAACCTGACCTCTTTCACCTGAGTAAAGGTATGATTGTTGCGGTAGTATATGAAGATGAACAGGTTAATTTCCCCCACATCAGTCATATCTGGGAAACCCAGATCAGGTCTCATAAAGAATAGATGCAAAAGCCTACCCTCAGAAGAAGGTGCAGTCCTCTGTGTGCTCACACTTCTCTACATCTCTGAATAAATGTATTTGCTCTAGCATTTAAGATGCAATGTGTGTGCTCAGTTTTTTCTCTGGACATCAGTGCATTAGTTGTTTTGAATCCCACTCTGAAATGCCAAGTTTCTCCATGCACTGCAGACATCAGATTCTGAAATCTGAATTCCCTCCTTGGGATCAGAAGCCTAGAAGTTAAATATCATTGTTCATTCTTTTATAGAGCCCTGTGTCTTTTATTGAACATATCTAATCCCAAGTGTGTAGGCAAAGTGCAAAGACAATATGTTACCTCGTGTCTGTTTAGTGATCCTGTTGCAGTAATTGTCACTAGGGGTACTCCAGCATGACCCTTGTTCAACTAAATGTTGGCAACAGTATTCTAGCCATAGTGGGGCTAAATCTTTGCCTTGTGGCTCTATTAACTAATTAAAATATGCTGATGTAAAAGTAAGAGTGCACCAACAATGTCATAGTATGAAGGAAATTCAGCCACTGAAAATTGATATTCAGCTAACAATAATGAGCATGTTAATAAATATTGTTACCTTCTGAGTCAAAGTTTAAAACTAAGCCCAAATTTTGGTCTCCAGTGTACATAGCATCATAGAATAGTTGGGTTGAAAAGACCTTAAGATCATCTAGTTCCAACCCTCCTGCCATGGGCAGGGACACCTCACACTCAACCATGTCACCCAAGGCTTCATCCAACCTGGCCTTGAACACTGCCAGGGATGGACATTCACAGCTTCCATGGGCAACCCATTCCAGTGCCTCACCACCCTAACAGTAAAGAATTTCTTCCTTATATCCAATCTAAAGCTCTGCTGTTGAAGTTTCAACCTGTTAGCCCTTGTCCTATCACTACAGTCCCTAATGAATAGTCTGTCACCAGCATCCCTGTAGGCCCCCTTCAGATACTGGAAGGCTGCTATGAGGTCTCCATGCAGCCTTCTCTTCTCCAGGCTGAACAGCCCCAACTTTCTCAGCCTGTCTTCATACAGGAGGTGCTCCAGTCCCCTGATCATCCTCATGGCCCTCCTCTGGACTTGTTCTAACAGTTCCATGCCCTTTTTATGTTGAGGGCACCAGAACTGCACACAGTACTCCAGGTGAGGTCTCACAAGAGCAGAGTAGAGGGGCAGGATCACCTCCTTTGCCCTGCTGGTCACGGTCCTTTTGATGCAGCCCAGCATACGGTTGGCTTTCTAGGCTGCAAGCACACACTGAAGATGGCTCATGTTCATTTTCTCATTGACCAACACCCTCAAGTCCTTCTCCACAGGACTGCTCTGAATTTCCTTTTTGCCCAACCTGTAGCTATTCCTGAGATTGCTCTGACCCAGGTGTAGGACCTTGCACTTGTCATTGGAACCTTGCACTTGTCATGACTAATCCCACTGCATTTGGCTTAAAAAAACCTTGTATTATTAAGCAAATAGATTTTGTACATACACTCAATGACAGCTACTGTCCCATAAACCGTTTATTTTGGTTGTTGATGTTTGAGGTTTTTAAAAAGCTTGTACTGCATTGAATTCTTAAGTGAAAAATGCATGTGGTTTTTTTTAAGGTATCTTTTAGCCCATACATAATCACAGACATTTTCCATGTGATATCTGGAACACAGATTACTCAATGGTCTTTCTTTGTGACAGCTCATATAATTCACATTTTTATTACACTGATCAATTGAAACATTTTATTAAAGGTCAAAAGAAAAGAAAAATTGTAAAATTAGAAATGGAAATGGATTTGATTAATGATTGAAAGCATAAATATGGAAGCAAACGATCCAATTTATTACCTTTTTCTGTTAAATAAGTGTCTTTGTCTTTGATTCTAGCTCTATGTTTCACTCCAGCTGCTTTGACTATACAACTATCTGATCTTTTTCTATATGGCATTTAGAAGCATGGGAGAAATCTGTGTTCACTATGCACATGTAAGATGGCTGGTAGCAATGGCAGTATACAGTGTAATAGTAAACTTGATCAAATGTGTTGAGTATTCCTTTTTTGGTTTGCAAATTCAATACAGTACTGAAAGTCTGTGTGTGAGAGACTTGCCCCTGAGACTTAAATTGAAATCCTAAATATTTATTACTGTGGAAAGCCTATTTTGCTAACAGACTATGTATACATAGTGCTTAGAATAGCAGTCACTATGATGGTGTCTACACCACAAGGCGAGTATATTAAGTAGCACTTTGTGGCACTGGTGTAGGCTGTGCATGCAGACTACCAGTCAGACCTGATCTGAGCCTCCATCATCTCCCACTGCTGTAGCTTTCCTCTGGAAGGAAATTGATTGTTTGAGCAAGAAGGGAGCAAAATACAGTAGGTCAACTGCTCTGGTGAGGGGGTGACCAGGACTAGTCACTTTTGCATGTCTGAGCATACTGTAGTCCACAGTGTATTCACAGTGTAGGTTATTCCAATTTGGTGGTAGTGGTGTAACTACTGAGTTCAGTGATTGTAGAACATTTAGTTGGTATCAGGTAGCCATGAAATCATTTTAGCTGAGCAGTAGAGGGTGTTCTCTCTCCTAGTGGCCAGGTTCAGCAAAATACTAGTTGCTTTCTTAACTTTTAAGCATGTGAATGATCCTCTTCAAGTTCATGTCAGTTAAATATCAGCATATGTAACTTGCTGAGCTGTAGAATATTGTCTTTTTCTGGTTAAGGCTGTAAGGGGGCCCTTGAGACTCTTTGAGAAAAGGAAGCCCTCTAAGCAGTCAGTGACCAGAACATCGAGTAGAAATAGGTACACCCTGTGCACAACTCACTGTCTGAAGTGCAAACAGGCTATATCAGAAACCTGGCAGAGGGCAGGTGATGAAGGCAGTTGGGCTTAGAGAGGGCAATTGCGCTGACAGTACAACTGGATGCTCCCCAGGAACCTGACCTGGCAAGGCTTCATTCCCATAGTCACCCAGCAGAGATTGTTTGGAGGTGTGAGAATCCAGCCATTCCTGTGACAGAGGCTGGGAGACATGTTTCTTCACAGATTTTCAGATGTCCAGCAGAAAAGTGGGTGACTATTATGCTCAACATGTAAATAAGGCAGTGCTACACAAAATATCTTGTAAAGAAAGTGCAGATTAGCCCTTCCTGGACTCTTAATTACACAAAACAAATTGACAGGTGTCAGGACATTGATGTTAGCTGAAGAACAAAATGGGCTCTGCACTGATTTTTTGGATACTGAAATGAGCCAGCAATGTGCCCTTGTGGCCAAGAAGGCAGATGGCATCCTAGGGTACATTAGAAAGGGTGTGGTTAGTAGGGCAAAAGAGGTTCTCCTTCCCCTCTACTCTGCCTTGGTGAAGCCGCATCTGGAATATTGTGTCCAGTTCTGGGCTCCTCAGTTCAAGAAGGACAGGGAATTGCTTGAAAGAGTCCAGCGCAGAGCCACAAAGATGATGAAGGGAGTGGAACACCTCCCTTATGAGGAGAGGCTGAGGGAGCTGGGTCTCTTTAGCTTGGAGGAGACTGAGGGGTGACCTCATCAGTGTTTACAGATATGTAAAGGGTGGATGTCAGGATGATGGAGCTAGGCTTTCTTCAGTGATATCCAGTGACAGGACAAGGGGCAATGGGTGTAAACTGGAGCATAGGAGGTTCCACATTAACATCAGGAAGAACTTATTTACTGTGAAGTGACAGAGCACTGGAACAGGTTGCCCAGGGGGTTGTGGAGTCTCCTATGTTGGAGATATTCAAGGCCCGCCTGGACAAGTTCCTGTGTGATGTACTCTAGGTTTCCCTGCTCTTGCAGGGGCGTTGGACTAGATGATCTTTCGAGGTCCCTTCCTACCTTTGGGATTCTGTGATTCTGTGTAATGCACCGAGGGCATCCACTTTAGAATGCTTAGTGGCAACAAGCACTTCATATACTGAAACCTCAGCCTGCATTGAGTTCACTTTTGAACATGCTCTATTTACAGAGCTGTATTCACACTTCTGTAAATCAAACCTCATGCCTGAAGTCAAGACTGACAAAAATAAAATTGAGGAATTAGTGATCTGAGGGTCTCTTTCAAAACATAACTTTTTTCTTTTTCTTTTTTTTTTCCATGAACAGCCCAGTAGGTGTTCCTGTTGTTACAGCTTAGTTCCTCCCCCTAGAAATACTCTACTGTGTGCAATGAATGAGGTGAGAAACTTGTTAAAATATCTTTACAGTCTGCTTTGTACATGTTGCATCACTGCACACAAGGGAGTGAATGAAATTGTATGGTCAGCCCTAGCCTAATATTCCTTAGGTTTGGGATTCTGGATTTTTGAAAACTCTGTTGCAAGAGATCATACTGTTGTAACACAAGGGGTTTGATTTTTTTCTATGCAGTTATACAATACTTCAAGTAAGTTAATATGCAGTGTTTGAGAAGATAGATGGATTCTAAGTATATCAACAGGGAATTACTGAGGGTATCTCAGGAGTTTATTTTGGAGACAAACAAGCCCGTCACTTTGAGCAACAGTCATATAATTTTTCTACATGGAATAACTCTTCAAGAGATGTCTGATTCACTGATAATTAAAATTATAAATGGATCTTGTTTGGCCTGAGTGATTATGTTCATGCTCCAGTGACCATGGCCTCTAAGTACTAAAGCATGTAATTAGACCCTTCTTTGACCTTTCAATATCATGTTGACCATATCTAGGCTATAACAGATCCATAGCCTACATAGCTGTTCAGGGCAGATGGTGTTTTCATGCAAAATTAACGCAAGAGGTTGCTTCAAAGCTCCTTGTACCATACATAGCACAAGACTATGAACTATTATAATGACTATTGAAACAGGGACTCTGGTGTGATATGGTGAACTGTAACTGAACTTACTGAGGGTGGGCACTTTGTATGTATCATCTTCCTTCCTGCCCAGCATTCTGCATGTCATTCTATGTGCTTTAATCTGTAATTTTTTAACCATTGTTTTTCCTTTCAGCAGCAAGATGTAGGTTTTAATCTGTCTGAAGGAATAGTTCCTGTGTTTTACCAACAACAATTCTTTGTGTGTTTAGCTAAATACAGTAATTATACTTTTAGAACAGTATGACACGATACATAATTTGCGTGCAGCATCTATGTACTTTGTACCTTGAAAGTAAACGCTACCTTCCCAAGCTGCAAGAAGAGAGGTTTTTCATTCAAATGCAATTTTATAGCATGCAAGACTTTCTCATATAAAATCCAGTTACTAATTCCTTCTCCTGAAATTTTAGTTTGACCATTTCCACTTCAAGCATTTTAAATTTTGACAGTTTTTGTTAGATAAAGGATCACGCTGAGGAAAATGACAAAACACAGGACATTGACAAGTCTGTCAGACACTGCTGAGAATTTCCTCGAGCTAGAAGATGACAGCAAAGATAAACATTTCCTTGAAACATTCTGATGAGCCTGAACTTTCAGGAAGTAGTTAATGTCTCATATATGAACACAACACTTCTTTTAGGTACCTAAGAATACGAATAATCATTGTGGAAATTGTATAATCATTATGGAAATAAAACAAAGTTCTGAAATAGAAACTAGTGAGAAGCATGTATTAGCTGTACATCTTGAATGCAGCTGTTACTTCACCTTACCTACTCAGGAATTCTTCAAGAAATTATGAAACAATCCTTGCTAGTCCATGCAGTCTTTAAACCTGTGCATAGGAAGGCATGAGACACAGAATTTTTATATATTCATTGATTTGGTGCTATTAAGTTGATAGGATATCGGGCTAAACTGTACCCTAGTGTAGCTTTAGTACTGCTTTATGGAGAATTAATATTGCCTGTTTTTTCTCCAAAGTGAGCTGTGAGAATTTCTGTAGTGCCCAGTTTCCCTTTGATGCATTGAGATAGACTTTGGAAGTGAGACCCAGCAGTAACTTTTCTCTGGCAGTGCCTCCATTTTCCACATGTTCATTTAAATTATTTACATCATCTTCTACCAGCCAAAGTCTGCATTGTGTACCTACTGTTGCAGGTGATGGGCCCAAGATGTATTTTGAAGCCCAGATGAGGAGTTAATGAATTTACATACTTTGTTTATAAGGCATAGAAAATTCACATAAAATAGTCAGACTGATGTCAACAACATAAAGCACTATAATTGTTCTCAATTACTGATTTTAAACCTGTCTTTTGGTAAACATGTCTTTGGGTTCTGATGTTTCCTGCTTTTAATTGTGAAAGAAATTGGTGTTGGTTTTTATTTGGAGTTTGTTTTGTTTTTTCATCCTTCTAATCTATTTAAACTGGGCTCTGCATATACTCTTTACAATGTAGATCAAGGGTTTTCTGTTTCCTTTTGTTGGTTTCACATGTAAGTTAAGACTAAGTCACTAACTTAATAGAGTTGCAGTACCTTTGTGTGGTTATAAAATAAGTGAAGATTTGTTCTCAGTGTTAAGTTTCATTTAGTTTTGTTGGGTGTAATTTCCTTCATAAGTATTTGTTATGAAGTCTGACATGCTGGAAGCTGTGTGCCTGTTCATGGCATGGAATTGTTTCATGAGCCCTGTTCCTCTTTCCCCTGAAACTTTACATAAAACCTGTACTATGCAAATAATTGCTTTACCAGAAAAGTACCTGTAGGCTAAGGCTGTGCTAAAAAGGGCTGAATAAACAATAATTCTTCATTTATGGGACTGAGGCTCCTGGAAAGTGCAATCTGAATTTGAACTGTCTTTTTTTTTTAATTACTAGGGAAAATTGTTCCCTGCTCTTGTTCAATGCCATCTTTCGTTCTAAATCACTGATAGACTTTGTCATCCACTGCTGAAATGGTTCTAACATTTGTATTTAAACTAAGTTAAGCAGCAAGAATATGGCATTGGTAGGAGAGTAGTGGAGGGATGACCCTTTATGTAACTGGATCTTCTTTCTTGGAATTTGCCTTTTTTGGGAGGAGATGATAGGGAAAGGATAGATTATGCAGATGATTGGGAAAGGGCTTCTTACTGCCCTTTTGGAAATCAACATATGTTATTGTGTGTGCATGGGAGGATTTTTGACTGGCAGCTGGGAGCTTTAGGAGTTGCATCTCCAGGGGACAGGTTATGAAAGAGACTGGGACCAGAGAGCTCCAGAAAAAACTAAACCTGAGACAGAGAGTGCCTAGGAAGTCACTGATAATTTAGGGTCTGGCCCCATCCCATAAAGGATGAATTTCGTCCTTACACATTTCTCATTGCTTTTCTGTGACCTCTCATGAATCCTGTCAGCTCCCCTGACCTTCTCTTTGAAAGGGAGAACTCGCATTCATTCTTCACTTGTGCAGGAAAGAGATGCAGTCTGATTTGGTAGCCCAGGAAATTTTGAAGCCCCTCTGAGAAACACATGATCTGATATAGGAGTCCCTAAGAAACATGAGAAAGGTGACTGAGGGTATCATTTTCTAAGATTTTTTTTTAACAGTGCAGAACCTGCTTTAATTACCACGTTTTTTTTTTTATTCTGTTACATTTTACCTAGTTGTACTGGTACTGTCATTCAGTTTTTCAAAATATGACTATTACCTTTTTATTATAAAAAGAGGATTATAAATAGATGCTGCTCGAGTAAAGAGTGCACACCGGCTGTGTTTATGGCTTTGCCATCTCTATGGTTCCTTGGGAGAATGCTGTCCTAAAATAACCCCTCTTCCAAGGCAAGCATAGAAGGACCATTTCCATTCAATTGACTGTATTTTAACTATTGACTATGAAATCCTGATTTAAATATGAATCAATGTAATTTAGTGGTTTTTTTTTTCCTGGAGTTAAATTCTTCTATTTGATTTTGGGTCTTTGCTTGTGTATTCACATTTTGTAAGGCAGCTGTTTAGGCTTATGCAATACTAGATAATGCTGAGTGAACCTCCTGTGTTTGTTTGCATTATGCTTTTGTTTCACTCTGCAGTTCCAAATGATAGGTTGCAGTAAGTATTCAATTTTCTGATGTGGCTTAAAAGAACTTTGGTTCTCTAATGCGTCAGCACACGACTCCTGTTTCACCATGATAAGAAAGTATTTGCCTTTAGGGAAAAGGAAAACAGCTGAATGTGTGTGTTTTACATTACTTGAACCATGATCATTTTACTGAAACAGACCAAGACACTAACAAGGGTTTGGCCATGAGGGAATTAAGAGTCAGTTTTGTATCTTATATCCTAGTCAGATTTCTCTTTTCT
Source organism: Melopsittacus undulatus (assembly GCF_012275295.1). Lineage (NCBI taxonomy): Eukaryota > Metazoa > Chordata > Aves > Psittaciformes > Psittaculidae > Melopsittacus > Melopsittacus undulatus. Next base: position 22,992,920 of record NC_047534.1, read on the forward strand.
TTTCTTTTCTTTTCTTTTCTTTTCTTTTCTTTTCTTTTCTTTTCTTTTCTTTTCTTTTCTTTTCTTTTCTTTTCTTTTCTTTTCTTTTCTTTTCTTTTCTTTTCTTTTCTTTTCTTTTCTTTTCTTTTCTTTTCTTTTCTTTTCTTTTCTTTTCTTTTCTTTTCTTTTCTTTCCTTTCCTTTCCTTTCCTTTCCTTTCCTTTCCTTTCCTTTCCTTTCCTTTCCTTTCCTTTCCTTTCCTTTCCTTTCCTTTCCTTTCCTTTCCTTTCCTTTCCTTTCCTTTCCTTTCCTTTCCTTTCCTTTCCTTTCCTTTCCTTTCCTTTCCTTTCCTTTCCTTTCCTTTCCTTTCCTTTCCTTTCCTTTCCTTTCCTTTCCTTTCCTTTCCTTTCCTTTCCTTTCCTTTCCTTTCCTTTCCTTTCCTTTCCTTTCCTTTCCTTTCCTTTCCTTTCCTTTCCTTTCCTTTCCTTTCCTTTCCTTTCCTTTTTTCTTCTTTTCCTTTCTTTTCTTAAAAACAAAATAGTGCTGGAGTTGAATGCAGTTGGTTCTATTTAAACATCTATAGATAAGAGCATACGTGTGTCCATCCACATGCATTCGCAGCCTGTATGCAACTTCTGTCTGTAAAGTACAGTGTGATCACTGAATGCTAATCCTCAGCTAGTAAAATGTATTCAGAGAAGAAAATAATGTTTTAGCATTACACAGTGGTCAGAAGTAGTGAAGAACAAGATTATATACAAAGTTCAGTGCCATTATTCATATAAATCTGAATATAAATCAAAGGTATGTAAAATTCATATAGAATCATAGAATGGATTAGGGTTGGAAGGGACCTTACAGATCATCTAGTTCCTACCCTGTGCCACAGGCTGGGGCACTTTCCACTGTTGTTCTTGTTATGTATTTATTGTATTATAATTCCTTGATAATTATTTTAGCCTCCATCTAGACTTCATGCCATTTTCAGAACTTAGATCCACTCTCCTTCAGCAGTTGTGTGGCCACAGTCTTCCTCCAAAAAATTTGTTTTTTATCCTTGAAGTCTCCCATGAGATGTATCCAGAAGTATGATTGCTTGTGAGTCTTTGAGATTCCAGGTATCACTCTGTTTCCTGAAAAGTTAGGAAATAACTGGGATGGCGGTTCAGATTATAATCTAGATGTTGTAGCACAATCCTCTATGCTGTATTAGTACTGGTGTTCATCCATCCCCTTTCTTTCAAAAAGTATCTACACTGATGTCCTCTTGTACAGCATGTTGGGCAAACACTGGACTGTTTGCTGATGTTTTATAAGTGATGTTCTAAAAGACAAGAATTTGCAGGTGTACTTCATGAGCAAGTTGCTTCCATAGGCTAAACCATGCCAATGAATAGGGCATGGAAAAGAAAACCTGGAAATCCTCCTACCAGAAATAGAACAGCACAATTCATAATGCCTTTTCCTTTCAAACAGTGATATGATAAGAATGAATCTTGATTAGATGTAATTCAGCCTTTCTCCTGAAGCTGATAGGGCACTAGTTGTTTATCATAGAATCATTTAGGTTGGAAAATACCCTTAAGATCAAGTCCAACCATTAACCTAACACTTGCCAAATCCACTTCACAACTCTAGAAATGGTTACCTCATTGTTTAGAAAATGGTACTGCAAACTCTTGGAGGTACTGGGTTGCTGATCCTCCCAGAATCACCATACAGACCACTGAAGCCTGTGCCAACCCTGTGTTCCTGGGCAGCTCTAGGACTAAGCCCTTAGCCAAGCCCTGTTATTTCATGCATCCTGGTTTCCAGTGGCAGATTTTGATAGCTTCTAAGGCCTGTTGTTTTCTCTGAGCTGCTGGGGTTTCCTGGGAGTACACAGGAACTTTAGGCCTCATGGAACATGCAGCATTAACCTGTGAAATCAAGATTTTCACTGCAACATAAGCTATGACCCAGGAAAGCAGTGTACAATGCATTTGTGAAATGTATGAAAAGAAGTCCAGGAATTCAGTTAATTAACCACATCAGTTTCTTAACGTGATCAATTTTAATTAAACTGAATTTTAATAGAGATCTGTGTAGTCTGTAGAGAGCAATTGCTAATTCTACAAAGCATGTGCTGCTTTTCACTTCAGATTTGCTCCCATCTAATTAATATGGATAGGGCATTAAGTCTTTTTGGACTCTGGTGGTTTTCATTTCATGACTATTAATGATTTTAATGAACTGGACTAATTCAGTAGTTTTCATCCTAGTGTTTCAGAGCTTTGTTCATCACAAATTTCAGGTTTATAATTGGTTTCCAGGTCTTAACAGTGGTCATTGATCAGCTTCAGCAGTTTCTTTTACAACCCAGTAGGAACATAAGAAAAGTTTTTAACCCTTTGCTATCACGAGGGCACATCAAAACTGCCTCAGTATCGAGGGAAAGGAGATGGGATCTATGAGTTCATTGAACATGCCAAATTGTGTCTGAATGCAAATTGTGGAGAAATGTTGCCATTTAAGACAAAACAAATGAAAAAGCAAATACACAAGGTGAAAGTCTGCCAATCTTAACATAAAATTGTGTCATGCAGAAGGCCTGATTCTGCACTGTTCCTCGTGGTAGTTTTTTATACCAATGGAGAACTGTCTTAAAGCATTGCTGTTCAAATTGTGTATTACCTTCCTGCATTTTATAGCTAGATAGATATAAATGACTGTGAAAAATGTAGAGGCTGCTTGCTCATACGGTGCCACATGTATTCAAAGCTTTGCATTAACAAACCATCACACCTTTTTAACTCTTTCTGTACCTTATGCGTTTAGATTATAAACCCTTCACAGGATCTGCTCTGGCTGCACAAAGACTAGCATAAAGTGTCCTCTCAGGAGGGGCTTTTAGTGTGCTTTGTATTATTACTAACAGCAAACACATTTTTTTCAGTAGGGCTTTGCTGTTGAGATAAGTAAAAAAACATACATATTTATTATTTTTGCATTGAAAAAATATTAAATATTTTCAGTGGGGCTTGAGTGAGAAACCTTGTGTCTGTAAAAAGTTTTATTGATTCCTACATAAAATATTAATGCTGCAACAAACAATCAAAGCCCTTGCTTTTGCTCATTCTTGTGGCTACCTGAACTGCCTTCATGGCCCTTGAGAAATACAAGATAACCAATTTTGAGGAAGCAAAGAGTATCAAAGTTTATTTTTAAGTTGGTTGTTATCTTAGACTTGGGAAAATAAAAAAATAACTTTTGCAAATTTGTTTTAGATGTAATCACTTTCATTTATAAGCTGCATAAAATGCTTTGTGGTTGCTATAGACAATGAGCTGAGCCATGGAAAGAAGCAGCAGATGTGTCCTGGTGATAGTATTGATGTTTTGTTTGTTGAAAATCTTGATCACTGACCTAAACTGACCGTAGGAGGTAGGAGAACAGGGTTAGCTTGCTACACACTGTACTCAGCAGTTACCTGGCTGTTTGCGTATGAACATCTGCAGAAGGATACAGCCCAGTGTGGGGCCACTGATTGTTGGCATATTGAAGGCAGCATGGTCAGGTGAACTGAGCTAACTGTGTGCACTGACTTCTGCTCAAATGAGTCTGGAAGAAGCTGTGCTCTACAAGGCTCTTGTTGTGTTCCAGTGTTTTTATTTCTCTTTCCCATGGGCCATGCACATTTGGAGTCAGTGAAGGTGAAGCATTTCACAACAGCTATTTCCTAATGTTTACATGATTTCTAAGTCTTAATGACAGCTTGGAATGACATTTGTGGTCTAATAAATAAATAAATAGTCCAAATCTTGTCTAGAGGCAAATCAGAGACCCCAGATGTGAACCTTCAGTAAAGCATCAGGAGGCAATGAATTAAGGCTGAAAAATAGTGTGGTATGCGGTTTTTGATTTTTTATTTGAATTCTACCAGGAGAAATAATAACAGCTTTGATGTAATACCAGATATATATTTTGTAGTTTTGGTGCTGAATGGAACTATTTGTGCCACTTCACTGGTATCAGTTGGTACCATTTGTCTCTACCACTGCACACAGGATAATTATGTTCAAGTTCTGAATGGATAAGAGCAAGTTACAAGAGAGAAAGGCTTATACATTTTCAGAAGATTAAACACTGATCATAACTATTCCTTCAGGTTCTGTAATCTCTACAGGCATTAGCAGAAATCCGTCAGAAAGACACCTTGTGCTCTGACAGAAGGATCTCTTTCCTACTGCTGCTAGCTGTAATCTCTTTGGTTGTACATGAGATGAGAAGATTCTTATCCAACTGCACGGTGGCTTGGAAATATCTTTGTTTCAGTACTGATGTGTGTAACTATCAGCTGCAGTAAAGATCCATCATGTCTTTCCAACTGTCTATTAAAGCTGCTTTAGTCTTTGCCAAGGTTTGTTTTTTAGCTGCCCTCAGACTGTGTCACTTCTTAAGAATATGACAAAGATACAATGCATGAATGTGTAAAACCAAAATTGTGGGATTGTTAAATAATAATGGTCAAAGAGATGGTAATGACTTTCATTATTCTCCAAAACAATGGCCCTTTTTGAATTCTTTTTCATTCACCTAGCATTTTTAGCATTTTTAACATTTCTAAAACAGTGCTGGCTGAGTCGGAGCTAAGAACCAATCTGAAGTAGTGAGTAGGGTAGTGAAAGATGGTGAATGGCATATGACAATGGTTCAATATTTTCACTGCAAAGTGAGTAGAAACACCCATTTTATTTACTTGCTGCTTGTGAGGTTTGAGCTAATCTCTAGTCCAGCAAGCTTCTCTTATAAAGCACTGTGATGATTTCTTGGAGTGATGGTAAGGGAGACATTTGACAATGCGCTTACTCCGTTTCCAGAAAGGGGAGTTATCCTTGGATTTCTACTCTGTCTTTGATAGGTTTAAAGACCAGTGAAAAAGCACCTTAAGAAAAATCCTTCTGGACAAAAATAATGAAGTAAAATGCTCTGGCTCCTGGTGCCTTTCCCTGTTTTACAGTGAGCAGTATTCTGACTTCATCATGATTTGGAGCAAGACTTGCTTGACACTGGCTCTGTGTGTGGTACCTCAAGCAGTATTAATTCATTTCATGTAACTTACAGTACTCTACAATAATGCTGTAAAGTCAGGAAACATTCTAAATGGAAGGATTCATGTTTTATAATCTATTAACTCCCTTTCAGTGATGAGTGTACATGTTAATGTGCTGACAAACAGTCCACTGGCACTGAGACATCCCTGTAAAAGGTATCATGTAGATAAATTCTTGATCTTAAAGTGTGCTCCACAAGAATTGGCTGGAAGGTGCTTCAGGGAGAGTGTACATAAGGAACGGTATGGTCTTATCAAAAACAATTTGCCAATCATATTTTAACCATTATGATTGGTTGGCTCTAGTCAAGTCAGTAGACTAAAAATGTGTTTAAAAACAGCAAATGCCAATTTATTCAGTTAAGTTGAAAGTGGCTTTTTCACTTTGCAGTTTCTCCCTTTGATATCGTGCAAGTGCTGCTGAAGACAGTAGAACAAAAGCAGATTAAATAACAGGGAAAATAAAGATAAAATAACACTAAAATACAACAAACTACAATCTGTTTTAAGTACATAGCTTTGTGATCAAGGGTCAGAGGGGAGGAAAAATGTTAAAAACAGCATCAGAAAGGGACAGAACTATATTGAATTGTTTATATAATATAGTCCTGAACATAATGATGTTGCCACACAAAAAGCGGCTCCAATTTAGAAAATGGTCACGTTTGAAATGTCTAGATCCCAGTTTTTCTTTCATCATTGCAGTCAGGATAATAACAAAAAATAGCTCTCATGATGTCATAAACCTTACTGAAGAAAGCATTGTCTTTCTTGAATTATTTATTTTACATAAAACATTTATAAAGTTCTACCAGATAACATGTAAGAGGCATATAATACAATCAATAAGCATTAAGATCAGAATGAATTTGGGCACCTCATACATTCTGTGGGATTATTCTTCAACTGTGCTCTATATGTGAATACAAAGCACCTTTTCTGCCCTCCTTGATCCTGTGGCCTCTCTGGGGAGGCTCTCAATATTTGAACAATGCTGTTGGGCTCTCCTCAGCCAGCTCCCAGCTATTGCCAAGGGACTGTTTCCCAGCTGGGAGCTGCATGTCAGGGTTTGTGCTGGCCTTACCATTCTCTCCCTCCCTGCCACCAGTGTCTTTCTCATGCTGTTGAGCACTATATTCTTGCAGATGTTTGAAGTGTAGCACAGAGTTGGCTGATGAAGCACTGGCCCCATGGTTGGGGTTCTGCCAGCTGCTATCACAGCTTTACGTCCCATAAACTCCCTTGGAACAGCAGAACTGGATGAAGAAAATGACTGACTGTGGTGAACAGAGATCATTAATCTCAAATTCGGAAAAATTATAAAATTCTCAGGATAAGAAATAAAAAGCAGCTAAGGAGTTCAAGTCATGTGCAAAGGAGATAAGACAGCTTTTGTTCTAACTGAATAAATACATTTAATTAGACATTAAATACATTTAGCTTAGACATTAGGAAAAAATTCTTCGCTGTGAAGGTACTGAGGCCCTGGCACAGGGTGCCCAGAGAGGCAGTGGCTGCCCCATCCCTGGCAGTGTTCAAGGCCAGGTTGGATGGGGCCTGGAGCAACCAGGTCTAGTGGAAGGTGTCCCTGGCCATGGCAGGGGGTTGGAACTGGATGAGCTTTAAGGCCCCTTCCAACCCAAACCATTCTGTGATTTGTAGTTATCTGAATTGATAATTTCACACAAATATGGGATCTCTATGAAATGACAGCATGTGGTTTAATATACAGCAGAGAAGCATAGTATAAATGAGATCCCGTTGTCTAAATGCTGAGTCTGAGCATGTGTGTGAGACAGGGACATTGGACTTTACAAATAGTTTGGCAAGTGAAACTAGATCATTTTGTCACACACAAAAAGTTCTGCAGTGTACACTGTGGTGTGACAATTCTGTCACCAAATTTATTTTTAACATAGCTGAGTGATAGTTTTGCTGTGAGGTGGTGCTGGTGCACCCAAATACCTCCTCGAGAGTGCTGCTTCATCCCTTCATATAGTTCTCAGGTGCTTCTCTTCAGTCCATCTTCTGGTGGGGTTCATACCCTGGTGAAGTTGGTTATCATGCTACCAACTCTTGTTGCACTCAGTGTTTCTCATTTGCTGTGTCATCTGTTTCAGCATGATCCCTTTGGGTTTCCTGAGTTACTACAGCCCTGAGGCAGTATTGGTATTACCTGCTGATAAGCTGTCAATAGGTTTCCCAATAATAACCTGACAGATGTTTTATGTGATCTGTTGTGATTTTTTGGCATATAATTTGTGGATGGGCATCATAGTTCCCATCTAGTTTCTAGGCAATAGCAGCCAAGAGATGGTACCTGGTACCTCTTCTTCTTGGGAATCCTGTTGGTTACATGTCACAATCGCAATTAAGTATCTGGAAATAATTGATTTTTTTTTTAATATATATAGAGTCTTTAGGTCAGTTGCTGAGGGGTAAAAAAAGTCTGTCAGAAAACTTTGATTTGGAACAAACCTTAACTTTTTTCATCTAAATGAAAGAGGGGAAAATTGAACAAAACATATAATTCAAACCTAAGCACAGAGAGATGACTGCTGCCTCACTGTTTTTTTCTGCAGGAACTTGAACTTGCATGTCTAAGGAAATTGACTGTACGATCAGGCAATGGAGTCAGTTTCTTTCAGGCTGGAGGTTTGTTTGGTTTGGTTTTGTCTCAGTAAATATTTATGTATTCTGTACTAACTGAAGGAGTATCAACAGCAGAAGCTGAGAGCACATGGAAAGATGCTGTATATGGTTTTGGCTTGTGGGCTGAGAAATGAAGGTTCAGATTTTTCTAAGCAGACAAATGCATTGAATTTGACATTGTGTTGCTGTTACTGGACAATGCTGCTGACAACTCCACTGACGAGTTCAACAATTGATCTTCAGAAATGTGTCTTCACTTTATAAGACTGTTTTAAAGTGTTTCTGACAGAATTTCTACTAGTTTTAGTCCATGTAGTCTTGGGTGGTGCAAATTAAACCTGGTAAATAACTTGGATAATGTTTTTGATTTTGCATGTGTGTACTTGCTGGGTTTTGTTGTTCTGTTGGGTTTTTTTAAAGGGCATTGCTGCGTGACGGTCCTCTTCAGCGACAGACAAAAATACGGTGTTAAAGTGATGTTTTTCCACATTTTGAGTTTGTGAATGTGTTAGACTCAACAGATAAAACTTTTTAATTGTACAGGAGATATTTATTTTCAGAACTGCAATAGTCCCTAGTACTGTGGAATGTGCTTTGTGCATTATAATAACAAGCTTAAGCTGCTCATTTTTTCATAATGTTTTGCTGGGCTGATCAAAGTGTGCTGGTCTCATGACTGAGCTGTTAAAGCACTTAAAAAGCTTCTAAGACTTTATAGGAAAGCTATTCTAACATAAGACTGTTGCATGTTTTTCATGCAGAATCCCCATGGTGTGTGATTTTAGGTTTTGAAACCTAACTGTATCTATAGCAAACCAAAAAAGATCTGCTTGCTTTAACTGGAATTTGTAACATAGAAAAGCTCTTCGCATGCCTGTTGATCTCAGGTAAAAGTAAAAATGTTGGAGTAGTAGAGTTCTACTTAGAACCACAGAATCCCAGAATGGTTTGGATCAGTTTTTGTTTATTTAAGTACTTGTCAATAATCAGATATAACTATAATTAAGCCCTTTCTTCCTTTCTTTGCACAAGGAAGACTCCCAGAAGGCAGGAAGTTTTGCATAAATCAGGCAAGTTGCTGTGTTCTAGATGGGCATTATTTTCACCAAAGCTGCTCCACATATTTGCTTTCTGCCTTCAGCCTGTTCTCAATACTCTCATTCCTCTATATACCATAGGCTACATACCATAGGTACCACCAACCAACTCCTCCAGGTAGCTATGTGTGGTAGGTCTCTTGCCAGTAACCAGTACCCTGTCAGGAAGGCTCAGTGGCTCAGTTTGGATAAAGATCTGAGACTTCATTAGTGATCTCATGATTTCTGATGGCTTCAGGATCTGCTCACTGAAGCTCAGTGCCTTCAGGACTGCACTCCCATGGCAAAAATAGTGTAAGTCTTTTGAAGTGGTTTGTGGCAAAGTGCCTCTTCTTTTTAAAATCTAACATCCAAGGACAGATGTGATCTGACAATGATGGAGGATAGGTCACTGAATATTTTGTATCCTGGTAGAATACAGTTTCAGAGTAGCAATACTAGAAAGCTTCTTATTTACTTTTCCTGTAAGTCGTATTTGTTATTTTAGAATATTTATTCCAAATAATGTCTTATTATTTTAGAAATATATTCTCTGCCAAGTTCTCTGTTTCATCCTGGCTGGCTGGTTGCAAGGCAAATACTTTGAAATGTACTGAAATAATAACAAATAATTTCTAGAATATATAGAATTTATTATCTTGGTTTGTGTTTTGTTGAGTGTTTGGGTGGGGTTTTTTTTTGGCATTGTTATTTTTGAAATAAGCCTGTCTGTTCTCTGAAATGAATACATAGTCGAGAATTATTTCCCAACTGAAAGAATAATCTGGCTAAATGTTGAAGTGCTAGTTAGCTGATGGAGCTTCCATTCTCCTGAAAGCCCAAATCTGTTTCATGTAGTGCTGCTCTCTGCCGTGCATGTTCAATTTTGTACGCAGTGCCCCGCTGAACATGCAAGGATGACTTTTCTCTAGGCCCTACCATAGCACTACTGTAATCTATAAAGTCAGCCTGTACATGCCTCTACAGTGCTCTTTGTTCCTACTACCGCTGAGCAAAGTGTGGGAGTGCAAAATGGAATGACAAGAGAGTGTTGCTGAGCAAGGTCACCTGGAGGCTCACATTTCACAGCTAAGCAGGCTCCTGCTCTTGACTAAATTCCTGGTGAGTTCACTGCCTTGAAGAAGTGAAGGTGCCCACAGTAAAGACAACATTTGCTTGCTTACTTTTGGTAAGAGGAGAAAGGTGATGCTTTGTGCTGAGAAGAGACAGAAGCTGTGAATTCTGTCTTGGAAAGCTTCTTACATGTATTCTTAAGGTGGCAAAATCCAGTTTTGGCTGTACTGTAAGGAGCCGACCATATGATGATGGTACTTTAGATTTAATTTTAGTAAGTTATGATGAATGTGGATGTGATAACTTTGACAAGAGTGATCATAAGTGATTTGTTTCAAATTAAATGAAAGTATGTACATTTCAGAAGGGAAGAATTTGAGAAAGGTATCAATTAAATGAACTGATCTGAAGAATTTAGGCACTTGAAAAGTGCTCTGGAACTTCAATTTAAAGACATTCCAAGGTGCAGTGTGAAATTTGCAATGAAGGACCTAATTACAGAGCATCAGGTACAGTTACCACAGTGATAATTTAGGGCCAAAATTAAAGGATGCAACCCATAAGCAGTCATGCTCATTGCATACCCCAAAACTATAATGATGATTATGCAGATCTGGTGGGAGAACAAACATGCATAATTTTGCTTTGAATAAATTCTGGTTGAAAACTAGCTATTGAGACTCCGGCATAGCTCTGCAAAAGAAGCATCAGGGGACAGAAGACCTAAATGGAGTTACGGTGGAGTCCAGTGTGCTGTTTAAATGTGCTACCTAAGAAGAGGGTGTAAGCTGAGGGTGTACACCAGGTAGGTGTTAACTGCCTCTGGTGTTCTTCTACAAACCTGCTGTACTTTTTCAAGATTCCCATTGACTATAAACAGGCTTTGAGTTAAATTCCACAGCAACTGGGATTTAATTTGCACAGATTCTAGTGCCTCAGCTGAAGGTGTTCATAGAATCATACAATAGTTAGGGTTGGAAAGGACCTTAATATCATCTAGTTCCAACCCCCCTGCCATGGGCAGGGACACCTCACACTCAACCACACCACCCAAGGCTTCATTCAACCTGGTCTTGAACACTGCTAGGGATGGAGCATTCACAACCTCCCTGGACAACCCATTCCAGTGCCTCACCACCCTAACAGTAAAGAATTTCTTCCTTATATCCAGTCTAAACCGCCCCTGTTTAAGTTTTAACCTATTACCCCTTGTCCTATCACTACGGTCCCTAATGAAGAGTCCCTCACCAGCATCCCTGTAGGCCCCCTTCAGATACTGGAAGGCTGCCTTCTCTTCTCCAGGCTGAACAGCCCCAACTTTCTCAGCCTGTCTTCATACAGGAGGTGCTCCAGTCCCCTGATCATCCTCATGGCTCTCCTCTGGACTTGTTCCAACAGTTCCATGTCCTTTTTATGTTGAGGACACCAGAATTGCACACAATACTCCAGGTGAGGTCTCACAAGAGCAGAGTAGAGGGGCAGGATCACCTCCTTTGCCCTGCTGGTCACGGTCCTTTTGATGCAGCCCAGGATATGGTTGGCTTTCTGGGCTATGAGTGCACACTGCAGGCAGCTCATGTTCATTTTCTCATTGACCAACACCCCCAAGTCCTTCTCCGCAGGACTACCATGAATTTCCTTTTTGCCCAACCTGTAGCTGTGCCTGGGATTGCTCTGACCCAGATGTAGGACCTTGCACTTGGCATGGTTAAACTTCATAAGGTTGGCATCAACCACCTCACAAGAGTGTCAAGGTCCCTCTGAATGGCATTCCTTCCCTCCAGCGTATCAACCAAACCACACAGCTTGGTGTCATCAGCAAACTTGATGTGGGCACACTCAATCCCGCTGTCCATGGCAGCGACAAAGATGTTAAACAAGACCGGTCCCAACACCGATCCCTGAGGGACACCACTCGTTACTGGTCTCCAGCCAGACATTGAACCGTTGACCAGAACTCTTTGCATGCGGCCATCCAGCCAGTTCTTTATCATGTTCCTTATTTTCTATTTTTTGTATGGTAAAGCCTAAGAGAAAGAAAAGCCTGATTAATGATATTTTACCCCTATCATCTGCAGCTGTTTTTTTTAAGAAGGGAAGAAAAGAGGCATTTAAACACAATGTGAAAACCAGTATCAAACTTAAGTCTGAGAATCCAGACCTAGTGAAGGCTGTATCTGAGTGTGGGCGGTGTGTGGGAGTGAATATGGAAAGCAGGACCTGAAGTCCTGTCTTCCCTTGTGCCTTACTTGTTTCCTCTTCAGTGTTCAAGACACTCTACACCTCTGACTTTTGTAGTGCTTACTAGAACATTTACTTTAAAAGCACATTATTTTACAGTTGTGCAGGTTTTTTGTGTGAAAATAAGGTAACCCTAGAAATGCATAGTCATACATATTTGTTGATTTCAAAACCTCTCTAATGCTAAGAGAGCAGTAGTCCCATTACAATAAGCAAGATTAATCATTGGCTTAAAATAAGTAACTTTTTAGCTGATGCATAGAAATACCCAGAGTCCCAGTGCTTAAGAAATCAGTCTAATATATCCAGTGCCCCCTTCATGTTTTGTCTATTGGGAACCCAAGGGCTATATATTTTTCAAATATATTTGAAATCATATCTAAGAAACTACTAACAAAGCTACTGTACAGGATATAACAATTAGAAGAGAGCCAGCATTTGAAGCTATTAAATTATCATCTGTGTTGTACCCAAAATATTTTAGCTAGGCCATATTTTATATGGCAACTTTGAAACTTGCTTTAAGGGCTGTAAATGCACTGCTTAATTTTCCCTCACATTGTAATTCATTGTTGGCCTTTTCCACAATGAATTATTGGGATTAACCAATAAATCAGCAGAAAAGACATGCCAATTTCCTCAACAGTTGACAAATTACAGTGTGGGCAAAGTACTGTATGTTTTATTTATTTTTTTTTATTTATTTCATGACAAAGGCCAACATTCAGATGCCCCCAAAATACGTTCTTTTTATTTGATAATATTGCATTTAATTATGTAATACTCTTTCTCAAGCAGCATTTGTAAATGTATTGCCAATAGTCATTACAGATATTAAAGTAACATTACTTTGATTTATGAATATTTACTTTAAAAAATTGTATTGTCAGGGAGCAAAGCATTTGTAATTATGAGGGGTTTTTTAGAGCTTAATTTTAATGGAATACCTTTGTCTTTGGTATACTTTTTCAGAATAAATTGAGCAGAACTTTGGGTTGAATTATTTAAATATTTGCTTTCTAATTTCTACACATTCATTATTTCCTAATGTTTAGGCATTATAGCTCTGCAGTCAAACTAAGCATGGTATCTACTCTGTACAAATCCTGTGTCTGTATTTGCAAATGGATATTTAACAAGCCATTTGTAAATAGCACTTGATATGTAGGAGAAATGTTGATAAAAACCTAAGATTAGCCTCTTAATTGTGCACTACCTTGAATTTCTCAATTCTTAAACATTGTCTGCAATGGTTAAAACAATAAGTACACATGCTTATCATGAATGTAGTCTGTTTTGTCTTTATCAGAACAAACCTATTTTTTAAGACAAGCTTTTGTTAAGTGCTTAGAAAGTGCCAGCAGAGAGGAAATATTTGACCTCAGCCATGTACTATACCTCCTGAAATTGTATTAGCTTTTATTCTGCTTGATGAGCATCCTTTTGAGATGTAGGAGTCTGGAATACAATGCTGAAAAATAACCATAAAATAATGTGACCCATTCAATATTTAAGGTTAGACACATCAAAAAGATGGCAATGTTGTACTGTATTGCAACATTATGGGATTTCTTACAGCTCCAAAGCTGCAATCTGTACCTGAGGATCTTCCCTGGGGAATAGAAATTTTCCCTCTCAGAAGCTTATAGATCATAGAATCCCAGACTGATTGGGGTTGGAAGGGACTTTAAAGCTCATCCAGTTCCAGCCCCCTGCCATGAGCAAGAACATCTTCCACTAGACCAGGTTACTCCAAACCCCATCCAACCTGGCCTTGAACTCTACCAGGGATGGGGCAGCCACAGCGTCTCTGGGCAACCTGTGCCGCCGCCTCACCATCCTCACAGGGAAGAACTTCTGCCTAATGTCTTAATCTCAATCTTCCCTCTGTCATCTTAAAGCTATTCCCCCTTGTCCTGTCACTACATGCCCTTGGGAAATTTCATCTTCTTAGCTTCTGCCCTGGCTTGCATGTTTATGATTGACTTCAAGGCTTACATTAATGTTTTATTCATTACAATACAGCAGCATTTCACCCTAAATTTTCACCCTAAAATTTTTAATTTTCCCCAGTGTTTTAAAACCAAGCTTCAGAAAACTGTTGCAGAGAGGAAGGGAAGGCTTCCTTTCTCTTTGTTTCTGTGGGTACTGTACCTCTTTCATAGTATCAAAATATTATTTCTCTGTCTCAGGAATGTCTCAGAGCCTTAGAAATTGGTATTTAAATATGTATTGGAATAAAACGGTTTTGGAAGGTTACTTTAGTTTTTTGTGGTAATTTACAGCTACTTTTGGAATCACTATTTTGGCGATTCTTCACTTCCCCTGTAAACAAAATACAGCTCATATAAGCATCCTACCAAGAAAATATAGGAATAAGTAATACCTACAGTACATCTTTCTCTTTTGTCCCACTAGTGATACACGATGAGGTACATAATTTGTATAGTCACAGATGGAGCTTCACTTTTGCTATTAGGATCACTCGTAAAGCGCTAATTACTTGGCTTAAAGGAAAGCACTAAGGGAAAAATAGGCTTTGTGAATCGAAAGGTGGAATCTGACTTGAAGCTTCTGTTTCATATTTGTCTGCACCTTTGTTTTGTACCAATGGTACTAGCAGTCTTTTCACTGAAGAATTATTCAGATCACACACAAAGCCAGTAACTCATTGCTATTATTAAATGTTCTTATCCAGTAGGGCCACCCTAGAACACCTCAAATGCTTTCTTAAATAAGTTTTACAGTAAAGCATCCTCACTTGTGGGTGGCAGAAGCAAGTTATGCTTTTGTTTCAAGGCTTAGTTGGGTTTTTTTCTGGCTGATGAGATTTGGGTACAAAACTTTGATGTTCCAAGGATTCAACCTGCTTTTAGCGTTTGTCCTTTCATGTTTTCACTTCTTGATCGTGTGGCTGTCTTGATTACAAAGAATACGTATGGGTGTGTGATAATGATTTTATCTAGGGTTTAATAATTGTTGTGGAGATTCATTTAGGAATAATGATTATTTGAAAAATATTAATTAAGCAGTCAGGTTGAGAACTTTGGCTAGCAGTATTATATTTCCAGGCCTTTGGTTTTTTACATGCAGTTTTGTTCTGTGAATCTACATTTTTTTACATCTGACCCTTAATCTTTAATCAAAATTTCTCTCTAACATGGTCTTTTCATGGTCTTGTTCTGTTTATTAAATAAAGGTTGCTTCCCAAGCACAAAGGTATCCTGAAGAAAATTACGATAACGCTTAGAATGAAGTGCATTTTGCAATTTTAGAGAATTTAAAACTGCAACACTTGAAACAATATCCTGAAATGACTGGGGTTTGTTGTGAGTTGGTTTATGTTGTATTTCTTATACTATCTTGCTTCTCCTAAGGGAAATATATTTTTGTTCTTAGTCCAACATTTGTCTCAAGAAGAAGAGTAATGAGCATCTGAGAGCTGACTATGGGTGAAATGATGTGACATGCCAATGACATTTTCATTAAGAAGTATTTTAATGAGAGTAGGAAACAAAACACGGCAGGGGGTGGGGGGGAATCCTGTTGGTTCTGATGCACTGTTAGCTACCAAGAAGTACAAACATTTACTTTTGAGGGTGGTAGGATGCATTTTTTTTTTCCTTCCCCAAAATGATCTTTAAAGAGGTGCCCGAGCTTTTTGTAATGGGATATAAGTAACAAAGAACATAAGGGTAAAGTAAGACTTTGAGTTAGGTGGCATGAGCTGCTCATGCTCTTTGTACTACTGGAAGCAAGAGACTCTTAACAGTAGCTGTTTTTAAGCATTCTGACAGTTTGTTGAAATACTGCACCATTGAGATGAACTGAGAAATGTTATGTGCTGCATTTCAATATGCATTTGTACCACCTGTTTGTTTATACCATCAAAGGCTGTGTCGTTAGAATGAAAATAAAATGGTAGAAAAGAAAATCAGAAAGAAACAGACACCATAGGGTGATCTCTCCTAGGTGGGTCCACTTAAAAAGCTACAGTAGTATCTATCAATTTCAGTTGTTCATAATGCATTTTTTTGGCTAGTATCAAATCAATTCAGATTTAAAGTGTTGGGGAGCATAAGCTAAATAAGTAATAAGA
Organism: Melopsittacus undulatus; assembly: GCF_012275295.1. Taxonomy (NCBI): domain Eukaryota; kingdom Metazoa; phylum Chordata; class Aves; order Psittaciformes; family Psittaculidae; genus Melopsittacus; species Melopsittacus undulatus. The sequence continues at coordinate 23,009,132 of NC_047534.1, forward strand.
CTAAATTTAAAAATTATTTGTTTGGATAAGAAATCCATGCTTTCTCTCTAGTGCATCCCCCAGTTTTATAAGGTGAATTTTAATCTAAGACACAATTACTGTGTGCAGGGTATATACAGCAGAACGAAAATCTTCCCAAAAATGCTGAAAATAAAGACTAATTCTTACCTTCTGTGGTAAGGATATACTAGGGAATAAATCACTAAATCATTAGTGTCAGATTAAAGCTTGGATCTGCATAAGTTACTCGTAAAAGGCCACATAAATGGAAAAGAAGGAAGACTGGCCAATGCAACAGCAGGTTGTTCAAAGTCATGTATGGGAAGGCAAAGAGAAAAATGTCTGTTTAACCTGCTTCTGACTGTTGGCTCATGTGTATGTGCCTGAATTTTTGTTTGAAATGAGGAAAGATGTTCTATAAACTTTTGCAGTGTCATCTCAGCCAGTAAGAGCCTGAGAGAGTGACAGAGCACTGGAACAGGTTCCCAGGGGGGTTGTGGAGTATCCTAAGTTGGAGATATTCAAGGCCCGCCTGGACAAGTTCCTGTGTGATGTACTCTAGGTTACCCTGCTCTTGCAGCGGGGTTGGACTAGATGATCTTTTGACGTCCCTTCCAGCCCTTGGGATTCTGTGATTCTGTGAGAGGGTAATTCAAATGAGTGAATATTTTTTTGTGTATCTTAGAATATTTTTACAATTAATCATTCCCTTGAAAAACTTTTTGAGTTTTTGCCATTGCTTATATTGGTGCAGAGCCAGTGCAGAAATAATTGAAGGGACCTTATGTGTAAGAATTGTATATAATAGAATTTGGGAATGAGGGAAAAGTCTGGGTTCGCACTGCAGTGATGTCATCCCTGAGCTTGGATACCACATGAGAATGGGGGCTGCAAGCTAGACCAGACAGGAAAAACTCCCTCCCCCCTCTTTCTCATTTCAAATGTTACCATAATGGCTCAAACCCTTCTCTGCTTCCACACTGTAGTTGAAATCTGAAGCTATTCTTGTTCAAATCTTTAAATCCAACAAAGAACGAGATGTGGAAATGTCCTGTGTAGGGGGTAGTTAGACCAAAATAGTAATTCATCTTTGGTTTGGATTCTAATAGTCTGAATATATAGGACATCTCCATTCAGTAATAACCCTTCCACGCTTGGTAGGCAGGGATACTGAAGTTCTAAGTATCAGAAACCCACTAGAATCTGTCCCTGATAGTAACAAACCTTTTAAAATACATGAGGTCTTCAAACACACACAAAAGCAACTTTCATACAAATGCCTGTGTCCTGTCCCAGCTGCACCTGGGCAGCTCTGACACCTTTGTCTTGGTCACCCTTTCAACATGTCTCATACTTCTGCTGTAAGGTCCCTTCAGATGGAGACTAACTATCTCATGCCAGACTAAGTCAAGCAAAAATTAGGACATGAATAATTTCCCCCCAGAATATTTTTTTACTTATGCCTTTGGGTGAATATATAATAATAAAATTATTATCAATCACAGAAGAGTAACCTCAAAAAATCCTGAGTAATATATTGGTTGCTTATTTAAAAAGAAAACCCTAACTACATTTTATCTACAAGTGAAGGAGAGAGGGAATAGAAAACTGTGCCTAGTTTTTAATGTCCTTAGTCTGATGTTTAAGGTGCTGTTGGTTTCTAATATGATGTTAACACGAAAGTACATTTAAATGACAATCCACTAGGTAGAGCAATTTTCATAGGAGAAATAATGACGTGTTTTCTTAAGTCTAATCTTCCAAGTTGTGCCACAGTGAGATTTTACCTTTTTAAATTAACCAAGTATTTCTGTGCAACGAACTAGCTCTGAAGGGCTGAAATTTGTAACACATAATTGTAATGAAAGAGTTAAATACAACTCATTTTTGCATCTTCTTAGGAAATAAATACTGGATTTTTATTCAATATATGTGATGTGGGGCCAAACGCCACATATGGAGGAAATTGCATTTTTTCTGCAGATGTGGAAGATGCATCCTGCCTCTTCCCCAGCCACTGAAGTTCACAAGTTAGCAATTAGACCTTTAAAACAAAGAACTGAATGACATGATGCCATGGCAATGATAAAAAAGGGATGGGGAAAGGGGATGGTGGGGGAGGAGGGAAGGAGGAAGGCAAAAGAAGAAAAAACCAAAAAAGAGTAAAAGGTTTTCTTTCTATACTTACAGGGAAAAACCCACTAAGTATATAGAAGGGTTTATGTATTATGTCATGCTTGAAAAGGACTAAAAATACTGAAAACTGGACTTTCTTTATCCTTTTCCTATCCTTAAGTCTTGGGCTTGTGTAAGGACAATCAGTTCATTCCAACTTTGACATTTAAATTGTCTCAAATCTTCAGGATCCAAAGGCTGAATTTCAGACCATTTGCCATTCAGGAGGACACTTAAAAGCACCTGTGCTTGGGGTTGAATTTATGGTGATTTTCTGTTTTATTTTTTCTTTATTCATGAAGGTGGAGTCAATATTGTAGAATGATCTCTACAAAGTGCTTGCTGGCGAGGGAGAGGGGCTTGTTTGGTTTTTTTTATTTGGTTTTATCACTGATAACTGTTTCTGCATCATGTTTGATCAAATTAGGGTATTTAAAAATTAGTGCCCTTGAATCAGAATATTTCAGTGACAACATTTCCAAGTTATACGAATCAGCTGAGCTTTCATTTACAAAATAGGTAGTATAATATTGTTAGTGTTGCAGTGATAATCATCTAGCAGACAAACAAAGCACTTCACTGGAAATCAAATAACCTTTGAGTTTGCAGTCCCAGGAACCAGAACTGTTATTGCTGTGTTCAAGTAGGAGAGAAGATGGTTGTACATAAGGCAGATTTGATGCTTTCCAGCAGAATTTAATGGCTCTATCAAAATGTTCAAAGAGAAAAGGTGATGAAACGCCTTTGGTGCTGCAATTTTACTCTCATCTGAAAACTGCAAAAGTGTACTGATTCAGACTAAAATCAGTCTGATTGACTTGGAGGCTGTCTGATTACATCTTGGATACCAATTTCAACTAAATTTGTATAGAAACCAATTCAAATCTATCAACCACATGAGGCTAAATCGATTTAAGGTTCTCTTAACCTGATTTAAGAGAGACTGCATAAGGGAGTTACACAGATTTAACTAAATCTGTTTCTGACCACTTGTATTAACTCAGTGCTCATACTGTATATAAATCAACCTTTGTATGTAGAAGGTAAAAAGTCTATATTTTATAGTTGTTCACATTGTCCATTTGATGCATCTAGATCCATGTACAAATGTTCACTGTACACAACTATTTCATTAGCAGTGAAAGCATGGAACAGAAATAATAATTTTCTTTAATTTGAACTAATATTTGGAAAAGGAGAGATTTGAGATGCATATAACAGTGCTTTCTGATGAAACCTTTAGAAGGATGAAAAGACACTGGATGATAATTAAATTGTATTTTGAGCTTTTTTTTTCCATAAAATGAAATAGTCATTCTAGTGTGCAAAGTGCTATAATTATAAAGCAATTTGCCACCCTTAATGGGAGGACTTTTATTTAATAAAATATTAACAAAACATAATATCGGTGCAATAGGTTAGGAACAGTCTTATTTTCTCCATAAAAAGTCAATTTGTAACCACTGCAGACTGTCTTTCTCAAGATGACTATATTAGGATAACTGTTTCTTTTATAGAAATATCAAAATATAAGCAAAAAATAATCACAGCAGATGACTCATTTACCTTTCTACTTAGTAATCAAATATTTTTCACTGTCTGCCTCTCTAATTTAGAGGCTGGTGGTGTTGCTGCAGATGATTGGGAAGTAGCATTCAATCAGTGCCTAAAAAAAGTTTTAAAAAGTTTAAAAAAAGAGACTACATTTGAGAATGGTTATCAGCTAAACAACATGTACCTATCTCCCAGCTTGCCTAAAACATCATTTTTGTTACACTAACAATAAGGAAATATCAGACTTCTTTTACTACAGTGAAGCAAGAGGAAGGAAAATGAGGGAGCATCTGTAATTCCCAGATTTGAGCTCTGATCTGGGCAGCTGCAAAGCATATGTTACCATATGAGGAACACAGGACTGGAGATGGCAGAACTAACGAAGGCTTAATGGAGTCACTCTTTCAGTTGCTCTCTTTGTTACTATTTTTAATTAACCTTTTTTTTTTATTTGCTGCTGGTTTTGTTCCAGTGTCCACTTGAGCAGAGCACCATCAGCTCCTAGGGAAGTCATTAATTACATGCATTTTGGTAGTGCTTCAACATCAACTAAGAAATGGAACTCTCTAAATAGTTGAGACAAAGACAATGGAGGAAACCACTTGAGCAGAATTATAAACCCAATTTTCTCCTAACATAGATGATAATTCCACTCCAGTACTTATGCTGGCTAGTGTATTGGCTGTAGAAAGGTAGGGAAATGCCAGGAGAGACAGAACAAGATATCCAGTTAGCAAAGAAGGATCAGAAATTAAAGGTAAACCAGCTCTTTCTCCAGCTTTCCAGTCTTTCTGATCAGTCACTAAAAATGACAACCCTTATTGAATATATAATTGCTACAGTGAAGTTGATAAGTGGTATAAGGTCTGCCTCTGCTCTAGGATGAGAATCTGTCAGGGGTAAAGCTGTGTGTTTGATGAAGGTAAGGGACCAGGAAATAGTCCTTTCACTTTAGCAAAGAGTTTACATTCGTTTCCTTCAATGCAATTGCACCAGTTTGTGCTAAAGATACTCTGGCTCTTCTGCCTGGTAAACTAGAGTATTGAGTTCTGTCCAGTTTTGCCACTGACCCAGAACACTCAGGTGTGATCAAATTAGATCGATTTGATTTTATCTCTGGAAGCTATGAAACATTGCTCTGCTATGAATCAATAATGACTATGTATTAGTAGTATAATCCTCTGTATTTAAAACCAAACAAAGCCATAGGCAATACACAGGCTATCATTTGTGTGCATTGTAGAGCTGTGGCCATGAAAGAACATTCACCAAACTCTACTTTCAAATGCAGCCTCAAATCTGTCTGCTAAAATACATGTGTAAGTTTTTCTAAGTAGACTAAAACTTTGTTTTAATAATGATTGTTGTTTGTTTGCATCTTAAAAATAAAAACAAAATAAGGAACAGCACCACAACAATCAGTTAATATCTTCTCTTTCTAGCTGGATTTTAAGAGTTCATTTTCTACATAGCTTGAGGAAATTACATTTTTCTGATTGAGTATACACTAATGATTGTTAATATTTTAGCCATTCGAATGCCATGAGATCCCATCTTAGTGTCTTTTATGCAAGCACAGCTTCTATTGATGTTACATGGGCTCTACCGGGACATTAGCTGGTGTTCAAACTGAAGGGTGGGATCCCAGCAGTATAGTTAGGAAACGTGTTTGGTCCCTAAGAATTCAGTGTACAGTGTAAACTTGATTATTAGCTAACAAATCACTGAGAGCTGAATGTTTAGTCAGTTTGTCAAAGGTGCTGGTTGGAAAACCTGTATCTAGAGAAGTCATTCACACTGAAAACTCATCCTGCATCTATTATTAACAGGGTGGAAGCAATCTTGCTTATGTCTCTATGTATGTTCACAGCTGTCTGGCAATCAGGAGTGGTGGAGAACACAGAAGAATCATTGCCTAAACTAGTTGCTTGTGGGTTGAAAAAGCAGCATGTTGCTATTTATCCCTGTCAACAGCAGGCCCTATTAACTATTTTTAATGAATCACCACTGCTTTTACTTTTGCCATCAGCCATGACCTTCACCATTTAGAAACACATGGTCTCTCATAAATGATAGTCTATGACATATAAACTTGAGAAGGATTCTATCACGGCTCAAGCTACAATATCTATCACTAAAACAAACTGCTCATTCCAGCTGGAAAGACACTCATATATATCATGGAACCAGCCTTCCATATTTTGAAATTTACTGCCCTGCATGGGTGCTTCTTTTTCTTGGCTTTTTTTTTTCCTTAAGGAGGCCATGCAACCTTGCTCACTTAATACTTTTGATAAACTTCTACTGACAAGAAACTTGATTAATGATGGTTAAGAGAATTGAATCAAGAGCAGGAAAGACAGGGCCAAAAAAGCAGACTGCTGGTCTGATGGAAACTAACGTCTCTACAGAAATATATGATGGACCCTCCTTTTTGCCATGCCAAGTAATTACTCGCACAGGCCTGTTGTAATAATTCCTATTACAGCCAAAACGGAAAAGTCAGTAACTCACAGCCCTGGGACAAGGTGAAGGCAAGGCCAGAGTAGTGTGGATCAATATTTCATTTACTCACTGAGGTTAGCTTCTATCCCTGTATCAAATTCTTTTACAGAAAACCATGAAAGAAATGAGGTTTGCTGAAAAACACCAATACAGGGCCCTCATTTCCTTGGGGGTGCTCACAGAGTACACGGAGCAACAAAACCTTTCAGCAAAACAATATGCACTCAAGGTCACTCATTACTTGCTACTGTTGGAAAATAAAGTGCCATTAGCCTGATATGAGTAATGTACATCAATCAACTGCAGACCAGCAAAAGTATGTTTTCAACATGGTATTGCAGCTGAAAATGAATGAACCATGTTAACGCTTTCTGAACAGTTTGACAACAGTGAAGGATTTTTCTTTTGGCATTATCATTTATTTCAGGATTTCACTGCAACTCATCTCTGTAAAATCAAGCCAGAGCATCTCTGCTCCTTGCTGTTCTTTATTATAGTTGAATTAATTCTCATTAAGCAAAAGTCATTATTTTGATGGGGGCAGTTGGATGCTTTCCAAAAAACATCTGTCTGTGCCTTACAGGACCTTCAGTCTAAGGGCAGATAAACAGATGTAAGAAGAAATGACCTATCATGTTAGTAAAACAACTTAAAGCAATACTTGCTTAGAATATGAGATGATATTGAGGTATACATACTTCTACTATGCTGCGTAAAGCAACTCTTTTCCTCCACAAGGAAGCTTTGAGGAAGAGGAGGGCTTCAATGTATTACTTGAGAACTGCATTGCTATATGTAAGGCTACCATGGTGCCGAAGTGAAGGGCAAATATAATATATGCTTCTGAAATAACTAAAGTACCCTGTGTTGTATTTTTCTCACACTTCCTCTCACAGACTTCCTTTAATATTTTAAACATTGTCTTCCCTGTAGATCTGGGGATTTCCAGAGAAACTGTTGGGGAAACATGGTAACTGAGTATGTTCTGGAGCTACTTACAGGAGAACTTAAGAAGAACAGTCACAGTGACATAGCCACTGTGCAAAAAATAATGGTTTTTCTTGGCATCTGGGGCATCTATCAAAACACAGGCTCTCTTGTTTGAGCTTCCTAATCTCTAAATATTTACATGAAAATGGAAGAGAAAGTTCCTTACGTCAGTGCAGTGGTAAGGATACAATCTTGCTTATGCTGCTTGCTTTTCGGAGAAAGTGTTTGGTGGATTGTTTATGATTGCTTGTATGGTTGATGATGGTTTAGATCTTGTTGAATCTTCTTCATTGTCATCTGGTCAGAAAGTTATGGTTTTTGGTATTAAAGTTCAGATTTCACTAGTTTTACCTGCATGACTGAAAAATGTATGTAATAGTCATGAAGGGTGTACCTTCTGAAGAACTGCCAAGTTATCCTGTTCAAAAATAAAGATATTGTGTAGGCATAAAATAAACTCTTACAGAGTAGGGAGAATCACTGTGCACATATTTTTTTCTATGAGATGGTAATATTTTCTTCTTTTCCTCTCCTTTTCTATTTGGTAGCACTCTCTTTGTCTTTCTTCAGCATTTTGAAGTCACTAAATAAAAATGTCAAGCCTTTGTTCTAGAATCTTATCCTGAAGACTTACTGAGGTATGCAGAAATAGTTGAAATGTTTAGGCTTTTGTACTGTTACTGTCTTTTATAGTGCTGAAGATGAAGTAGTTTCCTTTTCTAGCACCATCTCCTGAGACCGCACACCCAAAGCAAAGTGTTCTTATCCATAATGAGTGTTGAGTTACTTCCAGCAATGAATTTGCTTAAACCATGTTAAGTCCATGCAACACTGTGATGTGTAAGTAAATACAACCTAGAAATTATGGGACAGGAGGAAAATGACAGATCAAAGTCATATGCTAAATCAGAAATTACTGTTGTCTTTTATGTCTGGCATTTTGAAAGTTTCTGTTAACTTCACTGCTGCTCAGTAGAGTCTTGGGACATCCAGTGAATTAATCTCATGTCTCCTAAATAAGTGTGTCATCTATAGTTTTTAACTCGGATAATACTCTTAAGTTTACTGCAGTTTTGATGGTTTGTATTTTCAGTTACAATTTGAAAGTATTTGCAGTTCACCCAATATACTCTTAATCCCAGTGTCTTGAAGACCACACTGCTTCCATTCAAGTAAATCAGTTGAACTATTGGTAAATGTGAGTTTGATTATACTTTGGGTTATGTTTGTGGGGGCTTTGGGGTTTTTTGTTTGTTTGCAGGAGTTTTTTTTTAGTGGGGGGGGGTCAGGATTTTTTTTGTTTGGCTGCTCTTTTGTGCTTTTTGTTTGTTTTGGGTTTGTTTGTTTTGCTGGGGGTTTTTGTGTGTTGGGTTTGTGTGTGTCTGTGTTTTTACTGTTGGTTTGGTTTGGTTTTTGTTTTTTTTTTGGGGGGGGGGGGTTCCCCTATGGATTTCTTTCTTTAAAAATGGATGTTATAGTAATTACAGCACTGCAGAATGTTTGCCTCCACTTCCTACTGTTCTTCTTATGTGCTATTTCTTTCTAATGATGTAACGTAAAATGATGTACAGTGTGTGACTCCTGAGACAGCCCCACTCCCTTCTTCATGTCTGCAAGAAAGAAAGAGAGATGAATGTTTATAACTGCCTATGGAACAAAATAGATCAGTTTAAAGAGCCTTTCTTTCCAGTCACGCAGAGAGGCTCTCTTGGATTAAAAGGGTCCACTACATTTGATTTGCCCCATGGTTTAGATGTGGAGTCAACTTTGTGAGAAGAGGGAAGTTTGGTCATAAAAATTCTAATTCCTTAGAGAAATTCTTTGAAAGGCACAGAGGAGAATTAGAGAACCTGACTCCTGTACTTGCGGGAGAATTAGAATCACAGTTTCCTCTTTCTAAAATCCTGCTGCTGTGATTAAGTTACTTTTCAAAATCCATTAACCCCAAGTAGTAAGCCTGTATCACTGTAAGGGGCTGTTCTATGCCTGTTTCTAGAGTCCCTGAGGCTCACATCCTCAAAGTTATGTAGGTGACTAAATGTAATTTGAAATGACCTGGTGATGTTAGCAGTTCATTCTCATGAACCTTCTTGAAACAGGGAGAGTATTACCTTTGTTTACTAGGAGAAAGAGGAGTGGTGAAGCCTGAATAGGTTTAAAGGCATTTAGGTACACGCTTAAACCAATAGGAAGTGAGTCCTAAATACTTGTGGAAGATCTGGGTTTCACTCTAGGAAGGATCAGCACACAGGTATTACAAATCTCTGGATGTTTCCTATGCTTCTACTTGCAACGAATAGGTCTTCCAAAATGCCTCAGTCAGGGCAGGAGGCCCCTGTGAAGCTGAATACTTCAGTATGTCTTAAAAGAAAATCAAACCACTCTTCCCCCACTCACTTTCACTGGTATGAAGTAATCAAAGGTTTCTTTTTCTGTTCACAGATTGGCACCCTAACTTTTGGGTTTGCTGTTTTTCCTTTTCCACAAGAAAATACCCTGGTGATTCTTGGTGTCACTGAGAGCCAGGAGTCATTATATGTGGCGGTGAGCACTCTTTCATAACAATAAAGTTGCGTGCAGCAGGATCACTCTTTGAACCAGAGTGTTAACTGAGAGACTGGGGTCACATCTGTCACCTAAATGTGATGTGGTCTGCCTGCACTCATAATAAAGAACAAATGTTTGGTCTGGAGGTCAGGATTTTTGGATTCACAGTGCACTTAGTTAGATCAAGGTCTGATCCAGGGTTAAAATCAATATTGCAAATTGCAGCTAAAATGACAAAGAATATGTTTCCATCCATGTTATATTTTAGGTACAGTAGCCTTAATGTATAAGTAGGTCAATTCCATTAAGATGTAATTTCATTAAGGGACTGTAACTGCAGCTGGAATTTGGCCACCAGATTATAATTTATTTTTTATCTACGGCAAGTGTACAGATATACATCGCTCTTGGATGCTGCTCACTTGGGAAGTTCTGCTTTAGCATAATAAACCCAGTAATCAGACACTGCTCTCTGCAAGAAAGTTCGAAGGGAACCAGTAAAAAGTGTTTGTCTATAGGGAATACATTCTTTTGTTGAACTGTCACAAGAATACTTGTCAAAGTAGTATAGTAAAGCAGTTGAACATTTAAAAAATGCACACATTATAGAAACAGAGACTTTCAGTTTAATGCACTTGTACAGGTATGTATGCAAGTAGAGCATTTAGCAGTAGAACCTTCAGGCTTGCTTTCAAAAGGGACATGAGAGAAAACATTTTAGGAAGCTTCACTTCAGTTTCTGTGATGTGGCAAATCTAAGCATAGCTGTCCATAATAGACTTGCAATAAGGAGATGGAAGTTTAATTCAGGAAAAGACATTTTTTCTGTGTTTCATGCTGGCTAAGGTACAATGTCTGTCACCAAGCATGGTGCAAGGAGGTGTGGCAGATGAGGAGGAAAGGGGAAGTAATCTCAAAGTATTGGAAAAGGAGGAAGATTATGGGATGGCTTTTATGTAATCCTCTCTGAGGATTGATTTCATATGGGAAAGTCATACTGAACTTTATAGCAGAGTGATAAAGGGTCATAAAGGGTGTCTGCTGGTGGCTAGATCCTAGGTTGAGAATCTGTTGCGGTAAAATTCTTGCACAAACTGGAAGTTTATTTTGGGCTTCATCCCTACTACACATTCTCCAAAGGCCATCGCCCAGCATTGACATACAGCACAGAGCATAATATTCTTTTCTCCACTTACAGTGCAGAGCTGGGGAGGAAATGCAGCCAAAGCTGTAGCCAGGTAAAGAGCACCAGCTCTCTCTCTCTGCTGTGGGGACCTTAAAAAGCCCCAGCTTGCCAACGAGGATCTGCTGCATGTCTGTGGGGGAAGCCTGGGGAGAGAGATGATCGTAACTTGGCAAGAGATGCTCTGAATGACTTGCTTCCCTGGTAACCTGGCAGCTCTCCAAGGCAAAATCTGAATAGGAGCTGAACTGCTCGAAGCATTAATTCCACTTATCGTTGCAAGCCTTCTCTTCGTCCTCCTCCCTGCTCCCACTGGAGCAGTGCTCAGCAGAACTGGAAGTATCCTATGCTCATGCAGGTTTTGGAGGTCTCATGCTGTCAGCAGAGACAGGGAAGACATTGCTACACAGTGTGGTTTGTCTCCAGTGTGGGCTGCCTGCTGTGATGAACAGGAGGACTGGGATGCCGTCAAGTGACTTACATCTTCCCTGGGCTCCATTACTTGACATGGCCTGATCTTATGAGGACTTAAACACTACATGTAAAAGCTTTTCCTATTGTATTGGTATTTGGGAATTCCTGTTTACATGGAAGGCTTTTCCATGAATTTTCAATTGTAAGGATCTTGGGATTACTTTCTACTGCCTCTGGGTAGTATGTCTGACTTAGACATGCTCCTCCTGCTCCCCCCTGCTATTCTACACAAGCAGCTTTTGGCAGCTTTTCAGGGCTCCCCAGCTTATGATCAGGTCTTTGTGAAGTTTAAAATACTGTTCTGAATCTGAATTCTGATGTAAAAATCAGGTTTATGTCCCTTGGATATTTATAGCCAAATGTTTTAAGTCTCTCAGTCTTAATCATATTATAATTAGTGGTATATTTTAGAGTACCTTTGAAATTGTCCTTTTTCCTTCGTGATGCTTTTTGTAACAGTTATGCCTTGAGTTTTCAGTTAGGGTACAGTATCAGTGACTCATATATTCAAAAATATTGCAAAGAGGAAGAAATAAAACTTCTATCTGTTGGAGAGTGAAGACGTGAATTAAGCTGGATGCAGATGCAAATTAATATCTATAGAAGAAATGCTGATGTTTATTTTGTCAAGATATATATAAAAGCAGTATAAAATTAAACAACAATAATACATACAGCTACTTTGTGCTTATTAGTGAGTGTTCTCTCTATGGAGGCAGTAACAGCAGCAGCCCAGACAGTTTCTTAAGGCTTTTCCTGCTCCTCTGTGCCCTCTGTTTTTGATCATCTGCCAAGGCTTGTGAATAGTGCCAAATCAAATAGTACAGCATCTCCATAAGTCTGCTCTTCGAAGCTAAGGAATTCAACAGTAGAAGTGCAATTCCAGATATAAAAGGAGCAATTATAGTGGGCTTCCAGGAGTTTAGGTTGAATAACTTTAATATTTGTATAACAGATATTTTGAGGCTCTTTTTACTAACTGGACTTCTGCTTTCTGGATGCTTTATCCATAGAATCTTAATCTATGCAAATAGAATCTTGCAAAAACATGGGGTTTCTCTTTCTTTTTTTCTTTTAGGTTCTGAAGTTCCATACAAACTTTGAAGCCTATTTCTGTGTACACGGGCATTGGCAACTGAAGTACATTTGTCGGTGAAAGAGAACTATTGCAGGAGGAATCAGAGCAGCTATTTGAGTGTAGAAGACCAAATTCCTCTCTGCAAGTATTTCTCTTCCTACTTAACACAGAAGCCTCCTCAAGTTTTTGGGGTATTTTTTTCCTTCTTAATTAGTAACAGTCAAGAAAATATTCAATGTGATATCCTCCAGGTTTTCATGCTTAAAACAATGAAATGAATTAGTGAGGTGATGACATTGTTAAGAGTGAAAGGAAGAAAACTTGGATTTTTTCCATTGAATTGCAATGTGGACGCTTGCCAGTTCTGGCTGAAGTAAAATTCATCTCACTGTGATTGACCATCCAAAATCTATTCACCATTTAATCTGCAGGAACACAAAGAGGAGCTTTGCCCGAAATGAAACTATTTTTACATATACATTAATGAACAGCCGAACTCTTGGGATCTAGAAAGCAAGAGTCCATTTGCACCGATTTAACCCACTGCTTGCTTAAATTCTAGATGAGAGAGAAGGGAAAATCTAACTAAACTTGAAACTTGATTACAGCATGACAAGATTAAGGGAATAAATGGGCAAAATCAATCTCACATTTACTGATTTTCCCTTGTAAAGATTCCTTTTTCAGCTTTGTATGTATTTTCTTATTGTCTTGTAAAGAAGCAATGGCTTATTGCTACCCATATGACCCAGACCTTCTGCACTGTACCTGTTTGTTACATTCATACCACTGTGGTAAAGAGGGCAAATAATTTCTTTGAATAGCTTCAATGAGATAAAACTTCAGTTTTTTCTATATTGTTTCAATCATTTGTACCTTGGAATACTTGGACTATCATGATAAAGGGGAAAATGGCTGAAGATTTCCACTTTTATGTGAAATTTATTGAAGTAGCTTATGATGGTAGTGAGCTCTAACAAAAACTAAAACAAACCAAAAAATCCTTTTTCTTAATTGTGCATGGATTTTTTTTCCCCCTTGTTATTTTACTGAGCTGGCTCAAGTCTTCACTACAATAAATCAATAAAGAACTTGTTTGCATTAACACGACCAACTTTATACTTGATGTAGGTGCCTGGGTATATACAGAGGTCACTTGCACTGGAAAGGCATGAGAGAAATCAAATCTTTTACCTGCTTTGGTGGAATATAGGGACAATTTCAATATATAAAAAAATCACTCCTTTCCCCCACAGGCACTTAGTTCTTAATTGCAGCTACTAGAGCTCTGTTATCCATAGCCTCTGTAGGGTTTGTAGGAGTAATAATAATCTAAAAAATCCTATATTTAATTTTATTTTTAAGCTCATTGTAAAAAAAAAAATCAGTCTATTTGTCTTCTAAGTTTCTCTTCACATCACAATCAAAATTCATTTCCCAGTTATTCATTCAGAAACACTTTGTGAATTTTCTTTCTTGGATTGTGCCTATGCTGCTTTCTTGCAGCATAGGCACAAATTTTCTACATCAACATAGTGTAGGCTCATTGTAAACGGTCTCAGACACTCAGGGGAGTTCACTATCCTTGTTAGCTGATTTTACCTGCTGCTGAGCTTCCAAGTTGTACTGGCATTTGTTAAAGACACGATTACTTTGTGTCTGCTCTTTTTTCTCCACTCTTGTTCTCCCCATCTCTAGCGAAGGATGCAGCAGAAGTGATGATTACCTATCAAATAGATGTCAGTTCAAATATATATAGTGTGTGCAAGTCAGATGTGCTGGGGAAAGTCTTCATGCTACAGAATCACAGAATGGTTTGGGTTGGAAAGGACCTTAAGACCATCTACTTCCACCCCCCCACCTCACTCTTGACCATGTCGCTCAAGGCTCTGTCCAACCTGGCCTAGAACACTGCCAGGGATGGAGCATTTACCACTTTGGGCAACCTGTTCCAGTTCCTCACCACCCTCACAGTAAAGAACTTCTTCCTTATGTCTAAGCTAAATCTCCCCTGTTTAAGTTTAATCTCATTACCACTTGTCCTATCCCTACAGTCCCAGATGAAAAGAGTCCCACTCCAGCATGCCTTGTAGGCCCCCAGCATTCCTGTAGGCCCTAATCATGTCTTTCATGACTTGGTGACTCTAACTTCTTTTCATTGTGGAATGGTTTGTTTCATCTCAGAAATAGTGAACTGATTATGCACCCTATACATGTGGATTACTTTGCACCCTTTCTTTTTGATTGAACAGTATAAAGGCAAAAGGACCTAGGCACTATGCAATACAGTGCCAAAAGTCTGTGGCTCAGGCAGGGCAGGTCAGCACTGGACTGCATGGAAATCTCGGGTCATTGTTGAACTTGTGGTAGTGGGTTTGGTGTCTCATTCAGGACTGTTATTAGACACTGTACTGAGCTTTTGGATGCTAAAAAGGCATGTGCTAGGAAATGTCAAAGAGAAGGCTGCGTCTAAAAATTCTTTCTCCACCACAGGCATACATGCCTATGCTCAGGTTTCAGCCAATGTCCCTGGTGAATGCTGGTTTTGGAATTTGGAGCTGTGCTCAAGGAGAGGTGTAGGAGCAGAGCGAGAAGAACTCCACTTAGCTTCTGAGATCTTGTGAGAGTAAAGCTTAAATTCACAGAATATATTTGTTCCTCAGCTACTTGGTTTAGAGCAGAATTGGTAGAGTGAAATTTTAACATTTCATCTCTCAAGGCTCCTTGAAGTGTGGAACAAAATAGTGTCCTAAGGGATTTTTATACTTTTGTGCAAACTTTGTGTATTTTTTAGTCAGTACTTAACACGAAGGAGAATTTTTTTCATTTAATAGTTTTATGCTTTAAAGAAACAAATTTCTAGCTTTGGGTTTTGCTAAAATATAAAATCTACTCACATACACATACATGTGCTGTCAAATAGGTGACATTCGCTAGTACCTCTTTCGTAGATGAGTAGAATATGTTGAAAAGTAAAGTAATTCCTCTTTGCTTTGGAAAGCAACCTTTTGTAATATGTAAACCTATGTTACCACTTTGTTGGAAAAAAAAAAAAAAAGAAACAACTTCCTTTGAACTAAAATAAACTTTCTGAAATAACTCTCACCATTTGGGAAGCTTTCAACACATGGTAGGACAGAGCTCTTTCTTTTTCTCTTCCAATAATGTTTTGCACTGTGCCGTGACTTAAACTTTATTTTCAGATGCTGTGGGAGCATCTGAAATCCCTTGCCAATCTACCCTTCTCTCCAAATCCTTGGAACAAAATTAACAGAAAAATGGTGTATCCATATATGCTACAAATACATGTATATGCTACATATACATGTATATGTACATGTATACAAATACATGTATATGGTATACATAAAATAATAACCATGGTAGGTAGAAAAACAAAATAGGCTGCAAATGGAGCTTTCTCACATAATTTCCATGATAATTACTAATAGTGAATGCTGGTTTTCCATCAGGTTTGCAAGAAAGTGGTGAAAGCTCAGGTGATGCAGGGGCAGACAGATATTTTCTGGTATAGTGTTTACAAAATTATTAAAAATGTGGGTTTTTTTAAATTGAAAGCTGGGTAGGAGCTCTTCTAGGGGGAAGATATAATCAAATAAGAGGGGTTTTCTATAGCAAAGAGAAATTTTGGGCTAGCCAAGTGTTTAGAAATGGAAGTAAGAAGCAGAATCCAGGCACAGCCATTACCTGTGGGGTGGTGAGGATGCTTGATCCACAGTCTGCATGTTAAAAAAATCTATTGGTTCTAATCTGATTTGTGATAATTATTGATGGATTTTTCACTTTATGTAGTTATCATTGTTGGTGGTTTTCCTGAAGCAGTCTATATATAAGTTTGCAAAATCCTGGAACCCTGTCAGGCAATGTTTGTGTATGTCTGTTTTAGCAGTTCACATGAGTAATCCAAAATAAGCTTGCTAAAGGGAAAGGTTGTCTTTCACTGATGGATTTTTTGTTAATTAATTTTAGGTTCATATTAACTCATAGTATGTTCAAAGAGAAAAACTGAGGAAGAGCCTAGTCCAACAGTCTCAGTTTCTTTGGATCAAGAAATGTATGACTGGGTCTTGATATAGTAACAGTTAATGTTATAGATTCTTGCATTCACCTTGAGCTATCCTATGGTTTAAAGTTTATGCAGTAAATTATTAGGTTTGGCAATGACACAATCACCAAGTTTAGTTTTACACCAAATTGCTTGAAGATACCAAATGACAGGTTTTGTAATGAAAGGTTGCAATTATTGCTAATTTTTTTCAGTAGCAGTCGCAAATCACTGATGCTGATTCTGCCATTCGTGCGTGGCTTTCTAAAATAATATCCTGGTGTGTCTGCCTTACCAGTCTTCCATTCTGTTCATAAAGTCGAATAAATCAGGTAAAGTTACAAGTGTGCAGGAGGAATTTTCAGATAAATTATTACTGAATGATCAGGGTGGGTGTTTTGGGTTTGTTTAGGGTTTTTTTCAGCACATTTTGTTCTCATTATCTATTTTCTCTTGCTTGTTGTGTTTCTTATTCTACATGCACACACCCCTTCTGAGTGATTACAGCGAACTGCAAAAATGGGTTATTAATCATGGTACAGTGTTGCACTGATGCGACTATTCTGCTCCTAGTTCTGCAGGTAGCACACTCAGCCCTGGCTCTGGGATCTGTGTGTTCTGTACTACTCAGTATAGCACAAAAACTTCCAGTCTTCCCAAGCTTCTGAAAGTATTCATTCCACAGAGGTTTATCACATTGCCAAGCTCATATAACCTTCTTATCACAGCCAGTCTTACACAAGTAACATCATGAGTTATCCTTATGCTGTCCTGGCCAATATTAAAGTATTCATTCTAAATAAAACAGCTTCTAATTGCCTAAGCTGTGTGTGAGCTATCATCCACATGGGTACTGCTGCTGCTATTGCAAGTATTTAAAGAATTTGGAATACCACGAGGATGAAAAACACTATGTAAAAGAAACTGATTTATTTTACATTATGTTTCAAGAACTTGCTGCAACAGCACTGTCTGCAACAGTACTAGTTGGGATTCTGATGCAACTTTGATGCATTTGCTGATGGTACATGTTTAGCTGCATTTTACTGGGAACTGTACTGCCAGAGAAAGTAACTAAAATCACACACACTATGTGGAATTCTTTTCATTATATGTTTGTTTCATATTATATAAAGTTTTTGGTCAAAGCTGTATTAGCCGCTAAAACTTACTCAGTACATAGAGATGGGTAGCAATGCTGCTCTGGATTGCATGAATACGTGAAACCAAAGTCTTCAATACGATATTTTGGAGCAAGTCCAGAGGAGGTCACGAAGATGCTCCAAAGGACGGAGCACCTCACCTATAAATATAGGCTAAGAGAGCTGAGGTGACTGAGCCTGGAGAAGAGGAGGCTCCAGGGAGAACTTGGAGCAGCTTCAAGCGCATAAAGGGGACAGCAAGAAAGCTGGAGTGGGCCTTTTGACAAGGGCCTGTAGTAATGGGACAAGGGGGAACGGCTTTAAGTTGACCAAGGGGAGACTGGGATTATGACATTAGGCAGAAGTTCTTCCCTGTGAGGGTGGCAAGGCCCTGGCACAGGTTGCCCAGAGAAGCTGTGGCTGCCCCATCCCTGGCAGTATTCAAGGCCAGGTTGGACGGGGCTTGGAGCAACCTGGTCTAGTGGAAGGTGTCCCTGCCCATGGCAGGGGTTGAAACCAAATGGTGTTTAAGGTCCTTTCCAACTCAAAACCATTCATGATTCTATGATTTAGATATCTCAAATTTTTTCATATTTTGGTTACTCACAGGGAGTAGCATAACAAATGACACGATATAATATTGTAGAGTGGAAGCAATATTTCATCTGGGGACCACACTCTGAGAGCTTTCATGCACATTTTGAAGAACATATCCTTTTCTCTCTGTCTACAGTTTTACTATGTTGCCCCCCCCAGCTCCCAGGGTGGAATGTTTGCACTGCATTTGTTTGCCCAGTACAGGTAGTCTTCTAAATGAAAAGCAGAAGTCCAGATTTTTGCTAAAATCTTCTCTTTTCTGTGCTCTCTCTCATTCTGACAAGTTGTCAACTTTTGGAAAATGGCTGTTAACAGACAAAAATATCTTCCTATTTTCCTTTAAAAAATGTTACTTAAATCTATGTTGATATTATCCTTGTATAAATTGCAGTAACCCTCTTGTAGTCAAGCTTCGTAAACTTTCAAACAGTTCTCAGATGAATAGCAGAAAATAAGGCAACATCAGTGCATGGCGGGGGGGTTGGAAGTAAATGATCTTCAGGTCCTTTCCAACCCTAACTATTCTCTGATTCTATGTTCATTTAAAAAAGTTGTCTGTCTTCAGTCAGTTTAGGTTTCTTTGTGCTGAATTTTTATATTTGCAAATATAGCCATTAAAGAGGGAGACTATTATACTTAAATATTTTAATATTATTTCATTGAAATAACTTGAAAAATATCTTATTTCAAGCTGTGGGATTTATTTTATATGTACACTAAATATCTTTTTCAGAAATTCATAGTTTTCTTCTGTTGAGAAGCAAAAAATGTTTGATATCCTTAAGTAAAACAGCCATGGAGTATAGAAACCAAACATATATGTGACAGTATCTCTCTGGAATACATTTTGTTCTCTGAAGCTTAGGATTCTCGAGGAGGACTCACATAGAAGAATGTGTGAGACACCCAATTCCTTTGCATCTGTGACGTCTTATAAGCAAATTGAATATCTCTCCCTTACCAGTCATACTTTGGTGTTTGCAATATGATGCTGCTCTGTTGGAATACCATTGTCATAAAATGTGTCAGTACCCTAAAAATGACAGTGATACGCACTGAAGATCAGACTAAAGTGAAATTTTTCTGAACTATAACAAAACAAGCAATATGTGCTAACCGTGGTAGTGTAAGTGATCTTCTGGCCAGTTAGCATGATGCAATGAATTTTAGGGATGCAATCCAGAACCTAATTCTTCCTGATGGAAAGATAATCCCTTACACTGCCTGAGAAGGGAGAGGGCAGCAAAGCATTTTAATACAGTATTTTGGGGAGGCAGCAACTTTATTTCTTCAGCATATGTTATTTGCTACAGACTATCAGTGGCAGTTTCACTCTACAGCATCTTGGTGCCATCTGAGACATAACATCAAATGCAGTTTGGAAGACTTGCAGTGGCTTACAGATGTGATATGTCTGCATGTGTAATCACACTAAGTCAGTATTACCAGGGCTTTGGCTAGTATCTCAGATCCTTTGGTATTTGGATTTTTTTTTCCCTACTGTCAGGGGGTTTCTGCTCTCCAGTTGCATTTACATGTCCTGTGTTCTTATATGACCTACAAGGCAGTCTCTATTAATGGTCAGGATTGAGCGGATTTTTCATCGTAGTGCAGAGTTTTACACTCGGGGTATTGCCTTATGAATAAGGCTTAAAGCTGAGCAGAGCTTTATTATCCAGAGCTATATTCTTTCTGTATTACTTAATTTCATTTTTGGGCAACTAAATAATTTTTCATTTCCCTCTGCAGATTCAAAGAATTCTTTATAAAACAATTCCTCTTCTAAGCTGCTGTAAGTATGAGCAATGGGTGAAATTATATCTATATGTTTTTGAAAGTGTATATAATAATCCAGACAGAAGGCTCTGCATGAAAACAGAAGTTAGTATTTAAAATCAACCCTTGAAACAGTTCAGAATTTTTAATTACTCTTAAATTAATTATCATTTTAATTACTTGTCAAATGTTACCTTAATTTTTGTCAGATAGATTTTTTGATATAGGTTTGGGTCAGGCAGAAATACAGAGGTGTCAAAACAGAACAAAGCAGGGAGCTCGCTATGTCTCTTCCTATCCTTTTCATGGGTGTAGGTTTTGCAGATGAGGATGAACACCCATCACATGGCAGAACTGTAAACATTGCAGAATATTCTCTCTTACACCTGAAGGTTTCAAATGTATTATTTTATTTGAGAAGTTCAATGCTAAGAGGACTATATCTTTCTAATGAGACTTCCTTTAAACACCTTTACTCATTTCCAGAAACACTAGATCCAAAGTAGCAGACCTTTTTTTTTTTTAAATCCAGATGTAGAGCAGCTTCCTGAAAGGCACATACTCTGTAATTTATTCTTTTTCTTTACTTTTATCTTTTTATGGAAGAAGCAAACTTTCCAACATATTCTTGACAGCCTGAGTCATTTGATGGGGGCCTTCAATGTAAAAGGGTCATGAAATATCAGAGAAAAAAAAGACTTCTTCAAAAAACCTAGATCTTAACCTTCACTATAACTACACTTTTACTTCCCAAGAAGAAACACAGTGCTTCAAAATTCAATATTTCTATCATATAGTAATAAACCAGTGTCAAATAGAGAAGAGATACAAATTTGCTCATCAATTCTATTCTTTTTTTAAACTCTGCCCTGGGGAAGATGATGAGTATAAAGTCCACAACAAGCATAATTTGCTTTATTTTTCTGTATCCCGTTCTTTAGTCTGGTCTCTTCTTCCCAAATCAATGTTATGAGATACTACTTGGGACTTCTATTTAAGTAATACCCATAACATCAAGAAAATTTGCAAGGGTGAACTTAACAGTATAATTATGACCCATCAGATGCCAACTAAACTAATAATAAAGTGTTTGATGTGAAACATCAAACCTTGCAGTAGGTCTAATATTTAACTCTATGACTGATAGGAGTGAAATCTTGATCCTATGCCATGAGTTGCATTGCTGTCAATGCTCAGACTCTGAGCTAATCATTATCGGCCATATTGTCTGCGTGCTTTTCAAGCATGAGAATGACAATTATAGAAATTGTTTAACAGAAACACAAATTATATCAAGAAAATCTCTGTGACAACTATGGCAGCTTACCTGAGTGCGTTAATATAGATATAAAGAACTATTGATAATTGTGTAAAATAACTTTATCCTTTAAATGGAAACTCAGGAGATGAAAAGTATACTAATCTATCATTACAAGAAAATGAACCTTCAGAAGAATTTGTCACAATTCCCCTAGCTCACTGTAGCCTTGTGGCACTTGTTATGAACATTAATCAGGCAGGCATAATGGTGGCGATAATAATAGTCAGATATGTGGCAGGGTAATTGAGAGAATTGTCTAATCTGATTAGAAAACTGGCAGATACCATGAGGAACATCTGAAATGTTTATGGGCTAAGGAATGCCAATGACCTTGACAGTAAGATGAAGAGACATACTCAGTGCAGACTGGACACCAGACACTACAGAGAGTCTAAAAGCAATGTAGGTAAGTAGTGGTGTCTGAAACATTGTCTGTTAAAGGGTATGCTTCATTTAGAAAAGACAGAAGTTAAAGTGATTGATAGGTGATTTTCTGTGCTAATGAATCTTTAAAGTGATACAAAAGAATAGAAAGGCAATTCCAAGGGGTTTGGAACTAAAATGCTTCAGTTGTTGGTTGAACAGTGACCTAAAGGAAAAGTATCAGCAAGCTAAGTTTGATTTGTAAGTAAAGAACTTTGTTACATGGTTTGACAGAGCACTGTGAGAGTTGTGTTGTGGTGAAAAGGTTTAACGTTTCACATAAAAATGGGTGAAAAACTGAGAAACGGATGGTAGGGCCCAGTTTTAGTTGTATGAGAATGATAAGGTTTTTTAATCTGTTGCAGAAGAAATAACAGGTGATACTTGCTACAGTAAGTAGTGAGTACATAATAAGAAGCTGTTCACAGAGAAAGGCCTTTGCTTGGTTCATCTTTTGATTAATTTCAAATTGAATAGAAATATATCTCAGATTGGTTTTGAAAAAATGTCTTAGAGAAATCAAAGTAAATAGCTATTCAGTGGAGTCACTTGGACTGTAGAACTAAGGATCTGGAATTCCTCTCTATTTCTGGTTTAAAAAAATGTTTGAAATTTGCACCTGAAGCAAGAGGGAATAAACTTGTAGGGAAGGTTCTGAAGTCCATTTTTTTGTGACATTAAGATGGGTAACCTTCTAAAAGATTATTAAGAGTAAAAATCTTGCTAGAAGGTAGGAAAGAAGCCAGTGAACAGAGGAAGAGATCTCTCATGGGTAAGAAAACTGTCTGCTAAGTATGACATGACAAGTCAAGATGCCTTAGACTTGGGAAAGAAATTGAATGTAAATAAGAATAAATAAATGAAATAAGAAATAAGTAGTTAATTATCTACATTTTTAAAGAAAAGAAGGTGGTGAGAGAACGTGGGATTTGCATTTCATGTAAATGACATGTAGACTGAAGGTAATCTTGTTTTGGCCAAACCAGTTGGAATTGGGTGGCAGTGATGAGGAGGTGTTTTAAAAAGCAAAACACTTCCTAATGAGAATAGAAAGCATGAAAATATAATCTTAGTAAAGCCAAAATAAAATGAAAACTTGGAAAGCATAACCTCAAATTTGGGAGGAAGAAAGAAGGAGAGAAAAAAAACCCAATAAATGAACAACTCTTAAAAAAACCCAACAAAAAAACAAACAAGCAAAAACTCAACCCACAAAAGGTATGTGAGGCTATGGTTCCTGTAGTTTTTTTTAAGTTTTAAAAGATTAGTAAAATTGTATATGGTGCCAAAACCCAGGAGAATAAAGGTTGTATGCATGGAATTGAGGACGGTCCTAGGTAACTGTCTGTTGTGCTAGCTTTAATAATATTCAGAACTTTAGAGAAGAATCTAAAAGAAGATATTCTGAATAAATAAACAAAAAGTTCTCGAGATTGATTTAAACTTAATTCACCAAAGATTGATTATACTACACCTCTTTTTGATAAAGTAAATTCTCCATGTAAAGCATTATTTTGTTTAATCCTGACTTCAGTAAATTGTTCTGTACAGGTCTTGTGGGAAAAACCACATGGATGGGGTAGAGGGAAATAAGAGAAAATTTGTAAAGAAGCTGAAGAATTCAACAAAAATCTGGTGTAAAAGTAGAAAACTTTGATTTGAAGTAGATTAAACAGACAGGTTTTTTAAAGGCTACCTTTGAATGATTGTTATACAATAACACTGGAGTGAAAAGCAGGTACAGCATAATGAAATCACTGCAAAGCCCCAAATCATGAAGTCATTGTTATTAAGAAATGAAATTCATAAAGGAAGCATTTGGTGACTGAGGATAATTGAAATGGGAACGCATTTAATAGTACAAAGGATGATGCGATGCTTTTAAAAACTAGTCATAAGGATTTTTTTCTGCAAGATCTGAGCTAATCAGTTGGAAATGACAACAAAAGAAGAATAGATTAGCAAATTACAGCATGAGGATGAGCTACCACTGTCATGTGGGTTGTTGAAAAAAGCAATAGTTTGATGCCCCTGGAGAAGTATTCCCAAAAGGGACAGCAAACTGCTACAGTCATATATGTGACAGTGCTACATGTCATTTAAATTATTGCATGCTGTTCTTGCCCTTGTTTCAGTAATGTAGCTCTAATTGAAAGAGGTCTAGGAAAAGGCCACAAGGATTATCAATGCAATGGAGAACCTTTCTGCTGAGAGAAGACTCAAATTTGTTTAGCCTAGCAAAGTAAAGCTGCAAAAAGCTTGCTTGCTTGCTCTTTACAAGTTAAAGAAACAAACACCAGATAAAACAGCTGCTTAAGAGGGAAAATATTGGTACAAGAATAAATTGTCCATCCCCGGTCTTAGATGCATATATTTGGGCTGGAAATGAGTCTCTAAGGATTGGATAGGGGAGATGCCAGAAATGCTGTCTGACAGTTGAAATAGGAGAGAGATGCTAAGGTACTGTTAAGATGAAGTATAATTAATTTATAAACCCAATTGTATGATAATGTGGCTTGTGATAGCAGGCAATTAATTTTGCTTTAGGAGGTTCCCTCCTGCCCTGTGTTTGGGATTTGTTAAATAGTCTTTCCACCTGCCTCAGAGTGCATGTTGACTGCGATAGCATGGCACTGAGGTAACACCAGTGATTTCATTTTCAACCATGTCATAAAATAGGGAGCTATGCCAGTTGAATTTGTTAAAGATCCTGTGACTGTTTCTTGAGTTCTTTCATACTGCATATGACCGTGTTAACTTGCTGGTTTTATGCATACCTTCTGGCTCTTGCAGTTTTGCTGTGCCTCTATGGGTCAGAATATTTTGCCAGTTCTAGCCTTCCTTCTAGAGCACTGAAAGGCAAGGAAGAAACCAGACTTCCTTAGCCAAGGAGTAGCTTTGAATTCCATGACTCTGTTCAGGTTATGGGGTTGCATCCTACAACTCCACTTCAGGCACTGCAGGAATAGATGTGGGAGTCAGAGAGTGATGACTACAGTGCTCTTGAGCTTCATCGGTCAACCTAAAGTGGGGCACCCATTTTGGCAACCACAGATGTGCAGTTCTGTGGCTCCTTCTGAGACCTGCTCAGGCTCAAGCCTGGTCCCAGGATCACAATGCTGTTGTGTTGCCAATTTCTCTTCACAGTTTTCTTCTGGTAAGCCTTCCATTTTTCTGCAGTCATTGGGTGGTAGGACCCTGGATAAGCATTAATTCACTTTGTTGTTGTGCATTAGTAAGCAGCAGCTGCATCCCTTTCCTGAAATATATATGCCTTAACGAATGGAATTACATTTATACATAGACTGAAAAAAGTATGAGTGAATATGTCTTACACAAGTGACAACTTTTTCACTGCATTTAGTAAATTAACAATGTGTATGCTGTTGGTAGGGTATTAACACAGATGCTTCAGCCTCATATACAAAATACCCATGCAGAAATGAGATATGAAGTTTTGGGTATTTTGGTTTTTTTTAGGAGGTCAAATATTAATCATGAGAACTGGATCTATGCTGGGATTTGTGAGGTGGGGTAAAAGATACTGCCTGCAAAACCCCATGCAGCGGGATTGTGTACCAGCATATCTTTGTAAGAAATCTCTCAAATAAGGAACCTATCCACCAGAAAGTCTTTTAATGTTTCTTTCTCTGAAATTGTCATGAAGCTTTGTCTCTAGATAAGAGAATTGTAATGAAATAAAGGAAACATTGTTTAGTTGTCAAAACAAATTTGAAGTGTGACATGTGTGGGAAGAAAGAAACCACAGAAAATTGGATACTGGCTCCTTGAAATTTATGTATGTAACGTGATGACTGTGGATTGTCTAAAGGAATCCAGCACTTTGTGTGTTGGTAGAATCAACTATTTTATTGACCTTTCTGTTACATTTTGAAGAGGATTAATATTATTTACACATAAACGTATACTGCAGAAAACCTCAAGAGGTATTGATTTGTAATCAACTTGATATCCCCTGGTTATGCTTTGTTCAAGTATTTTTATCATGTTTGTTCAAACCTAATAAGTGAAATAGTAGACTTGCACTGCATGTTGTGGAGCTCCCATGAAACAAAGCACTTCTTGCATCATAAACAAAATATCAGGTTTACTTACACGTTTAAAGTTCTCTTTTACACAAATAAGACCTAGTCACAGGCCCTGCCTGTGAAACCCATATCAAATGTTGTGCTGTAAGAAAGACTAATACTATTTATCCTAATTACTAACTAATAACCACCAAAAGGCTAAATATGCAAAGTTCAAGTGTAAAGGAACATACAGAAATATATCCTATCACATAGACAGATTTTTATATGAGAAGAGTCAAATGGTGAATGAGCACATTTTAAATATAAATACAAATTTATGACATTGTGCTTATCTTCTTTAAGCATTTGCATCATCAAGATCATATCAACTTCACAAGAAATTAATCATGTTCATATCAACTTCACAAGCAACATATGGAATCCTGACATGAGCTTTGACAGCTAGAGTACAGGTAGCTACCTCAGTCTTTGGGGTTTGATGTGCATTTATAGAGCATACTAGAGTATGCAATAATGATAGTGCAAATGAGTTCTGTAAGTTCTCTCTGAGAACTTGCTCTCTCAATAATATTGTTCAATTCTGTGTAAACCATCAGTAAATTTTTAAGTTTCCTTTGAATTATCTGAGGCCTTTTAAAATGGTCCAGGAATATGCATATATTTTTATGTTGACAAGGTTAAGAATCTGAAGTGAGGTGGTGAGGGTCAGTGCTATAACAGCACAGTGACAAAGATGGCGCTGTAAAGCCTAAGAGAGTATTAGCTGACGCTTGAGGTTTTGCCATTTTATGCTCAAAAATTACTCTTGAAAACTAGGAATAGCAGTACTTTCCTTCACAGACACTAGTCAGAAATACAATTTTCCTTCTCCAAAAGGGGTCAGAGGAAAAATACTCATAACCTCTGATCGATACTGGGGGGGAAGAGCTGACTAGTTGGTGATAGGCAATGTGTCACTGATTAGAAACTGCTGGAAGCTGGTGGCACCTGAAGTAGTCATTCTCTGACAGCTGTTTGGTAGTTGTGTAAACCAAGTTCATGCTTCATTCAACTCATAGCTGATAAATACCTTGAATTTCAGAAACTAGTGTGGTTGTCACCAATTGCAGTGCCTTTTTGAGTAATTTTGCACTGAAATTCAAGAATGAAGGAATTAGAGACTTAGACATTTCTTTGCTACTAAAGTTGTAGCTGCAGCTCTTTACAAGTGAAATTATCCATATGGATTTATAAAGATGCATGGAATTTGATCCTTAGCTCTATTACACTTATGATGGAGTCTCTCCTCTTATGCTTCTTTCTGCAATTTTTTTTCTAGCATTTTCTTAACATAGGCTTTCTGGCCAAAAGGAGATGCTCCACGAGACTCCGTGTAGTTGCAGGAGCAGCACCCAAGCAAGCTATGGGTCAGGCTGACAGAAGGTCCAAGGGAGAAAGGCCTTTCCCTCATGAGGGAAAATAGTCTGCTGCCTCCTTTGTAATTATAGGACCCATGACACACACACCTTTTCCCCATACTGTTAGGTGACTGAAATATTAAGGAAAAACTTCAACTCATTTTTTTCAACCATCCTTATGCCTTATCTGCATGAGGAAATGTGAAACTGTAGCTGTAATCCCCTCTCTCCAGATGTGCATTCATATGAAATGAAATGGTGCTATGCAAGTGCGTGGCCTCCATAGGGGAAATGCAGGAAACCAGCTAGACAGTCAACCCAGGGCACTCAGAAATAACAGAGACTTTGCACTAATCCTGTGTGAAATGCTTCAGCAGCAGCAATATTCGCATTTAAACAGCAGTTTACTAAGTCTGTTTAACAAGTCAAAACTGTATTATTTTTTGTTGATATATGATATTTTGAGACAATGCAAACGAATTCAGAATGGAACATGTTGTCAGTGAATGAGGCTTGTGCAAGTTGGAGTTAGCCTATGGGGTTACTTCCCCACATGCCTGTCATAATCCCCAGCTCTCTCTTCCCTTCCACTCCCTGTGCCTGGATGCAAGAAGTGATTGCAGCCCAGGCTGTGGCAGGCAGAGGCCCTGCTTCTGCTCCTTCTAAAAGCTAAAGTAGTTCCACATACTTTAATGTCATCAATCCTGATTTACTGGGGCACAGCTGAGCTTGTAATCTGGCTCTAAAACAATAAATTGATGCACACTTGAGGAGAAAGAGATTTTATGTAGAATCAGGAAAATGCTTTTGTTAAAGAAGGACTGTAAGAGTTTCACTTTTCTGTTTCATTTTTTTTCAATCTCTGGTTAAAAAAAATCATTTTTTTTTTCTCAGATCTGTCACATCAGATTAGAATAAAGAGGTTGTGTAGTAAATAATCTTTTGGGCTTTGTGAAACTAAATGTAAACAGTGTGTTGTTTGTCTCAGTGAAATGCCTGCCTTTTTACATGTCAGGGCACTTCTGATACTCTTGTGTTGGCATCCTTAGACTGTGGTAGGGGGAAGTCATTAATTTATTCCCTTTTGGCATCCATAGGATTTAGAGATGAGACATTGCCCTCTGGATGCATAATCCAATTCTGATGCTTTAGTTTTTTTCCAGTAAAACATCAGTAATTTGATACATTTCTATTGTCTACAGCAGTTTTGTCTTAATAAAAGACATTTTAAGTGGGCAGTGTTTCAGAGCAAAATTTCTCTTATGTAGCTTGTCATTATGTGTATAACACGTAAGTAAATCTTATCTATTAAATTAATGAGAATGTGGGCAGAAGGAAATATTTTTGATCAGCAGTAACCAAACTCTGCGAACGGGGAGGAAGAAAGATGGGCAAAAAGCTTCAAAATACAGCACCGCATTGTTTGCAAAAAGCCTGCTGTTCCTTTATGTCTAACTGATCCGTGCCAGAAGCCCTCTTGAATTTCTACAAGAATAGAGCTTCAGATCATCTGCATTCAGTGCCAGAGTCATGGCCCTGGAACCGATAATTGCCTCTGACAGGATTTAATTACCTTCTCCAGGACCTTTTCTCTGTTTGATTGGAGACCACCCCCTGCCTCCGATCAAATCAGACAGTAATAACACGCCGCGGCGCCGGAGCCAATCCCGAGCGCGGCCGGCGCGGTGACCTTGCCGAGCCGGAGCCCATTGGCGGTGTCGGCCTTGGCGGCGGTGGCAGCAGCCGTCAGCGACCGGCCACCGGGAGATAAGAGAGCAGCACTCACGCTAATGGAGCCTGTCAGCACACCGGGCCCGCGTGGCAGTTGTGCAGGCACAAGGGCCCTGGTGCCCAGACCCACAGTTGGGGTTCAGCGTGTCCTCAGTGTGACACAAGTCATCTTCAGCAGAGAGTCTTCCTCCTCTCCCCTTCCGAAACGAGTCAGGGGTGAATTTCTTGTGGTGACACTGACCGGTGTTTTGTTATGTAGATGGAGAGCGTCACTACTTGGTATGCATCACACAGCCCCTGTTTTTAATATTAGCTTGACACATGCGGTCACTATATTATTTATGGCAGTTCTAACATAAAGTCTAAATGCACCCTCGGCTTTAAGAGAGGAAACTAAATGATTCTATGATTCTATTTCCTTAGCAGTCAGTTTTGGAGAGCTAATGCAGAATTCAGAGTGCAATGGGTTTTAGCAAATATTTTCTCATTCTCAGAAATTAAGTAAAATCTTTTGCCCACACCTCATTTAGCAGCTGGATGTCTTGACAGCATTACTGCTTTAACTGGCCCGATTTCAGCCATAAGGTGTGTGTAGCAGCCCAGAGGCAGCAAATATCCTTTTGTTTTTGTTCAAAGTTATATTGATCTTGGTGCAGGTAAAGAGCTTGTCCCTGCTCCAGTGAAGCCAATGGCTGAGCTGCAGGTGGAGCAGGGGTAGGTCCAGGCTTATTTCATGCTGGATTATAGCTTTATCTGTTTTCACCTTGAAGGGAGATGTAAATGCCATGGAGTAAAATGGAGGGAGGGTGTGATTTGATGTCATGGTAACTTCTCCAACTATCTGTACAGCTGTACATAGAAACCCAGTGCTGCTGGAAGCAATGAGTCTCATAGCACCTCAGATAGCAGAGGGGGGATGCACATGTGAGTCTTTTCCTTACAGTTCCACTGAGAAATGCAGCAGCTATGCTGGTGAATGCCTTGCATCATGGTATTTCCCCTTCCAATTTGAAAGGCCTGCCAGTATGAACAGGGAAAAGGATCACAACCAGTGCTGCAGGAGCAGCACTGTTCAGAGAAGCAAAAGCACAGAAAGGGAGGGGGGGCATTATGTCAGTGAGGAGTTTGTTCAGTTCTGCATTATGTAATGTAGCCCGTGGTGCAAACGCCTTGTCTTCATTTTGCCACTTGTCCTGTTTTTCCCTTTTCCTAAGTTGCCAAGATGTTTTCATATGTTCTAAACAGGAGTTACAGGACTCTCTTATTTCAAGGCTGGGAAGCTTCCTTCAGGAAGCATTGTTTGGTGAAAATAAGTTGTGTTCCTATAAGGCAGCAGATAACCATGTGTGACTCTGGCCTAAACAAAGACCAATTAACTTAAGAGTTATTTCTGTGGATGGTCTAGCAACACATCTCTTTCAAGATGAAGAGATGTTAGAAAGGAGAAGGTGGAGGTGTGAATTTTCTCTTTTTCTTTCAAACCCCTGCTAACATATAGCAAAGCATGCAGACTGCTTGTATGGGCTGTGGCACTGCACAGATGCTCTTCACTGCAGTGCAAAAGCTCTTCCCTTTTCTCAAAGAAAGATCAAATAGACAGCAAACCGTTCTGAGAGCAGGTCCCTCCAGAAACATGGAGGGAAAATTCCACTAACCCTGATTCGCTAAAAGTTTTAATTTCTGGAATGGACAAAACCATTGATTCTTTTTCTTATGTCAAGTAGTAACAGGATAAAACGGCCGGGGGGGGGGGGGGGGGGGGGGGGGGGAGGGGGTGGGGGCAGATGGAATCTGAGGCAAATAGCGTTTTATTTATCTTTTTTTTCATTTGCCCAGACGGATTCCACTGTGAACATGTAATGGTGTTCACTGAGGCACTGTGTTATTTTAAGGTAAATCTGCTGACTTCAGAATGCATAATCAGTTTCATGATTGCAATAAATTATATCACAGGCGTCTGTGGTGGGGAAAATGGGAGGAAACGCACAGGAGTGCTAGAACAGTTTGCTGGTTAGGATACTTGTCTAGAACCTGTTTCTTTGTTGCTTGTTTAAGCTAATAGTCAAAAATGGGTCTAGGTCAATTAAAAGCTCATTTTGAAAGCACTGTAGGCACTCAGAATCTAAGTGTCTCAGAAAGATATTTTTGAAGATGTTGCTGCAGTTCAGTTCCATAGCTGTAAATTTGGAATCGCAGCACTTCTTGCAAAGGTGATGTGTGAATAAATAGATTTGAAAGAAATTGGAATAAAATAGAAGCTGTCTGAGGACCTGGGATAGACAGGCTACACAGCCTGCGGTACTGATAGCATTTACTCCCTAGCAGTCGTAGCTGAAGCAGCTCGGCATCTATCCCCTTCCCTGGTGGGTTGTTCCCAGCTCTTGTGTCTGCTGCCACAACTGTTTGCACAGCGGCACAGTGAACTTCATCAAGGAATAGATCCAGCTGGTAAAAGATAAAATATATACTGACTACATGGCAACACAAATGTCTGTGCCAGCCAAAACACTGGTTGGCACGTGGGGTGGATCGCAGGCCAGGAGGAAGGAGAATGTGAGCTACTTAAGCAACCTGCTGCTGAATGCAAAATCAGTCTGTTCTTATTTGCCAAGTACCTTAAATGTTAACCTAGAACAGAAAAGGTTTTGTTCTCACATGCAAAAAAGACTGATCATGGTCTGATTGAGAAATCTTGGAAATTTTTGACACTGATTTCTATCCAAGCAAAACTGGCTCTCTGATTTATTCATTAAAAAAAAGATGTAAAATAAAGATCATTTTATTAACAATGGCAGTAGCCCATGAAAGAGATTACTTAGGAGTCGTATTGTCAAGTGTTATATTTTTATTTTTCTGAAGAATTTAATAGAAAACATACAACTGGAATGCTGCCTTTAAAAAAAAAACACATTTTTTTTTTACTTCAAAGCTTGTGTTGCATGTCTGCTACAGTATTACTTTTTTAATTACTACTGCCTAATTGTGAGATAAATTATCATTTCATTACCCTTTTTTATTTCAGATACAAACACCCATACTTCAGGCTTGTCTTTCCAGGCTTCATTGGTGGTATACTAAAGATTAATTTCATCTATTCCATGTGACACAGGTTGTTTAACAGGAAAATGTTTTTATTAGAAGAGCTGGGTTAAGGTTCCATCTGGAACCAATTGAATTCTCTAATGGCCTAACTTTCTATTTCTAGAGGGGGAGAGGAGAAAAAGCAGGGAAGAAATGCAGGTTAACAGCGTAGTTCTGTAATGTGAATTAAAGAACTCTCCCCT
This sequence comes from Melopsittacus undulatus, assembly GCF_012275295.1. Taxonomy (NCBI): domain Eukaryota; kingdom Metazoa; phylum Chordata; class Aves; order Psittaciformes; family Psittaculidae; genus Melopsittacus; species Melopsittacus undulatus. Next base: position 23,041,427 of record NC_047534.1, read on the forward strand.
CTGCTTCCTCCAGTCTCGTTCCTGCTCTCTTGCTGTAATTTGCCACGTCCTCAGCTTTGTACATACAGCTACTTCTATAGCTTGGTCTAAATTAGACTGTTCAAATAACTGCTGTTAAGAGTCATCATCCAAAAAGGATGGAGGGAGTATTTAACTAGGACAAATAAGGGAAGAGTAAATTGTGCTATGGGAGAGAAATGAGGGTGGGTCTATGAGGGGAAGATCTGGACCTCCTCAAGACATTATCAGTTGAGCTAGTCATCACTAAAGCCCATATGTCACATAATTACAGACTCAGTCATATGATTTCAATGATCAGCAGCCCTCTTTAGATTATCAGAGTATTGCTGTCTACCTCCTAGGACTGCATGTGGAGGCTTTAGCAATAGGTGAAGTACTATAAAAATGGAAGGCTACATATTGCAGCCTGATTCAAAGGCTAGTGACAATCCCAGTCTTTTCACTGTTTCAAGTGGCTTTGGACAGAACCTGTGTGTAGCACTTCCACATCAGGTGGGAGGAATTCAGCCCATTATGTGTTACTAATCAGGCTGAGCTAGAAAAAATGAGATTTGCAGTAGCATGGCTTGAAGGAATTTTTCCATATCAAAAAGACATTGAGACAGCACTTATCCTGATATTGTGTTGTTTATAGACCTAGAATTTACTGAGCTCCCCATTTTGTAAACCTATTCTCGTATTCAGGCAAAATGTTAAGCAATTTCTTTCCCAAATGCAGACAACAGCAAATGATTGCTATTTGTCCAGGACAAAAAGGGCTACAGTACATACATTAATCTATGTCGTGGGATTCTGAACTTTTTTGATTGCATTGCCGGTTAAGTTTCAAAGTGGAGTGTAAGAGTCATTATGGATATATCACTGTATTTATCTCTGTTGTTTCAGCAACATAAAAAAAGTCTCTGCCCCAACCACCTTAAAATACAGAAGAAAGTTCTCCAAAAAGAAAATGCTTTTCCTATTTGAAGTTGACAATTGAAAGCATTTTATTTCTAAATCATGTTGTATTATTAAGTCATATCAGGGGCAAACTGACAGCAAAATGTCAAAAAAGAATATTGTGTTGTTAATAGAAATAAAGAGCTATGGAGTCTGAAGTGGTGAATTTTGTGTAGCTTGTGTTCCTAAGCACCACATCCCTGGCAGAAACTTTATAGGGTAGAGCACAGCTAGAGGAAATTAATGTAAAAAGTGTTGATTGTAAAATATTGGTGAATATATTTGTGGATGTGTCCGGGGAGGAGATAACTGTGCAGTTAACTCCTAAACCATCTGCTTAAGTGCACTGCACAGTTATTTGAAAAACCTTACAACAAAGATAAAATCCTGAGTGCAAAGAGCCTAAAAATGCATCTATATTGAGAAACTGTAGCCAATTGATTATTCAGCTGGCAAAATGGAAATTTCAAGTTGCATAGACAGCTAATTGTGGCCTGCCTCTGGAATGACAGGTCTATAATTTTTAGTTTTGTGCACATTCAAAGCCAGTCACCTTGACACTTAACAGTCCATTATCTGCCGGCCACCGACCATATGATGATATTCAAAGAGTGACAGGTCTTTTCCATTACCGAATGATAAAATGCACTGTGCTTTATTTGTATAAAGCTGTCTTCAGACAGAACAAACCAAGTGCTTATCTGATCCTTGCATGCAACAATGACATTGGGACACCTTTTACTCCACAGGGCTAACCTTTTTTCTTGTAGTTGTTGGTCTTTTGGGATAAAAATGAGAGAAATGAGTGAAGTTGGTATCCCCAGTATTGTTTTCCATAGGAACAGGTAAGCTGGCATATGTATCTATCATTTCTTTCAGTGTTAAGTAAGATAGATGGCAGGAAGCATTGGGACCCAGGTCATGCAACTACATGAGTCATAATCTAGGGAGCAATGTTTATTTTTTTTTTTATAAAAAGACTGTTGTGTTTTCAGCATGAATGCAAAACAAGGTCAGGAAACATGTCCCAGGACACTTGCTATCAAATAGTAGGAAAGAAAAAACTGCCACAAATCAGGCTAAGACCTAGAATTTAATTCAGATTTAAACAAGGGGCTGGATCCAGCCAAGGACTCCGCTGCACTTTCCCTGGCTGCGGTTCGGTAAATGTGTCTGTGGCTCTGTCCCTTACATGCATCAGGAATGCAAGACTAGTGACCACCTCTCTTCATAGGAAAAGCATAGCTTGATTTGCAGCTGGTGCTTGAAGCTGGTTCTTTAGGTTAAGACATTCCTTGTCTGGGTGTCTCTTTGATGGGGGGTGTGTAATCCAGAGTGGGCAGAGAAGCAGTGCTTCTGTAGCAACGGTTTAAGCCACAGCAGACAGGAGTCTCTTCTTTGTACCTTGCTGTGCAGGGAAAGCCATTACCTTCCAACACTACAAACAGTCTGAGTGCAGGAGCTTACAGTTTTCAGGAACCTAATGGGAAATAGGCCCACATGAAATTCATAAGCTCTGGTTTGGTCTCAGCACTATTTTCTGTGCCAAACTGTTCTCAAATAATTTAATTTCTTTACTTCTAAATGTCAGGTTTTCATTGAGAATTCTGAATGCACCTTTAGAATAACTATTTTTAAACTGTTTCTGAAATTTTAACAACAGTCAGTATTGTTTGTCTTTGCTGGCAGGGCCTGTTTCATCTGCCAGTGACATTAGCGCAAAGACACCGATTCATTGTGTGCAGAACTTGGCAAGAGATAAGTTTTATCAACAGTTCCTTTTGAAATTATCTTAAACTGAGAAAATTCTGTGAATTATAGGTTTGCAAAGCAATTTTGTGGGGCATTTAGAGTTAGCAATAGTAACCTTTGCCTCTGGAAAAGATGATTTGTGGATTTTCCAAATGATACACAGCTGCCATTTCCATATTGAGTATTATTTGTTTAGCTCCTTGCTTATTAAGGAGTGATGATAAATCTACCATACTTCTGTGATTTTTTCCTATTAAAAATGTATTTCATATGCAGAGGTTCAGTCTCCTGATGTCTGATATGTACAGTATATGTAGTTATAGCTCTAGAGAAAAGGCTAATGAAGAGAGCATACTCTGAAGAGAACAGTTCTGAGACTTCATTTGTTCCCTACATGCTGCAATAATACTAATACACCTTTTACTCTACAGAATGGCTTGTACTTGGGGAATTGTGTTTTATCCAATTTTCTTGCAAATAATGAACAAGTTCCCCCAGGTTTATTGGCACTATCTTGTGCACACTTCTTTGGTGTAAATTATTTATTCTACTAATTTAACAGCAAACAATCCTGGATAGTGAGCTTAGTGAGGCAATTTCATACATATTGGTTGTAGGTTAATTATTTAGGGATTGAGATATCTCTGGTAATGCCAAATAAGTACAGACCTCATCAGAGAAAGCAATTGAATGTGTCGAGGTTTTCCAAATCTCAGAACATGCAACCATTATTTGATGGTCATTAAGTTTGGTGCCATATTGCAAATGAACCCAAATGTTCTCTGAGGTAACCCACAAGTTAACCCTTACAGTTCCTGTCCTTTCCCAGGCAATTGGCTCTTTGGTCACTATGAGCCAGCTAACCAGAATGTTCAGATACACCTATTCTGTTGTTCTGGAAATAGAGACGATTAAGCCTAATGTCTTGGAGGCTGTTCAAGTATGAAAGCTAAAGAATCAACAAATCATACTTAGGGCTAAAATAAACATCTCCTGCTACTTGTTTGTTTAGGGGTTTTTTGTTTTATTTAAAAGGTGATGTGCAGCCACATAGAGGAGATAGCTTAACTGTCAGAATCATCATGGCTTTATTTTCACAGAGAGGTTTTGATGCTAACCATTTGAAAAACATGACACGACTCAAGTCCTATGTAGCATTGCTGTCTAGGGTCCATTTAATGGGAATGTGTATTGTGTATTTTTAAAAACTCAATGAGGAGAATATTATACTTAATTGGTATGAGTTTTTTTCAGGTGATGTAAAGTAAGATGGTCAACTGGGGAAAAGCGTAAACTCTGAGTAGAGCCTGGGAAGATGATGAATGAAAAGGAGTGTGATGAGAAATCTGTGAGCGGTGCTTGGTGTGGATAAAATGTTGATGTTAAGGCATGGTTTTTACCATTCTGTTACCTTTATTTCTCCATCAGAATTACTAACTCAATACAGTCCTTCAGAAGGATGAGAAACTCTTTTATCTTATGTCTATCATAGAATCATAGAATAGTTAGGATTGGAAAGGACCTCAAGATCATCTAGTTCCAACCCCCCTGCCATGGGGTCTATATTCTAGCATCTCTTCAGTAGCAGCTGGGGGGGGTGTTTTATTTTTTAAGATCCCCAGTGGCGTAATCTGCTTTGTAGGCTGGTTGGTTTTATTTTCTCTGTATTTTCTTTTGTTTGTTTGGGGTGTCTTTGAGGGTTTTTTTTTGGGGGGGGAGGGGGTTAGGGGAAAGGTTTGTTTGTGGCTTTTTGTTTGCTGGGGTTTGGTTTGGGTATTTTAAATACACATGTGGATTCCCTTTTAATGTTAAACTTAAAGCAAGTTCCTAACATATGCCTTGAAGTTGGAGCAGATGGTGGGGAAGATTTGAGACAATCCCTTTTTTCCTAAGGCAGTTCATCCATTCATTCCACAGTTTTAGGTCAGCCTCCATGGACGTGCTTGCTGTCTTCCAAATGAACCCTACCTTCTTGCCTAGGAATCTGTTCTGCTGGAGAAGTGAGTAGTTCTTGCAAAGCTTTAGGATTCACAGGTTTTCCATTGTAGAGAGGAGACAATATAACGGTAAAGGCATGATAGTTTATATTGTCAAAGGGATGTACTGAAGCATTCTGCACTAATTGGATTTTCTTTAGCTTGAAAGTCTTTGTTCTACACGTGTTGCACTGGTAAGAGAAATTAATAACTGCAGCCAGATCATTAACAAGCAGGATAGGATGTAAGTCACTTAGTGGCAGATTGAAGGAAGCCCCGTTCTTTGCCACGTAAGGGCATGCTGCTAGCAAAGATCTCAAAATTTATGACGAAACATGTTTCCCATTTCATATTCAAGCTGATCTGAGATGCGCTTTAACAATATGGTATTTTCCTCTATTTTGCTATGTAAAAATACATACAACCCTTCAAGGAGGATGAAAAGTTCAGATGCATCAGCTGTTGTCTGGTAGGAAGACACACTCAACAGCTAAATTCTCTAGTTGTGGGATTTTTGCATTGCTATGGAGAGAGCTAATAAAACTCATCTTTGTGGAAGAAGTGACTCCTGCATAGTGCTTTAATGATGGAGTGTTTCAGGAAAGCAAAGAGGAGACCTGCAGCTACAGCCTAAAGGAGAGCTTCTGAAAAGGAGCCCAAAAAGATGGGTGTTAAGGTCTGTCCAAGGTTCTATGTAGCTGTGGGGTGGAATAAAGAAATACTTCCAGCCATAATCTTAGAGATTATTCAGCAACTTGTATTTTATGGTACCATGGAAACTAAGAATTAAACACATGAAAGGAAGACTGTAGTAGTTGGCAGAGTATCTGGGGCATCTTGGCAAAAATATTAAATAAAACATATACAGCTGTGTTAAGAAAAAAATATTTAACTCTATTTTAAATGCCGTGAGTCATTAGGCTGTGTTAAAAGGCAAAAAGCAGCACAGTATGGCTTTCCAGCAAAAACAAAGAAGGAAAGCTGCATCTCACCTTACTGTAAAATGGTTTAATTACAGGAGTATGCTGCACCTCTACTTAGGCGCAGTCCCTGTGCTTTTAAATCCATCAGCTCAGAACTGTGCAATTACATGTGGAAATGGAAACACGGATAATCAAAGTCTTCAGAGTTGCACAGAGTGAATATAAGATCGGAATGGGTTACGTGGAGGCTTTGGAGCAACTGGACAAGAGTGCTAGCTCTTGTTATTTTAGAATCTTACTTTGTTAAGACAATGTGCCAATGACAAGCAAGAAAATGCCTTTTTCATAATTCAATAATTCTATGACCTTGTAGGCTGAAGGAAAAGAAGGGATGCCTTCATATTTGGCTTCTATGGACTATTCATGCAGAATTGAGGGACAGTGCATCTGATTTTGTGATACTAGTCTGGCCAGTGAGAACAATAAATGAACGGCAAAACTTCCTAAGACAAATGATTTTCTGACTGGGATAAAGCCACTTGTTCATACAGTGTGAGGAAGAGAAATTAAGAGCTATGATGGCTCAGTCTTTAAAAGCCTCCTAGTCTGGGAAAACTTTTAAATATTTATTTTACTAACTTAGATGGGAGCACTTTAGCTAGTCCAGTGTTTAAAGTTATGCCTGTATTGTACATTTTAGAGTTCTGTAAAGGGCGACCTGAAAAAGAGGTAAATGAGTAAGCCAGGTACTGGAAACAATGTATTTTCTAATAGAAAGGAATTCAACAAGCTCTAATTTATCTCGTTTAAGAAAACACTGTGCTTGAATCCCTTGGTTTTTCTTTCCTGCTTATACATTTTAAATCACCAGATAGGATGCAGTGAAATTAATGGGTTATTAAGGTGTAATTTTGTTGATTGTGATGCTGCTCTGGGTGAGTGTTCAGTAAGAAACCCCTGGATCCCATTCTGCCAGCTTCTTGCTTCTGCTTTGCTGATCTGAGACACACTTGCTGTAATATGACATGAGATTCAGCACTGTATTTCTAGTGATAAACTTCAACTTCCCTCTCCTCTTGGTGGCATTGACTTGAATTTTGCAGAAGATATTGCAGATAGGCACAGCAGTAAGGATTTTTAATCCTTTCCATAACAAAACTCAGTGAAAACCTTCAGAAACTCCATATACCATGTCTGCTGGGCTTGTGTTGCAGTAGTTGCTTTTTTATTTCTGCTGAGAAGCAGTTCTTAAACCAAGTGCAAACCAGTGGGATTGACTGTGGAAAAGGTGTGATGCTTTCCATTGTATTACTTGAGCTGTTGCCCCGGTTTACTTCTCCGTATTCCTAGTGGCATGGAGACAAAGCACACAGCCTATTTACATGAAAAGGAGGAAACAGGGCTGATTTGGATCCAGCCAAATGTATCAGGGAAACTGGAAATAAGAATACCTGACAGATTCAGGGGTTTCTGGGTGGAATGTAGTCTTTAAAAGTCTCAAGAGAATAGCACGTTGTCTTTCAGTGACACGTCTTTCAATGAGTCCTCTCATTTACACATTGTTCTTTAGTATGAAATGTTAAGCGGAGATTCCACCTGCCTGTTTCATAAGTAGGTCACCATTTGATAACTGCATTAAAATTGGCCTTTCCTAAATCTTCTCTCTCGCTGTACTCCTTCCTGTCCCTCTCAGTTTTCCTATGTTCTAATGCTGCATTACAAAGAAAATGTTGGGTCTTTTTTCAGATTATTTCCAAACTTTCACCCACAATGGAGCTGTTTTGGCTATGTCTTGGGTCATGATTCTTCCCCCAAGGCTTCTGAAGATAGACAGATACAATGCCACATGGGAAAGATGAAAGATTTTTTTTTCTGCTTGTGTACAGTTCTGTGTCTTTATTGTTCTGGGAGGAGAAAAAAAAATAAAATTAAGCTGTTTTGGGTTTCTGAAAGTGTCTTAAAGAATATGTTCAGAATATTTAAATATATTTGGTATTTTAATTCTCAAGCCTAACATCCCATTCATGTTCAATGTGGCCTATCACTTCTGGTGGTGTGACATTGCTGAAAACCTGATTAAAGCCAGCTCTCCTATGCATACTTTACCTCTGTGACCTATGAGTAGCTTGAAACCATTTGAACTCTGTCTAAATTGGATCCCCCTGGTTGTAAGTGTTACTGCATGTCAGTTCTATGTCAGTTGGATGGAAATCTTGCTGCAGAGGATGAAAGTTCACAGCTCAGTATTAATCTGCTGGGCAAACTACATATAATGCCTTCAGTTTTCTTGAAATACAGCTTCCGATGACCTCTGACAGGTAAAATACAATATAGGATTTTCTAGTATTCATTTTTAGTGTGGATATTTAAAGTATAGCAAGTATCACCCTTCTGTACCATATAAATGCTATGAGACACAAATTAAGAATAGTGACAAATGGGTTATTGGACATGGAGTTAATAACACACATCTAGGTCCACTACTGCACAATTGTTTTGTTTTCCAAATGGAAAATGCAAATCCTGGCTTCAGTAAGGGAGACTGTGCACTGATGAACTGCTGGCTGTGATTCCCTTCATATCTGTTGGATGAGACTTCTTCAAAGCGGTATTTGAAGAGGAGTTTAAAAAAATTAATTCCTGCCCAGCTTCTGGAGTGGGCAGCATAAATCACTGGGTGCTGGTGGGGTCTGCCTTTAGCTCACAAATAAGAACTTCAGCACTCGCTGCTTTTTAAAAGAGAATCTGTATAGAGCGGTGCAGCTTAGATGCCATCTTTATCAATATCCTCTCTTACAAAGTGACATCTTTGCTCTGTCAGTGTTAAACTGCAAGTAAATTACATTTGGGTTTCCTTTGAAGGGACCAATTTGTATACAAAATTCCAAGCTAAAAAAAAAAAAAAGGCTGATAGGTGCAGGTTTGTAAGTCTGCAAGGTCAATTCCCTTCTGATTAACAGGAAAACACATACCTCTTTCAATAGCAGCAAGATTGACTTTGAAATACATAGTAAACATCTGAAGGGAAAATGATCCTGTGTTCCTTGCAAATCCCATATCGTCTCTGGAAATAGTGGGATTTGGTAGAAGGAAAGAAATCTGTGATTAAGCTCTGGTTTGTGATGGGGTGATGCTGATGCTGGGAGGGATGCTTTTCAGGCACTAGCCATTAATCAAATTCCTCTTTCTTGAAACCCTGCTCCTATGCTGCTGAGAGCTGGAAAAGTGTGCTTGTGCTCGGCCTGGATGGAGCCTTTGGCTCCTTGAAGAGCCTGTGCTTCAGCCCTATGTTTAAAAGATAAACTTTAGTTTATAGAGAGTGTACCTAGTAGATAGTATCTTTTGAGCCCATTCAACTCCTCTTGCTCTATAATGACAGACTGTAGTTATCAAACATTGTCATTTGATAAGTCAGATAAAATATCTCATCTGGTGACTCTCATCCTGCCATTCCTATTAGGGAACAATAGTAATGAATCAGTATTGGTATGGCCAGAGGTATTTTGACAGTGGCTATTGAATCAGTTCTTGGACAGTTTAGGAGCATATTTTCCTGTTGTTTCCATTTTTAAATCCAGACTTCTAAAATCCTGAGAATCTCTTTTTCCTGTGATTCACACAAATAAAATAATGGTTTTGATCACAACATGTGCAGAGCTCAGAGTCCAAAACCATGGAGTTCTCTTCTATCAGAGGCTCTAACACCTGCTATCAAGAGACAGATAACAAGTCAGTGGAGCTCCTTGTGAGTGCAGTATTTGGGTCATGCTGATCTCTGGGAGACCACAGCTCATTCAGCTGCAATGCCAAAGAATTCTTCTATCATACACATGCTGTACGTACATGTGTACATGTACGTATAGCGCATATTATATTAATATTATTATTATTATTAAATTATACACATCCTAATATAAGTGTAGAATAACAGCACAGGGTCTCTTACAGCAATGCAATGAGAATAAAGTATTGGGGGAAAAAGAAAGGGAAATTAAGCATCTTGCAGACTATGGCAATTGTGTGGCTTGTGGGCTTTAAGAATTGATTTTTGCTTTGTTAATTTGGCAGTATTGAACGTAGGTAACTGTAGCTTTCTGGTTCACAGATATGTGGAAAGGAACAGACTGGTGAAAATCCATCAGGAGGTAAGTGAATGTTTCAAAGTAAGATGAGTGTGCATAGTCAGATTCTGAGCTGAAAAAATTAAAGCTGGACTGGCAGCAGTGATTTCTTCCTTTACTGTTCATTGGTTCATTCACACTACTCATTTTAAGAGAGACTCCCAGATATGAAGAAGTAACTCAGCTTTTGTAGAACTCCCATGTGTGGTAAATTTTGGTTTTAAGCTTACAGAGTGCTGTACGATAGGCTAAACTTGAAAGAATAGAAAGAAACAAACAACAGTGGATGAAATAATATGTTGGGTTTTTTTTCATATTAAGTATATGAAATAGCTGGCTAAAAACCATATATACTAAAATAAAGCTTGTATATCAACAACTAATGTCTCATCTTAAATACAAGGGTCTGATCTCAAGGTGGGGCAGAACACCTGCTCTTTTCAATTTCATTAATTTAGCTAGAAGTAAAGCCAAGGATTTCAGTGGGATGATGGTGATTCTGTACCTTCTGCTCTCTGACCCAACAGAAAATACAGCCTTTAGTCTGAAGCTTGGACAGAAGCTTAAATATACATTTGTCCAGGTTTATTCTAGATTGTGACCTTCTTAAGGTTAACAGCCTGTTCTAAATGGGAAGGAGTCATTGTCAGACTACTAGTTTATCTTGCATCTGGGTAGAGACATCAGCTAATCTGGGGAAGCTTTTTCAATGGGGTTTGTTTTAGAAATTATATAGAGTTTTGTTGGCTTGGTCCCATCCTGGATAAACCATGGAGTTTGTGGAAAGTTGGGATCTGAACCCCTAATTTTTCCTTTGTCTTTTGCATTGTCATTTTCATATTTTTAATTTTTTTCCCTTTCCACTTCTGCATTCTAGTGGTGAAACATCTCAGTGGATGGGTCACTGCGAAAATGAGGATGCCGCAAACAGACACTGTGACTCCGCTTCTCCCAGCTACTGTCAAAGGCTATACTGCGTGAAGATGGGAATACACAGCAGGAATCCACCCTAGGCAGACAGAAATGTACCCTAGTTAAATTTTAACTGAGATTTATGAATGAATTTTATAAACTGGTTTTCCTTTAGAAGGCATTTTTTTACAATAAGATCACAGTTTTGAATTCACAGTAATAACATCACAAAAGACAGAACTGTGCTCAACATGTCTAGAGGAGGAGGGGGGAAACTCTGACAGAAGGCTCCTCACATGCATAGTTTAACAGTAACTGACAGCTAAAATGACTTTCTAACGCATAGGTTTTGAGATCATCTCCTTGGAAAAGATGGTATCAAAACCCATGGAAATCATAGAATCATAGAATAGTTAGGGTTGGAAAGGACCTTAAGATCATCTAGTTCCAACCCCCTGCCATGGGCAGGGACACCTCACACTAAACTATATCACCCAAGGCTTCATCCAACCTGGCCTTGAACACTGCCAGGGATGGAGCATTCACAGCTTCCATGGGCAACCCATTCCAGTGCCTCAGCACACTAACAGTAAAGAATATCTTCCTTATATGCAGTCTAAACCTCTGCTGTTTAAGTTTCAACCCGTTACCCCTTGTCCTATCACTACAGTCCCTAACGAAGAGTCCATCCACCAGCATCCCTTCAGATACTGGAAGGCTGCTGTGAGGTCTCCATGCAGCCTTCTCTTCTCCAGGCTGAACAGCCCCAACTTTCTCAGCTTGTCTTCAGACAGGAGGTGCTCCAGTCCCCTGATCATCCTCGTGGCCCTTCTCTGGACTTGTTCTAACAGTACCATGTCCTTTTTATGTTGAGGGCACCAGAACTGCACACAATACTCCAAGTGAGGTCTCACGAGAGCAGAGTAGAGGGGCAGGATCACCTCCTTTGCCCTGCTGGTCACGGTCCTTTTGATGCAGCCCAGGATATGGTTGGCTTTCTGGGCTATGAGTGCACACTGCAGGCAGCTCATGTTCATTTTCTCATTGACCAACACCCCCAAGTCCTTCTCCGAAGGACTACCATGAATTTCCTTTTTGCCCAACCTGTAGCTGTGCCTGGGATTGCTCCTACCCAGGTGTAGGACCTTGCACTTGGCATGGTTAAACTTCATAAGGTTGGCATCAACCACCTCACAAGAGTGTCAAGGTCCCTCTGGATGGCATTCCTTCCCTCCAGCGTATCAACAGAACCACACAGCTTGGTGTCATTGGCCTGGATTAGTTTAGAATCTTGAATGTATTACCAGAAAATCCTTTCAATATTCCACTTAGTTTCTACTAAGCCCTCTATATGTGTATTCCCTAGTAGAAAGAATTCTTCAAGATATTTGGTAGCACAACTTTTTAATTAGGCTTATTGATAATTAATCTGGATAAATCCATGAGCAGAAACTTCTCATTTCCATCCATTTAAAGAATGATATAGGACCTTTCAGAGATGTTTGTTCGTAGATATTTTCCCTATCATGCTTTCTGCTATGTGCATGTCATGGTGAGACTGTGGGTACAGTTTAGTTAAATTTCCAAATCAGACTACATTTTAGAGAATCCAATGTTTGGTATCCACCGCTTCATTTTGATGATTGCCTTTTGTACAGGAGAAGGCTGATGTGACTACAATAAATGTTCTGACAGAAATATTTTCATTTACAAGAGCATGCTTTCTGTCATTTCTGGGTCTTTATGCTCTGTTGTTTGTTTGGGGATTTTTATTTTTGTTAACTTCTCAGTTCTTGTTCAGCTCCACAAGCCCACTGCTAAGTGGCAGGAGGAGTAACTTATAGCTTGCAGTCCATCATCTGCATTCCCTTTGCATTAGGTGTAACACTGGCATGAAAATCAGAGACCCTGCTCCAATTTTTCCAGCTGTCTCTGCCTCCCTGTGATCTTTTTGTATAAATTTTCTGGCAAGTCTTTAAATATGCAAGCTTATATCCCTTTCTTGAGCATACAAGCACATGTTGCTATCTCAAAACATGGTACAACTGAATAGAATCATTGTTCTCTTCAGTAATTTGAGTGTGTTTACTAATGTAGGCAAACCCTCAAAACATAGTGTCTTCTGCCTTTGTCCTCTTGCTTTCAGATTTCTGTGTAAGTTTGTTTTGTTTTCATTCAAAAGGTATGAATAAAGCAATATCACGATCTTTTCACTGCCATCTTCAGGTCGTATTTATAGAGTACTTTTACAGCTTCAGGAATTGTTAACTTTTAGGCAATAAATGTCATTTTACTTCTGCGGTTACATTTATTTTCCTTAGCAATATTATTGCTTTAAAACTGTAATATGTTTTCTATGTTGGTCTTTCTCTATTGCCCGAAGGGACTTCAGCTTTAACTAGGATTTGCATGGGCCACAGTGCTCTTCTTATTCTGCACATGGTTATCGGTAGACAGGCAATAATGCCAGGGCCAAACACGTGGTATTCTATTGGAAGAGAATGTGCCAAGATTTTGGCTTGAACAGTTTGGATGAGACATGATGTCACTGTCTCTGTCAAGTGAATTTGAACAGGGAAGTCGTACTGTATTTTGTGCATGTGTTTCAAAACTAATAATTAAAAGGATATCTTGTATGCTTCCTTAATCTGTGTATTTACTCTCTGTTTTCACAGTCCTCGCCCTGCATTTCTCGTGCCCTAGTGGTATTTCTGTTTCATTATTTTTCAAGCAGAGTTTGATGACACTGATTTAGCAGTTTCTCACAGTTCACCGCTTCAGTTTTCATCAAATTATACTTCTAGTTATACTAGACACTTTCATCATCAATTTCCATATGCCTCAAAGACATGCAGGGACCAGTTTGCCAACACTGAACACAAATGCTAGGCAATAACTGGAATACATGATTTTCTTTCCTAGGGTGTCTGAGACAAAGAGTATAGAATCTCTCAGTTCTTAGCAAGTGTTTTCAGCCTGAATGCATTATAAATCTAGACAGTAACTGCTATGGAATATTGATTTTAAAACATCCAGTCAAGGGATAAAAATTATCATTAACCAGAGATTATACCATAAGACCTTATCTAGTTCTTTCCAGAAGCCTAGTCTTTTATCAGACAGCACTGAATGCGAATGCGAGCTTCGCTCTTTCATCACAGAATGGGAGGATTCATAAGCATCCCAAACTGTATTTTCTGTTCAGCAGAGTCTGATAGCTATGACAGTTAGCACGTAATAAAGATTTTGGCTTCAGACTCTAGGTTTAACTGTTCCTTCAGATCAGCAGTGTTACTGGGGACATTCAAAGTGACTACACTCCTGAGAATGACTGTGAAAATCTTTTCCTTCCTTTACGGAGTCTTATTCTTAACTTCATGTCAGATTGGAAAGATCTCTATGTTGGAATGCCTGACCCCTTTAAAGGCTTTCCATTTTGTTCATCCTACAATTCCCAACAATTTTCTATAAAGGGACCACACTCCTGACCCAAAGGTAATTTGGAGTCCATAAACTGGAACTAGATGTAGATGTGCTGGAGACCATGTCAGAAGTGTGAGGTTAGCTGTGCAAGGCATGAGGTGAAGCTTTATTTGTTTAGATGTAACGAGGTTAACTCTGAGTAACTGTTGATAACAGTCACCCTCATCAGACGAATATGCCATTAAATCTGCAGTCTTAGAAGAAAAAAATCTTCAAGATAACATAGGAGTAATATTCTCTATACTACACCACCATGTAAACCGCTTTACTTGTACTGTGAGCTAAGATCTATTTCAGTTTTGCAATTTGCTTTCCATATGGATTTTTTTTTGTGCAATAGGGATCTTCTCTTAGGAACAGAGAATAATTTTCTGTCTGCAGGAATTTCAGTTCATGGAGTTTGCCATTTGCAGAATGCTCTCGATGTGATATAAACCCACTTCACTGAATAGTCTCTCTAAAGTTGGAAGGACATGGGTAGAGAGAGAGTGTAGACAGAAAGCTGTCTGATATCACTGTAGCTGCTCAAAACTCACAGGGACACAGTTCATCTTACACCCAGGAACAGAACTGTAGTGTGGACAGTGTCTGCCACAGGGTGAGATAATCTATGTGATGAAGAGGGAAGGGAGCTGCTGAATAAGTTAAAGGTCAAGAGAGGTTTGTAATACTCTTTACTGTTTCAGTAAATGCCTGTTGCCTGACAGAACGTCAAGCTTTGGACTTATTTGGTGCAATGAGCTTCCAGTGCCTGAACTGCAGCTGAATTAAATAGAAGGTTTTCTCATGCGCTGGCTTTGACTTGATGCAGCGTAAGCCACTTAAGTGATACAACGATCACTTGAGGAAAAAAGGCATCCACCTTCTCCTACACAGGTAAATTGATATGCCACAAATAGGATGTTTGAACTCCTCACACTACTCCCACGGATGTGTATTCCCTGCCAGAGCTCACTGACCAGAAGCTGACCACCAAAAACCTTTCCTTGTAGTGTGCCCTGGCCTTCAGTATGCAGGAGGTCCTGCAGTAATGCCTTTGCAATAACTGCTGTGCACCAAACAGTACTTGCCCCTTTATGTACGTACAAAACTGAAGTCACTGCATGCTCTGTTATGAAGGAATAACATGACCCTTACATCCTTCTCAATTTTGAAAAAAGAATGTGTGATGGAATGTTCAAACCAAAACTAAATAATAGGAATGGTTTCTTCTCTGGGTTCCTTGACTATCAGTTACATTGGGAAGTTTTAGAAGGACAACTGGTTTACCTACAGCTTTTTTTTTGCATCACTTTTTTATGCTTACAGAGGGTGAGTAGGAAAGTTCCAATCAAATATTTAATTTAGTTTAATAGGGGATAGGCAGCAGACAGCCATTATCCTGTGACAATGTTCTGGTCCATCGAATATAAAAAGAGTGCCCAGAGGGCAACTAGTGATATTTCTTTCAGTAGTCCTATCTGATGCTCCATCAGCATTATAATGAGGTGTTCCTCTCTGTCTGCAGATTCTGACAGAAGGCTCATGTTCCTTTTGAGAACTGTCATTTTTCTCCAAAAGCTGAGGCACTTCCATGGAGAGGCCATGGATTCTACCTGAACATGGTGTGTTTGCTGGAGTGCTGAACAGGTTAGTGTATGTGCCCAGGTTTGAGAGAGGAGAAGTCAGATGAAAATTCCTAATGGTAGAGATTACAAAATTCAAAAGCCAAGAGGCAGTATTTTATCATTTGAGTTCAGTTTTAGGATTTAATTAGCTGCTAGTTCTGGTTGTAATTTTCTTAAGGGAAAGAAGCTCCAAGAGCTAAAAAATCAGTGTGTATTTTCAAAATTGGAATCTTGGGTTTTTTTCAGTCTGTTCTTTATAGCTAATACTATGTGTTCCTGTGGTTTCCCCATTGTTGGCCAGCATGCACACTACATGCTCTATGACTTATGGGCTACAAATGGGGGAAGAGAGCAATAGAGAACCTTTAATCTATCCAACTCTATTCTGCAAATTTGGAATGTCGTATCTGCTCAGTGGGGCATGAAGCCTAAACCAGTTTTCTCCTGTTGTCTTCTGCTCCACAGTTACTGAAGAATTTCTGCTTGGATGAGGGGAATAAGCCTATTAAGATACAGTTTCTGGCAGAATCACAGTGGTCTATATTGAAATATGGTGAGTCCACTGACTTTCAGTGTGGAGTGCTACTGCGTGCTGGATCAAACTCTACTTTCTTAAAATGTTAACAAATCAAAAGAGTTATTGCCTGTACTGTACCAGCATGCCCCAGTCTCTGCAGGCTGAAATGCTGCATCCAGACTAAAAGATAGTGTGAAACACTGGCCTCGCTTTCTCTGAAATTGCAGCATGCCCTGTGCTGGTCCTGGTCCTGTGCTGCAGGCTGTGGCACTCGCTGCTATGCCAGCATAAGCATTCAAGAGACTGCTGCAGATCAGACTGAGGAAGTGATATACCTTCAAACCCTTTTTTTGCCTTTTTGGAAGGAGACTGTTTCAAAAACCTAATTTGTTCTCCTTGTGGTTTGTATCCCTGAAGTATGGGAGCAGAAGTAAGTGGCAGAGGAGTGGGGCTGGTGGGGAAACACCCTTGAAGTAGCATTGTGAGACATGGCCTTGTAATCAGGTCTTCCCTCCTTTGGTCAGGCAACAGAATATGCTTGAACTTATTCTGAGAGTACTCTCAGCAAGCAACATGTGGCAAATAGTGGAACACCGTCATACACTGCATGGCATGATACATTCTGACCAGACAAGATATGCATCAGAGCAGTACTATGATCACAGACCAACGTCATGACACACAGTCTGAAAGGGGTTTAGAGATTATTTTTTTTCAATCCTTTTTTGTGTAAAAGATCACTCAAGACCCCCCCTTATTATTTAAAGAATAAGTTCTCAGAGTGGAATTTAAATAATACTTTCTTGTATTGCTTCACAGATACTTAGGGAGACTTTTCCAAAAGGAAAGACCAAAGCAAGATGGGTGTCCATGATCCATTCAGGACTCCCTTGCATGTCTCAGAAGTTGTTAGCTCTGCCTTGTGCTAGGAAGTGTATTAGAGATGGTATAACAGATTGTGAAGAATCTCTACACTTTCCATGATACTGTAGTGCTTTATAATTTTTAATGTGCATCTGCTGTGTCTGTATCTTTGATGATACTTACATTGGATTTGTAAAAGCGAAAAAAAACACCACAAAATCCAGCACAAACTCTGAATATGACTCAGGTTTCATGTATAACCTACGTTTTTAACAGTAAGAATAGGAAGCATTACAGTAAACAAAAGGTGCTTTTTCACTGCTTTGCATTTCACCCACCTAGAAAATCAGTCCCGTGACACTTGCCATAAACAGCTTGCTTGCTTTTTAGTTTTCAAATTTATCCCTGAGATCCTCTTGTCAGGTGTGTATTAATAAATACACGTTCCAGCCAAAATAAAGACCTTTTCTCTTCCTGTACTTAGACTTGCGCTTCGATGCTGCTCTTGTGAATTAGAGAAGAAGGGTAACAAAACGCAACTCTTCCAGAGAAAAGTCTCTAATCAATTTAAGGAAAATATTTTCCCTTCTTTTAGCAACTCCAGGGCTAGCACATTTCTAAAGTGGGTATGTCTTTGGAAAGCATACTGTTGTGGGGGAAAGAGAAAACAAGCAGTTTGTAAAAAGGAAGAGTTTTGTTCTATGCTCTTGACAGAAAATGCATCAGAGTTTGTCAAGTCATATATTAAAACCAGTGCTCCCAAATGCTGTATTACAGCTTGGTGTTGCTCCTGGACATTTAGTATTGTGACAAAGATGTGATCTGAGAATCAGGTCCCACTCTGGGTTCATACAGGCAAACACCAGGTACCCCTAACTTTCAGGCCACGTACCTCACTTTGCGTAAGGACTAGTGAATTAGGTAAATGCTTATTTCAGTACCAGGGCACCGAGACACTGGGGTAGTGTCTGATTTGTGTCTCACCACACAAGGTATTAGACAGAAGGTCTTTGAGCTTTCTAATTCCCAGTCCTGTCACCCACCCAGGCTTCTACCCTCTTCCTCCCTCTGTTTTAGCAGCTCATTTTCATAGTGCTGGGGGTTCTAGATGTGTAAGGACACCAGTACAGGAGACGTCCTTCCTGACCACACCAGGCTGCTTTTCCCCAGCGCTCATGGGGTCAGTTTCCCCAGTGGGGTTCCCTGTTCTCACACAAGGGCTGAATACGGGATTGCTTGTTTTACAGCTGTGTCAGAGTAAGTCAGCTAAACCTCTTTGTGAAACTACAGCCTCAGACTTCATTCCAGGCAAAGATTTCCCTGGAAATATTGCTTTGATTTGGTGCGGAGGACGACTCATCTGTGGGCCTTTTTGTCTGAAACAGGAATTTTCCTTTGGTGGTTCACAGTGCTTGCTTCTATTGAAAGGGAAAATGGCAACAGCTTACTGACCAAAAACCGGTCATGAAAGGTCTAATACCAAATTTGGTAAAACTTAGACCATTTAGTCTTTTTTCAGGTTGAATTTTCTTGGTTTGCCATGCTTCTAAATAGCACAATCCTTCCTAGTGGGTTTCTCCCTGGCAATACCGGGGACCCTTATTGTTTTCAACAACAAAGAAAAACCTGTCTAGTTGCCATGCATAGCCTAAGGTTGGCCTGAGTCAAAATTGCTTATTTAAAACATCTAGGACACTACTTACTCTTAGGGGCCTGTTAGGAGCTTTTATTTTCCGTCAGCCTGATGACTATGAATTATTTGGATTTTTTTTACTTTTTACTTTTTTCCTCCCCATTGTGTGACTGTGGAAGTCCCCCCTTCAGTTTGCTGTCTTGAAAGTAAAAGAACAAACACCCCATATCTTTACTTTGCTACTGTTGTGGCTGTTGACACAATTGCTGTGGATTGTGAAACAAAAACGACAAGAAGTAGACACCAGCAACCTCCCCGGTTCTTCCTTTCCATACATAAAGCCCTAATTGCCCTAAGACAACGCTCAGCCTCAAAGGCTAACCTCGGCAATAGCGTTTCTTCATGTTTTTTCCGGTTGCTGAGGTGAGGTTATCTACAGAAGGAGCAGAGCACTGCGTTAGTACCCAACGGTGAAAGGTGCAGGAGAGGTGAAAACCTGTTTGGAGGGTTTATTTTTCTAAATAGTTGTTTTTTTATTTAGTGTATTGTGCATTTGGCAAAGGAAGAGCTGAGCAGCGCTGCGCGGCGCGGAGCCGGCCGTGGGTACCGGGTGCGAGCCCGGGGATGGAGGGAGGAAGACAAGGAAGGAGAAGAGGTCTCGGCCCGGCCCTCCCCGCGGCCTCGGGGCTGTGGCAGCCGGTTCCCCGCCCTGACCCCGGCTGGGCTCCCGCCGGCCTCTCCTCTGAGGCTGTGCCGCACTTGGGAAATGCAGCAGCGATTCCTCCCTCCCTGCCCGGGGGGGTGAAGTGCGAGGCGGCGGGAGGAGCTGTGTGTGGTGTGTGTGTGTGTGTGTGTGCGAGCAGCGCTCCGTGGCCGCCGCGTTTCCTGGTGCCTGCTCCCTGACCCCAGTGGCAGCCCCGCTCACTGCACCGCGCCCGCCCTCGCCACCGCCCCGCACCCAGACCCGGCCCCGGCCCCGCACCCAGGCCGCCGCCGGGCACCGCCGCGGGGTCGGGCGCAGGCTCTGCCCCGGCAGCCCCATGGAGCGGCCCCGCCGCCCGCGCTGAAGGCATCCCCGACCCGCCCGCAGGCGGAGGGAAGGTGAGCGGCCGAGGGTCGGTGTGGGTGAGCCGGGGGGGATCGGCGGGGCAGCGGCGCACAAAGCGGCGGGTTAGAGGTGCCGTGTCATGGGCGAGAGCGGGGAAGGCGAGAGGCGGGCAGGAGCTCCGGCGGCGGGGCCAGCCTTCTGCAAACAATAATAAGGATAAAACCGGCAGCCCGCTCTCCGTGACCGCCCCGAGCCCGCTCGGTCGGGTCGGGTCGGGTCGGTGCGGCGGTGTCGGCGGCGCTTCCCCGCAGCCGAGGCGGCGATGTCGCCGGCGCTGAGCCTTGCCCTGCCCTGCCCTCCTCCCCCCGGCCGTGCCCCGCTGCCCTCCGCCGCTGTCTCCTCGTTCCTGGGCCGGGTGGAGCGGGGGGGTTGCGGCGCTGGAAGCGTGCCGGGGGCGGGCGGTAGTGTGCGGCGGCTGGCCGGGGGTCGGGGCCGGCAGGGTAGGCCGGGCAGCTTTGTGCTGGCTGGGGCCGGCGGGCGGGCGCTGCGCCGAGCAGCCGGCGGGGGACCGGGCTCCCGGCCGGGGGGACGGGGGGTGGGAGGAGAGGACGACACGCTGCCAAAGTACGGAGGTGCCGTTCCGCGGCGGAGTTCCCCCCCTCCTTTTCGCCGGCGGGAGCAGCCGCTTTGAAACCGTGATCCCTGAGGCCTCAAGACTTGGAGACCTTCCGGGGGTTGGGGCGAGGTGCGGGGCACGGCGCGGCTGGCACCGCCGGAATAAACCCCTGCCCTGGTTCCCCGCCGCGGAGTTTATTGCTTCCCTCCCCCGAGCATCACCCCCCCCCCCCCCCCCCGGCCGTACAATATCGGTTGTGTAGCGATGGGGGGCTGCGATATGAACTTTGTTCGCCGCGGCACGTACGGCACAAACCCGCCGCGCTGCCCCCGGGGGCGGGGGGGCCCGGGCCCGTTCGGGGGCTGCGGCACACGCCGGGACGGGGCCGCGGCGGAGCCATTGGCCACCCCGCGCCATCAGTCACCGCGGGGGGGGCGAGCCCGGGGCCCGGCGGGGCCGCGGACGGAGCACAGGTACTGGGGGGGGGGGGGATAGAGGTTTACCCGCAAACTGCAGCGGGCCACGGATGGAGGACCGCGGGGTGACACGCTGTGAGACACCGGGGTGCGGGATGCGGCGGGGCTGCGGCGGGGTAGGGGCATGCGACCGGGCTGCGAGAGGGGATGTGTGCCCGGAATTAATCCTTCCCGCCAGCTTGCAGCTGCACATCCCCTTCCACAGCCCGAAGGCCAGTGTTAAATTCAGGGGAAGACGGCGATATATTATTGGGGGGGAAGAGGGGAGAAACGCTTTTTTCGTGGTTCCGTGTGTCCGTGCACACGCGTGTGTAGCGCTGGTGTGCGTAGCGCTCTGCGATGCCACGTTGTACAATTACTTCTCGGCGCCCGTTTTGGTGTGTTTTTTTTTTCCGTGGTAGTGGTGCGCTGTTTTAAAATGGGCTGCGCCCAAGTTGATGCCAGCCCTTTGGTGGAGAACACGGGTTGTACCTGTGGAACGGAGCAGATGTGGACAGATGTGCCCTGCCTGTCTCACCGGCCGTGCGCATCCGCGCCGGGAAGGGTTCGCTGCTCCCAGGATAACAGCTGCGTTTGGGAAAACGCGGCATACTACACAAATAATAATCTTAATTTAGCTTATTAATATACTCATAATGGCTTCAAATTGCCACATAAGGCGCAGAAGATACGAAGATACTCGTGTTTGTCTTGACAGATGTGAAAAATAATGCAACTTTTATTCTTTTGTGCTCATCTCCTGTATGTAATCTTCAAAGTGTGGTTGCAGTTGGAGAAAGAAAGGTAGAGATTCAAACTGTCTTTTACTTCTTTATTCCTTTTTGAACCTTAGGCCTAAATTAAATTTGGTTTTAAAATTTTGAAGCGTTCAGTTCCTTTTTGATAGCTTTCTACAGAGAAGTTCACAATAAAGCAGGTAATAATAAGGTACTTCTGGTAGGTGAGCTGTAGTACTGAGCACTAAATGGGAAATTAGAGTATTGCACAGAAGCCAGGTTAAATTTAACTTTTTTGTATTCCCCCGTCCCATATTTGTTAATTTCACTTTAAAAGGGTGCTTTGCTGGGCTTTGTCTTAATTTAAGTATAGAGATTTATTTTTAAGATTAAAGATTGAAACAATGGGAAGTAATAGCAATGTAATCTTACTGAAAGTCAACTTTAAAGTACTCAATACAGCTATTCAAGTAGCCTGTTATCGTTTGTTTTATGCCAGTTGTAATTTCTTTCTGTAACATGGATTGTTATAAACCTTATAAAATATGCTTATTATCTTTATGTATAATTCACTCTCATGAACAAATTGGATTTTTCTTCCATGAATGAACTATAATATCACATTTAGTGTTCTGACCTTTCTGATGCTAGATTAGTGAAAATAACGTGGTTTAGCTTTTCTAAAACCCCAAGTGTATTTTTGTTACTTGTTTAATGTGTGATTTTATATTGTGGGTTTTAATTGCAAAAGAGAAAAGACTATAACGTTAGACATGCAATTTTCACGCTACTTTTTAATATATGCAGATGCTGAAGTTCTTACTGTGTAAAAGAAGAACTTTGGTCTTTTTCTCTGAGAGGTTCCATGCCTAGCATTCTGGTTAATGGCAGTAATTTCTCTAACAGGAAGATGTTTTCATTTGTATTTACTTTTCAGTGCAGGGCGATTATGCTGCCCTGTGTTGCACACTCTTGGTAGTTTCTGTCTCAGAAGAATTACAGTCCTTGGAACTGGACTGCAGTTTGAAGCAGGTGTTGGGTTTTATGTTATGCAAAATAACACTAAAGTATAATTGTAAGGGAAATGAAGGAAACAGCTGCAAACTTGGTATGGGAACCACTGTGTTATGATTTGTAAGCAGTTGTTGCACACATTTTACATCAGACAGCAAAGATTTGATTTAGCAAAGCTCACCTTGCTTAATTTTACTCCTGAAACTATTTGTGCTTATTCTTTTGAGATGGGGTTAGCATAGCACAAAGACAAGACCACAGCCTTAGTTATGGACATGTGCTGTCTGGCAAGTTGACTCAGTTTTTAAATGGCTTCATCTTACTTTTTTCTTCTCCGATGCTAAAGAAGATGAAGGATAGAACCCAATTACTGGAATGAAGGTTGCAGAATGCCTTAACCCAACTAACATATGGAAGCCTTCGTAGGCCTGAGGTTGTAAAATAGTAAAATAAATGGCCTATAGCAGGCCATCTGCCATTTGCAGGGCATTTTTATTGTGCTTCGTGCCAAACTGGAAATTAGTCTTTGCATTAAAAATATATTTTGAATACAAATCAAAGATTCCAAATGTTTAATGTTACACATGGCAAGCATATTTCTATCTGGGAGCTAAGAGAAGTCCAGGAAAATCATGCTGGAAAAATACCGCTTGGTTTGTTGCTGAGGGCTCAAGTCTTTCTCTTCTCTGTCCTGTCTCTCTGTCCTCCCTGCAAGCACTGATTTACTTCTGTAAATTACACACCAGACAGGAAAAATCCACTGTTTCATTTGGCAACTGAAGGGGGGGTGTGTGATCAACTGATGCAAAGAGCCATGTTTTCATGCAAGCCCCTGCAGCTGGGATAGCATGCCCCAGCTGAGGATCTGCCTCCTAAATTGGGCTTTTAAAGAGTTGCTTATCTTGAATATTTTTCGAATATCAGCTGATCAGTTCCCACAGAGTCCCTCTGAAAGGAAGGTGGCTGAGGTAGCCTGTGTTTATTGATTGAAGAAATGAAAGCTTGGATTCTGTGAAAGGAACTCAACAGAGATCAGCTTTGGGAAGCTTCTGGCTACTGGGCTCACACTTGTATTACAGAACACTTCCAGTGCAAAATGTGTTTAAGAGCACTTTGAAGAAGTGAAAGACGGAATAGAGAGGGAAGAGCATATTTCTTTCATCTTCTGCGGAAATATTTATGTGTAAAATTGCACTTAAATCTGTCAGATAAATCATTACTGCTTGGTGATGAATCCAGATCAGCTTCATTGCCAGTGCACCATAGATATTTTGTTAGCATTGTCTAGATGCTAGCCTTTCGCTGGCCACAGAAATACTTTGATTCAGAGGTATTTGTGTGTACGCGTTGCCGCTGTAAAATCTTATGCTTTGCATCAGCTTTTTTTAAGTCTTTCAGATATAACTTACTTTGTAAAGCTGAAACACAGGGCCTTTAAAACAAAGTGTGCATTTGTGGAAAGCCATTTGTCCTTAGGGAAACTGGGTCCACTTGTTAATGCTTATAGTTGCAATTAGCACAAGATGTTTAGAATAAAGAGTAGTAGATGTGGAGAGCTTTCAGCACAGATTCTTTCTTCCCCTGTTCCCCTCCCCTCCTACTTCTCCCCCAAGATAAAGCCTTACTTAAAGCATTCATCCTTTGGGTGCATTTAATGATGATGAAGTTAAATGATGTAACTGGAAAAAATGAATAGTAATGCTTAGGGAGTTGGGTGATGGGTACATCAAAAATACAGAAAAAGATCTTTGAACAGAAATTGGGAAAGGATAAAGTGATATGTGTGTACATTTACAACTCCTTGGGGTTCATAGCAGTGTATGCCGTCTTTCTCTCCTGGCAGAGGTCTGTGGAGTTGATCTGCTGGGAGTAGGGATCTACCTGGAACACAATGCCCTACCCCGCTCCTGGCCTTGGGAAGTTGTGAGCTGCTCATGTCCATAAGGAGGAAGGATGGCTCATGGAATTCCTTCACAGGGGAAAGTTACCATAACGGTGGATGAATACAGCTCTAACCCAACGCAGGCGTTCACACACTACAACATCAACCAGAGCAGGTTCCAGCCGCCGCATGTGCATATGTGAGTATTTGTTGGTGGCATTGCCTTGGTGTGTGTCGGTGTGTGTGTTTGGGTGGAACACACTGCTGAAGGAGCAGGCTAAGAACTGGGAAAATCGGTTATCATTACATTAGCCAATAGGTGAAATGATTATCGTATTTCTCCTGTACCGTGGTTGAGGAGCACCACTCCATCATCTCTTGAAGATATCTTACCCAACCATGACTAGTAGGGCACATTCCTTGAAACTTGTACCTGATGTCACTTCAACTTGCCAGAGGGACCCATTGCTTGAAAATTTAAGTTCCCTTCCCCCAGCCCTTACACTCAGCTTCGATATAGGCCTAATTGGTACTAATTGTCCGTGTCCCGTCCCTGCCCCCCATCACTGAATCCTTTGTCCTCCTGGTTGAGTGGAACGTGTGCCGCATGCTGCATTCCACCCAATGCACCTCTCTGCACAGAGCAGTCTTTCCTCCCAAGAAATACAAATAACTTCCTTAAAACAAGGTCCCTGGCCCCAGCTTAAACCAACAAAAGCATGAGAACTGGGGGGCTGAGGGCTTCTTAGCTCACCTTGTTATTCCTGGGCATTATGGGATCACTGCTGCACAGTCCATAGGCACAATGGTTTGTGTTAAGGGCTAAGTACCGGTTTTAACTCTGAATTTCCTTCCCATTGTTCAGTCAGGGTTGATCTTTATCGGTTATTTCTGTGAATGTTCTTATTCTTTTAGCGTTAATAGAGTGAAAAGCACATGGAACTAAAACAAAGACATCTCTTGACCTCCTGCGTGCCATTGTTAGTCAGAATTGCGAAGGATGTCACTCTATTGAATTTGATAAGGATTTTGCACAATAAGGGGAGGAAAGTAGCATGATACTTCGTTGCATTCTTGTTATGTAGAAGCCTTGCTGAAGAGTCATAATGTGGGAGTTCAGCACCTTCTAATAGGATTTCATGTGGTTGCAATCTCCCTAAAGGCAACTTTGGGAGGGATGCTGGAGAGAGGGCTGCCATGCATGTGGCTTTTCAAGGTGGAAAAAGTTTTCTAATTGCGTTTGATATATTAGTAAAACAATGGTGTAACTCTTCTGGAAATATTTCCGTTTCTTGATTCACTTATCAGAATTTCTGTTTCTTGATTAACTTTTCAGACCTTTTGTCAGCTAATCTCTGTTGCGCGTTTTGCACTCCAGACTGACAATAAGTGCAAATGTTTTGTAGAGAATGAATTCAGAACAAACAAAAGAGATGGAGAAAGCAGCTTTAAAGAACCCCTTGTTATTGACATTGATTTGAGTGGGAGCTGATTTTAGGACCAGCTAAGTGTGGTGCTCAACATTGTAAAAATAGCTAATGCTTGTTTTCAAAAACTCACAAACATTCAGCTACTTCTGTAGCAATTTGTGTACCTCTTCAATGCAACTGACTTGACCTTTCTTAAAAGACTTTTTACTTGTTTGGAGAAGCTGTGTAATTCTGGTAAGTACTGAAACTGTGAAGTACAGTACAGCGACAGTATTTTAAGGATTTTTTTAACTGAAATACTGCAGCCTTCTTAAAATCAGGCATTTGGTTTCACAGAATGATACGGTATACTAAAAAGAAGATAAAAATTTAGACAAATTGTGAAGGGGTTAGTCTCAGATTTACAATGGAAGCAACGAAAAAGAAGAGAAGGCTGAGTGGAGATACAGGGATGCTGGGGAGGGACTCTTCATTAGGGACTGTAGTGATAGGACAAGGGGTAAGGGATTAAAACTTAAACAGGGGAAGTTTAGATCGGGTATGAGGAAGAAGTTCTTTCCTGTAAGGGTGGTGAGGCACTGGAATGTGTTGGCCAGGGAAGCTGTGAATGCTCCATCCCCAGCGGTGTTCAAGGCCAGGCTGGACAGAGCCTTGGGTGACATGGTTTAGTGTGAGGTGTCCCTGCCCATGGCAGGGGGGTTAGAACTAGATGATCTTAAGGTCCTTTCCAGCCCTAACTATTCTATGATTCTGTGTTGCAGTGCAGGAGGAGAGTTTAGGTGTAGGTCTGGGTAGCAGATGATACGGTTTAGAAAACCTGTTGAGGAAAAAGTGCTGGGATCCTGACAGGCATTAAGAGCTGTGGGCAAAGGAAAGCAAGGGAATGAAGATACAACAGTGGCTGTGGGTTTCTGTGGTGGTGAGAACATACAGTTATTTCTGTGGGAGAGAGAGTAGATGGTGTGGTAGCTTCAGAAAGGGTCCTTATTTGTCTTCTCAATACTTTATAAGAGAAGCATTGTGTATGTTTCTGAAAGAGGGTGCTATCAAGCCAGAAACCTGAACAGAAAATAAGTAAAAGCAGTATTAACACAGAAAACATCATCTTTCTACCCTGTTGTAGCTTTACTATTACCACATTGCTGCAGCTTCTAGGACTGTTTAATTTGATTTGTTTGACAGTCAGCTGTTCTTTCTTGTTATCTTAAAGTAAGGCATCTATTTATTGTTTATTTGTGGATGTTTCATTCTTTTTTAGTAAAAATCTTGCTTTAAATTATATGGGATGATGGGAAATGAATAAAGCAACACAGGAACTGAGTGTGGTGACATGTATGTAACTAGCAGGGCAATATGTTGTTACTGGGTCCTGCTGCATACCATAAATCAGTAGCTGGGTGCAGCTGAAGGACAATGTTCTTTCCTGAAGGAAATAATTTTTTCAAAAGTAATTCCCTTATGGATATGCATCTTCATATGCAAGGGTGAGAATGGGATTCTTGGCATATACTGAACCATTTCTGGTTCTAGCACAGCAGTTTTGTTAGTTCCTTAAGCTCTGGTATAGTATTATTTTTATATCAGTTTGCCCAATCTTGTATTTTATTTCTCTACTAATTAATGTTTGAGCAGGTGTTCTAGAGGCAGATCTTACTGTGCAATTTCTTTGGGTAAAGGGATATCGTGTTAAATATTTTGTCATCTTGAAGCAGTGCTCCCACGCACAGGTTTCCCTTCCTTCCTGAAGATGTTACTGAATGTTTGTATTCGAATGCTTTGTACAAGTCATGTTTATGTTCAGTTTTAATTAACTGCTTCACCTCAGTTCCCTGCTTTAAAGGGCAGCTGCAAAATAATAACAATTATAATATGCCTCCCTTTGCTTCTTGATGATCATTATTCTTCTGCCAGTCTTTGTGCTTTCCCATTTCTTGTCAGGATTTGTGACTTCAAGAGGCAAATGCTTCTTGCCCCTTCAGTGTAGTGCTGCCAAATATTATGTTTACTCATTTACTTATTTATTAAAAGAAGGGAAAGGAAAATATTTTCAGCCTGTTCAGACCCTTCAGATGTTCTTTCTGAGGTCACTGGTGACACCAATGCCAGTGAGCAGCAGTAGGATGCAGCTTCAGCATCCTACCACAGTGGGTCTTTAAACCATTTTAATTAACGTGAATTATTAAAGCTCTGTTTTGTGGAACCTTCTCACCCATTTTTGCCCTCAGATCAATGGAAAAGAGCTGAGATGGAAAATGTGACAAATCCAAGTGGAAAATTACTTACTTAGGTTTTAACCAGAGGGAAAAATCTTCCTGTTTGGGTACAAAACCCCATTTACTTTTGGGGGCATTGGGGAAAGGAAAGATAGAGTGAAATAAACTTTGTGTATTTGTTATGGAAAATGCCTATTTGGACATGCCCAGCTAGTGAGGATGAGGGAGTTTTGTGGAGGTGAAATAGCTGTAGCCCGAGCTGCTGCAGGCTGAGCCTCGAAGGGGGAGTTCATTAGCTTTCCTCTGGTCTCACCAGGATAGCTTGGTGGCTTGTTCTTAGGATACTTGGAGTACACGTTCAAATGCTGGTATGTTTTAAATTCAGTAGCAGGGGAGTAAGAAAGTTATAGAGGTTTCTGTGCCAGGCAAAAGTCTTCTAAATGATTTTATTCATACATGGAGATACACTGAACAATCTATAACTATATAATTTTACTGCCTTTTCTGTTCTGGAGTAATTCCCCATGTGAATATTCTTATTTTAAAACAAAGAGTATAAATAGAGTTTTATATTAGTAGAAATACCTGTGTATTGTTGAATAAAGTATTTAAATATACGAGTGTGTGTAAATGTGCATAATAATGACAGTAGTATAAAAATACAGCTTTATAATCACAGAAGAAAAAACTTCCAACTGTGGTGAAGGCCTAAATTGATAAAACTGAGAGATCTTATTAGACTACTAACCTCGAGAATAGGATCTTGCATGTCTTTTTTTTGGGGGGGGGTGAACCATCCTGCATTTAATGGGCTTTATAAATTCCCACTGAGATGAGCAGGAAGTCATGCATTTGATTTGTAATACTTTAAACTTTTGTTTCATATAAGGTGTGTTTGATATTAGGAGGAGGGGGAAGAACTGGTATTCATAGAATATGGGCTTGCTTGACATCTCCATTCCCTCACCGGCCTGTCAGTGTGTCAGTGGCATGGGTGGCTGCTGAAGCTCAGCAGTTTACAACCCGGTGTAAAACCTAGTTACTCATTTTGCAAATAAAGATAAAATCTAAGCCTTAGGTGTAAACATAAATTTTACATATAAGATGAAAGTAAAAACTTCTTCATGAGGGTACACGTACATTTAAAGCCTTTTGAGATTCTGGAGTGGAGAGTGCTGAAAGTGAAGTGTTCATACAGTGGGGATATAATAGTTAGGAATTACAGTTTTGTAATTAAACCTCAAATTTAGTCCCCTTGTATTGTGCTTATGTGGTGTAGTCACACTATGCTAAACTTGCTTGAAAAATTAAAGTTTCTGACCTCCTTTTTTGTCATGGTGAAAAAGAATAATACCAAACCACCTTTAAAAACATGTTCTGATGTCCCTGGGAGGTTGATGCTGTGAAAATGGAACGTGTATGTTATTATTATATTATTATTACTATTATTATTTATTGATTTATTACTATTAACAACAACAATGTAGGATGGGTTTAAAACAACTTTTTGTTGCCATTCCCGGATTAGTTACTGTATTTCCCCATTGTGTTAAGATGGAAGTCAGGTCTGGTTTAACTTGGTTATAAAACCCTGTATCTCTAGTGTTTCTGGGAAGAGGCTGCCAGAAATTTTCATTACATGGTTTCATTCTTTTTATTAGAGCAAGTAATGATAGAACAAGGGGGAATGGCTTTAAACTGAAAGAGGAGAGATTTAGGTTACATACTGGGGAGGAATTCTTCCATGAGAGGGTGCACTGGCACAGGATGTCCAGAGAAGCTATGGATGCCCCATCCCTGGCAATGTTCAAGGACAGGTTGGATGGGGCTTGGAGCAACCTGGTCTAGTGGAAGATGTCCCTGCCCATGGCAGGGGGTTGGAGCTGGATGAGCTTTAAGGTCCCTTCCATCCCAAACCAGTCTGTGATGCCATATTAATACTATTGCTTTGTAGTTCATTTAGTGGTCAGTCATACTGAGTGATAGCTGACTTAGGGTTTCATGTCTTGGTACAATATACAGTGTGTTCTTATGGGAGATGTGTGATGGGATGTGACGAAGGAATGCTTTTTGCAGCCCTGGTCCCTGCTACAGTACCTTGTGCCAGAGCAAGATTGCTCACCAAGGCAGTTCTTTGCTGTGAAGTAGATAGACCAGAAAATTAATAAACTTTACAATCACCAGAAAAATTAATAAACTTTACAATCAGGTTGTTGTATTGTCACTGGAAGCTTGCAATTCATTTAAAATGCCAGGGCACTAGGGATATTGCTGTGGAAGCAGCAGATTCTTGCTTTTGTTTAATGCTTGAAGGGTGAAAGTGCAGTCCATCCTGTGAAAACAACTTCTAAAGCATACGTTTGCAAGCAGGGAGTTAATACTTTGCAAAATTTGCAGACCCCACACTACAAACCCCATCACAGAGTTTTTGTCTCCTGGTTTTCTCCCTGTGGCAGGATGAGGCTGGTCTTCCCTGGTAGCAGTGATACCTGTGACCCATGGCTGTTCCAAGGCCAAGGAAAGCGCTGCATTTTCCTACCACACATCTTGTTACTTTTATTTTACAAATCCTTGTTTGAATATATTGTTGGACAAATAGGCAAAAAGAAAACCCACGAACTGTGGATTTAGATGTCTGTTGTATGTTAAATTACTATATTCAGCTTACTTATGTTTGAATCAGGGCTATTTCAGAAGTGACTTAGTGTTGGTGGTGATTTTTGTACTCGGTGTTGCACAGTGACTTTGAGTTGATGTTTCAGAGATGGTTTATTACTGAGCTGGTTGCCTCTCATGGGTATCTATGGAAAAATTCAGAAATGGAAAGCCAGTGTATTTCCTCCCCAGAAGAACACGCAAAGAGTTTTGGGTTTGAATTCTGTAAAATGTCATGGCGTAACTTGAGAAAATAAACATGCTTATGCATAAAAAATGCAGCGTGGCAGGGAGATTACTTTCAAACATGCATCTCCTAACAGTGAGATGTAACTTGTAAAGCTACTTCTTTGAAGATAAAGTTATTTCAGAAGGTGCAAAGAGCTTGTTTGGTGGGATTTGGGAATTCAGGTCTTGCCTATTTGCTTTCAGTTTTGATGTAGGCCACTATGATTTCAATTTTTAGGTGTTATATTGTAGATGGCAAGTTTTGTGATACTGTGTGTGGTTTTAATTATGAGAAAACTGTAGCCAAAACATAGAATTAGGGAATTGTTTAATTTGGAAAAGACATCTGAGATTGAGTGCAATTGTTAATGCAGCACTGCCGAGTCCACCACAATATAAGCAAATACATGAACTGCAAAAGGTATTAAAAAAAATCAAATCTGCAGACTAAGATGACATAAAACAAAACTGCTCATGTGTGTGTTTAAAAACTCTGAAGTCAAACCAGTTCTAGTCTGTAGTAAATGTGACTATCCTTCATTTAACAATTTTCATTTTGATTCCTTTTTCAAATAAAAAGACAGCCTATGATAATTTGGTACCCAGTAACATGCACAGTGGCTGGTAGCGTGTCCAGTACCAAGTGATTGGAGCAGTAAACTGAAAGTCTGGATTCCAAGCAATAACCTTTAGGTACCTGGAGTTGAGTTATTTTATTTATTTCCTGAAGAGTGACTATAAAGTTTGGTCTTAACCTCCATAAACTTGGAGATTCTCCAAGCATACCAGCTGTATGTGTCCTGCAGGATCTGTTGCGTGAAAGGCTGGCTGAGACAAAGTGCTGGTGGGTGAGCATTGCATGTGGTGCTGCTGAGCTTTTGGGAGTGGGGGGTGGTGCAGAGGATGGCTGAAGAGCAAGTTAACGCATAATCCCCAAATACAGTTGTCCTCTTCCTCACTCTGATGGATCATGCCCATGTTATTACTTGTACATCTCAATGCTGCCAAGAGTTCACCTGGGTACTCCCCATTGTTTTATAATGGGTGTATTTTCTGGATTTAAATCATGATGTTGCGGCGAGATACAAATAAGAAAATCCCAACTCCTCTGTTTTTACCAAAGGATTATTTAAGTGATTGTGCTGTGTGCAAGATTTGTTTTTGTGACATTAAAGATTCACAGACCCTCTCTTCCTTGTGTACTGCTTGACATTAGGGCTGCAGAGATTCCACTGGATGTTGACAAGGGAAAAACAGTACTGGAGGCTTCCTCGCTGCAGAGTCCTCACTTAACTGTACTGGGCATTAACTTATATCCAGCACATAAGACTTAAAAGCACACAGCCATTAAGTGTAGCACTCCCTTCCCAGGAGGGCAGCAGATGGAGAGGGAATGGGGGAGGGAAGGAGAAAGGAATATGATAGAGGGACTTCATCTGATGTATTTGTAAGCCAGGAAACTGGCTATTTACCACCTTTACAATTTCTCTGTTATAAGGAATTGAATGTAGTGACTGGGAGCATCAGGGTCAGCACATTACTCCTGGATGTTTAGCTATTATATCAGTTTATGGGAAGGAAAAGATGCTAGTCCAGTATATCTTTCCCTATGCTCCTTTTATAAAGAGAGCACAAAGAAAAAAAGTCATTACTTTTTAATTACTCCAGGCTTCTTTGTTTCTTAAAGCACATTCACTTTTGGCCAGCAGTGAGAATTACCAAAGGGTTATTTTCTTTCCTGTGAATGGTAAAATGGTAGTTTCGGGAAAAATAATTGTTCAGAATGAAAATTTAATGGGGCCCAGCATATTTAATAAATAGGAGCCATGTCCTGTACTTGTTAAATGCAGTGATTAGTGACACTCTTATTGCTTCCAGTGGGACAGGACCAGTCACTCAGAGATGCCAGCTGAAGTGGTTCCCTTAATTTTAGGCTATGATTCTTTCAGGGACATCTTTTCTGTGGCTGTTAACAAGGTACGCATAAAGATTATGATAATTAACTTATATTAAGAGGGAAAATTCATCTTTATGGTTTATTGATTTTGTAAATTTCAAGTCAGCCAGGCATTCACTTTTCCTACTGGTAGAAAGGAGTGAATAAATGAAAACTAAATAAATATATAAATATACATTGAAAAAAAAGGAAATCAAAGCTTCAGGTGTAATCTTTGAAGTGTCTTGAAATTTTTTAAATAAATTGTTTTCATTTTAATTATCTTTCTCTTGATATTGGTTTGATTTTTCATCACTTTCGTTTGTTAAACAGGGATGTTTGCAGCTCTGCAAGGCAGGTATATTTACAAGAGACAGATTTTTTCTGCTAACGTTATTCTGTACCTTTAAGGTTTTCGTTTAGGACACCCTCTTTGGGTTACTGAGGGGGAGTTCTAACTCACTGCAACTTCTTAGGTATTCAGAGGGTATTTTGACTGCTCGCAAAAGTCCTTAAGGCAGTTTTTCTGGTAGAAATGTTGTCACTATAATGAGGCTGCACAGACCAAATACTGTAATATGAGTTTCAGGCACACTCAGAGAATTAAAATTATGATGATCATAATCCTCTACAGTTGGTATATGGGTTTCTTTCCCTCTTTTTTTTGTATTTCATTGTGACCTTTGGTGGTCTGCTTGGCTACTTTGCATGGCTGCTTTGTGAGAGTGCTGCTGTGTTAATGGAAATTCACACACATACTGTTCCTCTCAAACCTGGTACATCCTCTGAGAAACAAAACTAAGACCTTTGACTCTTGAAGTGTTTTATAATTTGTTGTAAGTTATCCATTACCATAAATACTATGCCTCCAAGAAAACAGGCTGTTTTTAAATGTATCTGAGTAGAGCCTTTATTTTCTCAGAGGCAGAGAAGGGAAATCTTTGGTATTGCTTTCAAGGAATTTAAACGGTCTGTGTTTGGCAGATTTTGTTTTCAGGCTCATTCATCTTAGGTATCATTAGTATATAGAGCACATTTTCCTGAAAAGAATCCTTGCATTCTGTCTATATCCTCAAGAGGCATATTAATTTAAGTTGAAAATTAACTTTGGATCATGTGGCTTCCTTGATAGTCTGTTCATACCATCATTTAATACTGTGATATGCAGGAGTCACTGTTTTCAGTCAGTATTTCTCTTAGAAAGTTTTAAAGGCATCATTCTACTGAAAGACCTTTTATGAATCATTTTATTCAGTGCAGAATTAAAAGGTATAATCTGAACCACATAGCCTGGAAGTTGGTGGAGGTTATTTTTTTAATCAATTAGTTAAATTAAATAAGGGTCTAAAATAGATTTGGTACAAGAAGTAGCAGTCTTCTGTATATCTGTTTATAAAGAGGCAGTGTAATTTCATTAGGGTCCAGACACTTGCCCAGTAAAATGCAAGAGGAATGGACTAGAGATGACTAATACAGAGTAAATGGAAGATGAGAAGTGGATAAATAATCTCAAATAACCGGAGAGAAGATGTTGGCCTAAAGTACAGTTCTTAGCACATCTTGCACATGCAGCTGTATTTCATTTGTTAGGATTTTACCGTCTGCATTTGTGTTTAAAGGCAATCTTGCTCTAACATGAAGCGTAGCTGTAATATATAGCCCATTACTGCTGCAGCCATAGTATCAGAGTCTGTCTTTCAGATTTGTATGTGTTTTATTATTTTCCTAATAAAAGCTATTTTAGATTTTGAGCTTCCAGACTTAATGCCTTGTAGCTGTTCACAAGGGAATCTGGCAATGCTGACCAAGAGGTTGTACATTCACATACTGAGGCAAGGTCATTTGAACCTTTTAGTGCTGTGCCCAGAACCTGGCAGCCTTAAAGGCATGCTTTTTTTTTGCTTTTTTTTTTTTTAAATATATTCTTTACAATTTTTCCTCAGTTGGTCTTAGTGTGCGTGTGAGCAGTGTCAATGCACTGGGAACACATTCTCTTTCTCCACATACTCACACAGAGCTATTGTAGTTACTGTTAGAGCTTCCCTCATAAGTTCCTTACAAATGACTATCATCTCTTACCTGTAGGAACTTCACGTGGAACCAGGAGGACAGATTAGTCTCTGCCTCCATTCAAACTAGAGTTTCTTACCAGTTGCTGTGGAGGGCTTTGTTACATTAATGTCTTTATAGGAAATAAAGCACAGTCCTTTATGTTGTTTTTTTTAGGGCACCAAACAGCTGTCAGGGGGTAGAATTTCTGTTTGTTTAGGGTCATACATAGACAAGGAGCTCTAAATGAAAAATCAGGTATCCTGCTATCTATCCCCTGAGTCATCTAATCTTAATATACTGTGCATTCATAGGGCATCACCAGTGCTGACAAGTATGTTCGAAGAGTGCATGGATTTCGTTTTCCTCTCTAGTTTCCCAGCAGAAAAAGGCAAAAAGCTAAGAATTAAAATGTTTCCCTGATGGTATACTTAGGTATATTATAAATCGGCTTCATGGGTGGCTGCTGGAGTTACTACCCCCAGTGTTCTGATTTTAGTACCCTACTAAAGGCTGTCACCCTGCAGAAGGAACAGTGGGATGGAGTATGAAAAAGTTTCCTGAACAGCCTTAATTTGTGCTTGAGTGTGTTACTGTAAATGAAAATCAGCTTTATTTTACTTGAATACTTCAACTGGAAGCAGTGATAATCAAGAGTGATAATATAAGAGTGGCTATATCTGGAAGAAGTACAGAAGACAGAGTAAAACCTAGTCTGTCCTTATTTAATTTGTTGACAAGCTCAGGTCAATACGCTAGCTTTGAGAGGGCAGTGACACTTGTTAGCAGCAGTGCTCGAACTACTCTCATAGAAAACTTACATTAGGCAGCATTTAAACAAACATTTTCAGATGTTTAACTTTTGCAGTAATTTTTGGTGCAGTACTGTAGAAGGGCTGTGTTACTATATATAGTTATATATAACTAACTATTCTTTGAGCGTGGAGGAGTTGAGCTCTGTTCTGCCGTGAACATTACATGTTTTCACCCACTGCCAATTTTTGGTGGTCATACCATAGTATCTTCTAGTTGTAGGGGGTGGCATGGCTATTTCATTTTAGTTGCAACGTGAGATTTTAGTGATGCTGGTTCAGTGGTTCTTGCAGGTCTCGTAACCGAAAGCTTTTAAGAACAGGTGGGTATAGTATTACAGCAGTGACTACATAGGGCATAGTGAAAAATGTTTTCTATTTGTCTGATCTGCTGCTTGTGTTCTTGAAATAAAGTGTTCAGATCCCTTGCACAGCTACACTTCAGTTTGCTCTGAGGAGCCTTATGACTGTGTTTTCGACATGTCTTCTGCAGTGTGTGATTACAGCTGCCAGTGACCCGGTAGCTTAATCAAGTTAGGAGTTCATCTGTACAAAGGAAAAAGAACCCTTATTCATTAACCTGCATGTATCTTGGGGTAATCAGTAAAGATGGTAGGGTAGTTACAAAAAAGACTTGAAGGTAAATTGAGACGTTTTAGTGGGTATTTTCCCCACTGTGAGAATCTGATTTTGCGACGGCATGGGGGGACACCAGTCCACATGTGCAATTTCAATAGGTCTGGATCCTGCATTATGAATATGCACCGGATGCAGGGGAGAAAACCAGCAGTCTCTCAGGATGCTGTTAGGGCCAGGCAGAATCTCATTAGGGACAACTTCAAAGATCAGTTCCTCATGTCCATAAAAACAAGTATAAATTATCTTCTGTGAGCCTGCTGTTAGCAGTTGCATTGATACATTATGCATGATTCTAGACTGCACATGGTATGAACAAACTGCGCTATGTTTCATTAGTGTGCTTTTTTTATGTTAAGCCTGCTGACTTCTCTGTTTATTGGTGTTGTTTTGGTTAATGTGATACTTGACTTAAAATTTCCCGTTATATTAGCTATTAGTCGTGACACAGTATCTGAAAAGGACTGCTAAGGTTCTACAATGTTTAATGTTTTTACAGAGGAATAGCATCTAGATAATTCCCTGTATTGACAGCTTTACTTGCTTATTCTTCTGCTTCCTGCACTTGGTAAGAAGGTGGCTGCTCCTGACTCTCTTAGAGTGGATCTTAAAGGAGTTTTCTGTGATGCTGATCTGCAGCACTTGACCTAAATGTTGGTGGAAATAATAAAGAGGGTAGAACTTCAGTAATTGTGCTTTTACTGAGATACATACCCCATCATATACATTTGAAAGGATAGTTTGTAATTGCTTCTGGGGAAATGGTTTGAAGTACAGCCTCTGTGCATGGCAGTTTTCCACAAGTTTCAGTGGAATCAAAATTTTTGAAGTCTTCATTATCCTTGCAGAAACAGTAAGATGAAGTGGAATGTTTTCCTAAACTAACTACACTGCTAAAAACGGCAATATATGTTTTTTTTTTCCCCATTGTGGTATTTCTGGCTTATTTATATGGCTTAATACATGATGAAACCAAACTAGGACAGCATTCATGTGCAGACCCAGTCAAGGCTCACCACTGTCTTCAGATGTTACATTAAACTCCTCAGCAGGTCAGCAATCTGATTTGCTCTGTGGTTTCACAAAGACCTGCAACCTGAGGCTCCTTTAAGCTGCTCAAACTAACGTCCCTTGTAACATCCACTATGGTTTGAGAGCTGGTTCAAGCCACTGCTTGTTAAATTCATGATGGCAGTGAGTGTGTGAATCCATGGTTTTGTGATGGCTGTTTTTTTGGGGGGGATGGTGGTACTACCAACTTGAATAGCTCTCACTCTTTTGCACCACTGCTCTGTTCTCTCATGTGTGTCTGTGTTGGATGTGTAACATAACTGGGATGAGAGGATGAGATTACTCCAGAGTAACATAATCCCCTGGAGTGAGAGGGTGAGAAAGTCAGGAGAGCCCAGCTGAGTTCTCCCATCCTGCCCAGCATCTGTCCCTGCAGACAGTTGTACTGGCACAACAGGAGCCTGCAGAAGCAGGAACCAGCCCTAGCAAGGTGGAATTGGTGGCTGCAAAGGCTGGCACTGCTGCTGAAAGGCAAGGTTATCTGTCTGCACACCTGCATGGATGAGTAGGAGCCTTGTGTTCAGTGGATGGCTGACTTTGTAGTTTGTTTTCAGAAGTACTTCATGTGGCATAGATGGTTATGTGTCTTGCGGTATTGGATGGCTTAAAGTTCACTGTGTAGAAAACATGGTGCACAGCATATCTGGTTGGTGCCAGGGTTCCAAAGAAGGACCCCATTTTGAAGGGTAGGATAGCACATCTGACCTTCCCTCCTACAGCTGTGTCTGGGGACCTTCAGGAAGTCAGCATCATCCCTCTTAAAATTGTTTGGATGGGATGAGTAAAGAATGAATGGTCTTCATCACGTGGAGTCCTGGACAGGATGTTATCTCCTTAATCCTCATTTAGAGCTTCTACCTGAGGCTCCCCTGGAAGAAGGGGCAGTTAGTCTGAGCAGAGGCCAAATCTATTTTGGTGAGGTTTGATAGTATAGTTCTGATGTTAATCGTGTTAAGAGATCCACCTAATGAGGACACAGACTATGCTTACACTCTTCACAGCAAGCAGCTAGATGGAGGAAAAGCTATGGAAGCAAAAGTCTTGCTCCTTCCTGGGTTTAGTCTTTTTGTTTCATATAGATCAGATCTTTTACTGTTGTAAAAACACTGCAAAAATAGTTTTCTCTAACTGACATCACCTTCTAGTGCAGAGCTGTCTAAATTTTAATGAAATTAAAAAACTCTTAGTTCTTTACTCTGGAAAACTCCAGCCACTTCATCTGCGTTTTAAAGTCTAATGAGCCAAAAAAGCCTCCTTTAGTTTTTATTTTCCTGCTCACCAGGTGTGATAGAGGAGAATTTGACTGAGCTTTTTTTTTTCCTTATTTTTTTTCCTGTGATGAAAAAATAGTAAAAAAAAATCAACCCACCACATGGTGTGTGTTTGTTTCTATGTGTGTGTATGTATGTTCAAGGCCAGGCTGGACAGGGCTTAGAGCTGCCTGGCCTAGTAAAATGTGTCCCTGTCCATGGCAGTGTTTTGGAACTAGGTGGCCTTTAAGGTCCCTTCCAACCCAAACCATTCTATGATTCCATGTACATGTGCATGTAGTTGATGCTTACCTGTTGCCCAGAGAATGTTCACATGTAGTAATAGCTTTGCCATTCTCTGGAAACTTGTTTTCTTTTGGCATTCTCTTGACTTGGGTTTTAAAGCCTGAAACACCTCCAACAGTTTGTTATCTTGCTAAGGAGTGATAAGTTTCATTAGAAGTTCAAGACTGCTCTGGGAGGAAGTCTTCATTTAACATCATTGTTTAGGTCTGGCTCTTTGTCTGACCATAGCAGACAGTGTTTGAAATGGTGATAAGAAGTGACAGTGATAGCCATGCTGCAGGGTTACTGGAAGGGCATGAAACAGTGTCTGGCCATTGGACTTCAGTGGTCTGATTCTTAGTTGTAATGAGTGATTGAAATGTTCTTCTCATAGAGTTGGCAGTGAATGTGGCATTCACATCAGTGTGTCCCTCTGGAAAAATAAAATAAAATGGTTGTAGGAAAATAAATAAAGGAAAAAGCAAAGTTTGTGAAACTGAGCAGACCATAACTCTGTTCTTCATATGCAGCATGGTCAGTTCAAAATAAATACCTAAGACCATGTAAAGAAAGTTTTGTTCAAGGAACATACAAAAAGATGGAGTAAAAAAACCCCCAAATCAGCAACACCCAGGGATGGTTAAGACTGAGGTGTTGGGAAAGCAAGGTGTGAAGAAGGTTGTGAAATACAGTCCCTTGGCACAATAAAGAAACTCCAGTCAGGCCTCTTGTTATCTCAGTATGTTCCAGTTAATTGCTTTGCTGGTGTTGGTTTATTTTTTTATTTTTTTAATTCATTCTGTTTGTCTGTTTGCTTTTAATTTGTCTGTGTAGCAAGTCTGTTTCATGTCCAGGCCTCATTGTCTGTAACAAAAGGATTCACCTAGAAGTTGAACATATGATGCAAGGTCAAATTGTGTCTGGATATGGAGAAAGCTCTCATTAGACCAAGGAGATCCTTATTTTTGTCTTGGTAGGAAGGAAAAAAAACCACTTAACATTTAGGAAAATTGCTGTTGATTCATAACGCCACTTCTGCTGAAAGGAGCAGCTCACTGCCTCTGATGCTATGCTCCAGTGCTCTTGTAGCTTCACTTTGGGCTCGAACTCACCTGCCCATCCAAGTCAGCAGTAGTGCCATGAGAAGTGACAAGGTGGGCACAGGAGAACAGCTAGATCTAGGTCTAGGTCTGCATGGCTGTCCTGTGAGTAATCCCTTCTATGCTGTGATGCCTGAAGTCTTGACTTGTTGGCTCAAGGCAGTTGTTAGTGCAGCTGCACTGTGAATGGGGTTGGGAAGAGGTTTGACTGAACACATGCCTGGAAACTAGGAGTGGTTGGAAGGATGCGACCTGTCTCTAGGCTAGCTTCTGGGTTAGTGGAAGAGGAAGAAGGCCTTTTTTCCCTTTTTCCTGTCAAGTACCCACGAAAGGGTTCATGACAAACCTTTTTACACTGGCTTTTAAGGAAGAGTAAGTCTGTGCTTGTGTATTTTACTTAGTCTTGCAAATAGTGGCCATTACTAGATCTTTGAATGGCTTGGATAGTAAAGGCAATTGGCTTCCTAATACAAGTTGTTATCTCCCATGAGTCAGAGGTTGGTGGGGCACTCTTAAAATAAAGAATCAGAGGCTGGGAACCATCAGGGAAAATCCAGGAGACAACAGGTCTGCACAGTTAACACTTTCCTCTGTTTTGCTTATTGGTGTGCAAAATTCAAGCATAGTTTATGCAGTCAACAGCATTTCTCTGCACTTAGTTCAAAACATAAAATTATAGAATTGCAGAACAGTTTGGGTGCAAACGACCTTAAAGCAGTTCCAGACCCCCTGCCATGGGCAGGGACACCTTCCACTAGACCAGGTTGCTCCAAGCCCTTTCCAGCCTGGCCTTGAACACTGTCAGGGATGGGGCAGTCACAGCTTCTCTGGGCAACCTGAGCCAGCGCCTCAGCACCCTCACAGGGAAGAGCAACTGCGTAAGATCTCATCTCAATCTCCCCTCTGTCAGGTTAAGCCATTCCCCCTTTTCCTGTCCCAGCAGACCTTTCCCAAAAGCCAGATTTCCTGTCTGCCCCTTTAGGCACTGGAAGCAGCTCTAAGGTGTCTGTGGAGCCTTCTCCAGGCTGAACAAGCCCAGCTCTCTCAGCCTGTCTCCATAGGAGAGTTGCTCCTTTGGATGCAGCTCAGGACACAGTTGGTTTCTGTGCTGCAGGTGCACACTGCTGCGTCCTGGTGAGCCTCTCTCTCGTCTCATAAAGTGGTTGCACACTGTATTCTCAGTGTGCAGCTCTAACACCTAGTTAAACTGGTGGCTGGCAATGCTTAGCGTCCTGGGGCTGAATTCCCTTTGTGCCATACTGCAGTTGTCCTTCCACATACAAGCATGTTCACATCACTCTTGGACTGGAATTGCATTTTTGCCATCAGGCTGGGAACTGAAAAGTGAGTGGCACATGCCACTAGTCGGAGACCTTGTTAAATTCCCAAGAGGTTAGATTCCCTTCGGATAGTTGGCTTGTCCTAGTCGAGCTCAGCTAGGCATAGCCCTGCTTATTGATGTCTTGGGGCTGATAGTATGGACACTTGGCAGGTCACCTCAGCCTGAGAAATAGGTCAGTGGCAAGTCTGTAATTCAGACTATTCTCTGGGCATGGTTGTTTAGCAAAGGTCAAGGGCAGAGTGACTTACTGGATCATGGAGGTGTCCCTGCCAGTGGTGGGGGGTTTTTGAACCAGGTGATCTTTAAAAGTCCTTTCCAACCCAGACCATTCTATGATTCTGTGTTTCGTGTGTGGGAGGGAGAACAGTGTATAAAGAAGGTGACACAGTGAATGTCATCCATCAACATGGTCGTGAATGTCAGTCACATTAATTAGATGTTCTACAGAAAATATACACCTGTGCTTGTTGAACTAAGTTGTACTTGCTGCTATCCTGGTGACGCGTTGTAAAGGGTGTACAGGTATCGGATCATAGCAACAGCAAGGTATGTCTTCAGGGAGAAATGGTCTTTGGGGAGATTGTGATGTTTCAGAGAAGAAAATGTCATTTGTGTGGGTGAGACAAGCATAGCTCTTTGGAACTGCGTGATACTCTCTTCATCAGTTAAAGATAATAATTATTTAAAATAAAAAATCTAACACGTTACTTGACAAGGAGAGAAATAGATGTGATCCTTGTTGCTATAGGTAATACCAGTGGAAAAAAGCAAGTGGTGGAGGTGGTTTCTTAATGCACAAGTAGCTGCTGCTGGAAAGCCTCTGTGCATGTTACGGTTTGGTTTCTACAGCAGCCTGCAGACAAAACTGGTCTTGAGGAAAAGCTTGGAGCAGACAGTTTTCCAGAAGCAGATTGATCAGAGCCTCTTAATTCCAAGAGATGGTTTTGCCCTTCAGGGGTATGGTTCGTCTCAAGTCCTCACAGTCTGCAGAAGATGGAGCTCAAGATTTTATAGGCCAGAGTAAACCAGTAGAGTAAAACTAGATGAAATAATCAATTCCAGAAGGGGTTTCTGGAACAGACTGAAGTCTCTTGCCAGTTTTGCCCTTAAGGGCAGTATTCATTATGAAACAGTTTGTTTGTTCTTGATTGCCAAAAAGTTTGGAGGGAGGAAGGAGGAGAAAGGTTGCAGGAAATTAGTCACTTCAGTCAAAGACCTAACAATCTTAACTGCTAATTTTGTTTAATACAGATGCCCGTTAAACTATTGATGTGGACAAAATAGTGCGACAAACAATAATGAACAAAATAGTTATGCAACTTACTGAATTAGCTTGTTTCCTTGCTCAGAAAATACCCTAATAGTTATAAGCTTGTCAAAGATTGTGGGAAGTTTTAGTTAGTATCTTTTACAGAATGTTTAGTAATGATTTGTGTTTTTTTCTTGAAAACTTATAGAAACATACATGTTTTAAAAATTTGCAATTCCCCACAGCCTTGCAGAGCTGTTGTGGAATTCTCTTACTGTCTATCCCTAGAAGGTATCTTTTCCTGCTCCATAATGACAGGGAAAGAACTGGCATTTCATTTGCATGCTGAGGAAAATTACTGTGGATGGGTAGGTGGGTGCAATTTTACACATATACTTAGGCAAAGCAAAAATGGTTTTGATTGTTTAGAAATAAAAGAAGCCACCCAAGTTAGTATAGCTGATGGTGAGTGCACCCTGATATGATAATTCCATATGTTTATGTCTTTTGGTTTTGCCAGTTTGCCCATTTTACTGTGAATTTATAAGTAGCTGAAGCTTTCCTAAAGTTTTTATTATTTGAATACATATTAAACCCATTTCAGTTTCTTTTCCTTTTAAGCACCGAATATGAAGATGAAAACCAAGACTGAAGTATGTTATCCATACAGGGAAACTGATTCTAGATAGTTCTTACAGAAAGGCTGTTTGCAGCTGGTACTCTCAGATTCCTCTTGGTGTAGACATATTGTCTAGGAAAAGTGCTTTAAGCTAAATCAGAAAACAGGACTATGCCTAATAAATAGGCTCCCTGGAGAGTCATACAGGAAAAGCTATGGTACTTCTAGTTCACACAGTCTGTCTTATTTCAGAGAAACCTCCTTGTATTCTCAAGCTTCAAGAAACCAGCAGATAAATAAAAAAAAAGGAAAAAGATCTCTTTGCATTAAAAAAAAGAAAAAAAGCATGGGGTTGGTGGTTTGTTCTTTGGGTTTTTATTTTTACTTTATTGGGA
Organism: Melopsittacus undulatus; assembly: GCF_012275295.1. NCBI lineage: Eukaryota > Metazoa > Chordata > Aves > Psittaciformes > Psittaculidae > Melopsittacus > Melopsittacus undulatus. The sequence goes on from NC_047534.1 coordinate 23,085,197, forward strand.
TTTTGATGTTCTTTAGGCTTATTAAGGCAAGTTTGATGGAATTAATTCCTGTGAATGAGACCTTCAGTTTACGTGTTCCCAGCAAACACCACAGTAGGATGAATTTCACCCACCTTGGTTGTTCCCATCTAAATGTGAAATGGTGGTTTCTATTTGTTCTGCTGCAGCTAGGATGTTTCATAATTTCTACACGTCTAATGCATTGGTTGAAGTAATGAAATTCCCCCTTTTGTTTGGAAGTGTAATCAGTGGGATTGCATTTGCATCACTTATAACTGAACCACATAAGTGAAATTACATGGCCCACATCTCATTTTGCATCGTAAAATGTTATGTGGAGCAGCTTGTTTCCCTCCTTCCTGGAGCTTTTCATGGTGATACTCTTTTCTCTAAATTTCAAACTGTGAAGTATTTGCTTTTTGTATTTGGCATAGAAATTACTTTTGGCAGTGCAGTTTTACATCTGCCACGTGAACCAAATGTTGATAGTGTGCAGTGTAAGGATGGGAAAGCAGCTGGTTTTCAAAGCTTTCAGGGTTTTGCTTTCTTTTTGTTGCATATTAACTGATTAGTAAGTAGGTTTGTACAATTGGCAACAACCTCTGAGTCACACATGGTGATACCTTACTACTATGCACATAGTGAAGCTGCATATTGAGGGGTTTCAGCTTCTTTGGCTTTGGAATTGAGTTGTAGGTAATACTGAAATCAAAATGATTCTGTTTTTCTTCCCTCTTCCCCTGCCTTTGTTACTGGCATAGAAGCAAAAGTAAATGCATTTTTAAATTGAGTTTTCCAAAAGTATCCCTCAGGTAGATTTCAGTTTTGCCTCTAATTCATTTTTGGATTTATTTATTGATTTTGGGGTATCCATCTTTGGAAATAAATAGTTTAATCCAGAATAATTGCTAACTGCAGAAGTCAGTAACAATTCTGATAAATATGAATGCCCCACATATTCCCACTGAGGACTCTTAAGTCATTAATTTTTATGATCAAAATGTAAGCAAAACAAAAATGTTCTTAGATAACCTATAACACTGTGGTTGCCCACAAACCCTCTGCCTATTTAACTACATTATTGATAAAACCTCCTGATCATATATGCAGCAGTGCTTCTCATAACATTGTCTTAATGTGATGTCTGTCAAATAAATGCCATGGATAAGTTATAGTTATGGTGCAGCAAAAATACTCAGTGCTGGGTTTTATCCATAAGATTTTTTACTTATTTTCTAGAAGAAGGTGCTGAGTTCAGCAGCCTCTATCACATAAGTAACTCATTGCTTGGGAGAAAGTGTGTGAGAACACCAAATAATGAGTGGGATTTGTAATAGAGCATAAAGGGGGAAAGAAAGTGAGTCAGAATGAACTGTGCGTATCTAAGGGGTATCCAGCTGAAGCTACGTTTGTGCAGTGTTCTGCTAGTTCAGACACGAGATTTTATTTCTGCACACACACAGACCATAGCTTTATCTTTCAAGCTTTTTCTCCCTCTAACTAATGTTTGTATCTTGAAATATTGTGGAATGTGTACTATATGACCTGCAGTTTCCTTGTTGTAAGTTGTTTAGTACTGGAGAGAGAGAGAGAGAAAAGAGGGAGAAAGCTATCTGGTGTAATCGTTTTGGCTGGGAATGTATTTGGCAGAATCTTTTACAAATAAAAGAACCTGCATTTAGTATCTACGGTGCAGTACGCTACAGCCCTCTCTAATCAAGGATTTGCAGTGTTTTTTTGATTGAATCCAGTTCAGCTGGGTTTCTTGTCAGACATGTATGTCAGGGAGATGATGCTAGCTGTAATGAAGACAATTGCACTAGAAAGATAAAGAGTAGAAAAATAAATGTGAAAAATTCTCTCCTAGAATTTACATTTCTGTATCTCTAACGAAGTTACTGTGAAGGACTGACTTGAGAGTATATAGAAGAGCAGAACTTGATTCTGGTATTTCACAGAAAATGATACAAAGTAAATTCATATTTTTTCTGTAGACCCTGAGACTGACTGAAATCCCTCACCAATGTAAATCTAGAATTCAAACTGATTTTAAGATGACTGGTATCAAAATTTGTGGTCATAGAGTTACTAGGAGTATGGAATATGAGGCCAACTGTGTGACTGTATGACGTGAAAGCTGACAAGATTTCAGTGAACTATTTTAACATAGTACTGAGCTTTTTGGTAACCTGGATGCTGAGTAAGAGCCTGTATTTTCATGTTGGTAGAAGCTAGTTAATAAGCTCTGTTTCTCTTAAAAACAAGGACTTAACTTTTGAAGGAGAGCTAAATTGCTGTCTATTTTATCATCTTCCTGCAGAAAGCTTCTTAAACCTTAAGAGGAGCTAGAGGCTGAAAGCTCTGACAAGGGCTGAGATAATTCATATACATGAGACTAAGTGGCAAAAAGCCTTTTAAGATAGCAGGGCTATTATGAAAGGTTTTATTTAGTAGAAAAATAGTGTTAAATACCTGGATTGTGATGGGAAGCATTTTATTACTAATATCTTTAAAAAGTTTGATGGAGCTTGGAGAGACTGCAAGAGAGAATGTACTTTCTAACAGAGACAGATTTTTGTCCTAGTTCAGATCCATGAATTATTTTTGTAGCTAACACACAGTGTCTGCCAAATTACTTCTTTAAAATAGTATCTCCTGCTGCATGAATACTAGGAAATTTCTTTGAGTAACATGTTCCGCTCTGTTTGTTCACCAATATCCTACTAACATCAGTAACAATTTCATAGTATTCTGATGGCACTCTATGCCCTTAGTAACTTAAAAATGGGAACTGGTGGTGTTTGCTCAGCGTGAATTGTCTTTCCTTTGAACAGAATTTTGGACCCAGTTCCATCACCCCTGTGGAAGTCAAATCATAAGGCAGCACAGCAGAGAGAGTCATATTTATTAGCACTCTTGTTCAGGAGAGAAGTAGCACTTTGCTTGCATGGAGATGGAATTGCATCTCATCCCTGGAGAGAGTGATACCTCCAGGTCAGAATGTAAAATGATTGAGAAGGCTAAGTGCAGAGGTTCTTGCTTGCACTGTATACTTGGATTAAAGACCACCACTTGTATTTCCCAGGCTGAAAGTCAATGAAATTTCAAATAGAAATAAGACTAAATATATATTGGGGGCAGGGGAAATCAGAAGAAATCTCAAGTGGTTTTGTGCAAACACTAGGCTTAATCCTGTGGGTGTCTAAACACTATTTGTCTCTGAAACATAAAGATAAGATTTTAGATTTGGTAGCAAATTCTAAAATGGTAATCAGTTTTTCGCAAAACTCCTTCAAGTCCAGTTGTTTTATTACATAAGCGTTATTGTCTATTTGCTGAATTTATCATCTCCAAGAAAACAGTATTGAGTTTTATTTATGAATTCTGTACAGTTTAGGAAACTTCAGATTTCCTTCTTAGCAAACTGGGCATCAAAAATGGAGTATATACAGCAATACATGCTTATATAATTGTTTTTTGACAGAACTGTATGATTATAACTTATCTGTTTTCTGCATTTGTCCCTGAGACCAAAATTGTCCTAATTGCCGAGAAAGATGGCATTTTTGATCTGTCAGGTTAGAGTAAAAATAAATTGAATCTGTCCTGGAGGTCTGCTTTTATTTGTTTTGGGATGGGTTTTTTTTTTTAATTACAGTTTGAAAAATTATTATACTGTTGAAGCAGGAGCTCTAAAACCTTCACTGTGGTTTTCACCCTAGAAATAGGTCCACCTCATTTTCTGACTCATGAAATTGAAATGATTGGAGGGAGACCACACATTAATTTAGCGTCATTCTTACTGAGATAGAAAAGTGTGTGTTTTTCAGATCTTATTGTCCTTAAACTAAAATTTGATCTAAAACCACTTCTCTCAGGGTTTGGTATGCCAAATTATACTTTCTGAGTATATTTTATATATATATATATATATATATATATATATAATATATATAATTATATATTATATGTTTATAAATATATATAATTATATATATAATATATTATAAATATATTTTAATACACATATACCTTCTGAGTCAGTGTTTGTAGAGCTTATAGTAGGGAAATAGAAATCTGTTTCTGGTGTAGAGAGCTTACTGACATACTTTCCTAGTAGTTACATTCTTATCAGTAAATGAGTTCTTTTGGGGTGAGGAGAAGGCATAATTTATATCAGTTCCCCAACAACCACAACAAAAGAATGTGGGAAAAGTGTTCCTTAATGACTTTTAATTGAAACCATACCATCATAAAACCTGCAATTTACTGTTTTATTTAAAGGAAACATTTACCTGAGCCTTAGGGTGATGCTGATACTGGTGTCAATACTGTTACAGTTCTGTTTTGTGAGAATTTTTTGAAAGCCACTTACAAATTTTAGAAGGTATTTCATTGACTAAAAAGAAATTTCATCTGCAACGGGATGATTAATAGGATTTTCAAGAGCACTCAAGCAATTCCAATTAATGTCAAGGGAGGTTAGGTACTTCAGAAAAAAGACCATCTGACTACTTGCCCCCAAAGAACACCATAGAAAAAATGGATTTTAGCTCTTTCTGGTTTTAGAACTGACCAGAATCTGGGATTAACAGAGTTTGGACTCCTTATTAGTTGAGGTTTATATTGGGCTGAGAAGATAAATTCCTTATAAATGAGGGTTTTCTTAAGTTTGTCCAAATGTTGACAGTGGATAATATAGGTCTTTTCTGTTTAATCTCATAAATCTCGCTGGAAGTAAACCAGCTCCAAAACCTGTAATAAAAAGATCCATCATTTCCCTGCAACTATAATTGCTGGAAACGCTAGCAGTGAGCTGCTGAGTGGTGCATTGAATCCTCCTGTGGGTTTGTAAATGTAATTTGTTTTTTTTCTTTCCACATTGCACCAAGGCACAATTAATGCCATTTCTGAAACAAATCTCAGGCCTCTGGTTTACAGTTTCCAGAACTCTCTCTAAGCTTTTGATGGGTGACACATGTACATGGAGGTTTCCAGAAGAGGAGTGGCTTTCTTAGATACATGTGCTTGTACAAATAAGATCTACCAGTGAGTGCTGAGAGGTATTTGCATCCCTTTCTTTTTAGTCAGAGCAGACACCAGATGTTTTCTTGGTGTTTGTCCATACTGGGAGATAGAGTCCAGTTAACAAAAGCACTAATATCTATGATTTGAACAATTAATAGCTGACAGTGGCCAGCTAAATCAATGCTATATTTTGGCATTCATTGTGTTTACTGAGAGGAAATGAGTATTTGGCTTGTGTCATTCAGCATGTGTTGTATCACTAAATCAGCTCTATGATTGTGCATGTATATATTTTCTGTCTGGATATCTCTATGATGGGCTGAATTTATTCTGTAAGAATTTGCAGACTGTCCACCTTTCACAGGATGGTACAATGGGATCGGATAATCTCCATGTCCCATTCACCACAGTTTTTGTAGTTTCCCTTTTAAAATCAGTAGGTCAGGTATAAATACTGAGAAGTTAATCTGTTTGCCAAACCATTTTATAAAAGTCACTACAGCTTCAGAAATACTTGTGAAAGGCCTGTTTTGTTTGGAATTTTAAGATCCAAGTTATGGATTGACAGTAACTTTTGACTGAATGCAGGGAATTTTCAGGATCAGGGATCGTTATGCAGTGGGTCTGGATGGATGCCTCCTGCGGGACAGCCAGGAGTGACAGATGCTTGCTGAGCTTTCTGGTTTCCTGCATTAGCTGTGGATGGGCCACCAGTGAGTTCTCTAATGCAAGGTGGCTGTGGGAAAGTAGCTCCTGGAGGGGGAGGCAGAGGTGCAGGGTGGCCCTGGTGAGGTAACTTGCAGATATTTTCTTACCTGGTGTGTTGGCTTCTGTATCACCTCTGATGGTAAGGCTGAAAGCAACCAGTGCTGCCTCTGTGGTGTGCTCTTACTGTTCACTCTGATGGGTTTCCTGCCAGACCTTTGTCTCAGGTTGGTTTGCTCCCCTGTTGGCTGAGGAAAGCTGCACTAACCTGTGGTAGCTGTTGTCACCCAGGGTACAAGGGTCTTAATCTTAAGCACAAAAATTGAAGTGGTTATTGTCAGCTGGATGTGGTATTCTCCTTCTCGTTTTCCAGGCATGTACTATTTTACTGCTTTTAATCAGTGACTGTGCCCTCATTATACAGAGTCTCATTGAGGGTTGGGGTCCAAAGCTGTGCCTGGGAAACCAGCATCTGCCCTGGTAGTCATGGTAGAATGACTCGAGGAAATGAATCATGGAATGGTTTGAGTTGGATCCTGTCCAACCCCCAGCAATAAGCAGGGACATCTTCAACTAGATCAGATTACTCAGAACCACATCCAGCCTGGCCTTGAATGTCTCCAGGGGTGGTGCATCCATCACCTCTCTGGACAACCTGTGCCAGTGTTTTACCACCATCACTGTAAAGAATTTTTTCAGCACCTCCAGCCTGAATCACCTCTCTGAATTTAAAACCATCACCCCTCATCCTATCGCAACAGGCTTGGTTAAAATGTCTCTCCCCATCTTTCTTACAGGACCCTTTTATGTATTGGAAGGCCACACTAAGGTCTCCCCAGAGTCACCATGCCAACAGTCTAATAGCCTCCCTAATAGCACAAATTGACTTTTTCTGGATTTTTGTCATTTAAGAGCTTTGGTCTTGACCTGGGCTGGGCTTTGGTGTATGCCCAGCGGTGGCCCTCTCACTGGTGTTTTCACTGTGGTGGGCAAGGGGCTGCCCTTTTCCTGCCTGCCTGGCTATGGGGTGTTGCAGATGGGCAGCATGTGTGTGTGGGGAGTGTAAGAGTGCTTCAGTAGAGGAAAAAGTAAAATACCTGGATCTTCCAAAATGCCTTACAAATTTGGGGAACCACATCCAGAGCAGCAGCCTTCCAGTATCTGAAGGGGGCCTACAGGTTTGCTGGAGAGGGACTCTTCGTCAGGGACTGTAGCGGTAGGACAACAGGGAATGGGTTTAAACTTAAACGGGAAATTTAGGTTGGATATAAGGAGGAAGTTCTTCCCTATGAGTGTGCTGAGGCGCTGGCACAGAGCGCCCAGAGAAGCTGTGGCTGCCCCATCCCTGGCAGTGCTCAAGGACAGGTTGGACAGGGTGTCCCTGCCTGTGGCAGGGGGTTGGAGCTGGATGAGCTTTAAGGGTCCCTTCTAACCCAAACCAGTCTGGGATTCTATGCAACTGCAGAGCAATCCAGACATTGAAAGCTTGCTTGCTGTAGCTTTGGGAGAGTGAAGCAGCTCAAAAGATTTTGACTAAATTCTAATGAAGAACAGGGGCACTGTGTCCGCTCCACACTTGATGCTGGAGTTTTTGTTTTTTAATCTGATAGTGTGTAAAGCCTTCAGTAATGTGTTCATGTTCATATCAGCTTGATCAGCTTACACTAAATGACACTCCATTTGAAGACTCATGTTAATGTTGTGAGCTGAAGATTTTAAATTAAGATACCAAAGTTTTTGTTTAAAAATGTAGACACAATTACAGTTTGATTTTGATATAATCCTTCTGGTATGTGGCATTAAAAACTGGTTCTAAAATAAAGAACTTGGCCTGGTAGTCCTCAGACCTTTCTGTAAATAAGAACAATTACACATCTTTTATTTTCATTCTGTTTCTAAACTGTCTGGAGGACATACGGATGCATTTCATGCATTCATTTCAGCTGACAGACTTACTGACATATTTTAGCGAAAATAATTTAGGCACAGGTCTCACATCATCATCCAGTTCCAGGACTCCAGGACTTGGGACTGGCGCTAACAAAGATCACAATATAACAAAGCTGTGAGATGTGGCTACTGGGAGTACATTGCAAGGAGTTTTCACAGAAATTCTCCTGAACTTCCCATGCCAGAGGGAGCATGTGTCGAGACAGAGGTATGAATTCACAGAAAAAGCTGAAGATGTAGAAAATATATTGCTTTTGTTTTCCAGTTTCAACAAAATTAGCTTTTGTTGCCGTAGCTGAGGAGGATGAACTAACAGCATGTAGAAACAGGTTTTTAAGAGTGGTTTTGCAGCAAATGTTTGTATTTTAATCCTAAACTAAATATACCAATCTAACTGGCTGTTTGAAAAAGTATTTGGTTTACAAATTTTGAAAATAGATGTAGCAGGGAGAGTAAAAGATCTTGCAAGAGGAAGCTGAACTGTAAATAAATAAACCTGACTTCATAGCAAGTATGAGTAGGAGGATTTTTAAAAGCTAATATGATACAGTTTTAATATAGAAAAGCTAGATAGATTGAGTTTTAATATAGAATAGTTACTAGATAGCATGTTGCCAAATGACTCCCAAACCAGTAGAGTAAGTGCAAAAACACACAGATTTTATGTGGTACACTGGCCTGAAGTCTGTGCTTTAAGAGAGTCTGTAATGAATACTTATTTAGATGTCATAAAAATCCAAACCCACAAGTTCAGTCATAGGTACAGTCCAATGGAGAAATGAAAAAGGGATGAAAAGTCAGCATATGATGTGGCACAGCCAAGGGAGGATGTGGGCCTGTGTGTCGTGGGAATATTTGTGCATCTGGTGAGCTTGGGAAAGATTAAAATCACAGAATCATAGAATCCCTTCCAACCCAATCCGTTTGGATTGGAAGGGACCTTAAAGCTCATCCAGTTCCAACCCCCAGTTATGGGTAGGGAGACATCTTCCACTAGGCCAGTTTGCTTCAAGCCCCATCCAGCCTGGACTTGAACACTGAAAGGGATGAGGCATGACAGGTAACTACGTGTTAGATATCTGGGTCTAGGCTGGTCAGCATCTGCTACTTCTAGTCTGTAGCTGTGTAATTTTCTGAGGATTCCTGTTGTATCTGCTGCAAAACAGACAAAAATACAGCATTATGAGCCGTGCTGGTTTTGGCTGGGATACAGTTGATTTTAAATTATGTGGTTTTCTGCATCAACTGGTGACTTGTTCACCTGTAGCAAAGCCAATAGAACCAGCTTACAAGTAGTGGGCTGTAAGCAGCAGTGCTGGTCTGAGTTGTAGGGTTTGGGGTAGGGAGGAGGGTTTTTCAGCATCTGTAAATGTTTTGTCTGGCATAGGGCTACATTCATCCAAGTGATTTATTCAGTGTAAGGAACTGGAAATTCTTCCTGGCTTAATGTTTAAGATTTTTATTTGTCTTCACAGATGAAATGGTTTCTTGGGAATTGTTGTGTAAGAGGGGATTTGGGGTTTGCGTATCTCAAAAGACCAAGAGAGCAGGGAAGTGAAAAGGCTGGGGGTTCAGATCTCTAAGCACAGGCATTCCCGAGGACCGGCTAACCCAGCCAGAGCTCTGTATTTTCAGCATTCAGACTCACCCATGCAGAATTATCCTTTGCAACTAAAACTTTCTAATCCTTTCAGGAAAATGCTGTTTGTGTCTTACCTAATTTTTCTGTTTCATAGTGTGACATCCTTCTGTGTTGTTCATTATTGCTTATTTTACTTCATCTCTGCTTTTAAAGCATAAAGCCATGACAAAATTTGCTATCCGATGGATGAGGACAGTGCACAACTCCAAAGCCGTGTGTTCCATGGGAGCAGTATTCCCTGGGAGCAGTTCTAAACTATAAATGTGAGTTTTGTGCCTGAGGGACTCTCCCTCTAAATGAGAACAACTGGTGGTAAGGGCAGTTTAGTAAAGCCAAGTAATTACCTGATAAACAAAGCCCTTATGGAAGTGTACAATGATTATATAGTCCCTTCTGATACCTAAACCCTTACCGTAAATGCATTAAATGTGGCAGATCTTTGTTGCTGTCATGGTCTTATAAAGCAGTCATTGCTCAACTGCCTTATGGATTTTCATTCTGGGCCTTATATAAACTTCTGAAAAAATGCCCGAGTGCCTAGTTTTCTAAGGTGCAAGAGATCTTAGGATAGATAAGTACCTATTAGCAGCTGTCTGTACAGGAAGTTAGGTGCCCAAAGTCATTACTGACTTAAGGCAAAAAAAATTTCATTCATTTTGAAATGTGGCTATTTTCTCAGGTTGTTTTCCATTTCCTGATTTTCTGTATTAATCCAAATGTAGAACATTTATTCAGGAGTAACATTTACTGCATCTTTTCATGAGCATGCTTTTCCAAATGCAGTCATCAAGACATCTGTAAAGTGTTTTGATCTGATAGCTTAAGAAGACTGAGAAAATGAAGTATTTGTAGTGATGGGGAGTGTCAGAATTAGCTGGATGCACTGTGAGCAAATGGGGAAGAATATGTTGAATTTCTTGGGTGTGCTCTGATTCAGCGGACTGGTGGAGGGCAAGGCTGAAATAATTATTTTATCTCCTTTGTCACCAAAAACTGACAAAAACTGTGGGGAAGAAAAGAAAGCTGTGCCTGCTGCAATTCAGAGTCCAGTCCTCACGTGATGTAGTGAGACAGAAAATCTTGCATTACTGTTTGCCATACTGTAGCTGTGGATGAAAAGAAAACTTGAGCCTTTAGGACTGGCAATAACACCATTTTTATTAAGTTTCTATTGAAGGACTATTTTGAGTAAGATAAATTGATGGGCTGAGCACAATAACATTCAGTATCTCACTTTCAAATACATAGTGTGCAAGCGCTACTTGAATAAAAGAAGAAATTGAGCTAAGAGGTAGGAAAAAGGTTACTTGGCAACATCATAGTGTTTGTAAAGAGGAGAAAGAAGGGTCAGGAACTTAATGAATTTTGATTATAGAATTTTCTGTAAGGCAGTCATTGGATGAATAGAAAACTCCTAAACCAGATTTTGGTGTTATACTGTAGTAGGGATTGCCTAAAGCAAAACAGGGTTTGTCTGGAAACAAACAGCAGAGAATAGCAAAAGCATAGCTGCTGTGTACAAACAAACTTGGGCTCCCCAGAGGCAAGCAGTGCTGCTCCCAGCTGAAGCAGAGACGAGCTGAACAAGGCATGTGATGAGAGCTGGTGTTCATTTTTTGTATTGTCTGGAGTAAAAGTACTTGGAAGTGTGGAAATGACTGGGAGAGACCCCCATGTTTATTCTGTTTTGGTGTACTGTCAGTATCTGGGAGGAAGACACCAAACAGAAAAGCACTATGGTCTATAATTACAGTTCTGCTCAGCTTGCCAGCATGATTTCAATGGGTGAATGAATTTTCCTCTGTAATAATAACTTACTAATTTCTGACCCTCGCAGAAAAGAATCCATTGATTATCAGAGTTGTAGTGGCAACCAGTTGTATGGCTCAACTAATTGTATACCTGGTACTTTGGGGTGGAATAGGAGGTACAATGCCAAAACAAGTTACCTACCAAACTCCCCCTTCCCATCCACTCCAACCTGCAGTAAAATGATCTTGTAGAGCCTTAATTTTGTAAACTAATTCATTGGATCATGGCAACCAAATGTGGTACATTTATGGTAAATACACTTTGATTGGAAATACTAATTATGGTACCTAGAAAAATGAAGTCTAACAAATAACATTTTCCTCCCCACCCCCATGCTAAAATTTTAGCTGTTAGTAATCATTCATACCTGATTTTGTGTAAATCAATATTCCTGCTGGAATCTGTAGGAGTGCCTGTGCTGTTGAACAAAATCAGGTGATAAGCTGATCACCTCAAGTGTGAGAGCCTGTTGCTGGCTCACCTGTGAGACCTGTTATTTCATGGCCCATGCTTGTCCATAAGGCAAGTGATGGAAAAAATATAGATGAATTAGAAGTCTCTTGAATCCGTTTTTATTCCAGTGCTTAACTTAACTTTAGTATCAGAAACTGGCCATATCTTGTGTTTTTTTCAATCTCCCTGTTTTACCAGGTGAGTATTTAAGGAGCACTGTGGTCCTTTACAGTCATTTCCTTCAGCATGGTGTGTATAAATGGATGTGTGTCTGTGTGCATGCATGCTTATGTAGAGATGAAATAATAGATGCTAGGGTTTTAACCTTGTAACTGTTACGAGATCTTTATGTGTCTGCTTTAGGGTCGACCCTATCCCATATGACACTCCAAAACCAGCGGGCCACACGCGATTTGTCTGCGTCTCAGACACACACTCCAGAACAGATGGCATCCAGATGCCTTATGGGGACATCCTTCTCCACACGGGCGATTTCACCGAGCTGGGACTGCCCTCAGAGGTTAAGAAGTTTAATGACTGGTTAGGTAAGGAATTACTGCCTTTTGGTGACCCCAATTAACCTCTCCTGTCCAAATGTCAGTCACTGCCTCCTAATTGAATTAGAGCACTTGAAAATCCCCCCACCCACCCTTGCTCCACTTGTCCTCCTGTGATGTGCTGTTTCTAGGCTCAGTATGATTCTGTTAATTAAGACAAATTTAGAGACTTTGCTGTATTTCTGCATTATCTTGAGGGAAAAGATCCTGTCATTCAACAGCAGGGACTCTGTAGCCTTATGTTGCTGAGGGGGTGGTGGCATCGTAGATGAATGCATACAGTGTCCCATGAGTTGATGCTGTGGGGTTTTATAGCCACAGCTAAAACTATTGCTCACTGTGTTTTGGGTTTACTGTAATTTAAAGCAGTGCTGAAAGCTACAATGCATTTGGAAAGGATGAGAGTCCTTCTTCCCACAATATAAGATGGCAAAATCAGTAATACTGTTTGGAAGAAGATAATTTTTTTTGGGGTTGTATACACATGGTGTTGCCCCTTGGAGTTAGAATACTGGCATGTGATCTTTGAATGCAGGTGCTCAATGCCTCTTTGGTAGAATGCCTTTCATATTCTGCTGTATTTGATAGCAGTGCCTTGACTATATTACTACAGTTGAGGCCAATTAAGTTGCAATAGCAGAAGACCAAAATGAAGGAGGGGAGCTTGTGCAAGGATGCTCTTGTTACGAATGCTGCTGCTAGGCTGGCTGTGTACTCCCATGTCACCACTTGCACTAGAAATACCCAGAGGTGAAGGTGATTTAATCAGCCAATCTTCAAGAAATTTTAGAATGAATTTACAGCATTATAGACAAACTTCTGAAAGCATAGCTTTGTCATCAGACTTTACCTCCATCAGCACAGTCTATCTTGCCTACTCTGTGATGGCCACATCTCTACATGCCTTTAGTAGAATAATTTTATTCCACTGGAGTTCGTTGGCTGACCCTTCAACAAATAAGTAAAGAACATTTGGATCTACAAAAGGAATTTTTAAATAGAAGAGCTTCCATATTCTCTGTCTTTTCACCCTTCTTTGCATTTTCTCCATACTATTCATTATCCTGACCTCCTCTTATTTCCACAGCCCAATCGTTTTTCCTTCTTTTTATAGCTATTGGGATTGGGGCTTCCAGATACTGCCACCTCAGTGTAGTTTAGTTCTATCATTCTTATTTCTGGAAGGCAGAACTAGATGTTACAAGCCCCAAACTATCCTTTTTCTAGGAATGTACTAGCAGGACTGGGAAGTAAGAAGTGTTAAGAAAAGCAGGTGAGTATGTACATGAGCTGAGGGAAGAGTAGGAATCATGTTCCTCAGCTTTTGTCTTTTTACATGCACAGTGTCCACTTGCATTTTTGTATGTGTGACAATAGCAGTTATTAGGTTTCTGGCATAAGGTGAGGCAGCAAATTGAATCTCCTGTGAAGTTGTGCCACGTTGGTCAATACTTGCTCCAGTGCTGTCCTCTGCTCATCTGGAATCAAACTGCTATGAAGGCAGGCATGTACATTTGCCTTTCTGGAATTTATTTCAGGCTCCTATCTGCAAAATGAGAGCAGTCGTGTTTTTCTGTTTAGTACCTGTATTGTGAAGATTGATACCTTCAAGGTTGTGAGGTCATGACATGTAATAGTTAAAAAAAATACATACCAGTGGTGGGCAGAAACAGGCAGGATTAATTTTTCTTCTGCTCTGTAGTGGGAGTCATGATTTTTCATCATATTTGGTAGGAACCTTATTCCAGAGCAGTGCACTGAGAACTCCCATAAAATGTAACGTTGTTATAGAAAGAGGTTTTCATATCTTTTCTGTGCATGATTTTCTCCACTGGCAGTCTTGTTGTAAAGCAATAATGAAGACAAGACATCTGTATAATTTATACCATGAGGGAAAGAAGTCAGATCAAAGTTAGGTTCATTCTGCAGCTCATTTTACCTACTCTGTGGCAAAAAAATGGGGCCTTGTGCCCACTAGGATTGTATAATAGGACAACTATGACACAAAACCTGCCCAGTATTTTCTTGGCAGTAAAGTCAAAAGGAAAAGTTAAAAGATGATTATTCTGCACTCCTGCCTTGCTTGTACTTCACTGGGTGTTACAAATGCTAGACTTACACAGGACTGAGAGCACCTGTCAACCCTGAAACAATACATCATGGGTCTTGCATCCCTTTGCAACTCTCTGGGTATCTCACCTGAGCAAGAACATTAACATTCATCCTTCTTCCTTGTCTCCACCACTGAATCATGGAACATGCTTTCCATGCCTTCTTCACACCCCTAGCTCTCAGCCCTTCCTGCAACTTCTGCTGGTTCTTTTGCCTTTTCCCTTTGGCTGATAAATTTTCATTATTGGTTTTGCATGAAAGTCATCTGGGCTTCTACACTGAATAACCTCTGTGGTCACTTAGTGATTACACACACTAGCTGAGGTAATTTATTCACTTTGTTTTGGTGTGAACATGTCCCTTGGGTCTTGTAACTGCTGTGATCACTTGACCTTAGTGACTGTTAAATGCTTTAAACACAGTTATTCTAAATTTATAATTGTTTTCATTAAAAATCTCTTATAGTAACTTAACTGACCTTGCAGTAAACATAGCATTACGGGCTGAGGAAGAATTAAGATGTTATTCTATGCCCAATATATTTCTTACTGAATGTTTCAAAATACTATTAATATCACTGTTCATCTTTTCCCCATCCATTCTCATTCAGTCATATACGTGAAATGAAATACAGGAATACCTAATTATAGCTCTGTCTTCATAGTGCAATATTTCCTTTCCCTGTGATGGGAAGTGATTGAATAACTCGTAAGAACTGAAGATAAAGCAAAGATAAATTGAGGCAGATAGACCTTTAATGAGTGACGATATGTTTATTGTGCTCAATTAGCATGGGCCTGATTGTGCATATCCTTACTTGTGTGAATAATTTGCATATGGTTTAGTCATTTTTCTCAAATAGCCAGTTTTGTTCTTTTTTTCCTCTAGTGGTTATCTCTTACTATGTTCATTTTTTTCCCCTTCTCATGCAAAATTTCTAATATAAGGCATATTGCTGCATGAGAAAGGCAGAATTCTGCAGTGGAAGATACAAATAAATCCAGTAGGTGAAATTGCTGCTGGTTTATTTCTGTGGAACCGAGAGCAAAATTGGGCTTTTTTTTTTTTTTTCCCCCTGAGTTTAGCTGGTGTGGGATTTAGCCCTTTGTTTCATGTTTTCCCTTCCATGTCTTGCTTTTGTTTGGAATGAATGTTTCTTTTCATTTCTGTAGGATAGTGACTTGAGGAACTTTGTGAAAGATTTAGGGAGTTTGTACTGGAACAAATACTTCTTTACCTGTAATATGTGTTTGCTTTTAGTATAAGCATTGTTGATAGAGCTAAAGTAAAAATTGACCATTTTTCCTTTTTTTTTTTTTCTTTTTTCTGTGATGTAGTTCCTCCATCCTGCTAAAGTGAGAAGAATGATTATACTGTTTTAATGTGGGGGCTTTCTTGTTACACTTTGCATATATGGATGTGGTCCTCAGCAACATTTTGTCAGTTGTTTTAAAGTTCATTTTTATGTGAATGTTTTGTTATTGAAAAGAGCAGCTCCAGTTTGGGATTGCTGGCTGTTACATGGAATAGATTGACAAAATGGGAAGAGCACTGGAAATGTGGGGGTGCTTTTGGAGGTGTGGACAGACACTTGGTTCCAGTCTATGCTTAGATTTTTGCATTAGTGCTGTAGAAACTTGAAATGCTATTCAAAACTGTAAGCCAGACACCTGCCAAAATAGTGTTTGATCTTAAAGATAGTATAATTTAATCTGGAAAAAAATGAGCTGTAACAAAAAAGTGTAATGTTAAGATCAAGCTCTTGTCTTATCACTGTTTAAAAATTCAGGGTCACATTCCTTTTGTATCCTTTCTCAGTCTCTCTGGTCTGGCTCAGTTATTCCCTCATTTTATCTATGCTTCGTCTCCCCTCCGTGCACATTTCATTTAGGGTTTTGTGTGAGTGTATTCCTCTTGCTAATGTACATTGAAAAACGTGTCATTGTGACGAAATATTTACTCCTGGGGACTTCTGCTCTGTAAAAGAGTATTTTTGATGTGAATTATTTTAGCATCTGACATGGCAATTTCTTATGAAACAAAACAGTAAGCTCTAAATTTCTCCATATTCAGAGGGATATTAGCTCAGAGTATTCTGAACTAATTTAGAACCAGAAGAAAGCTTATGAATAATTTAAAGTAAAATCATGGCTTTTATGATTTTTTTTAAGAAAAAAAATCATCTTCCTATTTTTATAAATGAATTTATTTCTGATTTGTGTTTTTTACCATCTGGAGCGTATTTTGAACCCTGTATTGCTCTACTTGTTGTAGCCAGAATGTATAATTGACTAAACATAAAATACCATTTGATGAACAAAAACCTCTTAGCACTTGGAAAAAAAAATTGCATTCATTGCAAGTGAAAGAAAATGCTGAGGTAGCTTTAATCCTTTAAGTATGTATGAGTTTTGCACAGCTGTTCTGGGAGAGAGGGAAGCAACTCCCTGGAAAATCTATTAGTCTAATTTTGAAACCAGCTATGTCTTCTGTGAGTGGCTCTGGCGAGAAGCTTCTTCAGGCTTCAGACACTGGAATGGGATACACATATTTTAATAAGAAGTTTGCTGGCTGCTGAAGACAGTTGACCCTTCTGTTTGCATTTGGCATTCCGCTGTCCCTCTGATCCCATTGGGAATTTCATGTGATTTGCAGCATCCAGTCCACGTTGACTGCCTATCTCAGAGATTCTCTCAACTGGAGAATTATGGAGACCTGGAGGTGCACTTGCAAGCCTGTTCAGACAGTTTTACTGTGTCTACTTGCTTATGAATTCTAGATGCTGAATATTGCAAGTTTGGAATGCAATTTCATTTAAAAAAACAGAAACAGATTTATAAGATGAAATCTAGAACCTTCAAGTTTTTGTAATGTGACGGGTGTTTTTCACTTACTTAGTCTCTGGCTTCTGTATCTCACTCTGTCTTTATGGTAAAGTTTTTAAAAGTTTATTCCAAGTTTATTTAGGTTTTATTGCAGTATCATGGCTTTGGTTTTGTTCTAACTTGAACTGTGTTTAATGTCACATTTAATGGTTAAATTCGCTTTTGTACTTAGTTTTAAATTCCAGTGTAGCTCGACTAAATTATCATCAGTGCTCAGCTTTTATTTGCATAAACTGGTTTGAGATATATTAATAAGTTTGTTTTTTTCTTCTCAGAGGAATACAAAAATAATTTAAATGATACTTTTATTGTATGTATGAAATAGCAGGGAAATACAGCTATGTGGATTTTCGGTCATCATCTTATTAATGCTTTCCAGATGTAGCAATCTACAGTGAAATGTGAAAGCAAAAGTGGTAAAATGTGCAAAATGACACTTGTGCTCTGGTGGTAGTAGCTGCTCTTTCATATTTATCCTCTGCTCTGAGACAGATACTGTATGCTTTGTGGAAAACGGAACCCTAGAAGTATAACTTACAAGGTAACATAGAAGAGGTTGTATTGAAGTGAGACAAGATAGTAAATTTCCTACTAACTAAAGTGGAATTTGTGTGAGGAATGTTGTAAGTTTATTTACATCTGACCTGTTTTGTTTTGCTTTTGTTATTCCTGGCAGCTTTCTATAAAGGCATTTCACTGGAAACTGTTAGTGGCATACAGAGAAAGTTTGATTCTTTTTAAAGTGCAATCCCTGACTTACTAGATACAGTGTAAAAACCTCGATACTAAAGCTGTGCACTGCCTGCCAGGGTGAGTCAGTCAGACCAAATATTAAGGTGTTACTTGACAGCTATTAGAAAACTTGGCTAGGTGAAATGTGCTTTCAAAAGAGAATAATGTTTTCATTGAGTGGCTCTGTGTATGTTTGAACTTAGCGTATTCATTTGGTAATTTCAGTGAAAAAAGCTGGTGAGCAATGGAAAGTATTGCACAATTCTTGGATGGACTTTCAATCACAATAATTGCTCAGTCATTTCTTGGATCTGTTTCCCTGGACTGCTGTTGTCTTAATAGAGGGGGAGGGAAGGGTTCAGGTTTCAAATAACAAACCATAACCAAAACAAATTTATAAAATAACCAAAATAATTCTTCCTTTCAATTCCCCTTTTCCCACAAATCCACTTTAGAACAGGACAGAGATCTATGGTTGTTGTACTGACCAGGCATGAACCAAGCAGTGCCACCCAAATAGGAAGTTTTATAGGCACTGTCATCACATTCTTCCTCCAGCATTGCTACTGCAGCCACATATCATAATATGCGAATGATTTCAAAGGAAAGCAGACAAAGTATGTATTCTTTGTACACCATCAATTTATTCTGTCACTTAAAAATTTAATGTTGCATGAAAAATACGAAGTGCAGAAATACCTCTGTCCTAAATGTTCCCATCATGCACACCATATTAACAATATCTAATTAAAATAAGAAGTCTTTCTGTTAGTAGTGCATCACATTGCTGCTTAGAAAGAACAATGGGGTTGGGGTGGAGGAGTTGCTTTGAGCAGAGAAAGGTTGGGGCTCGGGGATAAAAGCACTGCAGATTTTAGTGTAATGTGTAGTGTTGAAAGAAATTTTATTTCATCGTAAAGATTAGCAGGCTGTGTAATTTAATTTAAAGCTGGTTGGCAGTGTCCTGTCTATTACAAAGCCTTTTTTTTAATTTGTTTTAATCACCACTGTTTTTTTATGTTGTATGTGACTACAGAGCCTAACAGACAGGAGGAATGATCTTTGGGTTTTGTGCTTCCCACCCCCCTTCCTCTTTTCAGTCCTGCATGTTAGGAAATGTGTGCGATTACCTTAAACAGAGCTACAAAACAGTCTATCAGTGAAATGCCAGCCTGCATTTTTTCGGCTTGTATAAAATGATTTTTTTTGTGGCCAAACAGCCACCAAAAGTGGAATCTGCTAAAAATGTTAGATTGGGGAGACTTGAATCAAGCTTAAAACTCAAATGTTAGCATTTATTCACACTGTTGTGGACATTACTGTGCTGTAGAAAAGCAATATGCAGCAATTTATGTTAATGCAAGACTGACAGACCTTCATCTTACAGTAATTGCCTATACTAGGGGGTTAATAAATGTTCCAAGAATTACTGACTTCTTTTTTTTTTTTTGTTAAAGAAAAAGAGATTGGTGCTTCTTGCTGGCTGTAACCAGCTTGTGTGGCTTGTTAATTAACCCTCTTGTTGCAGTGAAGCTGAAGCTTGGACAAAATCTGCATGGATTTTCTGTATTGGGAACTATGTGTCTTGGCACAAAAGGGCTGCAAAAGAAAGACCTGTGCAACTCCACCTCTCTCATCCACCCGTTGTGCCTGTTATAAGAGCTTGAAATCTTTATTGACTGTATTTAGGGGCATATATTGATTTCAGAGGCTGGGTGTTATATTCATGGCCATACTGGTACCACTGGTTCAGGGGGGAAAGGAGAAGACAGCCCCTTCTCCCAGAGCTACAGGAATTTGTGTTTTCTTTGTCCTGCTTTGTGTCCTGCATGATGGTGTGAATAATGGTGCTTGCTCCATGCAATGGTTACAAGACCCACAGGCAGCATCATTTTGTAGTCAGCCCCAGTGCAGGGCCGAGAGGACCTGCTCCATGTCCCATGGTGCCATGCAGGTATTAGCATGTGGTTCATGTGTGGGGTGGTTCATAGTGGCCCTTCCACAGCACTGGAGACTGAGTTTCTCAGGACTTGAAATTGCCTTGAGGTTCTGGTCCCTTCAGTGTCTCACTTCACTGAGCTCTTCTGGTCTCTTTTCTCATCCTGTACCTTGGCTATGAGATAAAGTTTACCAAACCATCACTTGTTATTGATGGTACATTTAGTAGAGGAACACAGCAGCACAACAGAGGACAGCAATGTAAGGAGAGAAGCAAGAAAATGCAAAGCCAAAGCACAAATAACATCAGTCTAGAGGAGAGATGGAGGCTCTCACAAGGATGACCACAAAGATGCAAAGTAGTGGAGATTCACCTGGTTTTCCCAGAGCTTTATCTCTTCCCAGGTTAATAAAATTAAGAAATGAAAGCTCAGGAACGCTCTGTACTTTGAATTTCCTGTAATTGTTGATAAGTGAACCTTAAAGACCTCAGAATTATGTACATCTTTTCTAATGAACCAGAAGGTTCAATATTACAGGCCGGGCTGGGTATCAGAGTGCAATAACTCCTTTTCTACTGAATGTTGCCATTGTTTGTTTTCTTTTTTTGTGTGTGTGTGACCAGCATATGCAGAGAATTTTAGTTTAAAACAGAGCTGCACATGATAAAATTACCCATACTTCTTGAATTTTACCTGAGCTGCTCTCCCTCAGATGTTACTCTTAAAGCCTCCCACTCCCTAAGCAGCATTTGACATTTGCCTTCAATACTGAGAAATGAGCAGAAAGCTGCAAGGCAGCCATGAAGTTTCCTGTGTTTTCGTGCAGGAGATGTCTTCTAAGGACTGTGGGGAAAGAGTTTGTTCCTTTTGAACTCCTCTGTCCCTGCTGCGAGATCTGGGGGTTGCTGAGAATAAAATGCTACAGCTGTAGCCATACTTGTGGTCCTATGAGTAAAGGTCCCGGACTAATGTCCTCTCATAAAACCCCATGCAGAGTAATTCTCAGACTAGCGCAGTAGGGAAAGCCATGCACCATTTGCAGTTTCATGGCTATAAATTATAATACCAAGCCATTAGCTGGAGCATGAAAGGTGGGGAGGGATTGCCTAAACCAGGATGGCCAAGGGGATGTGCTGCTGCAGCAGTTACCCTGGCCCTGGAAGGAGGGGAGAGATGGATCTGGTCAAGGATCTTGTGGTGGGCAGCTCTGGGTACCTGTGTTAAAATGGGTCTTGGTGTTTGAGTGAGCTGCTAGGGATTGTGTACAGTTCTAGTGGAAGCAATATAGCCATTCCTAAACAAATGCTTCCGGGAAGCCAGCTGGAAAAACACTGATGCTTGCCTTCGAGGTGAAAGGGTGAAACCTTAGCTTAAAGGAGCAGAAATAAGAAATAAATTGTTACCTTTGTGTAAGTGACTGAATTAGCTGTTCTTGTAGTGCTTTATTTTAATGGCCAGCTCTGATTAACTATAGTTGTCGCTTTATTCAGCAAAATGTAAGGTCTGCAGAGCATGTCTTTTTGAAGCAGGCTTTTAATTCCCATTGTTTTTTTAAGTCTAGAAATGATGGCTAAAACGGGCAAGAGAGACCCCATTCTGCAGAAAGCACACTAGATGAAATACTGCAAATGCGGCATGCCCCAACAGCTAATGATAGCTTTTAATTACAGAGAAGTATTTATTCATGTACCGCAATCCTTGGTGTGCTTCTGAACACGAAAGTACAGATGCTGTATCATGCAGATTTTGCAGCACCTTGTGAAAATATTACTGTAAATTCAAAAGCACAGGTAGATGTAAGTTTCACTTATCCATTTAACTTGATTTAAAAACATTGTACTACCTTAGTAGGTTAGGTGCTTACTGTTAAGGAGATACCCCTTGTTAAGGTGCCTTGTTAAGGAGAGGAGACAGCTGCGCAAAAGGCCTACGTACTTGTACAGGGATGGAAAAGATGGGAGTTTCACCTGAATAGTCACAAATAAATCACACACACTCTATGTTGCAGAATGGAATTTATGTTACATATACTATTTTTCATTCATCTCTTTTGTCCTTTCTTCTTTGGAAGGACAATTAGGAGGTATTTTGTATGGAAAGCTGAAGCAGGTACAGTGCCTTGGATGTTTAGGAAACTTCAGTCTGAACTGTCTATCTTGGGGTCTTGGGATGCTGTAACATAAATAATATAGTAATTGAAGTTCTGCAAAGCCAGGAGGAGAGAGGAGGTGTCAAGAAATAATAGCAGGGGTGAGATTTGGAACTCCATAGTTACCGCTCTAGACTTTATCAGGCTTAAGGTTTCCTTCTCTCTCTCTTTTATTTTAGTGTTTGGGGTTACTATATGTGCTTGAACTAACAAAGAAGGTATTTGAGGCTATGTGTCATTCTGCTCAAGCAATTCCAAATGGCTAGGGAGAAAAAAAAACCCAGACCCTTCATAAGAGGAATTCAGTTCCTTGTAATCACAGAAATCATAGAATAGTTAGGATTGGAACGGACCTCAAGATCATCTAGTTCCAACCCCCCTGCCATGGGCAGGGACACCTCACACTAAACCAAATCACCCAAGGCTTCATCCAACCTGGTCTTGAACACTGCCAGGGATGGAGCACTCACAGCTTCCATGGGCAACCCATTCCAGTGCCTCAGCACCCTAATAGTAAAGAATTTCTTCCTTATATCCAGTCTAAACCTCTGCTGTTACCCCTTGTCCTGTCACTACAGTCCCTAATGAATAGTCGCTCACCAGCATCCCTGTAGGCCCCCTTCAGATACTGGAAGGCTGCTATGAGGTCTCCATGCAGCCTTCTCTTCTCCAGGCTGAACAGCCCCAACTTTCTCAGCCTGTCTTCATATGGGAGGTGCTCCAGTCCCCTGATCATCCTTGTGGCCTCCTCTGGACTTGTTCTAACAGTTCCATGTCCTTTTTATGTTGAGGACACCAGAACTGCACACAATACTCCAGGTGAGGTCTCACGAGAGCAGAGTAGAGGGGCAGGATCACCTCCTTCGACCTGCTGGTCATGCTCCTTTTGATGCAGCCCAGGATACGGTTGGCTTTCTGGGCTGTGAGTGCACACTGCTGGCTCATGTTCATTTCCTCATTGACCAACACCCCCAAGTCCTTCTCTGCAGGGCTGCTCTGAATCCCTTCTCTGCCCAACCTGTAGCTGTGCCTGGGATTGCTCCGACCCAGCTGTAGGACCTTGCACTTGGCATGGTTAAACTTCATGAGGTTGGCATCAGCCCACCTCACAAGCGTGTCAAGGTCCCTCTGTATGGCATTCCTTCCCTCCAGCGTATCAACCAAACCACACAGCTTGGTGTCATGGGCAAACTTGCTGAGGGCGCACTCAATCCCACTGTCCATGTCAGTGACAAAGATATTAAACAAGACTGGTCCCAACACCGATCCCTGAGGGACACCACTCGTTACTGATTTACAGCCGGACATTGAACCGTTGACCACAACTCTTTGAGTGCGACCATCCAGCCAGTTCTTTATCCACCGAGTGCTCCACCTATCAAATTGATGTGTCTCCAATTTAGAGACAAGGATGTCATGTGGGACAGTGCACAAGTCCAGGTAGATGATGTCAACTGCTCCACCTCTGTCCATCACTTCTGTAGCCCCATCATAGTAGGCCACCAAATTGGTCAGGCAGGATTTTCCCCTAGTAAAGCCATGCTGGCTGTCACCAAGCACCTTGCTCTTTTTCGTGTGCCCTAGCATGCCTTCCAGGAGAATCTGCTCCAAGATTTTGCCAGGCACAGAGGTGAGACTGACTGGTCTGTAATTCCACGGGTCATCCATTTAACCCTTCTTGAAAATGGGGGTTATATTTCCCTTTTTCCAGTCATCAGGAACTTCACCTGACTGCCATGATTTTTCAAATATGATGGCCAGTGGCTTTGGAACTGTGTCTTGGAGAATTGTCAAAAAGACTGTCTGAGCTCCAGAACCTCTGACCACCTCTCCCAGAGCTCTGTAGTTCTTCTTTATACTCCTCAGTCTACTACTATCTATATCCCTAGCACCCACATGTATCACTAGAAGCGGGTAATAGTCTGTGGGACTTACTAGAGCAGGCAGCCTCTCCGCAACATCCCTGATCCGTGCCCCAGGTAGGCAACACACCTCCCTTGCGACCGGGTCAGGCCGACAGATGAGCGCTTCTGTCCCTTTCAAGGCAGAGTCCCCTACTACTACAACCCGCCGCTTTTTCCTGGCGGCACCAATAGAGATCTTCTGTACCAGTGCACCAGCGGCTGTTTCTGGTGCAAGTGCATTTCCTCATCAGCCCTCTGCGGGACAGCAAAGCGGTTCTGGGTGGGTACAGCAGATTTAGGAGGAAGCCGCTTGCTTTTAATTGCTCTCTTCCTCTGATTGTTTTTTTTTGTCACTAATTCCCAGCTTCCCTGATCAACAGCCTCCTTCTTACTTCCATGAGTTAGAGGGGAATCTTGAGGCCCTCAATATGTAATATTGTAATATGTAATAACTTGATAGATACAGCTGGGGTGATTTGGTTGTCTCTTAGTAGCTAAGAAACGTCTCTGTGGACTGGTTTATTAAAAGGAATTTCCTTACAGGGCTCAGGAGATTCCTGGTACCCAAGTTCATCTTGAAAGACCATAATGGAATGTTTAGTTTTATTTAGAATAATAAATTAAAATGTGGGATTCAGAAAACAATGCTGGAGGTTCATAAAGACCTGCTTGAATATTTTTAATTGACTGTAATTTCTCCTCGCATTTGCTTTTTATTTTCTCTTTGGTTTTTATCCTCTGTAAAACTTTCAGAAAAGGACCATGGACTGAAACACAGCACATAGTGCCGTCAAATGGATATTGGGCTGAGTTTAGTTCAGGGTTTAGATTTCTCCTCTTCCATCTAGGAAAAGGGAGAAATGATTCCCAGCAAACATCAGCATCACCATCCAAAATGATGTTTAAGAATGCCTTTGAAAATAAAACTTGCTTCATATATTCTTATAGGCACAAAACATGATCTCAAGGTAAAATTTCCAAAGCAGCTAATTGCTTTGCATACTGGAGTATGTTACATCCTCAGTTATTAAAAAGCTGTTGTCCTGCGTTAGGGCAGCAGTCCATGCTTTCAAAACCTGTGGGATATTAAAAAAATATTTTGCCTCATTACTTCTTTTTCCTTTCAGTTTTTCTTGTGATTATTGCTGTCCCTGCTTATTGTTTTTTCTCTTACAACTATGTGAATTAGTTTACCAACAGTGTACTCAAACATAATGGTTTTGAAAGGAAGGATTTCCGTTCCATGTATAAAAATGGAGAAGTTGCATAAAATATACAATATGATAGAAATAAATTATGTATTTGAGATTTTTCTTCTCATAAGAAACACTCTGACCACCTTTCGGGGGGGCATTTGGAGGGATTTTTTTGGAAGCACTGGCTAGTCTTTACCAGGCTGCAAGGCGGAGGGAGGTGTGTGCCTACTGCTTTGTGTACTTGTAAGCCCGAAAGACTTTCATGTAAAAATAAGGAAACAAATAATGGGAACAGGTTCAGAGTGGAAAAAAGCCTGGAGAATGTTTTTGGTGACTGTATGTGCTTCCTGATTGTTTTAAATATTTGTTTTGAATTAAGATAGGTCTTTAGCATTTACTGGGTTTTTGCAGTGTGAAAATATATGTACATGAAAATACCAAGACGTTGTCTGTGATAATTATGATCAGCTTAATTACTTTCTGTATAATTGTTTCTCAAGATGACCTCCTTTTTGATGGCTTTTATTCATTTGTTTTAGGAAAAAAAAAAGACTTAATTGGAATTTTAAGTTGCAGGGACAAAGGGTATGTTATGGGAAATGGGTCCAGATCTGTCTGTGTCAGACAGAGGCTGTTGGGTTTTATGTTCTTAAGATTCATGAAGAAAAATAATTTAAATTGATACAATAAGTGCGTGCACAAGGTAATATCAACAGCCTATATATTACTTCAAAATCTGGTGAGTTTCTTTATAGAGGATTAGGTTATATAGTGTAGGGGGACTCCAAAAAGAAAATAGAATTGTGTATTGATGCCGTTAGAAATATTATTTGAGAGCAATAAAATGTTCCCTGGAATTCCCTCCTGAGTGGAGAAAATGGAGTTTGTTTGCAGTAATTGCATTTTCTAGCATTTGCTTTCGCACTTTCCAATATGAGTTAAGCCAATTGGAACCTGTGATTTCGTTTTGCTTATTGGCAAAAGTACCATGTAAATTGATCTGTGATGCATTTATAGAGAATGCTTTGAAAATTTTGAAATAGAGATGGCTTTTCTTATTAGATTTAGATAGTATTAGGGTTCATTTCTATATTTTAGCTTAATGTAATAGTAACCAAAAATGTTCCTTTTCAATTTAGTCTTAATCAGGTTCAAGGAGAACATTTCTACTTAGCCCCACTAGCAGAGTTTATGTTCCCTATCCAAGACAGTTGAAACTGTATCAAGCTGAAATTGGTCTAAAACTTTTCAGCCCTGGTACATTAAGATCTTGATCACAAGAGAAAATGTAAAATTACGTTGGACAAAATTGGACAAAATATATTCCTATGTATATGGCAGTACACAAGCCTTACAGGCCTTAAACTGTAGGGGGTTAGGTGCAAATCTCGTTATTAAGTGTAAATATGGCTAATTCTGTTTAGAGGAACACCCTTCAGCTCTGCCAGATAAAAGATGTTTCTGCCTGAAAACCTTATCTGTTTTCCTAAGGGAACACTATTTCACTTAAAGGATCTCTTTGGAAGTGTGCGCTTGGCACCAGTGTAGTCCTAGTGGTCCTTCAGATATTGCTTTGGCTATGGGAAAGGGAAGAGTAGCAAGAACTATTCTTTCTGCAAGAAGCATTTTTAAGAATGAAGGGGGAAAATCAGTCTATTGCAGTGTTCAGAGAGGGTGGTGTGTTCAGAATGTGCTGAATTTAAAGGAAACTTCATAGCTGTCAGCTTTTTTGCTGATTTTTTTTAGGTGATTTATTTTTCTCTTAAAAGCCTCATTTCTTAGGTTACAGAATTTCAGGCTTGAAAAGAAAAGCCTTTCCAGGGACTAGCAAGCAATCTGTGCTTCTTGTTTCAGATTTCATCATTTTAAAGTCAGTTTGGGGGACTTTTTACACCTAAAGTTGGCAGTTGTGAGCTGCAAAATCTGTAGGCTTTTTTTGGTTTTGAGGTTAGACTAAACAAAAAACTTTGGATTCTGTTTGTTTCAAAACAAATAATTGCCGTCTATTAACTGATAAAACTTCAGTGAAGTTTTCCCTTTTTCAAGAAAAAAACATTTCTATAACAGTAGCCCCGTGAAATTCAAAACGAATTTGAGACCAAAATCCAGCTCACGACATAATGCTAAGGAAGCTGCGGAGCACGGAGGTAAAGCAGAAGATGGTTACTTATGTTGTGCTGCATTTTTTCTTTTAACGGAGAAGGGTATAAATCACAAACAGTTACATTAGAATAATGTTGTGGTTGAGACATAAATACGTAAAAGCAAGGAATTGTTACCAGTGTCAGAGCATCATTAAATCATTAGGTTGTGCAGCGTGTGCAGCCCTGCTTCAGGGTTCATGCTGCACTTGGCTATGTTACAGCCCAGTGTTGTGCAAAATTCCCTGTATTTACCTATGGGAGTGAGAATGAGTGGAAGCACTTGGTTTTGAGTATGCTGGTTCTGTGGTGGCTCAGAGAGGACCGTATTTGCTGCAGGAGGTTGGCACTGTGTAGCCAAGTTAGAGGCACTGATTCACTCAGTACTTCCTTGCTTTCATGGGTTTATGACTCAACCGTGGCATTATTGTAACGTAGTTTTTTGTGTTTAATGTTTCTTAGACTTGGTTTTCCATTGCCAGCATGGAAGAAATCCTAATGCATGAGTTTCAGAGGAGAAGGTAGCAGTCTGAACCTGCTGTGTGGCTCGATCCGCAAGTGTGAGTATTAACGCTAGAGCTGTCAGGCCTTGTGGAAATTAATGAAGCCTGACGGTTACAGAGTGAAAGGTCAGAGGCAGAGCTTGCACTTACCTAACATTTCTGTTTTGTTGTGTCTAACAGCGTTTTCAACAAAGGGGAGCTTTAATGTACAAGCTTTAGATTTATCACAGGAATTCAAGGGTCTCAGCCTCTGCTTCTCCCTGTGCTGTGGCCTGATGTTTTCTTTGCATAAAGGCAAAACAGTTAAACTTCCATTCATATGCTCCTCTTGCTGTGTTGACTGCGTGTGTTTTGCTTTTATTTTTTCTTCTCCAAAATTTTCTTTTGGAGGAAAAAAAAACAACAAAGAGGCATCTGAACTGATAGTAGTTTAAAAAGCTGGTGGAATACTTTCCATTAGGAAAATCTTGAGAGATCTTGTACTTCAGTTCTTCGTATATCTTTAGAAGCATGTTCTGGGTTTTGTGCATGATCTGTCTTTTATTTGCCTGCTTTTTTGGTTTCAATTGTTTTGTTCTGTAGATTTCTACAGAAGCTGAGGTAAAATGCATAGAAATTCATGGATTATATTTTCAGTCAGTATGTTGGTTGATGTCAATTCTAGCTATTCCAGTGAGGACTTTTTGTGAAGGCTGTTTGATTAAAATAGTCAAAATATTTTGACAGTCAGTGGGTCAGTCTCATTGTGGAAAAGATGTTTGTTTTTCCTAACCATTTTTGGATCTCAGTACCTGCAGCTGATTGTTGGTGAGAGAAGTCTCACCAAAACCTTGAGCCTATATAGCTGTACTTCTACAGTATAGCTGACTTGCCACTGACAAAGGAGAAATCAGAGCCTTTGAGACACTTTTTCTTTTAAAAAGCTTGAAGGAGCCTGTTTATTGCAGTTGTGCTTGTAAATGCTGGGAAGAGAGAGCAACCATGCCCATGAGATGAAGTGGGCTTTCCATGAGAAACCTGCATGAAGAATTACAGAGCTGCTGAGCCAGCAGCAGGTTCTGCTGGTTGTCCTTGCCTGCTGCCCAGGGCTGGAAGGAATGACACAAGGTCTGCTCCTTCAGGGTTTGTCTCTTGATGTGTATGTGGTTGGTTATAGGTGAATGCTCCACGACCAATTTTGCACTTCTGAAGCATATATGATACACCATAAATATGAGGTGATTCACTTGCATAGGTATCTGTCCCTCTTTCTGAAGGGATTAAGATTTATACGTCAAGGTTTGTCAACCTATTTCACAGCATATGGCCAAAGGATCTGCGAGGCTCTGAAATGAGCATGGAAATGCTTTGGATTTCATGGAAGTGTTGTGGGGTTTGAATAGTTGATGCATGCTTATGCATATGCAGAGCTTCACATCAAAAGTACTTGCATAGCATTTGTGTGTAAATGCAGGTTTCTACCACTACATAGACAGCTATATCCCATTATTTCTTTTACTCGTTGTGGGTTTTTTAGGTAACAGTATTTTAAAAATAATGCGATTTTCTATTTTTATAGGGACTTGGCAGTTAACATTCATTGCGAGCCAGGCTTCTTTTCATGTCTGGCAGCTCCACAGAACTTGGGCTGTGTGACTAAATTGTACTCATGAAGTACATGTGTAGCATGCTATTAAAGTGGCAGTAGTTGTTCAACAGATTAAGGTTTCCTAGGAATTTTAAGAAACCCATTGGAACACCTACATATGTAGGTTAAAGAAAAACCAACAACCCTTCCACCCCACCATCTTCTAGAAGATTTTCTTGATCGATGCCTGCATCTTGCTTCTACTTTGAGGACAGGGGTTGTAAAATATCTTAGCCAAAATATAAATATTTATTAAGATACACACCTTCACACACACACACACACATGTATTCACATACATAAATATTACAGATTTCAAATAGTCCAATATAAGTGTCTCCACAGACTTGGTGTCCTAATCAGTTTTAGTAGCTTTAAGTTTAGCCTCTTGATCTCACCTGTTAAACATTTAACTATTCTGAATTTGAGCTCAGTTATAACCCTAGGAGTTCATAATTGGGGTTGTGAAGTACTTGTGCTACCAAACAGTCCAAACTATTTTCCTACAGTTCTGTTTTCTAGATTCACAGTAAAAATTATAATTAATAATATTACTGGTATATGATGGAAAATTTAAAAGTTAGGAAATCAGACTAACAAAGACCAAATGTAGCTCACAAAAGTTTAGTGAAAGAAAGTGAGGAAATGTCTTTCAGCCTGCGTACTGTGCAACTGCATCTCTTTGTACAGACTGTAGAGAGGTATATGTGCAGAGATTAATCAGGTCAAAATGAAACTGAAATACCATGGAGTAAGAGATTTTTGTGTGACTGTTCATGCTTCCATATTAAACACAGAAGGTCAGCAGATTATAAACAAAGGGCAGGGCTGCCAAAAGAAAACACTCAAAAATATTTCATAAATTGTATCAGAGACAATAAATGTTGTGCACTGCCACAGGGCCTTTCAGGAAGGGAAAACCTGAATGCGACAAATAAATAGTTAACGTGATTGCAGGTAATTTATTACTGTGATTAGTGCTGTATAACCCTTCCTCAGGGAAGGGGAAAGGAATGGATTCGGCTTCCTCTTGCTGCTCCCCTTTGCTTGGGCCTGTCTTTTGCTGCATTTGTGTTTTGATGAGCGGTGTTGCTCATTGCCAGCAAAATGTGAATGGTTATGGAGTCGGGGAGCTAGCTAGGGACCTGGGTCAGACCTTGGTGCCCATCCAGTGGTCATACGGAGTGAAGCATGTCTCGTCTTGTTGGATGGGGGAACTGGGGCTGCAGCCAGCACTGGTTACTGTCCAGCTCACAGGCAATGGGTGTGATGAGCTAGAGCTTGCATGTAGATGTCGATGCACTTTGGTACCAGTGAGGTTTCTCCTTCTGGGCATGTTTTGCCTTATTCCTCAGTGTTGATAGATGCTGAATTTTCATTGGGGGCCATGTTCCCTCTTCTCTCCCAGGTCTCCCCATCCTGGTTCTCAAGAGGTGACCAAGTGGAGCCTCTAATTGCAGTAAATACTATTTGGTTTTCCCTATGGATTTCAGGTGCTTATTTAAGATGCATAATATCATATGTATATATGTTCTAATATTCACAGCACCATTGGTTTGTCTGTTTATGTCCTGTGTCTCTTCAAGGCAAGTCCTCTTTTTCAAGGTGCCAAGATAAAAAACCCTACATTAACTTCAAGCAAAAATGTTCCAGACTTAATTTATCAAAATAAATGGGAGAAACTTAAAAACTTGGACGTTTATCCAGTGAGATAGGACGTTTTCTCTGCTAAGACTGGCAAATGCTGACAGCTTGGCAGAAACCTGAATTTAACTTCTCCATCCTACTTCTCTGAGAATTTTATCACATCTAGCTTGT
Organism: Melopsittacus undulatus; assembly: GCF_012275295.1. NCBI lineage: Eukaryota > Metazoa > Chordata > Aves > Psittaciformes > Psittaculidae > Melopsittacus > Melopsittacus undulatus. The sequence continues at coordinate 23,116,351 of NC_047534.1, forward strand.
TTTGGGGGATTGATAGTTATGACAAGTGTATCAAATTTCATGCCGGTGGTATCTTTTATGGTTCCTGAGAGAGGAGAAAATAGCAATTTTACCTTGTGCCCAGGAGTCACAGAGAGAAGGGACTGTAGGTACCTGTCACATTGAGTTTTTAAATAAAAATGAATTGCAGAACAGCCTGTAGCAGAGTGAAAGGGAAGAGAGAAAGGAGTGAAGCATAAACTGCAGAGGAGCATTTGTTTCATCTCCCCCACCTTTTACTCTAATGCAGAGCTGCGGAGTTATGAATATATATTATCTGCATTTTGTTCATATGTCAGGTGCCTCTGAAGATTTCTGCTTGGAAGTTTGTTGTTTGTTTTTGTTGTTGTTTTTTGTTGTTGTTTTTTGTTGTTGTTGTTTGGTTGGCTTTTTTTCCCCAGGGAATTTGTAGATTTTTGTTTTTTTCTATCCAGAATTACCTAATTTTGCAAAGATAGTGTTTGTATACATATCTTGTTTGATTTCTGTTTCCGTGCTGTAAATATTGAAAACCAGATGGGTTTGACTTGTTCCCTGTGTTATTTAGGGATAAGTTAATCTTATTGTAAATACTTGCAACTTTGCTTTGAAACTTCCTTAGAAAAAAAACAACAAAAAACCAACACAAACCTGAACAGTTTTGAAAGTTGAAAGACATGATTTAAATTAGCAAAGCCACATCTATTTAGGAGAGCTGTGTTCATGAGAAATACGTAGCATCCGTGTTCCTCAGGGCACCTGTTGAGAGTACCAGAACTAGAAGGGTGTTCCACAGACATTTCCACATATATTTTTCTGCCTTTTTGGAAAAAAACAACAATCCAATAAACCACAAAGCAAGCAAAAGACCACAACCATCCCTTTGTAAATGATAATTAGGATTAAACACCAAAATAAATTATTTACTATAAGACTAGGAAATCAGGCAGTAGAAATTAGCTTTGAAGTAAACTTAGGTGTGTTTTTTGGCAAGTCACAGTGGGTCAGGTTTTGTAAAAGAACTAAACCTCTGAAGACACCACAGTATGTGACCATGTTTTTAAGGGAGTTCAGCACTCAGTATGTTTATTTGGAAGATTTGGCACTGACTGTTGGTAACGAGTGCTTGAAAATCTGTCTCTGAACTCCAAAAATCTGGCTCCATGAGCTTGATCCGTGCCTCTTTCCTTCCAAGCAACAGGAATAGTTGCTCTGAATTGGGGTGGTCAAGCCTGCATTCTTATCTCTGACCATCACAGTAAACTGATTAGCCACGTTTCCTTTATCCCACCTTACGTCTCACTTAGATATCTGAGTTTCATGGTTTCTTCTACATGTGTGCTCCTTACAGAAAGGAGATACTACTATAAACTGAATAATAGTAATGAAGTGGAAGTCCATTGCAAGGGAATTGAAGCTTTGGAAAACAGGCTAGGTTTGGAATAAATGCTGTCTGAACACGAACCAAAATAAAGGCATAATTTAAAAAACGGCAGCACCAGCTGCCTAATCTTAGACTAACCTAAATTAGCATGAACTCGACTGAAAGAAAGGGAGCAGTGGTGGTTTGTGCTACCTTTGGAGCTGGTGTGGTGCCTACCAGCTTGATTTGTTTAGCAGTACGTTCTTTTTATTATGGCGTTACTTTGTGTGATATTATTCTGCATTTTAACACAGTTTCATTCAACTGAAGAGGAACAGCATTAATAACTTCTGCTCGGCATGGAGATGCACGTAGACCTGGGATATTTCATTTTGTCACTGCTAGCTGTCTACTTATTGTGCCAGCAATGCTGAAGTGGGAGGAAAATGTGCTAATTAAGTCCTCTTTTTTGTTATTTCAGGAAACCTACCATATGAATATAAAATAGTGATTGCTGGGAATCATGAACTGACATTTGATAAGGAATTCATGGCAGACCTTGTTAAACAAGATTACTACCGCTTTCCCTCTGTGTCCAAATTGAAACCAGAGGACTTTGACAATGTTCAGTCACTCCTGACAAATAGTATTTACTTACAAGATTCAGAAGTAACAGTTAAAGGATTCCGAATATATGGTGCCCCGTGGTAAGTCTCAGTTTAAACTTTCTTTGCTGTTGATTACTTGATCCACAGCAGGAATCATTCCTGTTGAAAATGCATGAAGCTGATCTGTTGCATTGCCTTGCAGATAAGTATCAAACTTAAGATGTAAACTACCCTGTCGTGGTTTAAATCAAGTCTCCCTACTCCCGGAGAGTTAGGAAGAAGAATCTAAAGAATGTAGCCCCCACGGATTGAGATAAAAACGGTTTAAACTAAATCTGCACAGTTCCCCCTCTGTTCCCCTTCCCCCCCCTCTCCTTCCCACTCCCGGAGGGATGGGAAGGAGAGCCGGAGGGATACAACTCCCACGGATCGAGGTAAAATCAGTCCAGCAATCAAGGTATAACAGAAGTAAACTACCGGTACCAATAACAAATCAAAGTTAGAGGAGACAAACAGAGAGAGAGAATACGATACCACCCGCCGCCACGAGGCCAGCAGCCGGAACCCCACAGCCGGAAGCCCCAGCCCGAGCTTCCCCTTCCCTTCCCGAGCTCAGCCCGGCGTGTTAACTCCTTCCCTCCCGGCTAGCTTCCAGTCCCCTCCCCAAGCAGGACGTGCTGTGGTATGGAATACCTCCCCGACTAGCCCAGACCAGGCGCCCTATCTCTCCCTCCTCACTGGCAGAGCATGAGCTACTGCTGAACCCATGACATACCCTAAAATAATTGCTCCCCCCCCCCCCCCCCCCCCCTTTTTTTTGTGTGTATAAATAGGCTCTCTTTAGCTATGTGTGTGACATAAGATTAAAGGAATTGCAACTATTTCTATTCTGCCTGCTGAATACCCTTAAAAATTGTGGACTCAGTATCCACACTGTGCTTGTGGATTAAGTGCATCTTAGTATATATTAGGGAAGATGCATTATATTTGTTGTGCACTGTTTAGGTATTTATGTTTGCTGTGCTAATAGATCAGTATGACAGCATTCAACACCCACATAGCACAAGGTACAAGGCAGCAGGTGAGTTAAGCATTGTTTCTGATCAGCTCTAGGCATTGTTTTCTTTTACTTGTAAGGTTGTGATAAGGAAAATTCGACCCAGTTTTGATCTCATTCCACCCCTGTGCCAAGCATACACTGACCAGTTTTGTACTAAGGAGACTCTTCCTTATTTTTCCTACATGTTCTTCAGTTGTGGTGCCTGATATCCATGTGTGTCGAGTCTTGGGTAACACTTGTTTTAAATTCTCACACTAAAACTAGCTACAGTCCTTTCAGGCTCTGCCAGAAACCTGAACTTCATTGGTGGTGATAGCCTTTACGCTACTCAGCATTCTTAATTGTCAGCTGAAGTACTTAGGTGCGAATTTATGCACGTATATAAGAAGGGTTTATCTAAGTTTATAACTTACATTTTTGACATAAGGCTTGCTTTAAAGGTGAAAGTAGGAAAGGAAGCGAGAATGGCAGGGGTTTAACCAAAGGATGGAGGAAACCTAGAAATTTTCCCCTTCATCTCATCTTTATTGGCTGTTTTCTTGGCCTGCAGGCCTTGGTGATGCATACAACACCACACACACTGATGCTTCTGACAATGCTTTTTTTGGGTCATATTTTGTACATAAGTACTGGCTAGAAAACTGTGGTCTAACTTCCTATCTCACACGTGTGACTGAAACTTCTAATTCTTTAAATTTAAGTCATAGCCTTTAGCTAGTAGTTTAAATCAGCCTCACATTGCTGAATTAAAAAAATGACAAAAAAGTCCTTCCGAAACCCCAAACCAAACGCTAAAACCTGCAGTATTAGCTAATTGGGAAAGATTATCTTAATTCAGGTTAGAACTTATCTTAAAAGATATTTCAGATGATTTTTATTTTTTTTAGTAATAGCCTGTAGGCAGTCTGTTATCCCTTTGTCTCTGCTGCATTTGGAAGTTTCATTTTGCAGCTATATGCGTGGATTTAGAATGTTCTGAAATATTATGGGATGCCACATCAAGGGACTGAGTTGTTTTGACCACAACAAGTGGATGGCATGTGTATTCTGACCTAGTCATGGAAGACAAATCTTAATTATTCCTCCCTATAATCCATTAATAACTGGATTTTTCCAAGTAGCAATCAATGGGAAATGAAGCTTGATTTCTAGAAAGGCATGCTGAGCTCCAACCAGGTACAGGCTTCTCCCTCTTGGAGGATGTTTTGTTTGTGTTTACCTGTGAAACTGTTATCAAAGCATGTCTTAAGCACCTGTTGATATAGATTTAAGGCTATCATTTTGAATATAGCTTCTTAGATCAGCTAGTCTGTGTTTGGAGCATAGAGATGCAGTCGCTTTTCTCTCTTTTCTTCCCCCAAACAATGTAATTTCCTGTAAAATATGAAAATTCAGACAGTTTCTGCATTTTGATTGGTCTTTGAGAGAGAGAGGAAGGAGAAGTCGCATCAGATACTAGAAAAATCTGTTTCAAATCTGTTCTGTGCGTGGAAACTTAGATAGAATGATCAGAGAAGCCTGTTAGCACTTCTTAGATTTTTTTTTCTCCTTCCCCTCCCATCACATCTCACTCTACTACTATAAATCTTCATATTACCCCAGAGGAAGAGAAGTTGGGGGGAGTGAGGGGTGTATGTATTTATGGCCTCCTTATCCCAATTAGTTCTGTCACAGAAGTGGAACCCTGGTCATTAACCCAGAAGATGCACCCACCCTAAAAATGAGATAACTTGGCATATTCAATTTATGTGCATTTTTGTAAGTATTTCCAGAGGGAAAAAAATCTCATTTGCTGATAAAGCTACTGGTTTTAATTTAAAAAGAGGGATCAAACCAAGAATAACAGCTGTGATTCTGGAGGTTTCAGCCTGTCAGGGGTTTCTAGGAAGTAATTGCCAGAATAGTGGGGAAACTGGCTATAAGTCATCTGTCTATTTAGAAAATTTAAATTGCCAACCCAGTGTAACTACAGAAAAGAAACATCAGTCCATATTCATTAAGTGTTATTACTCATGGTACATCTGAAAGCTTTCTAGAAACTTAAGAGAATTCAAGTAGCGCCTCCTAACTTACAATTCGGTAGAATTTGTATGTGGAAAATAACTTACAACACACGGGAGCATTCATGTGTATTTGCAATTGGAATGTGTGGTGGTGCATATCAACAGCCTCTGAGGAGCAGAAAATTTGAATTTAGCCTGATGGTTCTGAGAGTATTAAATGGCATTAGCTAGAGGGAAGCTGAAAACAAGAGTATCGGCCCCTAAAGCAGGAAAGAGCAAGGGTGGAACATGAATCACATTGGGAGCTCAGCTCATTTTCAGAGCTGGAGAATGTAACTTGACATTTTCACACCTTAAATAGGAGATTTTTGATGTACCTCGAAGGAGCAAAATGGCTGAAGGTTTTCCATTTGGTCTCTAGATAACAATCCACAAAAACATTTCCCTCCTTCCTTCTAACTTTGTCCTCTGAATCTGGCTTGTTTGGTGGGGAAATTATTGATAGCTTATGCAGTCAAATCTCTTTTAGATTCCAAGGGAAACATTTTCTACTTTGGAAATTTGAGATTGAGGCTACTTACTGAACAGGGCAAAAATACAGACAGTAATGGATATATGAATTTTTAAATCTCAGTACTCCCTTTGTGAAGTATACATAAACATAACTCATACTGATGTGTCTGTAAAAGGGTAAGGGGAGACAGTCTGTTTTTACTGCAGCTTCGGGTGCTGAATATGTATAAGTTTTATTTAAATTCAAATGTTATTTTAAAATACGTGTGTTTTTTTAAATTATATTTGGAATTGTTCATCCATGCTAAGGACTGAATTTACTCAAGTATGCTATAGACGTTTGAATACAAATATTCTAGCAATGCCTGTTTTCTAATGAAGCTTTAAAAGTGTTCAAACCACCAGAGAACTGCAGTTAAATGGAGCCAGAATTCGTTTAAGCCACGTTTTGACAGAAACAATTGGTCAGGGAGAGTAATTTTTCCCGTTTTGTTTTGTTCTGCTATTCAGCTCTACAGGTAACTTTTTTGGTTGGTTTGAAAGACAAAAATAGTTAAAATGAAAAAGTATTCTGATAAACTTTGTTATGTAGAAATGAATGGTGGTTAATATCATGAATATTGAGGCAGTAGGCTTATTTATGGAATTTAAATCCTGTTCCCCATAAAAATGCCACAAAAAGACACAAGCTATAAGCAAAACATAATCCAATAAAGCAATCATTTACATTATTTGTAGGTATTAACACATTAGCAAATTCCACCTATAGCAAGCAGAATGAAAAGTAAAACTGAAGATCCAAACTTTCAGCATATACATTTATTTAGATAACTATAGAGGAATCTTTTTGAGTGAAAAAAATGTTTAATATAAAAGCTAATTCAGTATAAATCAATACATTTTAATGGTTAATGGAATCAACATTATAGAAATAACTGATAAGCACAAATGTAAAAGATTAGAATCGACTATTTAAATAATTACTGAAATCTGTAATTTACATCATCGTGATGAAAATCAATTCATCCTGAATGAGGCCAGGAATAAAGCTCTTCCCTTCAGACAGGAACAGCAGCATTGTTGAGCAATATCCTGACGTTTGTTAAGTTGTAGCTTGTTCAGGCTCAAGAACAGAAGCACAAAGCTGGCCTCCTAGTTGCTTTTAATGAATACTAGCGGGTTTTTCCTATGTCCAGGAATTTGATCTGTAGGGTGATACAGAGGTCAAGAACAAACGGCTCGCTGTCGCTCACCTCTGCAAAGCCAAGGCTTTAATTTGCTTTTTTTAGTAACTCCAGAGGAAGTGCCCCAACTCTTTTTCAGAAGCAAAATTTTAATTGGCATAGATAATGCAGCCTTAAGAAAGTAAGGATAGGTTCAGCCATCTCCTTTAAGGACACTGGTGCATTTTTGTTATTCCCTTTTTAGCCCCTTTTTAGCCATTCTGAGGGTTTGCATCAGTTTGAAATTATTTCTAACACTCTTTCCTTCTCTGCTTCATTTGCAATGATATTTTAATACAAGTAGCTCCAAGTTAGTAGCTGTCCCTTGCACCGATCAGTGTTTTCAGACTTCGTGTTTATCCTGTCAGAAAAGCATCAGATCCTGATTTTTTTTCGCTTTTCAATTATGAGTTTTGTAATGCATCACGGATTTTGCTGACAGTCTTCATGTTCTTGAAATAGCAAGCAAATTAACAGCAGATATTGAGTGTGAGTAGTGAAAAACCAATTGGCAACTCACACGATGGGATTCAGATATACTGATGGGTTGGAGTGGATCTAATTTCTTTTATTTTTATAGTCTTAGCTGGTGATTAGCTTGTGCCTGAAAAAGGGAGGAATAGAAATTGGAATACTCAGCAATAAAGTTCTTCATTGCTATTTAGTAGTGAGGAAACCAGGGGGATGCTGGACAAGACTGTTGGTGTTGTACCAGTTTTTCAGCAGTTCTGGCATTTATGCAGTAGACGTTGGCAACTGAGAAAGGAATTGGCAAAGGCTGAAGTCTTCTGTCTGTGTGTTAAACAAACACACCATCACTGCAGCATGATTGTGTTTAAAGGTGCAGGCTTCTGTTTCATTTTTCTTGGCACTAGTCCTTGAAGTCTCATTTTAGGATCGAAGAATGTATTCCCCTTGGTCTAGAATTGCAGTGGTTTATTTACATTTTTGCCTTGTTGGGAATGTCACTGATTTTTTTTCAGTCTCCTTGATATCAGATTCAGTTCTAAGTAAAAAAAAAATCCTGTTAACTTTTAAAAACTTTCTTTTTCTCTCTCTTTTTTTTTTAATCAGTAGTGGAATGCTGTAATTTTAAATGTAATATCTCATAAGTAATTTTTAATGCTATGATGCTAACCTGTTTTAGGTAATTCTTTGGAAAGCTCTGCATCAAGGCACTGGGGCAGATCATGAAGCCTCTTAACCTTCAGAGTATTCATTACTAGTGTAACACACAGACTGTGTTTGTGTCCATTTGTGGGTGGAAGTCTAGCCAGTTAAAACAGACGTAAAACAGTGGCTCTCCTAACTTTTTGAATCTCTCCTAGTGGGGAAACAGGGATTTGAATTCCTTCAGAGCAGTACTAAACATGATGGTAGGAATCTGCTTGGCATCTATAATTCCTGCTCCATATTACTGGAATTCAGCAAAAACTCCAACAGGCAGAATAATCATGAGCTGTGCCATTTAGGGGCTAACTATTTATGGTGGTCTCCTGTTGAAGTGTGGTTTGCTCTGCAGCAAGGTCATTTTGATATACAAGTTGCACATAAAAAAACCCGCTAGTTGGCTTGTATTGGTAGTTGTGCTTTGCTTTTGTGTTTTTTACTTGCTAGCTGTCCAGAAACAAGAAGTTTGATTTCCTTGTGCAGAGCACTGGAATAACAGAGTGCTTAGAATTAGGAAGAGTGGGGATTAACTGAAATACTACAGAACTTGTGGAATGTTTAGCTCTGCTGCTGTAGACTTCATCTTGGGATAAGGTCTGGACCCCCTGAAAAAAATTGGAGCTGGGGAAAGAGGAGAGATGGTGAGAGTTAATGCAAATGTGGAGATAATGCTCTTCCTTACAGGATTTGGCTCAGTGCTGTGTGTTGATGCTTGCTTGATTAAATCCTTCTGTGCAGCTTCCACAGTTCAGGACTCCTACTTTTCCATTTTCTTCTATCTGTGTGTGCACTGTACCTCTTTGTGGTCATCTCGTGCAGAAGGGAAGAAAACACAAAACTGAGAATACCATGATGTTAAGGTTAGCTGAAAATTACTTCACCTGGGGACAGCCACCTTCATAATAGGGGAATGGAGCAGTAAGAGAAGGGCTTGAGCTTTGACAAGCTGATACCAGAAGAGATTTTGTATTGATGCTCTTCAGCCCCCATTACTTTCTTTCCCTTGTTGCCTATATATCCTAAGCAAGAGTTAGGGAGCAGCTGGGTGCTCCCTTAGGACCCCAGCAGGAACTAAAAGCAAGATTTTACTGTAGGGGTAGATGGACTACATGTATCGCTAGAAGAACAAGGTCCATCCAGCCCAATATGTATGAATGTCTGTATGTTTCTAGTGGGATATCTAGATCTAAACAACACATCAGTGCATTTACTGGGGAGTCATCAGCTGTGCTGCTGGTTTAAAAGCACTGGATGTATGGATAATGTCTTAAGTCAGGAGTTGTGACCCTGAGTGAGAAGAGACTATGTGGGCTGATACCTTCACAGTGCACTTACCAACCACCCACTTCAACGAGGTACTAAATGTCATGTTGGAGACATGTTATTTTCAATGACTCAGTGAGATTTGTAATAAGCTTTAATTAAATACGTAATTACCAGCTACATCCAATTAAGTTGTAATTAGAAAAATAGGGATACTTTCAAGTTTCTTTACAAGAATTGGTGGAACAATGAGAGATTCAGAGGGAAGACAGGGGAGAAGGTAGGTCTTGTTTTGTGTAGTGTCAGGTGTGTTGAATAGGTGTAGTCTGTAGATGGTGTGCTTCATAATGCATCTATTCAGAACAAACAGGAAAGAAACTGGAAGAATGTATGTTGCTTCAGGTGGAGCTAATGATAAAGCTCATATGATGTGGTGGTGATAGAGATAGAAATGGAAGAGAAATTATAGTTGAAAACCTATTTATTTTTAATTAAAAAAAGTCAGGTAGCAAGTGACTAGATTTTGTTAGCTCCCTGTAAAGGATACGATTTCTCATTACTGTCTTCAAGATGATTTGGGTCATATTTATCTAATACTTATTGATCAGAGTGCTAACTTTACCCTGACGTGTGTAAAATACTTAAAGTAATTCACAGAGGCTACGAAATAAAGCAGAAATTGCACAAGCACTTCAAATAAGAGAACACTAATCGTGAATCTCAGCATAGACATAAAGGTCAGGAGTGACAGCTACATTCATCAGGTTTTCATGAGAATCCGTTCAGTAGAATAGATCTGGCACCTTATTTCAGCAGTGGTCAATGCTTACGGATTCATTTGGAAAATCAATGACACCTTTGGGTATTTATAACCACCTCTAAAATGTTTAGGTGCTAATCTATATTATGGTTTGTGTGCATCTGAAGTATGAGTTGCTGACATAGAATGCTGGCTCTACTAGTTAAATATCAAAATTTTAATATGGCTGACAGCTGTGTCTGTATATGTGCACGCAGAGAGATGGCTTAAGCAGTGGTTTACAAGCAGAAAGATGCCAACAACTTATCATTGTGCCTTCGTAGATGTGGCTGAGTTGCATAAACCTTTGAGTAGGTACAGAAGGCCTCACAAGCTGCAAAGTGTTGCTACCTCCTCAGTTAATTTTACACAGACGGGGTCATCATTTTGTAACCTGCATGTACAGTGTACCTGAGCGTAGATAATGGGAGTTATTACCTAGTAACTGTTCTGTGTTTCTCCTCTGCAGTCTTTTAGATAAACACTAAACACAGTATCCTTTAACATATGTGCTTAGCTGTTAGCCTTACCTACTGACATGCATGTCATGCTTGGAAACCCTGTGCCTAGGGCCACTTTGACAAAAGAATTATAATGCTTCCTAGAAAATGAGGTCGTAATGATTTGAAATAATCTAATAAACATGTTGTGTTTATTTTACAAGTAATTTAGTGTGTACTGGAGTTTTGTACCTGCAGATCTGCCAACCTATCTGTCCTCTACTTCTGGAGATCTCTTGCCTTCTGTTTTCATGCTTCAGCAGCATTTGCTGGATGCGTAGGACTGACGTGTGTGTAGTTGTGTGGTCTGGTTCTTCAAACAACCAGTTTATTTGTGCACAAATGTGAATCACTATGCGTTATGACAAAAGCTGATGTTTGGAGCTGATGACTGTACTGCTTTCTTGATTAAGGTTAACGGGTTTGTACCCTGGAAATAGACTTAGGGATTGTGTATTGCCTTGATCTTTATATAAGAAAGTTTTATGTAAGAAGGAAGGGTGAGTCGTTTGATCTCCCTTCCTGGCACAGATTTTAATGCATCTAGTTTCCAAAACTGGGAATGTAATAAAAAGAAACTGTTAGAAAGGTGTTCTCTTTAACACCTCTCTTGGTGTTCCATCTGGGCTGCCTGGGACGTTTCCATGTCTTGCATCGTAGGAAGATGGGAGAAGAAAAGCAAACTGAGTGCTACTCTGAAAGCTGTAGTCCTAACATGTTCCTGTTTTTAATATGGAATGCCCCAATACACTTTCATCTTCAGGGTTATGAGTACCTGAAATTGTTTTTCAGTTCTCAGTAAGTTTCTCTCCCTCTTCTGTTTGTAAATACAGGTCAGTTTGTTATTTGTTGAGAAACCTAGGAAGTACCACTTTAAGGAAGAACATCTTCCATTGCTTAACCTGAAGATCCTTGCTTATATATTCCTAGATTTATAACGTTCAAGAATGATGTTGCTTATGATCTTGTGTGTATGGCAAAGGAAGAGAGACAGCTTTGGGGGAATATTAGAAACTATGAAAATAAGTCAAGCAGAGATCACTCTGAAAATACTGTTTACTCTGTCTGTAGCTAAAGAGATACCCTTCCTGAAGTTAGAAGAACATTTTCAGCTCATTCAGGATTTTTGATAGCAGATAGAATGTGTTTTAACGGAACACTGGCTATGGGTGGTACCTGCACTTGTTCTAGAGCTCTGAAACAGGCACAGATGAAGCATTCCATGTTGCCATTATCTTCACTACATTTTGTTGTAGCCACTCAAACTGAGTACTTTCAAAAACAGAGGAGTACTTTTCCTCAGAGCCATGAAAAAGTTCTATAATTTTCCATATGGTGTTTATGTAGACACTGCACATAGGTCATGCATAACTTCTAATTGCTGTTGATCTTTAGCAAAATTACGGGTAGTGAAAAAAATGTTCTTTATCTTGCAGTTTGTTTCAAAAGCATTTATTTGTGGGACTTTTACCTGGCTGAGTACCTTTTCCTCATACAGTGGAATCCTGCCAGGGCCAGCAAAATCCTCTGGCCAGGATGGCACAGCAGGAGGAGTACACCTCCTTGCAGGGTCAGATGGGATATTTGGGATCTCTGTTGGGTCTTGGCATCTGCTACCATATTGCAGTGGCAAGAATGTTTTGAGTTACAGTCATTCATTATATGTCAATACTGTTTTTGTTGATCCATGTCTTTTGTTGATCCATGTTTATAGCTGCAAATTTTGTAATTCTTTAATATCAGCAGAAATTTAAGTTGTATACTTAAAGTGTGAGATGAAAGTGTGCTTTGAGAGAAGGATTTTGGGTTTGTTTCATAAATCTTGGAGGTAAAATCCAAATAAAATATTCAGAAATGCAGAGGCTGATGGTCCATCTGGAAGTGTGAGCTGCTTTAGGCACAGAGCAGTGAAACCTCACTGTAAGGATGTGCCTGTAGCTGATAATTACTAGCAGTCAAACTACCCAGAGTGTACACCTTCTCTTATTTATATTCCAGTCCTGTAACCTTCCCTATTCTCTTGTGTCTTTGTTCTATTAATCTACAAAACAGGGCTCGACTTGTGATTAGTCCTTGGAGGTTGTTTCTATTAATCAGGCTGCAAAACAGGTCTACTTGGATGTTCTGTTGCAAGTGCTTAATGTGCTTTCCTCATCAGTCCATGGCACAGAGCTTGCTAGGGTTGTCTTAAATGGCAATGAAATCAGTGATGTGTCTGCTGCACTTTTGTGATGTTTACGTCTTGATTGTGTTGCTGTAAAATAGGGAAAATAGAAAGGAAAATAATTGCAGTCCGATAGAAAATGGCTTAAGTTAGTGACATTTGTGGCTGCACATGGACAGAAGGCAAATTGGAGTTGCAGCATGGATCCTGTCACAGCAGAACCACTTGTTAGGTGTGTCTTGGATGAGAAGAACCTGCCCCACCTTTCTTTAAATGCAAGCATTAAAACTCGAGGTTTGATCACAGGGGGCTATTTTAAACTTTTTTATATAGAGTTCTAAAGATAAATCTATCCACATAAATTTTTAAAGGGTCAGTTAAGGGAGAGTATATTTTTCTGCAGTAGATAGAAAACCAGTCAGATTTCTGCTGATGCATGTGTAAAAAAATAATCTAAGAGTTGGTGGAATATAGACAAAAAACTCCAAACTGTAACACTTCTATTATTAGAACTTACCATAAAATTTGAACAATAAACAGCATATGTACTGAGAATCTAATGTAGCTTCATTGTAGAAGATATTACTTACTATAAAAGCATAATGACTTATGCTTCTAATTAAATACAGGGTTTCCTCCCTGTAGGAGGAAAGTATCTATTTTTAAAATGTATCAGAAGACACAAACCAGATCCCTATTTATTTTTTCTATACAGTTCCTTTGGTTTTATTTATTTTTTGTTAAGTTTTCGTTATGTTGATCATGTATTTCTTTGCCAGCTCACTGAAGTCTGTCACTGAGCTAAAGAACTTAGGCTTCTGTCTGGGAAAAAGCCCTGGTCCTGAGGCAGCAGGGTTGGTCTCAGCTGCTGTGCTTGCCTCTCACTGTTCACGCCTTGTTTTTTTCTGTATTCCCACAGCACACGCTTAAGTTTCTTCAGTGCACAAGTTTAAATTCCCGGCCTTGGCAAAACTGCCTAGTCTCAACTTCCAATGAAGTCCTCACCTGAATTCTTGTTGACTACACTGAGAACTTATCCCTTTCTGCCGTCATTTAGCCACTCATGTGAAAGGCTTTGTGCTTAAGGAAAAGGGCTTCCCAAACTCATTGTGCCTGCTCTTTGTTGTGTGTCTTGAGGAGAAGATGGGATGCTGGGTTACCACCATTTTCCTGCAGCAAACCTGGGGTGTTCCAGAGGGCTAACTATATGAAGGTGCAGTATAGTAAAGCCATTTTTCAGAGGTTTGCAGACTAGTAATAACAGTCGCTTAAATTAGTAATAGTTTGTACTGCCCAAGGTGATTTTCTTTCCAATTCTAGCCATCTTCAGATAGTGCTGTTTCAAAGCCACCGCGGTGAAGTTTTACTTATAATCTTCATGTTAGGAACTCAGACGAATTAGGCCCTCAAGTGGTTTTCTGTAGTCCTCTTTTGATAATTTTATTTTCACAAGCTAGTTCTACTGGGTTTTTTTTTTCTTCTTCTTTTGTATTGCTTCCTCCTTCCTTATAATTTCCCCAGTTATCAGAGAAATCACTCCTCCTGCATTGATTCATTTCGACCGGAGTCTGGAAGGCAAAGAGAATCAAATTAACTAATATTTTACTTTTGCATGTGATTAATGCTAATGCATACAAAGAAGAAAATACTTTAGTGTGGTTTAATTTTCAATCTCCAGTTGATTCCTGGTGATTTAATTTTGCAGAAGATTGTCTCTCTGCTCATTGTCACTTATGGAATCATTGAAGTTAGAGATGGAAAAGACCTATTAAGTCATTCTGCTGTTGTATTGTCTCCTATGCTGTATTTTTGTCTGTTTTGCCCAGTTTTAATGAATGAATGAATTTCAGTTAGTTCCTTTCAAGATGGTTCGTTAGTGTAGTAGGCATTGGTAATGGTAACTAATATTCTGTGTATATTTTTCCTGTGTTCTATTTTTTAAAAAATCCAAATTGTACCCTGCTTGGCTAGATGGGCCTGAAGGTTTCTTGTACCTTTTGTGATATTTATGCTCTTGCACTTTTCAGGATCTGTGTCAATTACAGTATATATTTGGTGTTTGTAATCCCCTCCGATTTTTCTTTGCTATTTCTTATTTCTGGTGAGGTTTTTCTGTGTTCCTGGGTATTGGGTTTTTGTTGGTTGGTTGCCTAGTTTTGGGTTTGTTTGGTTTGGTTTGGGCTTGGTTGTTTTATTTTTTATAGAGGCTCAAACCAAACCCCACTATTCTGCATGGATGTCACTAACATCCTGTATGTTGAGTGGATATTGGCTAATTGAAATACTGATGTAGTTTGGCTTCTGCAGAAAGTCCAGTTGTGTGTTGTGCTGTGTTTTGATGTCTTGCAGTACATCCATGTGTGGAGCCTATATCTTTTCCTTCTTTTTCCCATTCATGTTGCAAGCTCATACATAATTTGCTGTCAGCTGCTTCCCCTGGGTCTTTTGTATTAGCCTAACGGGCTTTGGATTTCTTCCTCTCACTGATTATTTATGTGTTTTAATTCTCCTCAGATATATTAGCCTGTATTTTTTCAGAAGGAATGCTGTTTTATTCTCTAACCTCCTTTTGCATAATTTCTTTCCCCACTGTCATGTTTATAACACCTCTCACTATATTGAAATCTGTGAATTTAATTAAAGTACTGTTTACCCGTTCTTCCAGATCATTAATAAAGATGTTAAACAAAACTGATCCTAATACCAATCCCTGTGGCAATCCACTAGCACCTCCCTTGTGCTGCTGCACTGTATTTGTTTATAGCCCTTTAACCACTATTCATCTATGCGATATTCCTCACAGGCAAGCCAATTTTAAGTTTTTGGAAAGGGATTGTATCACATTTTGCTGAAGTCTGGTCTGTTACAGTCTACTATATTATTTTAATCTACCGACATGACTGAGTTTAATATATTTACAAAAATTAAATGTGATGAAATAGAGCTGTGATTTTTGAGCACTTTGAAATCTTAGCAGCTGAGTAGCTGTAATTCTCCTTTCTTAGAGCAATTACACCTCCTCCACCCCCACCCCAATTACACTGTAATTTTATTCTGTGCTGAATTTAGACTTACTAGGAGATAATTCTCAGTATCATTCCTTAATTCAGGGTGTGCAGATCAGCACCACATTTCTTACTGGTTCTCCAGGATCTGGTTTTAAAAACAAAAGTGCTCCAAATAGAATTCCTTTCTTAATATTTCAAGCTTTGAATTGTGTGTTGCTTGTTTGTCAGCAGTCATCATGGGCAGAGCTTTGTTACTTTGTAATTTTATATTTGTATATAAGTGTGTTTATTTGAAATGTTATTCACCTGTTTTCAAAAGCAACAGTAAACTCTTGCCTTAATTTTAAGTGCACACTTTCACCCTTGTGAAATTTGTAAGATTTATGTGTCTGATAAAATTCAGCCTGGGTTTAAGTGCTTTCTTGCTGTGTAGCTTGGGGGTATGCATCATTTGGTTAGTAGCCCGCTGAATTTATATTTCATTCAAATTCAAAGATACTTTAAATTGCAAGGGGAAAAAATCATGTGCATATATATGAACTGGAATAACAAGCTCTGTGTCAGCAGTTGAATAAAGACAGTCTTGGGAAATTTCAGTTTCTTTTAGGTGTGTTTGGCTTGATTTTACAAGCTCTATGCAAAAATCAATTTTTACATTATAAAACATAGTGTGGAGAGTTTATTTCTCATAGCTTGGTTGGAACAGCATGCTGTTCAAATCACAACTGAATCATCATAATAGTGAGAAGATAAGTATTAAAGTATGGGTCACAGCCCTGATTTGCAGCTATGCTGATACAGAGCTATAGTACCATAAAACCAAAGGACGTGTTACTGTCTTTTGTTGGTTAGGGCTGGGGAGTGCTGAGGTTTGAATGAAGAAATCACTTGTGTGTGATGCTCATGTGTCACTGACTGCTCTGAGCTGGAATTTCTTGCTTTTCCCTGCTGAAGAGGGCAACTTCCCCAGTGACATTAAGCACTGAGATACACTGTATTAAATGACTTTAAACACAGTGATTTGGATGTCACCCTGCAAGCATTTAAATCCCACTGAAACTGGGGAAGAGCAAGGCAGCTGGGAGATAGCTTAGTCTCAGTTCCACAATATAGGGTCTGAGCTCTTCCGTATTGCCTATTCACACAGACTTTCTCCAAGTCAGCTGGCTTTCTGATTCATTCCCTGGAGCATAAAACAGGGAGTGTGTGCTGCCTGCAGGAGGGTCTGGGTTACTCCTGCACTTGTGTTCCAGATTTTGAACTGACCAAATTGATAGTGGACAGACGATTTGTATTTTCTTGCTGCTGTGCTTTGGTTTGGGGGTTGGATCAAGTTTTGTTCTAGTGCTGGGTATGCTAAAGTGGGATTTACTGCCTAGTTGAATGACAACTTCAGAACAGAATTAGTAAGATCTGCTAGTAATAAACAGTGACAGATGAAGCGACAGCCTTGGTATGCATCCTTGTGCCTGTGTAAACATAAGGATGTCCCATTTGAACTAAAGTGCTCTCTCTGTAAGGCAGGTAATGGAAAGTGGCCGTGTTAGGGTTTCAAACAGTGCTACTAAGCTGGTGTTACATTCTTAGTGTGCTGAGCTCTCAAGGAGAACTCCATTAAGTTGCTGCACCCTCTCATTACAAAGCTATGTGATCTGAGCTTACGCATGTACATAAAAGGCAATTGCACATAAGTGACTGCTGTGAAATTATCTTAATTCAGCTATATTTTGGAAATAGAAGTGGGCAAGAGGGTGATACAGTACATGCATTGGTTTCTTCAGGAGGTGAACTTTCGGCTTGTGGGTTCTTGGTGTAGAGGAGAGTGAGTGCTCTAGAAAGATGTGTAGTCCATGAGAGCTGGTTGCATATGTGTGTCAGAAATGCCGTCAAAATTAAGAGAAAGTTACTATGCAAGTAAAAGTATATGTATCTTCAAGGAGATCTGTTCCTTCTGCTTCCTGAATGATACAATGCTGGAATGTATCACAGTTGAATTATAGGACTTTTTAATTATAGTATTTGATCTGCATTAATTGCTGCAGACCATAGAACTGAGTTTTTAAAGTTTGCAGACCTGCAGACTGCTAGGCAGTTGCTGCGTATGCTGACTGCGCTTCCAGTTAGAGAGCCACCTAGATGCCAGAAGGATGGAGCATATGGGTGAGGGAACAGGGAAGGGGAGTTCCGGCTCTGACACTGTCTCAGTATACAGGGAGCAGGAAGGAACTGGTTTCTTTGCCTTAATTCCTTCACCTGTGAAATGAGGCTGGTAATATTCTTCCTTCACTGCTTGCCATGTGGACAGTAGTTTCAGCCCATGAAGCACTGTGGAAGTGTCAAGTATTACTGTGAATTTATTTTTAGCAACATAATCTAGCACAAGGTAGTGAACAAATGCAGACTTACTTTCCTGAGTGATTTCAAAGGAGCCAGCGGGACTGTTTGCCTGCTTGGAAGTTTGTGTGCTTAAGTACTTTGCTGGATCACTGCACTGGAAAGCTAAGTAGGTGTCTTATTTTCTGCAGGATAAGAAGGGGCGTATTTGAGATACTGTTGAAGTGGAATAGATAGCTGTGTTACTTGAAATGGGAGCTGATAATGTGTGATTTCAGGACACTTGAATCCCTCTTCTCCAAAAAGAGGAAGGTTAATAAAAACTGTACTGAGTTTACTCCCTGAAATTCCCATCTGGGATAGTAGATGCATCGCTCATTAATAATTACTTTATTGAGAAGGATTAAAAGAATGCAGTCAGGCTTCAGTCTACTGCAGTAGAATGGAGTAATGGAAAATCATCTAAAATGATTTGCTGCAAATACTGTGCTCTCTTGCTGCTATCCAAACCCAGCAATGAGCTGGCTAATGTGCCTTTGCTCTTGGAACCACTCCATAGACTAAGTCTGTACCCAAAAGCCAGTTGAGAACAAGTTCTCCTAAGGAAGTGATGAGCTGTCAAAGACCTGGGCAATCCCAGCCCTTCTCTCCCCACCTCAAACTCCAAGTACAGCCCCTTTGTTTTCCCCAGAGCTTTTAGAATGCTGCTTATTTTTCCAACAGACCCACCTTGGTGCTGAGTATCTGTGGGGAAGATACTTGGACTTCAGAAGACTTCAGTCCCTCTCTTAAGCTTGGGGGTGGGCCATACATAAGCACCTGTGGGAAGAAATGCACCTTTGTACCTCTTATACTAATATTCATTCTTACCTATTATTAACCACCTCCTGTTCTTTATTTAAAAAGACTACAAGTAGAAGATATAATCTTCAATCAAAGGCACTGCCCAGGTATTTGAGAAAAGAGTCCTGCAGTCCAGGCGGTGAAAACCAACACTACTTCTTGCCTTCTATCAAAAGCAGTGTTGAAATGTAGGTCCTGTTATTGTATATTTATTCAGGCATCAGTCACAATCAAGCCTCCTGCTAGTTCATCTGTAAGGGCATTGTAATCCTATTTTTATCAGTTCCTTCCTGTACAACAGACAGTTAAAATAGCAGGAGCAGGGGTCAGAAATATCTTAATGGGTTCAGTTCCCAGAGATATCAGTGACCAGAGGAAGAATTTTGCCCAAATTTCTTCCTGAGCTGATAAGGTAGATAAACAGGGGCAAGGTGCAGGGCGAGGACATGCTGTGGGAAAGAAAGCATTGGATGGAAACATAAAGGAGTTGAAGAAAGATGAGGTAGACAGTATTACTTATGGAAAAACCTCAGGAGCAGATGGAAAGTGAATGTTACCCATTAGCCAGCTTACCCATTTTTAAAAGAAAGTGATTTTTTTTCCAGGTTGGGTTGCTTCATGTCTTAAGTGATTTTTATAATTAGCTTTACTCTTGCTTTTTTGCTATTATACTGCTTATAAAGCTATAGAAACTACAAGTAATTACTTATTTGAAGGAAGTTGATTGTGACTGGCTGGCAATGTTCTTGTTATCTTTGGAAGTTACGCTGCTGTCTCCTGTTTAATAACAGCACAGCTTACTATACACCAGAGTAATTACATTTTCATTTTACATTTTTACACTTTATATTTCTGTATATACATTTACTTTTTTTCTGGTTATAAAGTAACAAATTGTGCTTTTTATGCTTTTTTGTCATTACTTTGTTTAGATGCAAATTGTTAGAATTAATTTATGAATGAACACAGAGTACTGTTTAAGATTTCTTCTCTTAAAAGAATAACCTTAGCAGAATAAAACTACCTTAGAACTTCCAAGTACATAAAGAAAAAAATAAGTGTGTTACAGCAAATCTTTTCATATGAGACAAAGCATTACCTTTGTCTCAGTTTTTCAACTGATCTATTGTTCCTGGTCAAGCCAGTCTTTCAAGATTGCAGAGATAATAGACCTAGTCTTTCAAACTTAGATTTTATTCATAAATTGTGGGTGGTATATTTGATTTTCTGATTCCCAGCTTATTTCTTTTTTATTTATTTTAATCAAACATTAAAATGAACTACTTGTATGGGCTAAAATTGAAAATATGTTATCTCTGGGGGTTGGACTAGATGATCTTTTGAGGTCCCTTCCAACCCTCGTGATTCTGTGATTCTCCAGAAGCAGAAATTAATCCTATAAAATCTTTTTCAGCAGACTGTGATTCTCAGAGCTTATTTGGGGACTTCTGCCAGTTCAGTGGCTTGAACTTTAGGAGCAATTAAACATTGCTTATTTTTTTAGGATAGTAATAATTTTCATTTATTATTGAAAGTGTAGATTTTGGGTGGGTAGTTACAAATTGAGAGTAAATATTAAAATTAATGGGCTGTCTAAAACAGTAATAATGTACTTGATATAAACTAGAATTTATTATATAAAACCACAGAATAAAAATCTGTTAATTAAATGAGAAATGCAAGTTTGTCCCCCCCACCATTTGTTGTTTGAATTTCAGTAATTTCTGCTGTTTCCTGAAGAGAACAGAGAAGCCACATGTTAAGCTACTTTTCTACTTGGTAGAGTCTTTTCCTCCTCTTCTGTTGTGCTAGGCATTGCAGCTGCTTCTGACACTTAGTTTTATGTTTAGTTACACAGTATGAGAAGGTTATGCCAACAGTGTCCTGCAGATTTGTGAATGGCATTCCACCATGTTTTTATTTTTATAATTTTAGTTGTTAATTGTTCTAATTGTGTATTCCAAAATATCCTTTCCATGGAAACTTATTATAAAATATAAAATAAAATAAATTGCACAAGAAAGTAACCAATCAGTAAAGCCAGAACTATTTTTGGAGACTGGATGCCTTTTGCAAGCAATAAAAGAGTGAAGCTGTCAGCATTCTTCCATTGCGAATAGTGAAAACTGTTATGTACAAACAGATAATAAGTCATCCACTCACTGCAAACTAAAACTGTAGTTTAGTTTTTAATTAGAAAGCTAAACTTCAGTATTTCCCTACTTCTGGAGTTGTGTAATGCTTTCTGCAGCACACGTGATGTGCACAGTTGCAATAATCTAGGTCTTTCATTTGTTGCTGTTCTTAACTGTCCTTTCAAGAATAATTAATCATTTTTTGGAGGTGTGGTATGTATTTTAATTTAAAAGTTGGTCTCGGGTGTGTTTACTTGCTCTTCAGATGACTGTGAGACAGATACTGGTGTGAGCAAAAGACGTTATTTTACTTGGAAGAAATACTGGGGGTGGAGGGGGTTGTGACTTTCATAGCACAACTTTTCACACTTCTGATTATAATTATATCCACATTCCTCTCACCCTAATCTGATGGCTATAGAATCATAGAATAGTTTGGGTTGGAGGGGACCTTCAAAGCTCATCCAGTCCAACTCGCCTGCAATTAGCAGGGACATCTTCAACTAGATCAGGTTGCCCAAAACCACATCCAGCCTGATCTTGAATGTCTCCAGGGGTGGTGCATCCACCAACCTCTCTGGGCAACCTATGCCAGTGTTTTACCACCCTCATTGTAAAGAATGCTTCCTGAGCCTGCAGCCTGAATCTCCCCTCTTTTAGCTTAAAACCATCACCCCTAATCCTACCACAACAGGCCCTGCTAAGAAGTCTCTCCCCATCTTTCTTATAGACCACTTTGAAGTACTGAAAGGCCACAAAAAGGTCTCCCCAGAGTCTTCTCTATTTGCTAGCTCTAAAAAAGATGGTGCTTTCTAAGCAAGGTGTGATCCAGAGCTAGCTCACTTCATCTGTTCATTAATTTCAGTGAGCATTTGGTCTGGGTCCTTCTGATTCCCACTTCAAGGATTTCCAATGTATCATTATTAATGAAATATGTTTTGCAATATCTGTGCAGGAACTGTCTTGCCAATAGTCACCTGGAATTAAATCTTGTTATAGTTAAATCGATGGGCATCTTGTTTCAGTGGGAGATGAATTTTCCTGACTGTCAAATCTGGCATGTAAAGACAGGAGACTGTTACACCAGTAGAGACAGGGACTCACTCTGTTTTGGTACTTTTTGCAGTCAAGCAGAAGTTACTGTATAAACCTTGCATTGTATGCTTAATATTCCCCAGCTAAAATAAGATGTTGTGCTTGTAGAGGCTTTGGTAAACATATGTTTAAAGGTTAAATGGTAGATTATGAAACACTAAGATGGCAAATCCTGTTTACCTATGTGCATACATAGCTCTTGTGAGACTGCAGACTGACCTGGGTGCCTTTAGACAAGGAAATTTATTGCAGATGCTGTGCGATATTGATACAGTAAAAGAGAAGTGTGTCTGGGTTTTAACAGCACTGGAGTAACAGGTTGCAGTGATTTTCAATGTGTTGGTGCTGAAGGAGGCTTTTTGGCTATGAAGTGCTATCTGATTTTGGTACCATGTTGTAAAATATGGCACTTATTATAAGTAAACGTATACTGTGGTCATTTTAATGAACTATCAAATAATTATCTCTGATAGTTACCCTCTATGAACTGTTTTTTCATAATTTAATATCTTGAAATATGCTAAAAAATATCTGTTTCCATGAATAGACTGAGCAAAAGGCCCTGATAATTAAGTAATTTTCTCTTTGGGAAGGATAGAATTACCATCTAAAACGTTTATAGGAAATACCTCTGACCATATAATGTTTCAAGTCCAGTTTGAAATCACCATTTCCTATAG
Organism: Melopsittacus undulatus; assembly: GCF_012275295.1. Lineage (NCBI taxonomy): Eukaryota > Metazoa > Chordata > Aves > Psittaciformes > Psittaculidae > Melopsittacus > Melopsittacus undulatus. Next base: position 23,139,109 of record NC_047534.1, read on the forward strand.
CTTGAGTTCAGCAGAAGTTAAAATATCTTTGCATAATACAAGTAGAAGTTAAAAGTGTTATTAGTGTCTGTTTTATCATGGAGTTCTATTATCAAGGATAAAATTCCCAAGGGTACCAAACAGGGAAGGAGCAGAATGAGGTGGGCAAAGGAGAGCAAAAAAAAAAAGACACCAGATTTCCAAAGAAGGAAAGAACAAAGAAAATCTCTCATAAGTACAGTCTGGGATAGGAATGTAGAAAAGCTGAGAGAAAAACTACTCTGCCATGGTGAGGCCGCATCTGGAATATTGCATCCAGTTCTGGGCCCCTCAGTGCAAGAAGGACAGGGAATTGCTTGAAAGAGTCTAGTGCAGAGCCACAAAGATGATGAAGGGAGTGGAACACCTCCCTTATGAGGAGAGGCTGAGGGAGATGGGTCTCTTTAGCTTGGAGAAGAGGAGACTGAGGGGTGACCTCATCAATGTTTACAAGTATGTAAAGGGTGGGTGTCAGGATGATGGAGCTAGGCTTTTTTCAGTGATATCCAGTGACAGGACAAGGGGCAATGGGTGTAAACTGGAGCATAGGAGGTTCCACGTTAACATCAGGAAGAACATCAGGAAGAACTGTGAGAGTGACAGAGCACTGGAACAGGTTGCCCAGGGGGGTTGTGGAGTCTCCTACGTTGGAGATACTCAAGGCCCGCCTGTACAAGTTCCTGTGTGATGTACTCTAGGTTACCCTGCTCTTGCAGGGGCGTTGGACTAGATGATCTTTCGAGGTCCCTTCCAACCCTTGGGATTCTGTGATTCTGTGATGCTAATCTAGCAAAATTGGCATAGTTCAACTGAGAATGTGTTTGCTTTCAATATCCATGTGGACAGAAGTCTTTTTTAATAGTGTCTTCAGCATCTGCAGAAAGGCTGCATCAGGTTCTTTGGAAAACTCACTAGCTGCATTTTTAGGCCCTAGCTAAAACTTTCTGACTGCGATCCTCTGAGTTTGATACAAAGTGTATTGAAGCCAGTAGGACTTTTTCTGCTGATCTCAGTAGGCTTTAAATTACATGCTTGATCCTGGAGTTCTCAGACAACAGATGAGAAAAATGTAAATACTGCACTTGGAATTCTGCCTGATTAAGGCCTGTAGATTTGCATTATGAAACACAGCATACGAGCTCAACTGCATCTCCATCTTGATGCCAACTTTGGCATCTAAATAGCTTAGAAAAATACACTGAAGTCTCCAGGCCTGTAAGAATTTGGAAATGGTTTTTACTTTATGTTTGTCTGCAGAGAGCCCTTCATCACACCTATAGTCTGGAAAGTTATGTGGGTGCTGTGTTTTCCACAGCATAGAATTTTCCCAGTATTTCAGTGTATTATTTTAAGAACTCCCTTACGTTAAGTAAGTATCACGTCATTATGCAGATAAAAATAAAAGGTATGGGATGAAAGCTAGCTCCACCTGATATCAGTAGCCTTGGCTCCTCAGTTCTGGATTTAATGTTGGAAGTTACTTCAGGAGACATAAGCCTTCCCAATGAAAAGCAATAGTTTCATACTAGAGGACTAAATAAATAGAGGACCCTTATAGTTCCAGCAGCTTCTCAGCTGTACTGGTACTTGCTGGAGATGTAAACACAATTATTTGAAACAGTAAATGAAATTCTTTAAAAACTATTGAAAGTTTTTCGAAATAATCTTTAAATAAATGGTTTTCAGTTTTTGTTTGTGTTTGTGATGCAGTCCAATATTATCACGCTTTAGAAAGGCAGATGGAAAGGATAAAGGAAAGCATCTAATCCACACACCACCTTTATAATAACCCTACTTATAATGTGGGTTGAACACGAAGAGCTTTTTAAGTTAAATTGTGTGGACTTGAAAGCATCAATGCTGAATATTTTATGTGAAGCTTGTCAAGGGCCCTTACTAAAATAGCTTAAAAGCAGTATCACAGTTGCCTTCATATAAGCATTGCACACTTTCAAAGAAAAAACATGCTGAAGAGTTTTCAGTATTGCCAGAAGTTGGTATATATATTTTTTAGGTGTCAGATTTTATGTGCTGTATATATACATGCTCACTCATGTGAACAAACACCTTTCTCACCACGTTTTTGCAGAAGCTTTATTTTATATAATGCATGATGTTCCTTAAGGTAAAGTAAATTTGTTGTTGTTTTTTTGGCTTCGGAGGTTTGGTGGGGTTGTTTGTGTTGTGTTTTTTTTTTTTTTTAAAAAGGTGAGAGTTGAAGCTAAGCAAGAGTTCTTCAGCTCCTTTTCTTTGTTAAAGGGGGTAGAAAGCAGCCCCTGCAGTGCATCCCAGCTGCTTTAAATGTCAGTCTGAGACACTTTGTACCCTTCGCAAGGACATATGTCTCTCCACTGCCTATAAAGGAGCCCAGCAAATGAGCTTGTACCAAACATGTGAGTTTTGAATGGCTAAATTTAGCTGACAAGGACTCTAGTACTAATAGGCTTATATTCATTGTACCTAATAATAACAGGTCATATTTGTTCCTGATGCATTGCAAGAAATAAAGCTACAACATGGATAAACTTACTTCCCTATGGATAGTGTGTCAGTGATTAGGCACTGAGAAGTGTTCATCACTGTGGAGAGCTCACTCTTGATGACAGCCAGCAATAGCTTGTATTTTGAACATTTTGTTAATTCATCTGTCTGAATACAAGTTGCAGTTAAGCAATTAGATACTGAAACAGAAAGTCAGATACTGCTCTCCCTTTTAAAAATTCATATTTACAGGTAGAAGTTGAGCTGCTCTAACATTTGCTGAACCAAGTTTGATTCAGACTTGTGTGTTTTGATATGCAGTTCTGTCAAATGACCTTAACATGCCGAATCATGTTCATTTCCTGTGCACTTTTTTACTTGATCAAAAATCTGTAGTATGTGATGCAGCATATCTTGTTCATATGCGTGTGTGAGAGAAAATACATATGGAATATACTACACATATGTATGTTTGTGTGTGCATGAACAGAATTACTGGCCTTGCCTGTAGGGGATGGTGGGGCCGTTCCTCTAGTTTTTTGTTTGGTTTTGAAAGACTAATTTGTGACTCCTGAATGAGGAGGACTTCCTGAGGAAGTGAGATACTGGTCTCCTGGGGGCAGGTAATCTCTTGCATCCCTGAAGGAGGAAGGTTTAAGATGTACTCTCCTTCTGAGTGTTGAAAATACATCCCAAATATGTGGTATATCTCAGTCTTGGAAGACTCTGATTGTTTGGGGTGTCAGTTGTGTACTGTTGGAGAAAGTAGTTGTATAGATTTATATCTTCCTGGGAAACTAGCCAAATTGTGGTGCAGAACCCTATTTTTACCCTACCTCTACTAGTCAAATGTTAGTTCCTAATGCTAGTAAGAGAGGCTATGATGACCTCTGGGGTTTTTTACACAGAAGGTATTGTGATAGTCAGAATGATTTCTTAGGAGGATAAAATCAGGTGAAGGCTGAGTATTATCTTGTGTCAGGGAATGAATGGCAGCAGAGCTTATAAAGAAGGTAAAATGTGAAGTTTTAAAGTGGATGTTGCTAATAGAAATGCACCTTTTCATTTTTTCTGCACTCTCAGAAGCAAAGCAATAGCAAAGAGCAGAGCAATGAGAGATGACTTACTGAAAAATAAATCGTGGGTGAAATTTTGAATGTTGACTTCAATGAGGCCAGCATTTCACCCACATTGGTACAGGAACTGGATGTTTCTAGACGGAAGTTGCTCCATACAAATGCTCACTACTCAGTCTTCAGCATTGCTCAGAAAAAGTTACTGACGTGAGTGGTGAGTCTTGCTGTCTCAATGAGGTGAATGGTAGTGTTACTCAGAGTGAGCAGTTGCTCAAAGGGAAGAGAGTAAGCAATATTTAGGGGTTAATTGATATTATAAACCCATCTATTTTTCTTCTAGTAGTTACTAGCTCTGTGACATGAGCAAGCCTGTATAACGAAGTTGCCTTTTAAAGGCAGATTATTATTTCATTACAGCAAGAAGAGAATTATAAAAGAAAAATCCAAGTTCAGAGTTTGATCTTGAAGCTGTCCTTAGAACAGTTTGTTGCAGTGCATAGAAATACACCTGTTAGGGTAGTGATAAATGTTACCATGGTCTTTTCCCACCCTACCTGGAAAGAAGTCATTGCAGATACTGAAATCCTGATGAACAAGAGGCATCATTTCATAAGCAAAAGTTTTCTGAAAGATGTTGCCTTTATATTATTAACATTGTCCAAGCCTCCGTCTGTTAATCCACACAAAATATGTATTACTGCCACATGGCTCCATCTTCTGTATTGCATGTTTTTCTTACTGCTGTCAGTCTCTCACTGTGGTGGGAAACTAAAAAGTATTTGCAAGATCTTGCCCTTAGTGGTGTTTTTTTAATAATTTGTGTATTTATTTACATACATACATGCATATAAGTTTTTTTAACCTGTGCTCTGTATTTCAGCCTGCACCAAGTCACATTGCAGAGTTTGCTGCTGTTGTCATTAATACCTGGGAGTGCACCAGCAGCCAGGGGCAAAAGTAAATTTTCGCATTTGCCAGGCATGGTTCCTTGGAGAAACCAGATCCATTGCTTTCTTGTGCCCTTGCTCATCTGTCGTTGTGGCAATACACAGTGACATTTCAAACTGCTAGCATGGAAATAAGATAAAAAGTGTTTGGGACAACTGGGAAATTTCATTTAGACAGAATGTCAGGCCCTAGTCTCTGGTGAATATACTGTAGGTTTACCATGTCCAGTTTTGTGATACCATTTCATCTGAAATTAAATCGGAGGCTGGCCATGAACAACAGGAAACCAGTTGTGCCTGCTCAGTTTTAGTTTGTCATACAGTTTAGAACTCCTGCTCTCTGTTCCTTGCAAGTGTAAGTTATTGTGGCTAAGTGTTTATAAAGATGTTTCAAAAGCATGAATCAGACAGAAATGTCTTTTAATTCCTTGCATTACCTTGAAGTTTAAAAAGTTTAAGTCCTTAAAAACGTTGTTCTGGCCCTCATTGTTCTTCTGGATCAAGTTCATGCTGCCTAACGGTTATTTTGCTTTGCACAGTAACCTAACACTGATATTTCAGGACAAATAGGCACCAGTGTGGCTCCTGAATGGGTGAGTTACATGTATTCATAAGCCATTCCATTCATTTCTCTGACATGGAAAAAAGGGTAGGGCTGCTTTCATCCTGCTGCCAAGCCTTTTATCTCAAAAGAATTAAATTTCAGGAAACCTTTCTGCCTAGGTCAAAATTTCAAAGGGAGTTCTGTAATATTTAAAAAGTTTAGCATCTTGATTCTCAGAATTTAAAGGGGAATGGTTTCTTTGCCCACCAAGAAGACAAAACGAAGAAGCCCCCAAAACAAAACAGAAACCAGTGAAAAAAACCCTAAAGCAGACTACAGGTTTGGAGATGCGGGACTTAGTAAAAATGTGTTTAGTGTTACTCCACTTCCTACTATTCAGGACAGCACATTGTTAATACTTACATAGTGTTTATACACACTGTGGTTATGGCTATTGTCAGGGCTATTGTTGAAGAATGTTACACAGACATTTGTCATAGTATGTCAGTAAACCCATTGTAAAAATGTCCTAGGAGTTAAATGAGGCTTAGATTTAATGATGCTGTAAGAAAGGACCATGTTTTTTAATTGTACAGTAAATAAGGTTCTGATAGCGATGTCATTGGGATTAACGTGCACATTTCCTTTAGTTTCAAAGTGAAAGCGGTGTCTCTATGAGGTTAAGCAGTCAATTAAAGGAATACACTTCTGCAAAGCCTTTGAAGAAATAGTTGCTTGGTCATACTCTGATTACACAGTGATAGTAAATGAAGGTGTGACATTATGAAAAATTCAAACATCCCCCATCTCAATAAACTAATGGTACAATTTAGGTAATAAAATCCTAACACTAATAAAATATTATGTTAATGGCTAAGTAATCCGTCAATGGCAGAAAAACCCTCTTCAATGCTTTATGAAAGATACCTAACATTGTTACAAATTTTTGTGCTACTTCACATGCTAATGGTGGACTGACTTTAATACACGTTTTCATCACTGCTGCCACTGAGAAATGTAGAAATGTGGCTCATAACCATTAGGATTTTACCCACCAACGTTTTTCTTGTAGCTCTGAAAACAGCCATTGAAAGCTCCAAAAAGTAGTCATTTGGACCGCATTTTAACTTTCTGGTTTCAGTCTTATGTCTTTCCAGTGAAGTATAGTGAGAGAGCCTTATAGAATCATAGAATAGTTAGGATTGGAAAGGACCTCAAGATCATCTAGTTCCAACCCCCCTGCCATGGGCAGGGACAACTCACACTAAACCATATCACCCAAGGCATCATCCAACCTGGTCTTGAACACTGCCAGGGATGGAGCATTCACTACCTCCCTGGGCAACCCATTCCAGTACCTCACCACCCTAACAGTAAAGAATTTCTTCCTTATATCCAGTCTAAACCCCTGCTGTTTAAGTTTCAACCCATTACCCCCTTGTCCTGTCACTACAGTCCCTAATGAAGAGTCTCTCCCCAGCATCCTTTTAGGCCCCCTTCAGATACTGGAAGGCTGCTATGAGGTCTCCATGCAGCCTTCTCTTCTCCAGGCTGAACAGCCCCAACTTTCTCAGCCTGTCTTCATATGGGAGGTGCTCCAGTCCCCTGATCATCCTCGTGGCCTCCTCTGGACTTGTTCCAACAGTTCCATGTCCTTTTTATGTTGAGGACACCGGAACTGCACACAATACTCCAAAGTGAGGTCTCACGAGAGCAGAGTCAAGGGGCAGGATCACCTCCTTCGACCTGCTGGTCACGCTCCTTTTGATGCAGCCCAGGATACGGTTGGCTTTCTGGGCTGTGAGCGCACACTGCAGGTGCTCATGTTCATTTTCTCATTGACTAACACCCCCAAGTCCTTCTCCGCAGGACTACCATGAATTTCCTTTTTGCCCAACCTGTAGCTGTGCCTGGGATTGCTCCTACCCAGGTGTAGGACCTTGCACTTGGCATGGTTAAACTTCATGAGGTTGGCATCAGCCCACCTCACAAGTGTGTCAAGGTCCCTCTGAATGGCATTCCTTCCCTCCAGCATATCAACCGAACCACACAGCTTGGTGTCATCGGCAAACTTGCTGAGGGCGCACTCAATTCCATTGTCCATGTCAGTGACAAAGATATTAAACAAGACCGGTCCCAACACCGATCCCTGAGGGACACCACTCGTTACTGATTTACAGCCGGACATTGAACCGTTGACCACAACTCTTTGAGTGCGACCATCCAGCCAGTTCTTTATCCACCGAGTGCTCCACCTATCATGTTGATGACACTCCAATTTAGAGACAAAATGTTTAAATTAGAATATATGAAACTGTAGGGGAAAATAAATGCAATTTTAACTATTCGAAAGGACACTGTCAACAGCAGAAGATTAGGAGAGTGTCTTAATTATTCTTCATGTTTCTTTTATGGTATGTGTGTATTGTTATCTTTAGAGCTGTAGTTTGATGGGAAAGCTTTAAGTGAGTTTTGCCATCAGAGGAGCAGTTCCTGCCCTGAATAGCCAGTCTTAGTAATATTGCTGGCTTTAAGAGGAAGATCCAGACAATGGAATATTCTCAAGGAACTAAAAAAAAGGATCATTCAGGATGGGGATATTTGGATCCATGGCAGCAGTCATAAACACAGCATCTTTCCTCTTCCATCAAGAAAAGTTGCAATTTAGGCTGGGACACGCATGCCCCATAAATGTCCAAGGTTCCCTTTTGGCAACATTTCCTTTCAGCTGCTACATTATTTGCTTAAACCTTTACAGGAGGACTGCTAGGGGCATGATTCTGAGTGCTTTATCCTGTAAGAGTAGAGTCCTGCAGCTCTCTATTTAGAAGGCTATTTAATGTTAGCTCTCTATTCATTTGGAAATAATGGTGTTGAGGGAAAAAATAATTAAAATGGCTTCAGAAAGTAGTTAATTATAAAGTCTACCATGGCCTGAAGTATAAAATACATTGCAGACTGAGGAATCACGTAGGGGTGTATTACTAAAATAATTAATTTAAAATTTTACATATATCACCCACACAGCAAATTCCGTGGCTGCTGCTAAAATGAGTCCAGTGCCCTTCAAAAACTGCGAGCATCTCATTTCTCCCACTCACTCCCTTTTAGATATGCTTGTTTTCTTTTTTACTATGGGTATGCACTTTGTGTTAAGAACATTGATTTTATGGAAAGGCTTTGGGAAAGAAATGAAACCTTCACTGCATTTATTTTAGCATTATCATGGTGTTTTGTGGGGCTGGGGTTTAACTCATGGAGGGTCCAATCTAATACAGGTAAGAGGTGCCCAGACCTAACTGCTACATGTGCCATGCTTCCTTCATCTGGTGTGACTTTTGTGTTGGTTTGCATCAGTTAGTGCCAGCTGGTAAACTAGGCTTAGATAGTTTACAATCCTGCCACTTCTCTCACAGGGTAACAGAGATAGGTTCACACCGATGTGCTGGCCTTATATCACCATGGCATCCCATCAAGGCACTCCTTCAATTTCAGTACTGTTGTACCAGATTCAGAACTTTTCTATGTTTAATTCCATTGTGCTTGCCTATATATGCCAAATAGGAGTAAAGGATTGCAAAGCCTCACCTTTAAGTGTGGAGAAAATAGCTGGAGCATTTGGGTGTTTGGGATTGGGGATGGTTTGGTTTGGTTTTTTTGTTGTTGTTTTTGCTTGACTATTGAAGAAACTAGGTGTCCTGTGCAGGTTCCGGTTTTGTGATTACATCCAAACCATACCTCTTCTCTGGGAGCTATCAATACACTGAGATTCCTGCATCTCGTCAGTCTCATTTCTAGTTGGTGCAAGCTCTTGACATGCAGCGCTTTATCGAACATAGGCTGCTTGGCACCTATTACCACTGATCTCAGCATTGCTAATAAACAGCAACATCAAGGCCATATTTTCTGGTTCCTGTCAGACCACTGCTTTCCTGGGTGAAATAAAAGTCCTATTAACATGCTGCTCCTCATTGGCTCTGACAGTTTGATTAATTAGGCCCCCTCTTCAGATGACCTCTGCACTGACACGACAAGGAGGTGAATATAAAATGAATAGTTTGCCCACATAATGGCATACTGCAAGTTTCAGATTTTCGTCAGATCAGACTGAAGTCCAGAGCCTGTGTTAAAACCTACAGTGTGGAGCAATATACGGCTGTGGCTTATCAACCGCAGGCTTTACAACATAGTTACAGAATTAAAACCAAACCACCATTCTGATATATTGACTTCTCCTTGAAGAATTAATCTTTTCTTTATTCTCTTGACCATACAATACAAATCTAATTCATTTACATTATCAAATAAAATGACCTTTGTTTTCAAAGGATTTTTTATTGCCAGACAATACAGTATGTTAACTCTGTGGTTATTCGGCCTCCCATAAAATACTAATGTAAAGCTATTATTCTGGTGCCACTCTATTTAAATGTCAGTCTGCCTTTCTATTAAAATGCCCAGTTCCGGGCTTTGTAACTCATCAGTAAAAAATCTGCTTCAGGTTAGAAGTTATAATACAAGCTCACAACTTTCCTTTGAATGTGTAATTTTAAAAAATATGAATATGCATGATCCCAAGGGATGAATATGCAGTTGTGAACCTATAGCATGGCATTTGTAGTGCCAGAAACGTCAGATCATTCTGGCGTTTTATCCACTGGATTATGCCTGTGACTGGAGCCGGTGCTTTTTGGTAGTTTGGTCAGTTACAGTCCTACTAGGAGGCAACTCAGGCTTTACTCAGGCTTCTCATAAAACCTGGAGTTTTGACTGGTGGTCAGTGACAAAGACATCTTTCCTGCTTCTTTTTTTCCTGCTGCTTGCTTCCACTTAATTATGTGCCATTAACACTCCCTTGAGAGGAATTAGGTGTTGAATGTGGCCTTGGAGAGATTTGGGGGTCAAAATCCACTCTCCATCAAGGTGAGAACAGGAAAGGGCATGAGTAGTGTTTTGTTGATCATTTGGAGTCACTGGAGCTGAGGTAAAATTTCTGCTATGCTGGTTTGTAATTAAAGTTTTCAGATAAGGGTTTTGGGTTGGTTTTTTTTCTCACCGGAAGAGTCAAATTAACTCTCACTCAGTCTGTGACAATCTGCATCTCCCACAGACCTCTTTGAAGGAGCAACTTGAAGGTGGGTGAGCCTAAAATTAAATGTTGTGTAAATTGATCCACATGTAATCTGAGCTCCTTAATGATCTTGAAGCCAACAAAAGCGAGTGACCCATGCTTAAACAGATCCTTTTCAATTACAATAATGCTCCTTTTACATCTGTGATGCCAAATGCTTCTGCTTCTCTTATGACACCAATATGGTTTTTCTTCTCTCTGTCTCTTCTGTCATTTTTTCCCCTTTGTGTTCATCTGTTGATCAAGTATCTGCATTACTTTAATTGATTTGCTAAATTGGCTCATACATAAGACAGCTCCTCCAGGTAATAACCTGAAAATGTTATGCTTAACTTACTGGGGTCATGCTTGAGCACGTTGAGCACTTGAGCAGTTGGAGTTTTCATTGGCTTGGACGTGGATTGCACCATTTCTTCAAGCTATTTGTTGAACTCCTTGCCACAGGCAGAACAACAGGAGATAAATGTATTTTATTGCATATATATACATGTGCATGTTGTATGCATGTAATATCAGGTTTAGGATTTTTATAGATGTGAACTTTGCTTACATACATATCTCCGGAGGCTTCCTGAGCTGGGAAAGAGGTGTGACATGCATTTGATGATCCATAATCACTCCTTCCCCCAGATGACTTGTTCTATTTAGTTTCTTTGTTGGCAGAATCTGACAAATAACTAGCAACCTTTTTTGATGGAGATTAAAGATTGGAGATTCTGCACAAAGCAGAAACTGCAGCAAACGAAGAAAATTGAATAAATCTGCATGTCACTTTAAATGAATGACATTTTGTAAAACTTTTAATTCAATTGTAAACCAGCATTATTGCTTAAAGTCCAGACATGATATTTTATACTGTACTTTAACTCCAAATAAGCATGTAACACTGGAAGCTCTCTGATTGCTTTGGCTGTTTTCATCTGGTCAGCGAGTGTAAGCAACTTTATATCCAGCTTCAAGAATAAACTGAAACAGAAGGTAGCACAGACTTCAAACAGACAAGAAATGCTGAGAGTATCCTGTGGCCTGTTTATAGCTAACTGCTTCCATTCTTTTCTGTAAATTTTCAGCAGATTATGCTACGAGTTCCTACAGTTAAATACTGTGGGCTGTGCATGCATGGAAGATGAATACATGTGAACCTTTCAGGCATTCTAGCAAGTTTCAGTTTCTTCTTGAAGACTGCTGAGCAGGATTTTGAGCAAAACATAAATAAAAATAGTGAGGGTGTTTATAGGTAAACAGCACTAGCAATAAGCAATCTCAGTGTCCGCTTTTAAATCATTGGAGTGGGTAAGAATAATCGACTAATTCTTGTAAGTGAAAATCATGGAGGGCGCATTCAGCATCTGCCCTCTGGTTCATTTTAAGCAAGTTATTTAGGCATATATTCTGGCAAATTTATTCTTGGTGTAGTCAACCTAGTTCTACACAGTACTTCTATAAACAGTGCTCTACCTAGGCTGTTCTAAGATGAATTAATTATTACCTGCAAAGTACTTGAAAAGAGTTTGAAATTGTGATTTAGGTTTGCGCTTTATTTCTCATAAACAACAAACTGGCTTGTTACTCTGCAAATTAGATCAGTACCAGCGAGGGCAACCCAGATATCCAGAACATAAGTGCACAACGACCGAAATCTTGTCTTCAAGAGCAGTACAAGGTGTAGATGTAAAGTTATGTAAAGGTGCTGAAACACTACATAAAAATACATCTGGAATTCCTCTGGTTTGTAGCTTCTGCATCTGTTAATGAATAAGCATCATGTTTCTCTGACCAACTTAGGCTTTTGGAGGAACTACAGAGATTCCCTAGCGATGCTAAAGAACTCTGTTTAAAGTAGCATTCAAAAAGATGAAGTTTATAGAGGCTGTTCCTTAGGAGCAGGAACCAAATTCACCAATAGAGTAGGCAGGCATAACTTCTGCCAAGTGCTTTATTTGTTATACTGACTTTTACAGGTTATTTTCCAAATGCTGTTTTATACATATATGAAATATTCAACAAAAGCTATTGGATGTAATTACACCTGTACAGATTTTGCTTCTTTACATGTGAAACACACACACTACTCCAGTGGAATGAAAAATATACAAATCAGTATGTGCTGGGGGAGAGGCCTTCACTTCCCTTTTGCTTTTGCTCTACTTTTAATTTGTGGTGTTGTTGCAGAAACAGTTACTAGTCATCCTCTTACAGATCTACCTGGGGTGGAAGCTTTGTCAATTTACATTTCCTGTGTGGATCTTAACGGGTGTGTAGGAAATCAATTGAAGGTGTAACACAACTAGGCTGTTGTGATCATGTTTACTAGAAGAGACCAAGCATTCAAGCATCATTTGGCATGCACTGAAGCAAAACTGAATCAAGATTTCAACCAGCCTTTCTTTTTTTCTTTTTTTTTTTAATCCTTTTGTTTCCTCTTCCCCTCAGAATGGACATTCTGTTTATGTTGCGGTGAGCTTCTGCACTAGAGAGCTCTTCCTCTAGATAGATATTCTGTGGTTCTCTCTGATTCTACAAAGGCCACAAATCTCTACCATAACAAATTGAGGCATTCATTCTCTTTTCAATACTGCAGCATCCTTTGACACTTCAAGGGTGCATATACCTTACACAGGAATGCAGTACGGGAATGAAGGGGAGAATGTGCCCGCTCTGGAATGAGAAGCGGTTCTGCAAATCAGTCCAGCATGGTACTTTGCAGGCCTGAGTTGCTGTCACAGTGCTTTCATCACTTTGCAGGGAAACTCATGTAGTGGATGGACCCTGCTGAAACTGGTGTTTAGACCAGATCTGTCCTTCAAACCATCCTTAACTATACTCAGCACAGAAATATACAAGAGCTGATACTTGGTTCTAGTAGTAGGCTTTTATAATTCTTTTCTTTTATAAAAGTAGAATGAAATTAGCCCTTAAGTCAAGTTTGAATTATTTTCATTTTTTTATATTAAAATATCTCCCAGATCTCATTAAGTAAAGCCCTAAATAAAATAATTGCAATACATTTAGGGATTGGAAAGCCTCAGAATGTTTGGAGGAAATTTCCTCTTTGATGAGCAGTTCAGATACTCAAGCAAAGGTTGCCAGTCATAAACTTGAGAACTTCGACTCTCTTCCTGTCCTTCCCAACATCCAGTAGCTTCATGGTACTGTCCTCTCCTCTGCGTCGCTGAGTATTCTTTATCCCTGTTCTCAGGGAGCCCTATGCTCTGCATCCTGCTGTCCTCTGTGTCTTGTTAACATCTATGATGTTACCAGCATTTTACAATCTTCTGCCTGTCTGCTCCTTTACGTGCATGTTCCTTTATCCCTGATGTATTTTTATGTGTTTCCTCACTCAACTTCTTCTGTTTTCTTAAAAAAAACCCAAACAAACCAAAACAAAACGTCCTCCCCAGAGAAGATTGGTGGTCTTAATTACTGTCTTTGGTGTTCTGGTGTTATTGTTAGCACAAAACATGTGAACTGAATGGGCATTCCTCTACCAAAATGCGTCACTAAGCCTTCAAGGCTCAGGATAGAAGATGCCAGTGGTTGGTACAGGCCATCAGAGAAACCAAGTACTGAAATATATAGGGGTAGTAGGCTTTAGACCAGAGCTCAGTAACTTGTCAATAACAACTGGGGCAGCCTCGGGGCAGCAAAGCAGATATGTGCAGAGACTGAGAGAACTTCAAGATGGAGGAGACAGTTCTTACCACATACCATTTTCTAGCCATATGGTTGGCTAAAGCTCTGCTTACCTCTATATCTCTCCCTGCTTTAGGTGACCATCTGGTCCAGATCAGCATATCCATGGAATGTGCTGAATGGCAGCTTTTTCTTTTGTACCTCTCTTGGATCCAAGCATGGATGTCTATCTGACAGAAGCTTAAATAAAACCTCCACTGATGAGTTTGTACAGTCTGAGGTAGAAATTGAGAACAGCTTGGTGCAAGGAGCATACCAGCTCACACGTGACTCATGGTGGCAGGGTTGTTACTGCAGGTTTTCATTGTGGAGGACTGCTTCATGGTGAAAACACACGGTGTGGGCTCTCCCTCCAAACACTGTGGATGGAATTGTGTTTCTCAGCAAAATTATTTCATTTAGACAACCAGCAAGTGTTTAGAGATCGTAGTATGTAAGTTGAAAGAGAGGGAGAAAACCTGGGGGATGGAGGGAAACAACCCCAAAAAAACCCCAACACTCCCCCCCCCCAAAAAAAAGCAAGCAAAACAAAACCAACAAAACACCCAAACCGAACCAATCTAGCAGCTTCTGAGTCTTCAGGTTTTGTTAACGTTGTAAAAGTAGCAGAAATATGTTTTAGAGACTTGCTGACTTCTTTGCAGGTCAGTAATAAGGAGATATATGCATTAACACTGCTAAAATAATGACAGTACTGATAACCCACTTTCGTGAGAGCTTCAGCTGTTTAAAGATGCAGGGTAAGCAAAATCCCAAGGAACCAGACCCTATGATGCTTCTTTTGGCTGTGTACTTTGTCCTCACTTTCTAAATGGGACACTGAGGCACAGCGGGTAAATGCTAGTGGGAATGAAAGGCAGCTCAAGTCACCAGACTCTTTCTGCCTTTTACTGATATCACAACATGATACATAATGAGCAGTTAGGAAATCACTTAGCCTTTAAAATGTCCTGTTACATTATGAAACAGCATTTGAATATTTACTATAAGAAGGAGCTTAAAAAAATACCAACCAAAAAAGCTTTTTTGTAGCACTAAAGCCAAATTTCAGAGACTTTATAGAAGCTCTTACCTTCTAAAATGTTCTTCCCTAGTACATGGTACACTTGCCCTATTCAGCCTTTCGTTTCCAGGCTTACTCATGCTCTCCTCCTTCCCCTTCTCACTGGCCCCATGCCGCAGCCCCTTGTTGTGTATTCCCAGGAGGCACACTCTATCCATTGACTGCACAGTGACAGGCACGTGTATGCTGCTCTGTCCGGGCAAACACCGGTATCAGGCAGAGAGAGGAGGATTGAAAGGCTTTGCTTTTCTGGGCACAAAGGTCACTTCTTTGTTACACCCACTCCCTTTGTGGTTTGTTCTCTGCTAGTCCTGCTGCAGCTTTCCTCTGGGACTGGAGCAGATACTTTCGGGATATGTTTGTGAGCTCATCCTGTAACTGAGCAAGTCTAGGAGTCTCCCATTTTTTGTTCTGCTTGTGGAACTCTTTCCCTCCTGAGCCAGGTCTGTGTGTTCAGTTTGAATGCTGAGGAAAATAAAGCACATTTCATTGTTAGTTGTGTAGAAGTGCTTCCTGCTGCATTGCCTTTGAGACACTCCCTCCCTTGGAAGGAAACATACAGGTTTTTGCTTCCTGTCCACTTTACTCATTGGATTAAGGATAAAGTTAAAGCTTTCCTAAAAGACTGGGTAGCCTTAAAAACCAATAAATGCACGGGATTAAAAACCCATGAGATAATTTATTTCTTCTGATCCCGTTTAGAAGCCACTATTGAAGTAAATGGATTTACTGGTGGAGGTGAAAGGAAAACCTGGACCTAAGAGGTCTCGTTGTACATTTACCTTCTGAACTGCTGAACTCTGAGGATCAGGTAATTAAATTCATGAGCCAGAGCAGAGATTAAAGTAGGTGGTAGGAGGTGCCATCCTTTAAAAATGTTAAGGTTCAGAAGGAGTTGTAATTTCTGTATTACCTGGATGAACTTTGCCAGGGCTTTGCATCTCCTCTTTGCCCACATGGTGGTGTTGCTTCTGATGTGTACACAGCAAAGAGTGGTGGTGATTTTGTGTCATAGAATAATCCTCTTTTTTTCCCCCCCTTGATGTAATAGTAAAATAGTAAACACAGAGTTACCTGGGAGAAGGGAAATCTGATCACCTCCTGGAGAGGCATCTGTCTGCTGCTAAAAGCAGATGGATTTGTGTGTTCTCCCAAAGCACCTGCAAAAGGAGAGTGAGTTTTGTCGTGAAGCTGGAGATCCCCTCCTTCTTGGTGTTCTGTCAAGTGATGTCTATGTCTCTTGCAGCACAAGGTGTGAAGGTAACACACAGTTTACGGCATAAGCATTCTTTTAATTGCAGAAAATGTGCCTTCCAAAACACCAGGTGGAGGGGGATCTGTGGGAATTTCTGCCTAGCAATGAAGAACAGAAGAGAATAAGGATGGACCAGGTGTCTGCCTTTCATAAGGGTATTCCCTGTGTCACATCTGGTGCCAGCATAACTGCTATCCCTAAGTGATAAGGAAGCTTTGCAGTCAGGGGAGGGCTGAGCTGTCAGGTGAGCTGGGGATCAAGTGTTATTGTGAGGGTTTGATAGCACATGAGGGATGTTGTGCTGTCGTGCCGAGCATCAGGTATGTGGATGTGTTCTGCTCCATCAAATGTACAATGACAAAATCATGTATAATCTCACATTACTAATCCCTGTGATTTTTACATCTATATCTCCCTTGTGGCATTACTCATCAACTGATAACTTTATTTTCTTACCAGCTACTTAAAAATGAAGTGTTCATGTAAAAAGGAATGGTTTTAGGAGTTAACTGAAGTCTTCCTGAGAGCTTCATAGGAAAGAAGAATAGGTCAGATCATAAATATGGTTGCTAATGACTAAGTAGCCTTTACCAATTATTTGCACCTGATTGCAGCTTACCATGGGTGGGTGCAGCCAAAGTTCATTGTAGATATTTCTTCCTAGGAAGGAAGCAGTTTCTCTTAGTAAGTAATCAGCATGGGAATATGTTGCGGAAGGCTTAGAAATACATGCACAATTCTTCCCCCTCTAAATCATTTAGAAGTTGAGAGTGACTCTAACTCCTACGTACACAAAATAGGGGTGCTAATAGGAGTGAAATACACCTGCTACCCCTTGATAGGATGCTACCTGCTTACAGTACAGGCTTTGTCTTTCCTGTCCACATTTGTAGTTGGTGAACGGCTATTCTGTTGTGCACTCATGGGATTCACAGTACATCAGCTCCGTTTCATCTGCACTGCAATATGGCATGGTGCAAACATCGGGTGACCTTCTTTGTTATCTCATCTAAACCCAAATCCATGCTATAAAGGTGTTCTTCATCTTGGTAATGTTCTGAACATGTCCTCCTTTTGGTTTTTTGGCTTGTGCAAAGCAGGGTCATGTGTTAAGTGTCTGAAACCTAATCTGTAATCCAGGTGTTCTGCCAGTCATGCCTGTTCTTCTCCTTAATTTATTGATTTTGTATGAAAATGTTTAGTATATTAAAGAAGTACTTGATCATCTTTTTCTGTGCGCATGCTGCATAATGGGGAAGGTTTCTTGAAAGTTTTCTTACAAGTGGATTCCCATGTGGTGCCTGTTAGTCATAGCTAATTACAGAGGCTGGTGAATGAATATTGGAGCTCAGGTTCCCCTCCTCCTCCTCTCTGCCAGTGCTTCAGGAGAAATAAACTAAAAAACCTGCAGACAAATCCAGGTTTTTCTGTGGTTGTAGTCTCCAAAGAGCTCCAACGAGATCACAGGTGTGGTTTCATGTTTCAGGTTTAACTATTGTGTAGTGACTACAGTATTACCTGTAGGAGAAATGCAAGTGGGGAAAGAATCATTAATTGGCAGTGAAAAGTTCAACCTATGTGCTGTGTGTTTGTTTTTTTAAGCAGCTGAAAGTTCAGCCAAACTGTATTTTAACTTTAAACTGCAGCCCTGAAGGTTATAATAATCTCAATACGGTAAAACCTAGGAACGTTACAGGAAAAGACATTCAGATGCATGTTCAGAAAGGTCAGTCATAGAAAAGCAGAAACACTTGTGATTTAGTTAAAGATAAGACACATGCTTCAGTTTCAATTAAGTTGCATGCAAACCTGTGAGGTACACTGGCCTTATTTACAACACAGGAGCTTTTGTAGGTGAAGTTTCATTGCTATCCACATGAGGAGCACAATGTGAGTAGCACATATGAAATGTTTAATTAATGTCTGATTTTTTCCCATTTTTTCTTAGCATTTATCCAGCATCCAGGGAGTCTGCTAGCCTAAACAAGTTCCTATGTGGGTGTAGTTATTGGTTCAGTAGGACTATATGGGATATGTCTATTAGTTGTGACCTTCCTGCTTATATATCAGCAGGACCTGCTGTTTTCAAATCCTGCTGATTGTCAGTAATTCAGACTGTTCATATAACTGGGTATAATCTTCATTGGTCAAATTATTGTCTCTGGAAAACAAAATAATTACAAAAAAATTAAAAAATAGAGATGTAATCTCAACAGGAATTTTCCATTTAAATGCATATTTGAGGCTGGAAAAACATGCATCATTAAGAGGGTACTGGAGCCAGATTGTGTGTAATGAAATGATGTAAAACTCTCTTCTAAACAGGTACACTTTTTTTTTGAGGTTGGTTTCTAGTTGGGCTTTCCCTGGAAATTTAGTGGCCCGCAGGTAACATGGGCTAGGACAGGAGTGTTCTGCCTAGAAAATGAAGTTTAAATCTGTTGCCTGAGCTCTAGGAAAACACAGTCATGGATAAAAACTCTTGAAACTAGTACAATACTAACAGGCTATAGAAAGTTGTTAGCAATGGGTATAAATATTACAGTATCTCTTCAGAACAGTTGCTCTGTGTAGCTAGCTGATAAGGAAAGGCTTTATTATAATGCAGCTGCATCAGAATTATTCAACTTGGCTGTTACACCTTGAAAAGGTACTTGTAGCAAGTTTGCTTGTCATCATTACATGGTTAGGTTGATGGATATCAGGTGATAGCTAAATCATATGGTCTAGTGGAAGGTGTCCCAGTCCTTGGCAGGAGGTTTGGAACTAGATGAGCTTTAAGGTCCCGTCCAACCCAAACCAGTCTGGGATTCTGTGATATGTCTCAGAACAATGCTATAGAGACTGATGATCTCAGTTTTCCTTAAGAAATACTAAATTCATTTAAAATTATGAGATTCTTAAAAAGGTTGTTGTGAGGCTAAACATGGTGTGGTTGAAGACGTCTAGGAGGCACAGGGGTGCAAAGCCATGTTATGTGGCAGTGTTCTAACATGAAAAGTGCTAAAAGGAGCAAGTTTTAGTTTAGTGGAACACCGCAGTACAAATGGGGTTGTACCCACTGCATCATACAGGCTTCCTGTGGAAATGCTGCCCAACTCTGTGAAGTGAGAAACTGAGTCTTGTCTCCAAAAACTGAGGTTTTTTGCCTTTTTTTTTCCTTTTTGATAGTAGCATAAGGAAAGAATTCTTACATATGAACATACCCAAACTTTGAAGAAAGGCTTTAGATTTAGACTGTTATTTTAAGTATTTTTCCCTCTCTATCTAGTGAATAAGCACCCCCAGGGCTGAATACTCCTGACATATATAAAGAGTGTAGAATATTAATCTAAATTCAAACATACAGATTAGTGTACATATGTATTTGAAACAGTTTGTATTGAAGGCATTTGCTTTGAAAAGGCTGTCTGCAATTAATCTCTGAATTGTTCTAATGTGGAAAAATGGGAGAAGGGAAGAATTTTTGATTTTATACTGATGCAGTTCATCTTATTTTCCCCCAAAGGACACCATGGTTTAATGGATGGGGCTTTAACCTACCCAGAGGTCAGTCTTTGCTAGACAAGTGGAACCTTATTCCCGAGGGAATTGATCTACTAATGACACATGGACCTCCCCTTGGTAAGTGAAACAAAGGCTGTAAGTGATTTCTTTGTATAGGATTTTTACTTTCAAAATAAGCAAAATTAATAATGCTGTAAGCTGTACTGCAATCACTCCTGCGTCAAAACTCTGAATTAAAAAGCCTTTCTGGTGGAAGAATAAAGTGTTGATAAGGTTTAGCAGATCTGTGAGCTTCCAGGTGTTTTCTTAAGAAAAACTAATTTTTTTTTTGTTAAACTCAAGCTAGGGAAGATCAAAAATGTGACTCCATACCCATTAGTTTGACATTTCATTTAATAAAAAATTCTTGCCAATATTATCATGCTGGCTGAGACCTTGACCCCATCCTTTTAGGCCTTATCTGTGTCTGTAGGTAAAGTACAGTGGCCAGCCTTTTCAAATTGAAGTTCATAATCTCCATCAAAATCAAAATTTAAGTACACTTATTTAATTAAAGCACTCATTAGTGTCTGCAGCATCACAGCATTTCTGTATGAAACCAATTCAGAGCAGATAGATGAGCAACCCATTTAAAACAGCACCCATGAAACATTTCTTATCCTGGTAAGCCATGATTTATAAAAGGCCAAAGCTCAGTTGTTGCAAAACCAACTGAAATATTTATTGTTTAAATATAAATATTAAGGGATGTAGAGCTGTAACTGGACTTTTTGCTCATTCCATAATTCAGACAAGTTGATGCCACAACATGTTTTTACTACCTGTTTTAAAATTGGCACAGGGTGTAATTACTCTAAAGTTAGTGGAATGGTGCTGTAGTTGGATGTGGCTCCCGATTTCCCTTTTGCTCCTCCTCATTCATCTTGCCCTGTTGATCTTACCAGTGCTAGCCCAGGCAGCAGACTTCTGTAATAACTGATGTCAAGTTTTGTACATTTTGCTTTATTACCAATAGGACTAAGGGACAACATAGCCACTTAATTAGCTTGTTGGAAGCTATTTCGCTACATTGCTCCTTGTTGGTGACTGGGGCTCAGAAATAACCTGACAACTTGCAGACTAGGGTCCTCTGGAAGTTGTGGGAGAGTGTATTTTAAATCTTTGGTGTGTCAGACGTATGGGGATGTAGATCTTCCTGAGGTGTTTCATTTCTGGAGTAACCATGTAGCTGGCTTGAAAAGCTGGCTGCTGTAAGGGGAAGGGAAAGAAAAATCTCTAGCAGTGCCGGGAATAAATATCCCAGGGTTTCAAGGTGAAAGATGAGTCTAAACCCATAGTTTAAAAAAAAAATTCACATCCAGAAATATATTAATGCACATGGAGAGAGGAAATCTTAAGGAAGACAAAGTGACAGTGAAACATTTCTTAAAAGCCATTGTGTGCTTTAATGGAGAGGTTATGACTACAGATAATGTAATAAACCTTCTGTGAATTATGACTTCCTGAAAGACTACATGAAACCTCACCTGAATAGATAAAATCAATAGCATTGATTGCATTTGCCATCAGGTTTTCGAGACTGGGTTCCAAAGGAGCTGCAGAGAGTGGGTTGTGTGGAGCTGCTGAACACGGTGCAGAGGAGAGTGAGGCCCAAACTCCATGTCTTTGGTGGGATTCATGAAGGTAAGGAGCAGCTCTACTCCCCTCTTCCTTCTCAGGCTGAGTTGAAAGCATCACATTTTGATGGTGTACTGCAAAGGATGGAGCTTTGGATGACATGGTTTCGTGTGAGACACCTCTGCCCATGGCAGGTGGACTGGAGCTAGGTGATCTTAAGGTTCTTTCCAACCCTAACTATTCTATGGTTCTGTGATTCTATGATAAAGGCATACTGGGCTAAAGTAGAGTGGGAACAGAGGGACATGATAGCAACCACAGCACTTTGTAAATTTATGCCAGAATTAAAACAGACTGTTTCAGGAACTTGTGCTACATTTAGCCACCTACGTCTTTTACTGTGCAAAGGTTGTTCTCCACAGGTTATTTGAAAGCAATTCAAATTTTTACAAACTTGGTTAGAGAAACAGATGAAATTCCCCAGACTTGCAAGCCAAAATGGAAATTATCCCCATTATTCCAAGTACAGGAGCCAAGAAAGGTGCCATGTTAAAAAAAGAAAATTGAAACAACTTAGTGTCTCAGGTCACCTCCTTCTATGTATAAGGAAAAGCAAAAAGGAGGTCAGACATCAGGAGGGGACATTGCCAGAACTTGCTTTGCATACATTTCTAAAAGCATCCTGTAATACAGTTTGTACTGTGTAAGTTACCTTCCGACAGTCTCATTTTAGAAGAGGTATTTCCCCACTGTCAGTACCAGATCAGGCAGATTGTGAAGCTTTGAAACAATTAGCTCAGTTTGTGGCAGTGGAAGAGACTAAGATATTAGATACATTTAGGAGATACTTAAATATTTAATACAATTTTGTAGCTTTCATATGCCTGAGAGACAAATACTAGGAATTCTGCCTGGGAGAGCGTATAAGACTTTGTGACCCTAGAATTCAAAATTACACATTAAATGCTTTATATTGTCCCCCCTGGAGGTTTCTCCATTGACTCTAACTAGGCTCTCCATAGGCTTAAAGATTTGGAGGACTTAAAAATAAAAAAGGACAGTTTCTCAACTAATGGTGTTGATTTTTCTGAAGCCCATGTGACTTCATACAATGAATTTCATAACTGGTATATACAAATAAAGAGTTTGTAATGAACTTAAATATAGTGGCATGAGTAGCAGTCTTTTAAAGCACTCAGAAAAAGACCAGATATTTTGTATAAATACTATTCCTTGCATATAAGAATAAACAAATAGAGAAAGACTTGCAGCTAAAACATGCAAGTTGTCTACAGCCTTCATAGGCAAATTGGACAATGAAACTTGTAATAGTGTTAAGTAATGGGAGAGTAAGGTATTTTAATATACAAGATCGTTATCATGAGGAAGCACCAAAGAACCAGGTAGCACTATAATTTAAATCTCATAGTAAAGGTGGCAGTACATATTAAAAGTGAACATTCATATAAATTCTTACGAGGATACTAACAAGTTAAAATTCCACTTGGTGCTTACACAGAAGACATAAGAATGGCTTGTTTCAGTACAGAAAGACAAAGCCAAGTGATAAAAGCATTATCTTACAGTGCAGTTAATTCTTCTCCAACTCCAGCTGAGATGAACATGTGCCACATTCCATTAGATCAACAAGAGACTATCCACACATTTTGGTGATGCGGGCTTTTTTCTTGGTTGATAAGCAGGAACAACCATGAGCCAGATTTTTCCCACCATGAGATGATCTAAATCAATATTGCCAGTCTAAATAAATAAAGTAATACAGGCAGATAGTGCAGAAATTCTGAAGTGATTATTCTTTCTCATAGACACTGTGGGTAGCTGCATTTATCTTAGCTTTCAGGCAGCAGTTATCTGTACTGTATCATTATGGTTTAAAAGAAAAACATTTCCCCCATGGGTTTGTGATGGGGAGTTCTCTTCCTACATAAGGCTGGTTTTATTATTTACATTTATATATATATTTTAAGTACATTTGGTGCCAAATTCTTCCTAGATTTTTCCTGTCTTTGTTGCCTTTTTGTGGATGTCAGTTGAAAATAATGGCAAAGCTTTGCTCACCTTTTACACTGGTGGAATGGGAGTCCCTGTCTCCTTATCCATGAGAGAATCTCTGTAAGAGGATTGTTTCTGCCATCTCAGTATCTTTGTACTTCTGCTAATTCATTTTCTCACATCACGTTTGCTGAATTAAAGCTCAGGTGTAACTCACTTCATGGCTCACTATAGTTTTCTCTACTTGCCCAAAATTACTAGACTGCACAACCCTCTGTTATATCCTGTTCCTGTGCAGCAAGTGGGAGACAACATAGAGGTCAGCAGAGAACCAGCATTGCTGCTGGTTCCTTAGACACATGCAACAAGGGCATTGCTGGCCAGATATTCAGAAGGTTGAGAGTAGTCTTTACCCTGCTAAAACTGATGCCATGGTGTTACTGAAGAGTCAAGTCCTTGGCATGCTGAAAAACCTGTGATTAATATTTACTTCTTGCTTTTTTTTTTTTTTTTGTTTGGGAATGAATTAGCAAGATCCCTTCCTAACAAAAAGCAGTCATCTGTTTAACCTTCACCTCAATTTTCTGCTCAAACTAGGGGTCATCCATTGACCTCTTGTGCTCTGTTGTATTTATAGCAGCAGATTCCTTAGTCATGAATTTCACTGGTAGATAACATATATGTACACGTGTGTGTGTATAAAGAACCATATATATGTGTAGTATATGTGTAGTAAATATGTATGTGTGTATATTTTTAACCTGCTAATGAATTTCTGAGATATCACAAGCCAACATGGTCACCAGCTTGATAGTCCTGCAGTGAGGAGCTGCATGATAAGGACTAGCATGGGGTTCATTGCACAGAGAAGGGTTTTTGTAGACAAAACCAGAGTTCCTCCTAAAGCTTTTGCTCCTGATGTGTGTTCTTCTTAAACATGCATTACAGGCATGCAGACTCCAGCTCACTAATTAAGTAATTAGAAAAAGTACATGTGTGGTTTTGTCTTTGTTTCTGGTCCAGTTGCAGTAGAAGATTTTTCACTGGGGAAAGAAGTTTGTACATAAACCAAAAGCATCAGCTCTTATTTCAAATACAGTACATTGTGGCTTTTATTTTTTTT
Organism: Melopsittacus undulatus; assembly: GCF_012275295.1. Classification (NCBI taxonomy): domain Eukaryota; kingdom Metazoa; phylum Chordata; class Aves; order Psittaciformes; family Psittaculidae; genus Melopsittacus; species Melopsittacus undulatus. The sequence goes on from NC_047534.1 coordinate 23,163,577, forward strand.
TCAATCAAGCCTTTGTGGCAGCTTTCATTTTGAAAGGATTAATTTAATTTTATTCCAGAGCATTGACCCCACAACAAGCTCTCAGTGCAGCTGCCCACGGGCAGTATCACTTGTTTATATTGCAGTAAGTGTGACACGTTCTCCCTACAGGTTATGGCATTATGACAGACGGTTACACAACGTACATCAATGCTTCAACGTGTACAGTCAGCTTTCAACCAACCAACCCCCCAATTATATTTGACCTTCCAACCCCTCAAGGATCATGAAGCACTACTGCACATTTGGAACTGGGAAGGTCTATAAACTGCCATTTTCTAATTATAAAACTTACATTCTGTTACATGCTTATTTCAAAATTGGGGGAGGAGAATTTGGGGGAACGGTGGGGCTTTTGTTTTGGGGTGGGTTTGTGGGTTTTGGTTTTATCTCTTTTTTTGTAAATTGCTGGTACAGAAAAAACCAAGAAAAGTTAGAGGTTGTGCTTTTTGGAAATGCAGCATTCATTTTGAATTGATGAGGCATTGTGAATTTGTAAAATCAATTTTGTTTTTTTTTCACTAAATTTGCCATTGTAAATTGTTATAGTGTTCTCAAAAGGACAGCCAAGCTTTCTTTTAAGAAGTGAGAGACCTTATTTTAATATTATATTATAAGCTAAAAAATAGGCAGCATTTAAAAACACCCAAATTTGCACAACTTATGTTATTGTCGGGGTTTTTTTAAGTGTTTTCTTTTTTCCCTAGGTCTAAATGTTAGCTTTTCATCTCCATTTATATAAATTTTTTTAGTGGCACAAACAGTATTTTGGGGTCCATTTACCTCTTGATACGTGTACATGTACTGAAACTTGTTTCTGTTAACAGTAGAATGCAGCAAGGGGTAAATAGACTTCTCAGTTGTTTGTTTCTACCTGCTTTATACATTAAAGACTGACACAGATAGCCACAGCCTGTATGTGATATCTACCTTTTATTGTTTGTTTTTAAATTATTTTAGCTTTAAAAGACTGGGGGTGAAAGCTGCAAAGAGCAGGTATTTCATGCAGTAAAAAAAAATGTAAATGCGGACTCCTTTTAAATATGAATTTATATATATATGTATTTTTTGTGCATTATAACTAAGTTAGGATTTAATATTGCCAGTATAGCATCTACAAAATTATGCTGTACAGCACATCTAAATTATGAAGGATGTGACACATTTTCCAAGTGCTCAAGGCCTTCAAGAGCCCGAGTTAAATCTTTGTTGTAGTTCAGGCATGTATAGAGTCAAATGGATACAATCAAGCCTAACTAAAATAAGGCTTAGTTGTCCTTTATATTTAAATATTCTTCTTGTCTTTTTATTTCCTTTTTCTTTTTTGCACTGTGTGTAAATGCAATCTCGCTAGCACAAAATATTGTTGCAGATAGGTATTTCTGTTCTACCACTGTAAATGCTATTGAGCTTTGTTCTGTTTTATGTTACCTTGTTAATGGAATTTAGAAAAGCAGTTGTTTCTTTAAATTTATTGTGACATTATATCTAGCGGCCTTTATATGCAAATAAAATTGCAAGATTTTTAAATATGTGGGTTAAGGGAATTCTGCATTTTTCTGTGGCATTAACAGCTGGGGGGGGCAGGAATAAGGGTAAGAACTTTTCTATTTCTCAATAAATTTTTATTGCTTACCATTCATAGGATGTCAGTTGGGTCGATAAAGCACTCAAGACTTTTCCTTCTGTTTCTCTGCCATCCATCTTTCCATTCCTTTTAGACAGAAGAGATTTTTGTCTTCAGATGTTGTAATTCAGTGCAACCAAGTTTGCGCAGTTAAGCCTTGTAGGATGCTATACCAGATGACATGAGGAAAAATTGATTAGGCAGTAACCTTTGTACTTACTTACTTGGTCATTAGTAACGAGCTGCAGGTGCCTTGTGCTCATCCACTATGGATTAAGAAATGAATAGTCATAGATTAAATCTATCACTTTTTATCTGGATCTGTTGTCAGTTTTGTGGCTACAGCAAGATCCACCACCAGTGAGAGAATGGCAGGGGGAGCAGTCTATGCGATAGATTGACAAACACAATAGGACCTGCTGTTATTGATGCAGTACAGTTAAGTACATAGCAACAGAATCTTGTTTTAAAGTAAAAGTTACGGCTGTGAAAGTCCAGATTCAAACATGAGAATATGAGGCGCTGTTTTAATCCATAGTAACCTGAAACAAGACCTGGAGAGCCACAGAGTGTTCCCATTTATTTTAGCAGGTTGTTAACTTTTGATATTATTTTGATACAAAGGTTGTAAAGAAATTCTAGGCTTTGACATCAGAGTGCTGCATAGAGGACTGCTGCTTGTGTATTTTGATGCAGTGTTCATTAAACATAACTATATGGAGTTAAGCTGAAATTTTCAGATGGATAAGCCTGATATACCAAAGGTCTTTTCTGGGAAAGAAGCTCCTGAACCTCTTAAATCTAGTCCTTGATTTGTAGGTGGACTTGTCATATGGAGTAGTCAGGATAATCCACCCTGCTTTGCTTGCAGTGCCGGTTATTTTATCAATTGAGCTAAAGGGAAAAAAAGTCACCAAATACCAGTCCTTCTTTTTAGATCTAGGTGCAGGATCTCTTTTTGAATTTTTCGGCCAACTATGGGAAGAATAAGGAATTGGTTTTGGCAACAACAGCTGTTTACTGGCGAAGAACATGGGTACATTTGTCTGTCCTTCCACAGATAAAACATTTTCTTAGAGCACATAGAAATCATGTAAATAGCTCACCTTAGATCATTCTCTTTCACTTATCTGGCGTTTGTTGTCACTGCATAAGCAGGAATTATCCATTGCCTGGGGCGCTTTGTAGTGCCAAGACAAGCAGAGAACAACCACAGCATCTGGATTGCTCTTCAGCCTTCTGAAAGATCTGGTGCCTCTTCATTAGCTAGGACAAGCACAGTCCATGGCACCAGCCTGTTATTCTCCACTTCAGGTGTCTGCCTGTAGTGAGAACTGGGTTGCTCTTAAACCAAAAAAATTTAAGCCAGCAGCTTTGTTCCAGGATCTGAGCAGCCTGAAGCCTTCTGGCAGCAGACAGAGCCAAATGAGTGAAGGCTGTCCTGAGTTCAGTCAGGAGTCTGCCTTGGGTAAGACTGGTAGTGAGAAAATAACCACAAGCAATGCCTTGAAGAATCAGAAGTTTGTACCAGATTCTTCAGTAAGCCATAAACTGGTACACGTAGCTGTAGGTGTGCTAGCAGGTTGTTCTGCACTGGTATATGAGGCCTCGAGTTTGGAACAGTGGGCTAAGACTCTCTACTTCCAGTTAGAGGAGCATTAAGGATAGATAGTCACTGTTTTGTCAGCAGTTGATGCTGGTGCTGAATACAGCTCTCAATTTAGAGAAATATCTTCACCAGTGCTTTCTAAGCATGCCTTTTCTCCTGTGTTTTGTTCTGTCTAGCTCTGTCAGCTTTGCCTTGCATACCACTGATTGTTCAGCACTGATCTTCTCCATGGCAGGATCTTTTTAATTTTATTCCTTCAGTTTTCCTTCATCCTTTCAGAATTTGATCTGGCTTTTCCTCTTCTGAGAAAGCCATCATTTTGGCTAGCACCAGTCACAAAAAGGCCAAGAAAACATTGTCAGTTTGGTGTTTTTTCTTTCTGAACTCTTTAGAGATATTGAAATGTGTACATGTCTGTCTGTGCTGTCACAGGCAGGTAGTTTTCCTTCGCTGGATGTCAGCCATATCTGACAATCAGAATAAATGGGATGCAGTATGATTGGAAGAAGTCTAATTTCACAGGGAAGCAAAAGTGGATGAATCTGCTGATTTCCAAGGATCTTTTGCTACTAAAAGTAGCTCGGTATCTGTATGCAGAATAAACCTTGGATAATAAGTCTTTCTCCGGGGTCTGATCCAAGCCCATTGAGCTCACTGGGAGTCATTCTATTGACTCCATCTGGCTTTGGATCAGACACCTGGCATCTGTCTGGGTTGTGTTTCTGTCTATTACTCATCCTTCAAACTGGAGGAGATGGTCCCTGGTTAACATGCAAGAACCTCTTGGCAGGAAGAGGGACCTACCTATTGTAAGTGCTGAATCTTTCCAAGTGATTGATTAACAGCAGCATAGTCGATTAACCTTTCTTCTTCTGAGAGCAGCTTTCATCTAGTCATCTCGATAAGGCTGAAAGCAGTCAAGGCCTTTATCAGGGAGGGCTGCAGAACAGGATATTCCCCAGAGGTTATTGGTTCCCAATTCTCTCTGCATAGTGAATTTAGTGAATTCAGCAGACCTTGAGGTCAAGCATTTATTAGGCTAAGAGACTGTCAAATGAATCTGGTCTACTCCAGGCAAGTTCTGCCAGGAGAATGGGTTTTGCCAAGACTCTGTCTAAGAAATAGATTGATGGCTAACTCTTGGTTGAGGCTGCCTTTCTCTTTTCCATTTTCCGCAAATCAGACTTTTTCCCCTCACTGACACCAATATTTTCTCCCTAGACAAATTTTATTAAGGAAACTCCTGGAAACCATATGTAATTTAAGTCACAGGGAGACTTGCAAACTCTGTGGCACTTCCACTCTGTTAAATTGACCCAAGGGCTTTCTTTGAGACCTTGCTTTTGACCACACCTGATTGAATTACATTTCTGGAATTTTCACCCCTTTTCTCTCACCCCTGCACTCCCCACTTTTTTTTTTTCTTTTTTTTTTTTTAACTTGATATTTCCTAGCAGTTACAGACAGGCAGGCATCCTGATTTTCCCTGCCCAACATGATAACTTCTTACTGGAAAGGGAAGTTGTAAAAGATACATGGAATAAAGCCTGCAGCACAAAGCAGTGTATTTTGTCTTTTCTCTATTTTGAGATGTAGATCCTAACTTCCTCACAGATTCATCATTTGCAGTAACCAGTGTTTTATGCACCATCATCATTACTAATTTACATTCACATGCTACTCAGGTAAAATCAGTTTATGATCAGGCTTGGACAGCTGTGTCAGCCATCAGTGCGTATTCTTCTGTGCACTTCTGCAGGAGGACCCAGCCATGAGAGCACTTCCTCACCTGCACAAAGGAAGGGACTCTAATAAATGAGTGCAGCCTGGGTGCAGCCTAAGTGCAGTGTGGAGGATTATAAAGTCAGGTTATAACATTTTTATTTTCAGGTCCTGTCAGCCTAATCAAGAGAAAATGCAAGAGAAATGTGTGTTTAGTGCATCAAATAGTTTTTCAGTTATCCATATTGATTTGTTTTTTCACCATCTAGTTACTGTTTTCTATACCTCCATCTCTGGCTTGAGTCACCCAGTTTTGTAACAATTCAGTTAGGATGTGGCTATAAGGTTTCATCTCATTTTGTTTTAGCTCTTAAGGTTTTCTAAGGAAGTTTTTCTCAGGCTGGATTTGCTTTATGTTGATTATAGAGAAGAATCAGAGGAGTCCTTCTTTTCTTCTCGGCAGTGTTTCTCTGCAATTCGTATGACACAGTTTAGTCACTTACTTTGTACCTGGGGTTTACATTGATGGAGGAGAGTGACAAAAACATGTACCTCAGTTTAGGATAACTGAATGAATGGCCTGCATTTATCTTTTCCTATTTATCTAAGTATATGGCTCAGTGGTATAATAAGACTTGTCAGCTTTATGAACTGAGTAGTCATGACTGCAAAAGTCCTTGGAGTTTAGATAAACTACAAATATTCAAAAGCAGACTTGAAAGCATAGATTTACACGTATGAAATAAAAGACTTAAAGCCTATCTCAGATCCCATTAAAATGTATTTTTATACAACTGTTAGCACTAGCGTGGCTGAGGCGTGCCTGTTGCCAAGGGCTTTCAGTGATGGTCTGTAAGAAAAGGAAGAAGATGACAAAAGTTTTTGCACCCTGGGTACAAGCTATTTCAACGTTTGCTGTCATGTGAGTGTTTGAGCAAAGTATTTTTTCTCTTCTGGCTGCTGAGAGTCACTGCAGGTGGAAGAGAGGAGTGCAGCTTTGCTTTTTTGTCAATTGTAAGTACATGTGATTTTGCCCAAAATTAGCATGGGGCTGTTTGGTTTGGGAGCTCATTGTGCACATAACAAGGGATCTGCCATGTAAGGCTGAGTCTGAAGAGGTGGGATGCTGAAAAGGTAGGAGAAAAAGGATCTCTTTGGTTAACAGATTGAAATGTGACTGACATACCCAGGATCACACAGGACATCTCACAATCCTGAGAACTGAATCTGCATCTCCTGGGCAGTGTGTTCAAGCTCTTTAATTAGTTTTCCTTTTTGTACACTTTCCTTTGCAAATAGATGGAGAAACCAATTCCTTTGTTACTCCAAGAACAAAGCTGCTGCTAGGAAATTCATGCCAAGATCCTGGAATACAGGCTAGTTTGTGACAGAGGAGACTTCCAGGTAGACAGAACGCAAAAATCAAAGCCAATTCCTGCATTTTTAATCAAGCAAGAATAGAGGTAAACAGGTAAAACCAAGCTGTTGGTAAAAGAGCAACCGATCTCTTATTAGACCCACAGCAAAAGCTTTGTCAGTCATCTTAAAGCACTTTAACAAGTGCATCTTAGGTTTTTTTCTTCAGCAGGGTTCACCAGTGATGAATTAGGTCTCTGAAGATGATCAGTATCATAGATTCTTTAAAAGGTCTGAAACGGGTACAAAATCTTTACATTACTGTAAGATACAGACTACAGCTCTGTCAGTAAAACCACACTGTTATTGGTTTTGTGTTACGAGGTATCTAGAGAGTTCTGGAAGCAACGTATATGAGCATCGTATTGACACTACAAGGCATCTGGCTCAAGCCCAACTCAATGTGAGAGCGGCAGTTCCTAAGAGGAGCTAAATTGTATTGACTGAGGTCACCTAATCAACAGAACAAGTTAAGTTCTTATACAAAGTGCTATTGAATTTACTGTAGATTTGAAACTACAAAACATAGGGTTGTTATTCATAATCAGTTATACCAGATATAAAACTTTGAAATTCAATAGCTGTATCAGCTTAAAATGCAACTCAAGTGGTTTATTTTTATCTTTAATTTGGGTTTCTGTTATCAAACTGAGACCAGATTTTCAGATACCTTTATGTTGCCAGAGGCATTTGAAAAAATCCTATTGGACACCTCATCGCTTTGGTGGCATTGAAATCCATCACCTTATGGTACGTAGAGGTATGTAAAAAAAATAAATCCAGTTTTTTGGCATGTCCTGTGCAAAAAATCTTAGCTGTTGCTTCAGGATTGCTTTGGAGCTACTTAGTAGAGTAAGGCTTAACCACTTAGGCTTAAGAAGAGTCTGTAGTTGCAGGTAGAATAAACAATCAGCTATGCATATACCTACTGAGAAAAGCTGCTGCTCTCACTTGCATGACAGTGGCACCTGAGGCAAGGATAAGATCTTCTTGGTGTTAACGTCCAGCATGGGAAGAGTCTACTGTGAAACCCAAGTCAAGCAAGGATCAGGGAGAGCACCTTTTGCTGGTCTTCCTGTTGGAGCAACCATGAGACAGAAATTAAGCTAATGGCTACAGTCACAACAGTGGCCTGTGGCCAAAATAAGAACTGCATCCTTATTTCCTGATCTCACAGCTTGCTGCTGTTTGATTCCTCACAGCTTTTTATTTGGCAAGACTTCAGTAAGAATGCACCATCTTCGTAACCCTAATTTGTGGAAACAAAATAATTTAAAAACCCACAAAGCATTTCACATTAAACCTGTGATTTAAACTAATGATAACCAATAGACAGAAAGGGCATTCTAAAGAAATACTGGATTTTCAGGCTTAAGTGCGTGGGCTGTAACTGCTGCAAATGATGGCGGACATAAGAAGTATTTGGTGACTTGTTTGCTGATATCTTCCTTCTTCTGGTAAAGCTTATAAGGGTGTGTGCCAGAGTGCTCAGGACAGGAACAATTTTAAGATAATTCCGCCTCAGACTGGTTTTTCATTAGGGTTGGGAGCAGGGGATGTTGGTTGTGAAGTAGCTCACAAGTCACTGTTCCTTGGGTAGGAAATGCTCTTTGTTGAAATTGTAAGCCCAGTTCAGTTATTTTCAGAGCAGCCAGTCAGACTGCTGTACACCATGCAGTGAATTTATTTCTTAAACTGTGATTTACTAGATTTAACTTCCTGCTGTAAAGACATGCTTGAACAATGGGGGCAGGTAAGCAGCATGGTTGCACTGATGATTTAGAGTTTGCTGGCTTTTATATGGAACAAGAGGAAAGCTGGTGTGGTGTCAGTAGTCATTACCTTCTGTGTGTGATGTGCTTTTCCGACACTGTGGCACTTCAGAGGCTGCTTTGTAACTACACTACTATGAAAACAGAGTTTTCCAAGGAACGAATTATCTATCTGGAGCATAGTAGCTGTGGCTGTGGCTTTTACTAGGATCATTTACAGGCCTGAATATTTGTATCAATGCCAGTTAAGCTGTAGGAACATTATTTGTCACAGAAAGGTAGGCCATACATCAGTTTCGGTTTCAGGACAATTTGAAGAGGAATTTTACTGCAGTGAATCAGCCTTACATGATTACAGAATTGCAGGAGGTAGTTTCAGCATTTCTGTGGATCTGATTTTAGGAAGTTGGTGATATTGCTCATGTGGGTTAGGGATGCAGGACTGAGTGCTATGAAATCAGTGAAGAAATGACAAGACCTGACTGGTTATAAGAGCACTTCTGTCTAATGCAACAATATTAAAGCCCAAGAATATGGCAATGGAAGAAATACTACTGGAAATGTGTATAGAAGGAGATAATGCAAAATTTACTCCCTCTTTCAAATATACATTCAGACAAGAACATCTTCTCTGAAGTGAGTTTAATCAGCAGCAATTACAGCACTGGTTTTAGAAATTTATATGAAACACAGTACATGTGCCTATGGACCATCTGAATCATCCTGCTCATTAATTTGTATATCTAGTTGCTGAAATAACTGTCTATACTTTTCTGGCCTCTAAAATTGGTGTGTAGCCATGCTATTTCCTATTTGTCAATACACAGATAGGCTGACGCTGTGATGATAATTTGATACATTAGTAGAGTATCATTCGTAGATGACCTGCCATCTAGGTCAACTGGTTCTTTTTCCTTTGAGATGAGATAGTAGCTCTTCATAGCAAATGAAGCCTCTCTAATCTTCAACTGTTGTCCATTCACACATGAGTAAATAGGTTAAACTGTTCATAAAATGACAGAATCATACCAAAGAGTAATACAGAGTGGCAGTAGCAAAACTGAAAAGCAGTCCGTTATATTCTACTTGGGGTAGTACCTGCCAGCATACTGGCAGAGTGAGTATAGTATTGGATAACGATGAAGTTAATGGGTATGGGGAAATATGGTTATTCAGGAGAGAGTCTTGCCCTCATTCCTCCTGCCAGGGACATGGAGCACTCTTGTGTTGGCCCTCCAGAGCTCAGTGTAGCCATTCACCAGTCTGCAAACAAGGACACTGCACCAATGTCTAAATGGCCATAAGGAAATAAAATGTGCCAAATAACACTGTGTTTGTGTCTCTGCATAAATGAACAGTGAGTGTCATTACATAATCCTTATTTTCCTGCCTCCTTTTGTGTGGTCTGGATGGTACAGTGTCCATTCAGTCTTAGAACAAGGTTCCTTCTGCTGCAGCAACTCAGGCTTGCTCCAGTTGGCCATTGGGCTGAGTGCTGAGGAGCACCATGGGTTCCCCTCACTGGAGCTCACTGTCCCACAGACTTCCCTCCAGCACTGACATTGCCAGGAGAGAGAACAGCAGGATGGTACTCCTAGGATATCAGTAGATGTAAACAAGTAACAGTATCACACTATCAAGCAGGAATAATTAACTGAACTAGGCAATTTCCCAAGAACATTATTGTCCCCTACACTCTAGAAAGCTGTTATGATCCTATAATAATCACTGGATGTTACCTTTCCATTTGGGTAGTCTGTGCAATATAATTCAGCTAGGACTTACAGCTCATCCCTACTGTAATAGGTCACCATATGCTTCACATCTGGTCCTGCAAAAAAAGCGGCATATTACACATACAATGGCAACTATTTTAGGGGATGATCTCCAGAGACTGGTAAGTGTAACTAGCGGTCTCGACAGTTTAGCAGTTTCATTAATCAGCGTTAAAACCTCATTTTACTATTAAAGGCATAATTACTACTCGTTCAAATGATGGCTAAAATAAGCAATTTCACAAGTTTTCTTAAAGAGCTGATACAGCCTTTTCTTTCCGCTTAAGATGTAGGCACTTAAAAAATAGACAATGGTAAGTCCACCACTTTGTCTCATCAAAAGTCATTGGACCTGACTAACCCCATCAGTGTTGATAGAGCAGAAGTGTATTTAATCAGAAAACAAGAGGAGGATGTAGACTTCTTTGTATTTATGTTTCTCAGAATTCAGATCTCTGGTTTGTCACAGGAAAGCGCTGCATTAGGATTGCCTGAAATATCTGAATACCTGCTGTCAGTTGAATATTTCCATTTACAATTGGCGTCTAACTATAGCTGTTATCTGAGAGGGGTGGGAAAAGAAGAAGAATCCAGTTGGCGGACAATAGCATGCAGAGAAAGTGTGTCTTGTCCTGCTTCACACACCATATCCTGGAACCCCCTGGTATTTAAAGCTTGAAACATTTAATTTTCTATAAATCTTCTATAGGAGATTGAAACTTCATACAAATCCTTTACTTGAATATACTTGAAGCTTCCAGAGAAGCCTGGATTGCACACTGACTGCCATATGCAATTCCATTCACGCATCTGTTGTTCTTCTCCAATGTCCTAACAGCCTTTTCTTAACATACTGTCTTCTAAAACATTTACAGGAGGAGGGTATGAAGGTGGACAGATGCGTTATAACCTAAACAGTTCATGCTGTGAGACAGCTGCTTACAAGAATTCAGCCTTGCAAACTGAGGAACATGTCTTTAAAAAGAGCCAGAGAATAATAATTTGGGTCTCTTCTCCATTACCCATCAAACCAGTATTCATCCTGTGGTCCTTACAGCATGGCTGACAGCTTTTGCCTTCACCCTTTGAGAGGACACTGTTGTATGCCACCACTGAATGGGCCAGAAAAAGCAAACTTTATCCTCTCTAAAACACTTCTTCCCTGCTGAAAGAAGACCTACTTTCCATCAAATTCAGTGAGCATTTGGGATTTCTGGACCCCAGATTCAGTGTAGCAGTAAGATGTATGGGCTGTCTTAAAACCTTGGCAGGATAAGGGCTAATTTCCAGGTCGTTTGTTATAATGGGAAATCCTTTAATAGTGCTCTGGAATTGTGGAAATGCCTCTGCTCTGCATATGTCCTGTGGGTACCTCTTCAAGAACAAATAACTCCTTCAGCACTTGCAGCTGAAATTTCCCATTTTTTTTGGTGATGACCAGAAAGTTGTTTCATTTTTCCAACACAAGGATGACTAAATAAGTTTTTGATGGGCAACTTTTGGGTCCCCACTTTGCAAGGTTTGCTGTACCCATTTTAAATGAAATATGTTATAGCTACAAGGTGAGGAAAGACATTTGTCCCAGGCACTGCAATTAAATTGGGATTACTCCATAGCCCACCTTTAAATAAGCTAGATATTGGGGTAAATGAGCAGGGATGCTGCTCCCTTTAAAGGCCACCTGCTGTCTTTCCTGCCTGGCTCCCTGCCAGGGTAGAAACTGGAGCGGAGGCATTGGAAATCACTTGAAAACTTGAAAAATGGTTTTTCAAACTGCCAGGAAGTGTGATGCTAATCAAGGCAAGCACGGGAGATGTACTGGATTCCTTATGGGAGTGGGTCTCTGGGGTTGAAAAGTATTTTAAGTTTGTGCTTATTTTTAGAGAGTTTCTTGCTGTTGTCAAACCTATGCTAAAGCAGCCATTGTCTGTGAGGGTCACCCGGAGTTCAGTATCACTGAAAAACTGAAGAGCAGGGCTGTGAAGGCCCCACAGAGCAGCCTGCACAGGCTCCATCACTTACAGCAGCTTCCTTCTGCCTCCCTCGCGTCTTCTTTTTGTTAGTTTTTTTAATGAGAAGCAGGTTTGAACCCTTTACCTTAATCGCGTCAAGCCCTGATGCTGACACCTCTCCTGCTCCCAGCAGCCATCTCCCTCCCCACATGCAAACCCCAGTCCGAACTAGGGCGGCAGCTCTGTTCTCCTTTTGCCAGGCCCCTCAGGGGGCTGAACAAGCCACCAGTAGGTTTCAGAGCAACCTGCTGAGACAAGATCTCTTTTGACATACGATCTAAAACGGATGAACCAAGACATAGGCAAAGTTACAGCAAAAGAAAGCCAGAACAAGCATAGCCATCTAAGGGAACCCCTCAAAAGTGCTTTCTTCCCTTTGATCAGCTCCTTTTCTGTTCAGCCAAAGAGGTGGGTATGGAGTTGTGCTGCTTCATCTCATGTTACTGCTGTCCCAGTGAAGGTCTGCTGCCTCCATGCAGCTTCATTTTAACTTTCACATTTTCCAACTGTTACACAAACTCCTTTCTTAAGTAACATTTTTTTTACATTTTAGATGAGTTAATAGACTAATTTTTCCACTCAGTCCATTGGCTGGGGAATTACCAAGTAATGCAAGGCAGCTGTTCCTGCATTTGAAAGCTCTTATACTAAGTAAGAACTTACCCAGGGAAAGCCTATGTGAGGGTGAAGGAGTGTGACAAACAGCAGGGGTTCTGGGCTGGCTGCTCAAAGGAAAGATGATGATTTTATGAAGCTGCATCAGAGCACTATAACCATCTTCTTCACTACAGGAGGAGGACTCAGCACCCCAGGTAAGCACTATATTCCTTGTGTGAAAGCCATATGCATTGGTTTTCTCCCTGCTATAAAAAAAGGAGAATGCATGTAGAGTCAGAGCTGTCCCAAAACACGCTGTATCTTGACAGTTATGCTCCAGAGAAAAGCAGGATGGATGTAGATGTTGGTTTGGGAGAGGGAGGAAAGATTTAAAACAAAGAAATCAGAAAACTGCCTTCTTTATTTGTTGAAGCAGACCATCAGCTGCTGTAAATTTGTACACTTTGCTGAGGACTGAGGAGCTAAACTGCTTCATTTATAGTAGCTGCAGGTGGAGGGCTGCTTTAGTTGTGTGTGTTCTTATATGTGTATATACATACAACATCACCATGCTTTCACTTTTGTATGTGTGTGTGTGCGTATACACACCAAAAATGAAAGCCTGTTGATGCTTTGTGCATTGACAAGCATCCACAGGTAAAGGCAGATACTTTTATGAGGTACCATGTATACACACAGATTTTGAGGACTGTTTTAATTACACCCAACCAGGAGGGTTTTTAATAACAGGGCCAAAGAAGTTGTAAGAGAGATTTACTTTCAACTTGTCATTTGTGAAAAATACCTGCTTGCAGGTAAACCTGTTCTTTAACTTAAAGATACGTGATTATAAGCAATCCTCAGGACAGACCTCTTAGAAAATACTGAAATGGCACTATTTTCATCAGGATTTGATTTTATGGGATACTGGAGAACTGCAGAAGAGCAGGTAGAAGCCTGATCCTGCAGGCAATAGAGTCAAAGAGTTTGGTGCTAATCTCAAAAACTGGTACTGCTCTGGTACTGCTAAACACTAGTCAGGCACAGGACTTGTTTGGTAACAGAGAAGAGAAACAAATTCAGAGTTCTGATACCAGCTTGTGGTGGGAATGTAATACATTTTGCTCTCTGATCATCATTCTCATATTTAATAACAAGAAGCATGTGTACTAGGAAAGCAGAGCAGGATTGAAATGGTTCCCTGATGGAGAGACTGAGGCCTTCAGGAAAGGGTCAGTCTTTATTGCCTGCGAGGGTACTGTCAGCATAAATAATTATCATGAACTTCAACTTCAAGCAATCAAACTTCATCATATTGAAGGAGCCCCATTAAATGCTCAGATTGTTCTTAATTTGATCTAGTGCAGTCAGTTCCTTAGGGAAAGAGAGACTGCAAAAAATCAATACAGCATCACAAAGGAAGCTGAGGTGTCTTGGTTGTGTCTGCCAGAGGAAGTGAAACAGCCTGAAGGAGAGGAGCTTGTCTCGGTCCTGCTGAGACACAAGGGCCATAAAGGTTGTGAACCGGTCAGGAGCTCTCGAATTGCTTGAACCAGATGATGAGTTCTGAAGACAACTCAGCTGAGTTAAATCTGACTCTAAGCATCATTTCTTCTAGAGCTCTGCTGTGGTGGTAGGAAGTTCCTCTTTTAGGTTTCCTTCTTTCCTGGTTCTTATCCAGCCAGTTTTTGTGGTTTGCTGTGAAGATGCTTCTCCAATGCTCACTGTGCGCAGCTGCCAGGCTGCTGAGGCAGTGCTGCTGCCTTGCCTCAGTTTAACTTCCCCTGTCTTCAGAGACAGGCAGAGAGTGATGCAGACTTCAGTGCACTTTCTCTGTTCCCTCTGTTTATAGTTCTGCAAGTCAAAATACACTACTGGTTTCAATTTATATTTTTAATCATTTTGACTCATCACCTCTTCAGAGGTGGTAGTGATACACTGGACACAAGGCAAAGACCCTGGGTTTCTAGGCAAAACGAAGAATCAGAATCTAGCCCATTAAAATGAGCTTTAACATTCATTACATTTAGACCTTAACTATACTGCCCAGACCTGTATTCTTGTGGTTTAACCCCAGCCAGCAGCTAAGCCCCACAGGGCCACCCACTTGCTCCATCCTGGGGAGATGGGGAGAGAATCGGAAGGGTAAAAGTGAGAAACCTCATGGGTTGAGATAAGGCAGTTTAATAGGTAAAGCTAAAGCTGTGCCAGAGCCACAGCATTTGTATTTGGAGCCCCCACAACTAGGTTATGGCCTTGGCAGAAGCCTGACAATAGCAGGATGTGCTTTGCTGGGCAAGGTGGAAGATGCGATGTTCCCAGCTGGTGACTGCTGGTGACTTAATACTCCCAGCCTGTGACTGAAGGCAATATGATATTCCCAGCTGGAAGACAAGGCTTGCCTCAGTGCATTCTCATTCATATGTGTGGCTTCTCTATACAATGAGAAGGGGTAGGCAAAGTGTAATAAAGCAGCTGGTCTATTAGAAGATAATCTTTGTGGAGAATAGCACAAACATGCAGAATCCCCTTAATCTTAAACTTTATTACCCCAGATAATAGGCTTTGGTAGTGACAACAATCAGTTGAAATGCGGAATTGTCTTGGCTTCTGCAGCACCTGCTGTGTCAGTCAGGAGCCATCTTCTGCTGCGCAGAGAGTGGCTGCTTGGTATGAGTGAGCTCAAGGTTTCCTTCATTTACTCTGAAAAGGCAGGGAGGGGAAAGCCAGGCATCCTCCCTTTGCAGATTTAAGTGCGCACTCTGAACATGCTGCAGGGGAAGGGCTAAAGTGATATGAAAGCCTGCTTGCTTGCTTTACCTCCCAGTAGTAGGAGCAGGACATTTTTTGTCCACTGAAGCCCCCTTGAAAGTGGATGCTGTTATGGCTGCACTGAATTAGGTCAAGTTTCCCAATATTCAACCAGCATCAACAAAGAGGAAATATAACGAAATCTGTCTGTAAAATCCTTATCTGTGTCATTTGCAGTATCTGACACGCAGTTAATTTAGTTATCTGAGGCACAATTCAGAACAAGCATAACTCATTCTAGTTTTGGTGGAAAACTCAGTTCCCCAAAGCCCAATCTACACATGATACCCACTCCTGAAAGTGGGATGGTACATGGAGCTTTCTAATGAAAAGGTATTTTACTTTATAAAAGGCCTTGGCTTTATTAATTTTTCTGGGGTTTTTTAGCTAATTTTTTTTTCTACAAATCAAAAAAATCAATGATCAAAATGTGAGCAGGGGAAAAAAATTCTGCTTGCCACAAGCTGTTCTTTTGTTTAGGAATATTTCAATATGAGCTTTAGTTAAAAGAATAACTACAAAGTGACAGAGGGTAATTTTTGTATCATGAGAGATAAAATAGTAGCTCTAACAAAAAATTGTACCAATTATTTCAACTTTTTAGTGCCCTCTAACAATAGTTGCAACAGGTAGCGGAGCAGCAGCTTGCAGTGCAAGACATATACAGTAGGAAAAGGGGCTAATTTAGGGAGGGGGTGTTTATACGTATGCTGATTTTGTCTGGGGGGAGTTAATTTTCTTCATAGTAGCTGGTACAGGGCTATGTTTTGGATTTGTGCTGGAAACAGTGTTGATAACTGAGGGATGTTCCAGTTCCTGCTGAACAGTGCTTACACAGAGCCAAGGCCTTTTCTGCCTCTCACCCACCCCACCAGCGAGCAGGCTGGGGGTGCACAAGGTGCTGGGAAGGGGACACAGGCAGGACAGCTGACCCAACGGATGTCCCAGACCATACGGTGACATGCTCAGCATATAGAGCTGGGGGAAGGTGGAAGGGAGGGGGGATGCTGGGAGTGGTGGTGTTTGTCTTCCCAAGTAACTGCTATGGGTGATGAGAGCCCTGCTTTCCTGGAGACCGAGCACCTGCCTGTCCATGGGAAGTGAGGAGTGAATTCCTTATATTACTTTGCTTGTGCGTGCAGCTTTTGCTTTACCTATTGAATTGCCTTTATCTCAGCCCAGGAGTTTTCTCACTTGTACCCTTCTGATTCTCTCCCCCATCCCACCAGGATGGAGCAAGTGTGGGGCCCTGTGGGGCTTAGTTGCTGGCTGTGGTTAAACCATGACACCTTGGAAAAAACTGTTAAACTTCTGTAGCAGAAAGTACTGAAATGAACCTGCCAACCATTCATCACTTGGAGAATTTATGGGTATCTTTTCCTCAAGTCTTAAACCTTACATTCACTGAAGGCCACAACATTGAGGTGTTATTGCCACATATCTTGTACCAAACGGGGACTCAACTAACCTCAGGTCAGGGTGGGTAGGAGAAGATGGAAAGAGATTCTGTGTCATTGTCACACACACACGCACTCCTTGCTTTTTCTTCTCTAGATATATCCTAGATGCAATTTATGAATTAAGATCTGCCAGTGTGACATCCTGCCTTCCTCACAGTGTATGTGAGAACATTCGAACAACATCAGCATTTCAGTTTCAGTCCAAAGATCAAGCAATGTTTCAGAAGGACAGAAGCAGGCTGAAGGAGCAGGTCAACAGGAGCCTAGCAAAATTCAGCAAGGACAAACACAAAAGTTCTGCAATTCGGAGAGACTAACCCCATTGTACAGCACTGGGGAGCAGCCATGCTGAAAAAAGTGGTGGGTCATTGGAGTCAGCTGAACATGAGCTAGCAGCATGCCATGGCAGCTAAGGTGGCCAAAGCATGGGGCCTGTGTTAGAGCACAGTAGGTGAAATGATTAGACCCCTGTTCTTGGCAGTTATTAGACCACATCTGTAATACTGTGTCCAGTTCTGGGACCTCAAGATAAGGAAGACTAACAAACTATGAACTGCTTCTGTGTGACCATCTCATTCTGCAATAGGAGAACACAATGGGCAGAGTGCAAAATAATGCACACTCCAAAGTCCCTGTCCTTGGTTGAGGACACTCTGTATCAGATCTTATGGTACCTTACAACTCCAAAATGGAGACAAGGGCTAGGTTTTGGTCTCTGGGGATGGCATTATCTTTTATTAGCGAAGAGTACTGCTAACTTAGAAACTGAGTTGTCTTTGGAATTAAGCTGGCAAAGCTAGAATAAACTGTCTTTAGGTTTGAGAACACATTCAAATATCACTTACTTGCATCTCTGATTCAGACATACTATCTTCATATTGCCTCAAGTAAACAAGCACATCAAAAATCAATATACTTTAGGGAATAGGTGGGAGAAAGAGAGGAAGAGTAATGGTGAGATGATTCTCATATTTATTTGGGGTGTATTAATTTTTCCTTTGCCACAAAACATAGATCACAGGTGTCCTGATCTCCAGAATAAGGCAGGTTTTTGCTGCAGGATGTGTAATACTTGTATGAGCTGGGAGCCATGCGAGTGTCTGTAACAAGTACCAAACATTTATTGGAAAAAGAGTGGCAACCGTGGACTAAAACATTCTGAGTGGACAGGAGGACTTGGGCTCTTCTCCTGTTAGGGGGTATCTGCAGCAGTGATCACCCTAACGAATGTGGGCAATGATGTACATCACTCAGCAGCTCGGAGCCAGAGACAAAAAGACTGGTGCAAGTATGAGACAAGTATCAACAAAAAGGCCAGAAGAATATTGGACAGGAGATTGTCCTTACAGCAGTTCGTTTTTAGGAAAGCTCTAGCTGGTCTGACTAGGACCTGAGCTCAGAGTGTACATACACTGAAGTGATGATGCCACAGTTCACACTCCTGTAAGCTGCTGTGTCATAAGGCAGCAGCACTTACCTCAGTCCTTAATAAAAAGTGACAGAAGATTAAGACTAAGGTGAAGATTTCTAATGCCATTCTAGGATTTAGAGGTTATGTTAAAATCATTAATGCAACCGCTATTTGCGCTCTCCTGATCACCAAGTATTCAATTCATCCTTAAGTACATAAATCCTAGGAAGGTAGAGCTACCCAGCACTGCCACTCCTTTTTCACTTGCTTTTCTCATCACTGCCAGTGGGTGTAATGTCTTTGAATCATCTCCTGAACTGCGTAAGGAACCAACCCTGCAGTCCTTCCCCATAAAATGCTGTCCTAAGCTCCATTAGAAGCTCTGTTTTCTTATTTCAGGCTCTCAGAGTAAGCATTAAAATCCTAGATGGCATAGTTCCCTTTCCAGGGCTCCTGGGAGTGGTTTCTGCCATTGCTGAGCCCAGGGGAGCAACCTTGACTTTGCCCCCTGCTCTTTGCAGCAAGCAGGTACTTTTCAAGCATGTTTGAATGATAGCAATGAGTCTGGAGAGGTTTGTGGTATTGCCCATCATGGTAGCTCAGCTGAGCCAATGCAGTCTGCTGAAAGAGGATGAGACAAATTTCATCAGTCAGTATAGGAATGTACCTGGTGTGTATGGCTTTTGGATTTATCCCTGGAGATTTTACCTATTTTATTATGTTGTTGTTGAGTCCACAGCTACGAATACTTGTCTGCTAGCATAGCTGACTTAACAGATCTGTTCTGGCTTGAACACACCACCAAAGTAGGTACAAAGATCTTATCCCTATGCTATGGTGCTAAAGAAGAAAGCCTATTTTTTGGTTTTTGGTGTTTTTAGTAAAATGAGTAACTAATATAAAACCACCCCCAAAGCCAGAAGACCTCAAACCGTTTACTAAACCAAAATCTGTACTGGCAGTGGGTAAGTTAGCACAGCAGCCAGGGAACTCCAATAGCAATTTTTTTGTTGTTGTTTCAGATGTTCTTTACAAACATCTCTGAATCAGACAAAGGATTATGCTAATGACCCTGCTGAGTTGTCACTGCTTTCCCACAGCAGCAGCTTTGGTGACAGTGGCTACATTTTCTTCTAAAAACAGCTCCTTCATTAAAATAAAGGCTTCCAGAACACACCAATTCTCACAGAGAAACAATTCCTCTAATTATGTTTTCTATTCTACTTAAAAGAGTAATTGGGTAACACTGTCACTCCACGATATTATGCCATTGTTTCATATTCTTTTCACATCCTTTTCTACCCTTATAATTTATGAAACCTCTACTTACTATGGCACAAAACTGTTGGTTTGGGTTTGGGTTTTTTTTCTGCACCCCTTATCACAGCACTGATTGCTCAGGTTAGATTACGGGATCTCTTAGGAGGTGAAATGGTCTTAGTAATGCTTTCGGCTTTCATTACTCAGCCAGATTGTGGAGTCTATCAATTACAGCTACATTGACAAGCTGCTGAATTAATTGGCGTGTTTGACAAGGACAGCCATTACCCCGTGTTGTTCTGACAGCTGGGTTTGATATCAGAAATTTGTCAACCTTCCCCTTCACATGGGCTGCTGGAGGAACAGTTCAGTAGATGAGGTGAGGGTATTGGCAAGGGTTTTTTTTATCCCCTGTATAATCTCAACATCTGGTGTTAACCTATCTAAACTCTAAATAAAATCACGGACATTCATAACATCAATAAGCAAAGAGCATGCCAGACCTGCACTATAAAACAATCTTATGTCTGGGCTGACAAAGCAGTCAAAGAGTCAGAAAACTAATATGTTCTCAGAAAAGTTAGCACCTTTCAGTGATGACTTTCTGTGTGTCCTTCAAATGCCAGTTGTACTTATTGGGTAGAAGTATTTGAAGTTTATTTGAGTTCAGGGACTGGCGGTTACAAGATAGTAAGTGATAACTTCACCTCGCTTAAGATGGGGGGCAAGATTTGAGTTAAAGCTGATGTAAATGGTTCCGGGCACAGAGCACCTTGCTGGAGAGTCCTGCTGCTCACTGGCTACTGCTGCCCCACTTTGAGGCAGTTTCTGATAGTTTCTCATTTTCTTTCTTTTCTGTGGCTGCTCATGAGAGCTGTTTAAGAACAGATTGGGGAATTTCCTAGTATTTTAACAAAGACAACAACGTGGGGGCATGTTTTCCCCTGGAGCTGGCAGAGGCTCGCTGGCCTCACAGCCTTAGCCTTGGTCTTAGTGCTCCATCCTCCAGAGAGAAAGGCCAAAGCAAAAAGTCAGGTCTTGGCTTTGACCCCTCCACACCCCACCAATGGGCTTTGAAAGGGGCTAAATACATGGGGAGACTGGTCTGTCTAGCTGGTAGTACCTTGAGAGCAGAATTGAAGCCCAAGAGTTGGCCACTCCAGACTTCACTGATCCCATGTTTTGGAAGACAGCACACTCAGTAGAGAGCTGCTTGGAGCTGCCTGAACTCCTGAACTGACCAGCAAATGACACCTGAGGCCCCACCTCCATGCTTTTTTCCAAAGCAAGCCAGGCATTTGTCTCCATGAATGATCCCTCAAAATCCTTTCTCCTAAAACTGTGGTTCCCTTCCTTGAGAAAACACAGTGAAGAGGAGCTGCTCCCATGCCCCCATTAGCCAGTAATCCCTAACTGTGGGCCTTGTAGGGTTTCAACACAAGCTACTGGGTACGGAAGCGCACTGCAGTTGAAAGATGTCAGCAACCTCTGGCTGTGCCAAGAGCATTTAGAAAGATTTATTGAGAGGCACTTAAACACCTGAGGAACTAAAGCACAGTGGCAACAGAGCAGGAGGATGGAAGTCTTGTTCTTTGCTAAGCAGTTAAATGGTTAGGGGTTTGTTGCACTTACCACCCTCCCACACTAACAGGCTTTTAATCCAGAAAGGATGTGATTTTTAAATACTGTCATCACTGTTGCGTGATGAAGCACTCCTATCCTGGATAGTGTTTGCCTAAAAGCTTCAAAATGTTGAGTGACCTTATTATCATCAGATCTGGAAATCACCAGTCTTTTAAAAAGATGATAATGCAGCCAGGTTTTTATTTATACCTTACTAGTTTTGATAGTAAGTGGTATACAGTAAGATTTGATAATCCAAAACTTGGTGAAAAGATGCGTAGGAATTGTTGTTGTGGTGTTTATGACTCTGTTGAGGGGAAATAGCTGTAACCCGCTCATTTATTTTCCTTGACCAGGTCACATGTTGGTGGATGGCACATTCATTCCACCCGATGCACAGACACGTGGTTAACACCAGACTTCTTCAAGAGCCAGTCCAAGAAAAGTAAAGTTTAGAAAGCTTAGGTCTCATTGTAACCATTTGGAAACCCAGCAGAAGGCAATCTGTCCGGCTCAGTCCTGCAGACTTGAGTAGGAAAAGCTTGCCTCATGAAGGTCAGTTGTTCCACTTGTCTGTGCAAGGGTTTCCAAAGATCAGCTGTGGGGCTGGCTGTTCTGCACTGCAATAAGCACTGTGGTACTTGCCTGCCTCGGCCTCAAGCCATAACAAATGGACTCCTAGGCTCTTGTCCTGCATTTCATCCCAGAAAAACCTGAGATGGGGGAAGAATGTAAAGGAGGCAGCTTGCTTATTCTTATACATCTGGCTGCAAAGCTGGTAAGTGATAAATCGTTTACAAAGGGCTGGAAATGTGCAATGGCCAAAACCTGTTGCAGTCTCTGCAAGTGTGGTGATGCCATCGCTGAATTAAATCTGAAATAAAATTAGTTTTTTAAAGATGATTCAATCAGTGAGCAAAGTTGCAAAAATTAAATGTAGTTTCATGGCAACATTTTCCTTTTTGAGGCACTATGTTAAATTATGCAGCTGTACATCAAAATAACTTTCAAATCAAAGTGACCTTTGGTTAGGGTAATTGAAATAATCTTATTTTATGAAATACTTTTTAGGGGAAAAAGAACACCACATGACATGCCATTTCAAATACTTGTCTTACTAAATTAAAAGATACAGCCTTGTAAATGTTCATTAGCAGCCAAAGAAGCACAGGGATGCATATGGTTACTGTGATCACACTGAAGAGTTAAATTACCTGAGACAGAACTGCAGTGGTAGATTTCTTTTAGAAAAAGGATGGTCAAGTAGGCATAGGCAGTGAGATTACCTTTAAAATGTTTTACTGTAGATCTAAAATAGCTACCCAGCTTTAAAAGAAAAGAGGACAGAAGGGAGGGGGGAAGAGAGAGAACATAATTTCCAAACCCTTAGCTTATTTTTAATTTATAGTCCTTGGAAAAAAAATAAGTGGATAGCCCAATCATTTATATGCCTGGGCAAAAGCAATACATCTATATAAAAGTACAGTGATATATTTCTGTTGCTAGTTTAATGTGCTGCTCTGTGCCCTGCGTGTTCTGATTCATTGGAGAGCAGCAATCATGTCGACAGGAGCTGTTCTTCAGTTCCCATCAGCGACAACTAAAGGCCAATTCAAGGTTGTGGTGGGGTCATGAATCTAACATAGTCACTGATAGAACAATTTCCCTTCCACGTGATGCTGTTGGTGGGACACAGAGGGAATATACTGCAAAGGCTGCTGCAGGTATGTGTTGTTATTCCCTCCTCTCCTTCCTCCAGTCCTTTCCTATTTTTAATATTTGACGATGGTCTGTGCTGCTAAAAAGGAGCCTCTGGGGAATACAGAGTCAGTCAGTGGAAAATAAGGAGAGGGTAAACTTCTGAGCCTTTAAGAAGCCAGCAAACTCCTGGCCTCTGTGCAGGGCAACTCAGCAACATCAGCTTGGTTTGAAAGCTGGATCCACCCCAAGACAATAGGAGCTGTACATCCCTGCCAGGCTTGTAAAAGAGAAAGATGCTGGACCAGACTTCATGGTGATTTCACTTCAGGCCCAGAACCCTTTGAATTCAATAAAGAGGCATTTTAATCTGAATATAACCCCACAAGAGTTGCTCTCTTTCTGTGGTATGAAAATTAGACC
Organism: Melopsittacus undulatus; assembly: GCF_012275295.1. NCBI lineage: Eukaryota > Metazoa > Chordata > Aves > Psittaciformes > Psittaculidae > Melopsittacus > Melopsittacus undulatus. The sequence continues at coordinate 23,186,832 of NC_047534.1, forward strand.
TGGATTTTACCTGACACCACTGTTATTTTCGCACTTTTAAGCACAGAGATGATCTTTCCAGGGGACTTGGCAGAAGCTTTGAACAAGTCATCAAAAAAAGAGCCAACTCCCGCTCTTGTTTCTGCCATACGTGTCCCAGGGAGACCATATTTTGGACTAGGCAAGCATTAGTTCATTCTCATGCCACTATTAGTCATCATGAGACTGTACCAGTGTGGCTTAGTCCTGCACATTCTCACCATCATCAGGCGTGGGGCTTATGCTGAGGAGCAAATGCATTGCAGCTGATGGAAATGCTTAAACACGGTAAGCTTTGCACTTTGAAAAATGATCTAGGGTACATCAAGCCTGCAGACCTTACTGTTTTCTGCCATCCCTGTTAGAAGCAGCAGACTTGTCAAATGTAAATGTTCAGATTTTGTTAGAAAGAGACCACATGGTGATTAATGTTTAAACAATGCCAGAAGGAGACCAGACAGAATGCCATCAGTTAAAAATAAAAACCGATCAGCTACAGCAAGGTGCATTGTTTACAATGAGGGTGTTCTCTCCTTGTTCTACGCAGCTTCAGAGCTAGATGAGCCAGTCTGCCGTTTCCATTTGCTCCCGAAGATGATTTCAGTGATTACATGGAATAACCAACAGGATGCCAATGATTCTTCAGCAACACAAAAAGTAGTTTTTCCTTTGACTGGATGGGTCTGCGAAGCTCCAGGCAACTTCCTTATACCAAGATGGTCCTTCTCAGACTGAGACACATTGTCAAAGCAAGCCTGAAAAGCAATAGTGGGTCTGTGTGTATGCTGGGATATAAATCTGAGGCTTCAGGGCTCAGAGCAAAGCCACTATTACCAGCTGCAAATACTAAAATCACAGTGTTTCTGGGAAACTCTGAATCCAAATTCAAAAAAGCTCGAGTCTAGAACTGCAGTTGTAATTTACAATTCCCTTTCATAGGATTTTATTCCTGCCCTTGTTGTAATTGAAGTTATTTATAGACAGTGTAAAAAAGGGGACTGGAAATTTGTATTTATGAATAGCAAGGAAGAGCTGTAAATGGAAAGAAGAGAGGTTGTGCAACATCCCTGCTGAAACACAGGCTTCCCAGCAATGTTCCATCATGGATGTTAACTCTTACCCACTGTTGACTCTGGCTCAGCTGTGTCTTAAGTATATGATTTATTTTATTACTCTTGTTTATGCTGTTGTAGTTGCTCCTAATGAAACTTGCTGCAGATAAGATCTCAGCATGCATTCAAACTCCAAAGTGAAAGCACGCATCTTTATCCTCTTGCTGAGCAACTTCCATGTGTGCATATGTCAGTCCCACTATGGGTGAAGAAAATGGAGGGTCTAAAACCATTTGTTCTCAGGCAGTCCAGCTGAACTCAGCCTTTTTTGGGCAGAATCTTTTGCCATTCTTCTCTGGCAATGAAAGGCTTGGATCTGCCTCATTATTTTAGATCAGGCAACTGAGTTAATATTAAATGCCATACACACGCAAATCACATTTCCCTCATTACAAATAACTGGAGCAAAGCGAATATACCAACATTAATAATTTACCTTATGAGCTTAGCTCCTTTTTCTGGAACTTCCACAAGCAGATTGCAATTTCCTCCAATTTATTCATGATTCAAATTCAGTCAACAATTTAAAAGAAAATGTTTACCTACCAGATAGCTCGCATTTTGCTTCCATTTCCACTACTCAGTGTTTGTAACAAAGTGCTAGTCACAAACATGTAATTAAATCACATCATATAATTTCTTTTCCTCAGCTAAATCAAAATGTACTACTTCTGGGGAAAAGTACTGTCAATGTGTCTATAAAAATCAAATTTCTGCAAATAGCCTTGGCTATGTCTGAATTCCATCTACATTCATTCTGACTAACAATTCAACAGCTCAGATGTTTAGCAAGTGATCATTAAAAGTGGCAAAGAATCTTTATTTCCTTGCTGCTCTGTAAAGAAAGTGCATTTTCTTTCCTTTAGCAGTCTTTAACTTCTTCTGCCACCCAGTTGTTCCCCTTTTCCCTTGTTCTGCAGGTGCCATTAACAAATAAAAGGCTACTGAGAGCAGGAGTCTTTTTGCCAGCTTTTATTCACTTCTCAGAAACAGCCTTTGGGTTTCTGCAGATCCATGAGCCACAAGTGAAAACCAATTCTAAATCAAACCTCAGGTATCAGGTGCAGAACAATAAATCTTCTTTCACTCTTTCACCAATTCTTGTTTTGTTTGTTACCCAGGACATTTTTTTTCCATCACTTTTTAGTTATATTTATTGTTAATTTCTAATCAGATTCCTCACTGGGGGGGCTAGGTAACAAGACACAAAACCTGCACATAGAAGTTTACAAGGCACCAAACAAACCTTTGCCACTTCTCATTTTCAGCTAAGCATTCAGGTGCTTCTTGCACTCAGGAATCTCTGCCATGGCATTAGGATGCAATTTCTCCCTGTTACCCCTGGGAAGACAGCGGCCCACCAGCCCCAAGTCCAAGACCAAATTTGATCAGATATAATCCACTTGTGTGAACAGTGTTGTTTCATCAAGCTGTGTGGTTTCTGTGAGGGGAGCTGCCCAGGTGGTTCTTTGTTACTGGGCTGAATATACGTACCTTCAAATGAGAACAGATATATATACACAAAGATAGCAAAAATCTATGCTAGGAGACAACATTACTAAAGCACACTTAGGAGAGGTTTCTCTCTGCTGCTCCTCTATAATGACATGATAACTTTCAGCTGTCTGCCAAGCAACTACTGAACATAAGCAAATTGTGTGTGAAACCTGCAGACTGCTCTGCTAGACAGCATGAGGATTAAACATGCATGCCACATGGGCAGCATTTCCAGCACCAGCACTGCACAGCCTATGATGGGAGATGGAGTTCTACCAAAAAGTAATTATTATTTGTGGACTTAACACAGTGACTGTGCAATACCAGGTGACAGCTGTACAGGAACTGCAGATCTTCCACTGCTAGAGCATAAATTATTGCTCTTCATTATGAGAGTTCTACTGTGCTCTGGTGAGACCCCCCTGCAGTTCTGCATCCAGCTCTGGGGCAACCACACAAGAGGGATGCAGAACTCTTGGAGTGAGTCCAAAGGATGCCATGAAGATGCTCCAAGGGATGGAGCAGCTCTGCTCTGGAGCCAGGCTGAGAGAGTTGGGCTTGTTCAGCCTGGAGAAGGCTCCACGGAGACCTTAGAGCAGCTTCCAGTGACTAAAGGGGCTACAAGAAACCTGGAGAGGGGCTTTTTACAGGGGCCTGTAGGAACAGGACAAGGGGCAATGGCTTTAACTTGACAGAAGGGAGATGAGACATCAGGAAGAAGCTGTTCCCTGTGAAGGTGATGAGGCCCTGGCACAGGTTGCCCAGAGAAGCTGTGGCTGCCCCATCCCTGGCAGCGTTTGAAAGAGCTTGTCCAGAACAGACACCAGCTACCAGATTTGGCTGTTAGATACCTCCAAGGTCTGTCCCCAGTTTGGCTGGGCACTTAGAGCAGCTGCTGGATCAGCACACATATATGTGAGTCAGACATGCAAGACGACTTCTTTCTATGGAGGATTTCTGCCAACCCAGAAACTGTTTTCCAACAACAGTTATAAATCAGGAAAGGCTTTTCCAAAGAGAAGCTGGGTGGCAGCAGGAGCCATGCTGCTGCTGGGAGGGCTGTTCAAAGGCAGGCCAATAGCAAGCAAGTCAGCTCTCAGAGGGCAGAGATCTCTTCATCTAAACCCATTCTGCCTTCCAAACAGCAGTGCTCTTCCTGCATTTTCAGAGGAGACAGAATGGATTTAGGAAGTGGCTGCTTATCGATTTATAGTCTTTATGCTGGACATAGCTTTTTATTAAAGAAAGCAGATACTCAATAGTGTTAACTAGTAATGGGAATTGACTTTTCACTAATTGCACAGAATCTGGCATTAATACACTTTAATAGAAAATAGGCCTGTGCACTCTGGATCAATCCAAAACTTTTTCCTGACTATGCTACAAACAAAGGACGCCACCACTGCCACAGCTAAATAAGATGTTTTATTTATTTATTTACTATTCCTCCAATTATTGAGATAAGGACATATCTCAAGGGAACAAGGACAACACTTTAACAACTCAGCTGCTCTTACACTGTTTGTTCCATAGGGATCATTATTTCCAGATCTGCTATTCTGCCCCATTCACCTGGTTTGTACACAGAGGAGCATCTTTGTCTTCCTCAGGTACAGCGGGATGCAGGCACAATAAATGTCCTGGAAGCAAGGCTGACATTAGAAGTAAGCTGATTTATTATTTAATAAATATTAACAAATATTTATAAATATTATTTTTATTTATGCTTATAGGCTTGTTTTAAATATTAATGTTGTGAAACAAATTCTCTGTGTGTTCAGCTTCACCTCCTAGTTTCTCATTAGAAGAGCACAAGGGGATTCAGAGCTGTGTCCTGCTGAGCAACATCTTTGTCCTCCAGGCCTCCCCCTCTTGAACTGCTCCTTCACTTGAACAGCTCCAGCTTCCACAAGAGCAGTCCCTGCCTGGCCATCTTACTGGGTTTCTCTTTTTGTCCATAGAACGTGCAGCTGCTGATTTAATCCTCTGTGACAGCGGGGTTGGCGGTGGTGAAAACCCTGCAGGGTTACCTCAGGTGTGCAGCTGGCCAGGGCTCAGCAGCAAGTTGCTGAGAAGCCCTGAGTTGCAGGGCTCAGCAGTAGAAACCTGACATGCTCAGTTACAAACCTGGCATTTTTCACCCAAGTGGTGTCACTGATTTTGGACATTTCCTAAAATAAGTCTTGCTCAATCATGACTCAGTCACTGTGCCTCTGGAACTCGTGGAGAAAATGAGAATATGTGCTCTCACATCAAATAGCAGTTCCAAGTGGAGCAAATTGAAGTCCCGGCCCCTTTTAGGCACTATTACCAGTCAAATAAAGCAGCTAATAATAAAGGATTGCTGTTTTATTTCATGCACTTAGATAAAAGAGATTGGCAAAACCTCACTAATGGTTTGTGACACTCGAGCCTTATACCAGCCGGCTCCTGCAACAAGGCAGGTTTTTCCACTAGATTCAGACTCTTAAAGGATGGAAGCCCACGACTATTTGAATAAAGTTTGAAGCATGCTCACCTTTATAACTAACCCTCCCACAGTTATCAGTGGCTTTTAGATCCCCCCTTTAGCATCCTCTGAGGCCAAAGAATAAAAAAGCCCCATTCCCTGTGGCACCAGCAGTGGCACAGGGCTGACAAAGGGCAGTGCTAATTAATGCTTCATGCTACTTAGTGGTGTATGCTCGTGTCATAAGAAAATCGTTTTTAGTTCCCTGTAGTTCTCACAGCTTAACTTCTGTCCATCGAATGGACCCTGTGATGAGCCAGGGAACAGCAACGCTGAATTTCTACCCATAGAGGCAAAAGCAGCTCTGAGAAAGGAATCCTAAGCTTTTAACGACTTCACTACAACACTCCTTGTATGATAGAGCAGATAACTGCAGAGGGAAAATCCCCATGACTTCTATGTAAAAGCATGTTATGATACTGCTTGTAAAACACTACTAATATATTGTTCACTAATATCCCATTCTGAAGTGAGTTTATACCATCATTAATCACTGATAAAGCCACTTATACTTGTCTCCTTTCCTGATGTGGTGTTTTATACACAAAAAGCCAATTGTAGTGCCAGACATTCAGTTGCTTCTGGATACCTGCAGATATGCAGAGTAACTTGTCCCACAGGAATGTTTTATTTAGTAAGACAGGATGTGGAAGTGAAAAGGTAACCGTTTCTGATCGTAACCTCAGCTTTGCACTTCTAGTAATTATCCTTTAATTGCATTACCCTATTTGAAATAAAGTTGTAATTGGAAAAAAAAACAACAATTTAATGTTTCCTGATGCGTATTCTGATGTGTTATTTGCTTTTTATTCAGATACAGATCTTCTCTAGAAGAAGATCCCCCTAAGAAAGGGGAAAACAAAAGCAAAATTGAAATGTCAGTAGCAATTTCTGACATTTCTGAGAAGCATCCTCAGCTAGTGGTGGGTAGTAGGCAAGGGGTTTCAACTCATTTAAAAAGAATAAAACTGTGAAATTGGCAGAGCCAGAAGAAGGGAGAGGTGTGAAGTGAGAAAGAGCTACAGGAGCTATCTCTGTTGCATGTGGTAGTACCAAAATACAGCTACCAGGTGTAAATTAGTTATGAATGGCTCTTTCAGATTACATCAAAGCAGAAGATGCAGAAGGATAATTTTCAGCCTTCCAGTTAACTACTGAATAAGTAGTTAATAGTTAAGGCCAATAAAAGTCAATGAAAAGTAGGTCTGCTTTACTCATCATACCCTCCAGGACAGAACGTGCATGTGAGCAGAAAAGTGGTTCTACATCTTCCTTCTCAGGCAGATTCAATCAAAACCACTCTGATCAGTGGCAACTTATACCATGTTGTTCACACTTGTATTTCTGAGAGGTCAGCTCCTATTCATTTGCTTGGCTTAACTGCTTGTACAGTGCTACAGGCACTTACACACATATGGAGATTTACTGAGATTTGTAAGAAGTAAAAACTACCCAACACAGTTCAGGATCTGAACCAGCCTTAGACTATTTGGACCACTGTGTAGATTAAAGTTAAATAAGTTACAGGTACAAAGTTACTGGGTTAGGTTCTGCCATCCTGGAGGAAAAATATCACTTAAAACTGAAGAATCAGTATGTGCTAAGGCATCACATGAGGAAAACTATGGTTCAGCTTGTTACCCCAGTTTGGGATGGGAGTACACAGTTGGGGTGCTGTGCATGTAGAGCTGCGTGCTGCAGTTCCCTCACACTGGACGAGGAGAAACTGCAGACACCTTCTGCAGTGATTCTAGGATGTCCTTTGTCAGTGGCCCTGCATTCTCATTTGCTCCAGACTTGATCTAGTCCGGTGTTTTACTTCGAAGACTCAGCAGTTCACAGGCAAGAAATCAACACAGGGGACTCATAAGCGGAGGTGGTTGGCACAGAACAGGCTGAATAAATTGTACCTTTCTGGTTTGTTGTTTTTTGGTTTTTGTTTTGTTTTGTTTTTTTTATAGAAGCAAAACCAAACCCACAACACAACAGGAAGAATAGCCCCTCTTGAGAAGAATAAAACTCTGGTTTGCTTAGAGGTATAACCCACTCTCATTATCATAAATGAATTACCCTGTGCTTTCTACCCTGCTAGGTTATTATGACCACAGCCAACAGAAAGCATGGGAAGATCCTTTGCATGTTCACCTGCCTTGTCCCTGTCTCCAAGCCTGACTCTGAATTCCAACAGGAAACTCAAATATTTAAGTTCAGATACAGGCATTTGGCACTTAACATTTTTTAGGAACTTTAGGCTTCTCAGGATCTTGTCTTTACGGAACCAATAAGATGGGAATAAGATCCCCAAAAATTTGGGAATCCTGTAAAGGTTTCCCAAATATTGTATTTTGAGATCCCTATATCTGGGGTTCCTTCCCTCAGTGATGAGAGAAAGAGTCTATACAGTTTGGGGAGTCTCAGTGAGGCTTTAGGCATACTACACAAGTGCATTTAACACAGTAATAACTGATTTTATTATTTTCTTAGAGATTGAGCTGAAACTGCCTGGAAGCAGCACTAAAATAATAACAGAAAACTAAGCTGAAATATAATCACTAATTATGAAGGAAAACTGGTTGTCAGGAGGAAGGTTTTGGGAACACTGAAGTCAGCTGGCAGGATCCAGCCCATCTGATTGGGAACTGCCAATGGAGCCACCCTGTGAGAGTACTACCAGGTTATAACACAAGAGGAAAGGAGCAGCTGTGGGTTTTGTTGGTTGGGAGTTATCTTTGGCTGGTCAGTGGCTTCTTGTGCATCAAACTTGCAATAGGAAGCAGATGACGAGAGCAAAACCTTGTTCTCTTCAATACATCTGGATTATCTGGTACTCTTAGGAAGGATGATCGAGAACAAGAAATTTAGAAGACATTATGCTACTGAAAGTCTGTAAAATCTGATTTTCTACCTTTTAAGCAAAGTAATTGTGCTAATTGAATCCTTAGTTCTAGTTTCTTAAATGACTTGTGAGGCCTTAAGAGCTTTGAATGGAGGAGGATCATTGAATTCCCAGTGATTTATCTCTGAGAAGATCTTAAGTGCTGATGGTTCTGGTAAGCACCTCACCTGGGATGGGCAGTTGGTTATTGCTGGTACTTTTTTCCTTTTTTTTAGTATGAAAATCAATGCTTCATGGTATTAATTCAATGGCCAGAATGAATGTGTTAAGGTAGGTAGAGTTACAAATGAAAATGCAAGAACAAAGGGAAGTATAACAAGAAAAGAATTGCTTTTACTTCTAGTTGCAGTCTGGGGCTCTATGTGGACCCTAAATGACTCTTAACTCTCAGGAGTTATAGTAGACAGTGCTCTCACCTGTGGGCGAGATGGAGAGCTGAGTTTATTGCACTCTAATTGTCAATATTGCCCTAATTAGAGTCTAGAAGAGCAAGTCAATTAGTATGCTCTAGAGATGTAATTTTGTGATGAGTACATATGTCAAAGGAAGGTGGGGGGGGGGGGGGGGGGGGGGGGAAGGGGAGAATTAGGGCTGCTTTTTCACAGTTTAGTAATATAACAGTAGGAGATCAGGGAACCTTTTCCCATCCCTGGCTGCCTCTCTTGTTATACCCCACCATGGCCTGCCACAGTTTAAGCTAGGGTTCTTCTAGTTATTATTGTTGCTAGTCTGGTAAAATAATGTCAAAGTATTTGGGTTGACTGTCTGGGAAACAGGGTACATGGTTACTTAGCTGTAGCACCACTGTAGATGTCAGAGTTTCCTGTTCTGCTAATGAGTGCAGGACCCTGCTGCTAGGGGGTTTCTTGGCTACCGAATACTGAATTTCTAAGGGAGCGTGCAGGCAGAAGCTCTAAATCAGGGTTTCATGGTCAACACTGTAAATTGTAAATGTATCTGTAAAAATAGTGTTGATCTATAAAGAACTAACAAACAGCAAGGTTTTTGAGGGGCTGGGTGAAAAACAAACCCATATCTCTCATTTTAAGTGCTAATCTTGTAACTGAGCCTGCTGTATTTCAACCTCACAGATGTGGGTAATGTCTTGTCCTGAACTTGCCTAATAATTAATACCCCTCTGCCCAGACGGTGGGGATGCAGCAACTAAGAGGTGCGCCAGAAGTTCATAGTCGGGTTTGCAGTAAGCTGATGCCCTCTGCTGGGTATTAAAATGTAAAACCCCTACTTCAGAGTGGGTTATCGAGTGCCTGGGCAGTTTAATTGCAACCATTCACACCTCCCTACGATATTTCTTAATATGTGCTTAGAAGAGAGCTGTTAATTTGCAATCTAATTGCCGTGAATGAATATAATAGTTCTGACTATGGCTTTCTCATTGGTAAATATTAGTTGCAACTTTAAATACAAATATAATCCTTCCAGTAATGGCCCTTGCTTTTGAAAGCATGTTTAACTTAGAACTGTTTAGCATCTTTATTTAAAGTTGTCACTAGTATGATATTGATTGGTTCAAAGTCAGTATAAAGGCGAATAAAACTTGATAAGAATGTTTGTAAAAGAATTAGTGGGGAAAATGAGCTGGATCACAAGGGGCAAGCTACAGCATATCTGTACATCCCATTTTCCACTGAGACACAAATATGACCCAAAAATGTTGACTCTTGTTTTAGAGGAAAACAAAATGAAACCGGAAATGGTGTATTTATGCTTTTTCATCAGACTAGGAGAACTTGAAGGCTTTAACGCTGATTCCAGCGAGCTGTAGCTCTTTCTTTGTCACATAGTAAGTGACAGATGTCTACCTGAACACTTACCCTCTGTGTAGCTATGGCACTACAGGATTTCAGTGTGAGCTCTTGTGCAGATGTCTTTTCATCCATTCTGGCTACTATGTTCAACACCTATACAAAGAGGCTAAAAAAGAACATTAAAATGGATCTAAAATCAGGAAGAAAAAAAAGGCACCTTATAGGTTTAAATTCTGACTTCTAGAATATAAAATCATGCCTTTTGTGTAGGTCTGTCCACTTCCTGCTGATCTCTTGAATGGTCAGCCAAGAGATTCAAAAGTTAGCATCTCCTTATGGTAATTTCTAAGTTATAAACTTCACTGAAAAAAAACACAAATTCATGCTGTGTCTAAGGATAAAGTTATAATGTGCCTCCCAAATGCCTTTCAGCAGCATAGATTCTGAAAGTGCTAATGTAACACCTTTTCTGATTTAACTACCTGACTGTACTATAGTATTAAGTATGCACATTAGTTACTTAACAGGGCATGTGCCATCAGTTTGAAACTTTCAGCTCCACTTACTGGGGATGGGAAAGGGCCCGTTCTGTCTCAGACATTACCACAAGGTGGTGTGCAGTCTCTCACAAGGCCCGAAGAACAACTCACTGAGTTTCGATGTTATATTTGGCCACATTCTAAGCTTGGTATGAGTTTTTCTCTGTGTGAGAAAGAAATCAAAACAGTACTTAACAGAGTATTTAAGAGTTAAAAAATCAGGAGCTTCTGTTCAATCAGCTCAAATTGATCCATGGGGTATGTATGAGTCATAAACCAGTTTGACATTGATTTCTGTGTTTTGAATATATAATTTTGTCTAGGCATGAATTTTTGACTTAAAGGGCAAGTTTTAACGTGGTATCTGTTTTTTCTCTTTAATGCATGCAGATTTTGAAGTGGTTATTACATGGGGTTTATGCACTGTGGCTTTTCTGGGAAGTAGCTGTTTCCTTAGGCTATATTAGAAGAACATACTGTTTAACAGGCTTAGTTGTAGAGCAATTCTGAAAGATGGGGAACTGCATGTGCTATTTGGAACAGTTTGCAATCACTTTTAGATGATGATAAAATAAATAGCTTGTTAAATGTTGATGAGATAAACTCGTGGTGTTCATAAAAACATACAGGGGAACAAATAAGTCATAGTTGTAAGCATTTTACATCTCGTAAGATGGTGAAGTTGTTGCAGCAATGTCTTTGAACAGAAAAACAGATGGGAGGGACATGGAAGTATATAAAAATGCTGTTGGAGTTAACCCACTACAACCTAGCCATGGTAAGGAGACCTGCTAAATATAATGCCCTAAATATGTAAGTAGGACAACTGAACAACCAACACCACAAGTCCTGTTTCACTGCAGGAAACCCTCTCCACTAACTTCTACAGTGACCACCAGTACTCAGTACTTAGCCAGGTTTTCAGTCAAACAGCAATCCTATACATTTAGTAAGGAAACAATGAGTGATTTATTTGGGAAAGTACTCATTGCTAGTGAATCTGTAAAATGAGGGATTGAATATACTAACTTTTTAGAGACTTAATGGAGATGGATAAATGCAGTTCTAATAATGGTATGCTTGAGGTAGTTTAAGCTACTGGCAGACTTGCATTTCACTTCAAAGAAACGCTTTAACAGGTAAGAATACAAAGTCTGTCGGCTTAAGTAAAAGATATTCATCGAACAGTTGGAAGCCTGTTGACTAACAATAGGTACTGCTTGCTGGTCTAATTTAAAACATAAATACATAGGAATTATAAGACTCGACCACCTTTTCCCATCACTTTCATGGAGGTATCCATTTATGTTTTGGTTTAATTCTAAAGGTTGCTTCAGAGGTGAAACAGCTCCAAACATATATCAAACACACAAGATTAATTGCTGCGTCAGGATAAGTACACTCTAATTACTAAATTAAAATGTATTAAATGCCATCTGCACGTAAGGGAAGCTGTGACTATTACTCAGTTGTGGGGCTGCTATCTGGAAAAGTATAAAAAGCATGCTGCTTTTCCTGAATAAACTCAAGATGGTTCTTGTGATGAATGTGGCTGGAATCTAAGGCCAATGAGAGAGACAATCACTGAAAGAACAACTAATGTACTGCTCCTCCCCTCACCCCCCCAAAAAAAAACCCAAACCTGTTTATTTTTGCAGCAGATTTAATAAAAATGTAGTAAAAAGAGATGCTTACACTGCACTAGGACCAGCAGATGTCAGTGTAACTCAAAGCATTACTTCAGATTTTCATGGTATAAACTTCATGAGACTTATCAGAAAAAAATCCACTCTAAACAAACAGCAAGATTATACAGCTTTACCCACTGGAGTACCTACTAAGGCTTACTAAGTCTTCAGAAATCAATAGTTAACAGTATTCTTGAATAAATGTGACCTAATAAACATGAATATCTTCCAAGTCTATCATAAAAATACAGAATTTATGCAAAACACAACAAAAATAGTGGAGAATAATACTTAAGATTTCAGTTAGAAAGTGCTCTACATAAATCACGTTATATTGTAAAATTTTCATGTTCTGCAGGTAGATAATGCATCAACCAAACAAAATTTAAATTCAAACGTTTGGGTGTTTTTTTGTAGCAGTCTGGTATTCTTAGTTGGGGAACAGACACTTGAATGCATTTCAGCTGCATACAAACCTTTACCTTAAAAACAAGTACAAAGTAAAAGAGGGGAGAAGGCTGTTGAAGTACCAGTTAGTCCAGTCTAAATACAGACTGATAACAAATACAGAAAACTTATCTCAATTGTGTTAGAAATCAACAAATCAGTACCATAGTCAAATACTTCAAATTGTCGAGGCACTGAAAATATGCTAATTTAAACACTTCAACAATGAGGCTTGTATTATAGGGATAACTTTATCTCAAATCCCTGTAATTTGGATGGAATCTGAATGCCTAAATGCCTTTGAATCTGTTTAAGTGAGCAGGATTGAATTTATCAGCTATAGCTGGGATAAAATCATAGATACTCTATAGAAGCATTCACTATTAATGCTGGAGAGATTTTTAATAATACCGCATGTAAATTGAGAACTCTTAAGAGTGTTTCACATAGAAGATTCAAGACCATGAGATCCTGAACTAGAGAATGAAAAAGGAGTGGTATGTGAGAGATGGTGCATTCTACAAAACAGTGTATGAGACAAATGAGTGGCTCAGGATATACCACATGAAAATTTAGCCCCTTATACCTACATACAGTGAAAGACTATGTGATGAGAGATTACTTGGGTGACTAACAAGACCGAGTACAAGGTAGAATGAAGTGTAAAAATACAGTAGTACAATTATCTCCATAATCATACTGAAAATAAATGTGAAAGTGAGCATATTAATCACATGGATTGTGATAAATTCCAATGGCTTTCAGTAAATCACTGACAAATGTGCTGTGTTTAATCAAAGCATAGAATATATACTCAGCATAATTAATGTGCATATACTCTAACCAGCATGCTTATTTTTAATTATTTCTCCTCCTTCTATCTCGATTTGCTCATACAGCCACTTGCGGTCACAGCGACATTCAGCTCCACACTTGTTGGAGCCACACTTGGGGCAAGCATAAAAGCATCCAAGGCAGTCTTCATCCAGGCAATCACAGAGGTCCATCCCACTGTAAAGCAGTAGTCCTTGGCTGTCATAGACTTTACTCTTGGCTGGTAAAACTTGCCTGTATAATGAAAAGTAATGGTTATTTCCACCTATTTTGATGCCAAGCTGCTAGAAGTTGTGCACAGAAGTTTGCTTTCATCAGGTGTTCATTTGAACACTGTTAATTTAAAAGATGTATGTTACTGTATTTTACAACATTTCTTAGTCCTTATTGTATCTCCACTATAGTGCTTTGGAAATAATTTCAAGAATGGGAAGACTTTATTTCTTCAATAGCACACTTATTCAGGCACTTATGAATATTCTTATATGATGTAAACTTCAGATTATCCTCCATATTGTGAAATGCTCTCTTAATTTACTTTCCTTTTATAATGTGTAGCTGTAATTCAAAGGAGGTCAAGTAGAATCATTTAGGCACATATCCTAATTTAAAAGTATCTTTATGTTTTATCATTACCCATCTCTGTAACAGTTTTGTTAAACTCCAGAATCTCAGAAAAACTGTTCAGAAGAGACCTCTGGAAGTCACTTTGTCTGACCCTCTTTTCAAAGCCAGGTCAACTCAAATTAAGCTACTTAGGGCCACATCTAGTTGAGTTCTGAACAGCTCTAATGTCAGAGATGCCACAATACTTGTGATCCAGCATTTTACCACATACATAGAAAAAGTTTTCATAACATCTCAACAAAATTTCCCCAGTTGCAATTCAGTCCAAACTGAGTAGAGGAAGCAAATGGAGGGGGAAAGGATGTGTAGTTTGTAAGCAGCACATCTAGTGCCTGCTTTTGTCTTTTAAGGTTAAACTTGGATGGAGAGCAGAGGAAAAGCATGAATGAGATATTTCTTGCAACTGGGATTTTTATCACTCTCTATAAGGACAAGACTGAACTGGTTCAAACTTTCTAGTGGAAAATGCCAGACAAAATTCAGTTGCATATACCTTTCCCTTGTAGAAAGCATGATAATCAGTCACATTAAAAGGTTGCTATTTATTACCCAGTGTTGTCCAACTTGGACACTTTTTTGGGGGGACGAAGGTATGGTCCTACCTTGCACCTTTTTGTTTCTGAAGTGTAACTACTGGTTTTAATGGAAGATGACAACTCCAACATTTTACATGTAGTCTACTTGATCTTACTGTATTCAAATTCAGCCTATTAGAAATTTAGTTTATGTATAAATTAATCACTTCATCTGTGACCTGTGTAGTATTGTCACACTTTACCAAATACTTGTGTATATTTTCATTGCCTGAAATACAGACTGTATATCTCAGTAATGAGAGTGAGCTTTAACATCCTCAAAACCAAAAAAGCTATCTGTAAAGGTGCAAACATCTACATGGAGAATGTCACATTGTTACAAGAACACTAATCATCAAGGCTATTTTATTTTGAAGTGAAAGTTAAAGACAGTGTAAGTATAGGAAACAGCTCACCTGTCTGAATTAAATGTCGCATTTTTTGTTTGCAGCCTTCTTTTTTCCCTCTTGCTGGTCTCAGGAGTGAATTCAGTCTGTCGGCCTGGATTAGCAAACTGTAGAGACTTCAATGCCTTAGCAGTACGCCCCTGAACAAAGACAGAAAATTTCATTTATTTACAAATACAAACCTGAATTTGTAAGAAAATGTTAATTCAAGCCAGAATATTGTAATAATTTGGGTAAATTGCTGACCTCAACTCTAAGCACTGGATTTCCCTGGAGAAACAACTTCAGTCTTAAAATTCTTCCAGTCTCAGAACACAGTACAAGCTTTACAGTAGCAGTTTTAATCAATGCTTTCAAAGTTCACTCCATCAGTGTCACAGTGACAAGCAACTGAAAAATACAGCAGGGCAACAGCCCCAGGGCTGAAAGGGACAACAGCTCTTCGAAGGCAATTCTGCTTTGCTACAGGGCATATATGGATAAGTTCTTGCCAATTTGGTTGCCCACACTTCTACTGATTGCCCGTATACAGCTTGAACACTGCATTCAACAATGTACAAGCTGTATTCCAAACTCGGCACTTAAAGCATTATCTTCCCACTGCCCACAGTCCATTACTGCTCCTGAACAAGCACCATGGCCTTCACAGCTAGACACAACTAGTACACTTAATTTACCTCAGTGTAGAGCCACTTGGTAATGAACTGTCTGAGATAGTGGATGATTTTATTTTCAAACTGAAGTTACAAAATCCAAAGTTTATCTCAAATCCTTTAGAAGAAACCTTTGCAGTGTTCAGTTTTAAGCACATGAGCTTGTTATTTGCAAGGCTTGAGTAATAGCTTAAAATACCAGCAGCAGTCTGGTATTTACACAAACTTGTAAGTTGCAAGCCACCATAGCTGACACAATCATTCACATCTAAAAGACCATAGCAGTTAATTAGGGAAGTGGAATTTTTAAGATACTCAAGTAAAGGTTAGAGTATAGTGAACTCCTACACAACTAGCAGACTAACCCTTTCAAATTTCTATTAAAAAAACTTTATTTCTTTAGCTAGGGCTTGTATGAAGCAAAGTTCCAACAGCTTGCAGAACTTAAGAGGGACTGGGAAAACTGATCCTTATACATACATCTGAATCAAGTTTTCGTCTTTGGCGATCTTCAGATTCAACATCCACACTTCCATTTATTATCTGCATGCATTTGGGACAAAGCTTCCAACCAGGTACAAACTGCCTTCCAAACTTGGCACTTAGAAAAGTTGCATCATCCAAGTCAATTGCTCTCAAGTTTTTCTTTGATAGTTTTCTGTGTATATTGAAGGGATCGCAACATGACTTCTGCAAGTCTTCAAATCTTTCAATGTAAATTTTTGCATGGTGGAAGCAGATTGTATTGTTCTCTGAAAGGGTTATTCCAGTCCTAAGCTGAAGTAACAGTAGGTCAGATGAAGACAGATCTTGCTTAGATTTGAAACCAGTGTGACGGGTGTAATATGTCTTATGGCATTCATTGGTAGTTTGAAGTTGAACTCCGACTGAACAAGCATCCATTTTACTTTTTCAGAACAACTTAATTTGCTTATTTTGCCCAAAGTGAATCCTTTGAAGTCTTTAGTATTTTCTATGAAGATCACCCTAAAAAAAAGCATTAAAGATCAATGAGATTTGTGCTGCAAACATTTACCTGCAAGCTCGACAGACTAGGTCTGAGTAATTTAAAAGACATGTAAAGAACTTACAGCCTTCTACTCTAGAGAAGACTAAAAATACACTAACTTTAATTCTGGAATTAAGCCAAGCATCTTATTCCTTTTGGAGGCTTTTGTGGTTTTTTTTCCCCACTACTATAAGCATCAATTTAAAATGTTTAGTAGCATTACTTTCTCAAAAGCAATCTGGGAGCCAGATATGAGGTGGATGAACTCTTCAGACACCAGTCTGCTCTGGTTATTAGTTTCCTGGGCCCCCTCTCTCAGCATAAACCTTGCTTTGTCAAGACCAGTTGCAAAGGTGGTCCACAGAAAGAGACTGCTGATGGTTAAACAATTCACCCATCCTATTGTCAAGTAGTTTCTAGGAAAAAAAGTGCTGAAGGTAGGCTGCACGGGCTGCCTTATGTCAGTTAGTAATTCACATCCAACAGTGCTTCCCTAGGGATTCTTCCCATGTAGACAAGGGGCAAGCTGACATGTGCAGAATCAACCTGAGCCTTTTCAATAAGCAGCCTGGGGTATTCACAAAAGCTGGTGGTTCTACACGTCTTCAGCTGTTATGGTCACGTGGCTTTTGCAGTGCCCTCCAACTGAGTGCCATGCTGTTTGAGGTAAATATTGGGCAGTTATTTAAACACTAATTCCATCACCAAATACAAAGCTTGCTACTGCAGAGTGGTCTCACACCATGCTAAAGTTTGCTGCAAATCCAGTGCTGGCCCTGACACATCAGAGCCTGAGGTCATCTTGCCTTATTTTCTACTGCAACATAAAGAACAAATTTCTAACAAAAGAAAGGAACTCATCTGCTTTCAAAATATTTGAGAACCTTACCTACAATTAATACAACCTAACTGGAATGTTAATATTCACCTACACACTATGCAAAACCAGAATTCAGACAAAAAGCTGTGTACTGTTTTGGCTCAGATGAGAGTTCAGTTTCTTCACAGCAGCTGGTACAAGGTGATGTCCTGAATTTGCACTGAAAATGGTGTTGATAGTGCCCTCATGATTTAGCCAACCTTGAGCAGTGCTTCTACAGTGCTAAAGCCTCCTCTACTCCTCAGGCCCTGCCTCCCCCCCCCCCACATGTACAAGGAGATGGGAGGTGACACAGGCAGGACAGCTGACCCCAACTGACCCAAAGGCCATTTGGCATCACGCTCATCAATAAAACTGAGGGAGGAGGTTGGGAGCATGGTGCTCAGGGAATGGCTGGGGGTTGGTTGGTGATGAGCAATTGTTTTCATTTATATTGCTGCTGCTTCTTGGAGTTTTTTTTTTAATATTTTTTTGCCTATTGATGTACTTTTACTGCAGTACTGACTTTGAATAATACTTTCTTTTTTAATCTCTTTTAAAAGTCCATGTGTCCAACTTTACCATGGTAATGAAGCAGCTATACTCAGAACTAATCTTTTGATTTTCCTTAGGCTCATAAATTTTGTCTTTCCAGCCTAATAACTGGAACTGTGTCTGATCAAAGCTCACTGGAGCAGAGTTAACATCTGATCAGCAATTTAGCTAACACCAAATTATTCAAAGTCATCTGTTAAAGGCTATGCACCAAGCCTGATGCTCTTGACAAATTCCCACTGTGGAAGGTAGGGCTTGTGTGTGTGGATGAGGAATCACACTAGGTCAGTATGAAAGTGATGATGTGAATTTTCAGAATTTGCATATGTATTAGAAGTCAGAGCTCTTGGGAGATGCTTTATTTAAAAACAAACCAACAAAAAGCCCCTAACAATTTTTCTTCTGTAAAACAAAAAAAATAATCACTACAGTTCTACCCTTAGCATGCCCATATTTTGGCAGTTGAGTACCCTACCTGAAATACCACTATGGGAAACACAGGCAAAGCACATCAAGTCTATCACCACAGTTTGTCCAAATGACAGTGTACTGGTAACAGAGGTTATCCTACTCACTTGTTTTGTAAGTATTCTTGGAAAAAGCTTCAGAATGCCTGGTTGCAGCTGGGATAGAGTTAATTTTCTTCTTAGTAGCTGGTGCAGTGCTGTGTTTTGGCTTCAGTCTGGGAACAATGCGAATAACACTGATGTCTTCAGCTGTTGATCAGCAACATTGCCTGGTTTAAGCCGTAACTCTTAACCATGTAACTCAGAACCATGCAACCGCTCAGTCACTCCTCCATTTCATCCTCTTCCCTCCCAACCCCCCCCACCCCTGAGGGATGGGGAGAAGAATTGAAAGAATGCAGCCCCCATGGGTTGAGATAAGAACAGTCCAGTAACTAAGGTATAAAACAAATCACTGCTGCTACTACCACTACCATTAATAACAATGATGAGAGAAATAACAAGGGAAGAAAATACAACCGCTCACCACCTCCTGACTGATACACAGCCCAACTCAGAAAGTCCTTGGTTGGAGTAAACATTACTTAGCAACAACTAAAACTATCAGTGTTACCAGCACTGTTCCCAGGCTGAAAGTCAAAAACATAGCACTGCACCAGCTACTAAGAAGAAAAATGACTGCTACTGCTGAACAATACCCTGATCAAAGACCTTTCAGTCTCTCATGCTCTGCCAGTGAGGAGGGGCACAACAAGCTGGGAGGAAGCACACAGGACACCTGACCCAAACTAGCCAAAGGGGTATTCCATACCACAGCATGTCATGCCCAGTATAGAAACTGTGGTGGGAGTTAACCAGAAGGCCCAAATAGCTGCTCGGGTCAGGCTGGGTATCAGTCGGCAGGTGGTGAGCAATTGCATTGTGCATTACTTGTGTTTACTGTTTCTTTTTCCTTTTACTTTTATATTCTCTTCCCTCGTTATTTCCCTGCCGACGAGGCCCCACGCTTAAGCACGGTACGGCAGCTGCTCCTCCGAGCTGTGACAGCCCCTGGCCGGTGCTGTGGCCAGATCCGAGCCGCACTGCAGCGGGAAGCCGCCCGCTCGGCCCGTGCCGGAGAGCGCTGGCCCCAGGATCCGCCTGGGCAGCCGCAGGCCGGGGGCCGAGAAGAGCCGGGCGCCCCTGAAGCGCTCTCTGCAGCCTACGGGCAGCCCCGGCCCGCGGGCGGCTCCTTCCAGTCGCGGCCCAGCCGCTCCGCGGGGCCTGGCCCGGTACCTCGCGCGGCTGGACCCGCCCTTCCTCGGCACGGCCCGTGGCCTCGGCCCAGTGCCTCAGCCCGCCCCTTCCTCTGTCCCGGTACCTGGCCGCTGACCGGGACGCCAGCACTCGCCTCCCACGTTCCCGGAGCGGCCACGACCGGGCCTGCGTCCACCCTGCGGAGTGGAGAACCCGAGAAGCGGCTCCAAGAGAACGTGAAGGGCGACTACCAGCCGCTGTGGGGCGGTCACACGGAAGTGACGACGAGTGACGTAGCAGTTACGTGAGTCCGTAGGGCAGCTCCTCCCACAGGGATACTTCGTTATTTACTGTAGTGGAGTGCGTTTTGTGTAATTTCGTTTTTTATAATCTCTGTGCTTATGAGGATTTATACTGCTTTCTTTTCCTTTCATTTGCAGCTTATGCATATTGAGTTTATACTGCCACTTGACGGTGCTGTACTGTAATGAATGGAAGTCTCCGTGGCTCTTGCTCCAAATGCTAAACATGCATTTGCTTGCTTTCTAACGGTTTCTATGGCTTTTGAAATATTAGGAAGCCCTTGGAAAAGTCCTTCAATCAAAGTTCTTAGCTTTTCCTTGGGGTGTCCTATTGAAAATGTTACGTCACACGTGCAAGTGCAGTTTGAATTTGACAGCCAGGAGCTACCTTGATGTGCTACAACTTCTGCATGTCAATTGCGGTGTATATAAACAAGAGCAAACTCGAGGGGTTCGTTGTTCTGTTGTTGCAAGCAAATGGCTATTAGGAACCTGTCCAGAAAATGGGTCAGCAAATGGGTTACACATGATATAGTTCAACTGAGGAAATTGCTCCCTCAAAGGGCTGTTTTATATTGCTGATATTTCAGGGCTTCTTGGCGATTCTCTGCTGGCATTGTTGCAATATTATGTATCGGTCTGACTGGAGAGATGTTTTTAATCTGGTTTTAATCTGAATCTTCCAAAAATGTAGAGAGGCTTGAAAGACCCTTGTGTGCAGGCTCATGCTGTCTCAGACTGGTGGTGTCTGAAATGAGGGACATGCAGTAGAACCACTTTTCTGTCTCAGGAGAAAATCTTCTCATACATTCATGTTTTGTGTTTTTATCAGATGTCTGAATACAAGTGCTTCCTCTCATAGTAGCCACAGACTGCTTGGAGTGGTGTAACACAGTGAAGTACACAGAAGCATCTGCTTTGTTGTGTGCTTGTTCCCATGAGGTGACTTGCAGTCTGTAGAGTGTCCCATTCTTTTGGCGGCTCTTTGCAGAAGGAGGGGGAAGTGAATTTTGTAAGTGAAATGTGGTCACTGTGTGCTGTGCTTGGATCAAGGTGATATAACTAGCTTATGCAGACTGGACTACGAAGAAGCTTGTGTTGCAAAACTGAGTGTGTTTATACTGAGTGGAGTTCATATTCTGTTTTCTTTCTTTTTTCAGTTCCTTCGGTTATGTCCTGTATACTTTTGCTGTCACCTGCCCTGTGCTGATAAACACCTTCTAGATAGGAGCCTAACATTTAGAAATAATTCATTTTCCTTTCCTATTTTTGTGGCTTCTGGCCACTTAGTTGTTTTTTGGTTTTTGGGGTTTTTTTATTATTATTTTTACAGCTTCCCAATTATGCCAGTTACTATAAGTCCATTAAGTACTTGATTATTGATTAAACACTTGATTATTGAAGCTAATATACATGCACTTACAGTTAAGTGTCTAAATTAACACAAGAAACTAAGATGGCGATACATGGATATATATATGTATATACATATGTATGTTAAAAATTTCCCTCAGGTGTAGTGAAAAGCAGTATCACTAATAATAGACTCAAGTCCGCTTTCTCAGCACTCCTTAAGGGGTGAAGGGTTGAGTACCAATGAGCCACAGTAACGGTCCAGGCAGATAATCCCTCTATTTCATAAACTTTGAGGGTTTATGGGTTCTGGGAGGGTCCCAGTCAGAGCAAGACAGCTGGGTGCAGGCTATTGTGGTCCAGGAGAGCTCAAAGGGGCTCTCTATTGGAATCACTGTTCATAGGGTGGTAAGATGGTTGGCTTGAGTCATGTAAATTTTCATCCTGGTATTTGGTATTTGTCAGGAATGGTTTGCCATTTCAAAAGAGCTCCTGATGTGCTAAGGGAGTATCCATGCATTGCTGTTACCTGCATGGTCATTCTTTCCTTCGTTGAGGGATTTGAGTCAATGGTCAGGGGGTGCCCAGCCATCCAACTCCATGCATTTATGCAAAGACTAACAGGAATTCTTTGGGAAGCACATGGGTCCAGGAGAGACTGGGGGGACGCACCACCACAGTGACCTCCTGCCATCACTTGAGCTTCTGCAAGCCTCCTATTCCAATGCAAGGTGGTCCAGTAGGATGTCTGATAATGTGATCCAGGAGGCTGATTCCCAATGATCTTCCTCAGCATAAGGCAAGAAGAACACACGTGTGGCAGATCCCAGCTACATCAGTTACTGCACATCTGAAATGTGTCCAGGTACTAGAATAATATCTGTAAGATAGCATAAAATACATAAAATACAAAAAATACAAGTAATTTGGCACATTTGGGCAGCTCTATCCTACAATTCTTCCTTCTGCTTCTCTTGTTGCTAATGAAAGAGCTGCTCTTTGGTTTCAGGCTTTAACCTATTTTTAGATTCCTTTTATGCTGTTGGCCCTTTGAAGTGCATGAACTACAGTGAAAGAAAGGCAGTGTCATTGCTGGGAGGCAAGAGGAAGGCTTGTAGGTGAAGTCATGCCTGGTAGTGAGAGCCTGTCTCACCTATTCATCTCCTCCCTTACTCCTCTAAAGCAGCTCTGTTGCCTTAGGCACATGGTTGCACCTTTCCTGCTCTAATTTAAGAATTTCGATGATACCAGCTCTTCAATAGCCCAGCACCAGGGGATGGCTCCCTTCTCTGGGGGGCTGTTTTCTTCATGTCTTAGGAGGTTGCAGAGCTGGTGTGCTCCAGTGCAGGCTCAGTGCATAGTCCTGGTCCCACCACAGGACATGCACCAGCCCAGAATGGAAGGGAGGTGGAGGAGCTGGGATTGCAGAGAGAAGAGTGCAGTAAAGAGGAAGCTGTGAGTGAAATAGTGGGGCAAACAGCAGGTAGGAGTTGTTTGTTGCATTCTAATTGGGGTGTCAGGCTTTGCCTTTGTGCAGAAAGGTTTCATCTAAGGAGATGGCAAGGTCAAGTAGAATATCATCATCAATAGTCAAATTCTACCAGTGACCATGGATGCCAGCAGATCTCAATCCCAGACCCACTGAGTCTGTGCACACACTGATCTTGTAGGCTTAAATTTTAAACTGACTATAGTGTGTGTGCCTTTAACATAGTAGAATAGACCAAACTGTTCTAACTTACTAACATGTAGTGTTAGGAATGTTTGGCTGATGTAGTAGAAAGGAATGTTTGGCTGATGGGGGAAGGAACATCAGGGAACTGATAACAACTAAGGAGACAGTAAATAAGACCAAGGATGCTAGCCTTCAAGATAGCAGAGTGGCGCTCAGCGTGGGATGAGACTGAAACAGAACAGAAGCAAGGACATACCAACTGCTAACTTAGCACTAGGGCGTTGCAAGCATGCTCAAGCACTGAGGTCATTCAGTAAACACAGTGAGAAAGACCGTAGAAGACCACCAGAAACCCCCACTCAGCAAGAAAGTGTGTGCTTAATTAGGATGCAAATATTATAACTATTTCCTGGAAAACCTGTGAATATGCATGAGTATGCCAAATATACAGCTGCTGTCTGCAAGTAACAGGTGCGCTCACCTTTGCAAAGCTATTCACGTGCGTGCCCAGTGCTGCAATAAAAAATGCCTGATTTCTAAAACTCCAATTGAGTCTTAGGGAGTTTCTCTGACCGACTTCTGCAGTAACAATCTGACTGCTATGACCAGAGGTGTAGGGATAACTGTGTTTTGAAATGCTATGTAAATCACCGCATTACTTCACAAATGAACATGCTGTGGCTATCAGAAGTAGGAAGAATCAGATCTGGTGTCTGGGTTGGAGCACTGAGCTGACTCAGTATTGACAAACTTACTCATTGCTTTAGCACCCCAAGCCAGGCTCAGCACATTTGGGCTGATTTAAAGCAAATAAAGTATTTTTGCTCCCTAGGTTCTGGGTTTTAGGCTCCTGACAAAAATGTTTCTGAACTAATGGAATAATTTTATCCTTACAAACAGACCTTTGTCCTCAGTGCTGCAGCCATCACTGCCTTGAGGCAGTAGGAGATTTCTGCTTGTTCTGCATCTTGGCACTGCCACACAACTTCACCACAATGGAGTTACCTCCAGACTGTACCTGCTGAATCCAGCTGAAGACAAGGAGATCTTGGCACAGCAGGGTTTGGTTTTCTTTATATGGGTGAAAATGTGGTTTGGATTCTGTGCTACAGAGAAGATCTGACACCGCAGCGTGTGTCTGTGAGCTGTGACAGCAGCTGCTGCTTCAACACAAGTTTGTTACATGTGGGGAGTGTTGTAGTCAAGAGGAATTATCCATAGTCTGTAACATTCCTGATGTTCTGTTGGCTTTGCGTAGGTCCCTACACGCTTGAAAGTGCATTTTAAATTGACTTTTTCAAGACCTGTGTGTGAAGTATTGCACAGACTGCAAATGCCTACCATGATTTCCCCTGTTTAGAATAAAACCAGCTATTACATCCGCATTAGTATTTGTGTTCTTATATGCATAGCAGGCCACAAAGTCTAGAAAGCACTAGTTGGTTAAACAGAGCATGGTTTAGTAGTTAGATGTTTGGGGAAAATAATCCTTTATAAGGTCATTAGTGCTAATTCCTATCTGCTTTTCCTGCCCCCATTCTCAGTATTTGAAGAAAATGTAAGGCATTTGCTTTCACCTCACAAAGCAGTTGGAGATACGTATGGAGTGTTAAAACAGCATTGGACAAAGGTAAGGCCTAATACAAGTCATGGATGGAAGCAGTTGGGGGAAAAGTGAATATGAGAAGAGGCACAAAAGCACAAAATGTCTAAGTAACAGTTAAGTTTGATGGCTTTGTAATGGAAAATAACTGAGGTGCTTGAAGGTAGTTGACATAGTTTTAGGTCCTTAGGACCTTAGTACAAAAAGTGTAAACAAAACAGAATAGAAAAACAGGACCTGGGGATGGGAATATCTGTGACTAGCAGATGTCCAGTATGGGCGCTGTTAAACTAAGGTACAGGTGGAAGGACAGGATGATTGCTATGTTTGTGGTGTGTTATGAACCCATTAAGCTGGTGTAAACATCTACTGGGGAGTATCTGGGACTAGCAGATATCCAGGATGGGAGCAGTTAAGCTAACTGATAAGTAGAAGGACAGGTGTATTGCTATGTCTGTAATGTTAATTAAGTTGTCCTGGATGGGAACTGGAAGCAAAAGCAAAGACTGCAGGATGTAGCCCCAGCTGCGGGATCTAACCCCAACTGCAGATGTAACCCCAACTGCAGCCCCATTGCCCCTTGCACGCCTCAAACCGTTACCAAGGCACAAAGGGAGGGTGTAGAGGGGCTGAGGGTGGGACACACACAGAGGAGATTGTCCAAGTAGTGACTTTGGATCATCCATGCAGGACACACCAGCCTCAATGTGAAGGTAGAGCCCAGGTTGAATGGGTGACCCCAACACAGGCTGGTGGTGCTGGAGCAAAGTTAACCACAAGGTTTAGTAGAGAACTTGGATCACACAGAGGCAAAATGGAGGTGGGGGGTGTAAAGCTGAACTCAACCCAGAATGCTAGCTGGTGACCCCAAATGACTCAGGCGCCAATGTTTGGGTAAAGTTGACCTCTAGTAATCCCACATGCTAATTGGTGACCTCAGATAACCCCTGGAGCTGAGAGTTTGGGTAAAATTGACCTCAAGTAACCTCAAATGCTAATTGGTGACCTCAATAACCCTGAGGTCATGGAGTTACTAGAGGTCAAATTTACACAAAATCTCAGCTCCAGGGCCGTCTGGGGTCACCAATTCGAGGTTACTTGAGGTCTCCATTAGAATATGGGGTTACTAGAGGTAAATTTTTACAGCCAGTTTTGGGTGAAGTTGCCCTCAAGCCTGTGTGCTGTTTTTGGGGCAGAGCTCCCCACAGTAACTCCATATGCTCAGTGAGGGCCCGGAATGTGCCTGTGCTCAAAGTGCTGACCTCGTGCCCAGCCCTCACCTTCTGTTTGTTTGATATTTTTTTCTCTATACTTGCTTCTTGAGATCCTCTCCACTCATGCAAACACCAAATTCCTCTACAGGGCAAGTCAGGGTCAGTCCTTCCTGTCCTTGCTGCTCAGAAGGTCCCTGAGCTGTCCCAGTGAGCCCACAGGGTCCCTTGGGCACCAAAAGTGGCCCAGGGCCTCCACTTAGGTCATTTTCGTTCCCAAAATGACACCTGGGAGGCTCCCCCAGGGCTCAGGAATTAGGCCTTATGGTCCCCTGCCATCTTCACATCTCACTGTGATCATCTGAGGTCAACAATTCCTGCTGAAGTGGAACCTCAGCTGCTCTCCAGCCCCGGTGTCAGTGAAAAGGAATTGCCTTGGAATGAAACCACTCAGCGACCTGGATTTTAACTTCTCCCAGAGTGCAGCTTTCAGGCAAGACCTTTAGAGAGCACAGGAGGAGAAAGAAGGGCGACCCCATGAACCTCCCCCTCTCCTTCCTCCCAACACAAAACACAGTTTAACGCAAGGGCGGTGTCACAAATAGAGAACAGGCATCAGCTCTCCTTCATTTCAGCAGAGAGGAGGCTTGTTAGGAAGCACCTTCCATCTGCATGACCTTGTCACATCATACAGAGTCTGTAAAGCTTTTGCAGAGCCTTGGTCCCCAAAGGACTCTGATTTCATCCAGTCCATCACCTCTCCTCATGGCAGCCTTTTTCTTGGGCCTCTTGTGCAGAATTGCTTTAATCTGTTCAAATTTATGGAATAGCTGGAAATTCAATCCAAGACAGAAAAAGTACTCGATGAAAGTCATCAAAGAGGTGCACGCCATTTTTAACTTCTGTTAGTGCTGGGTGCTGTGGGACTATGAGTTCTGAGCAAGCTGTAATTAGAAAGCAGCACAAGCCTCAGTTCTGCCTATTTCAACTCTTTCTAAGGGTACTTTTAATTGGCATTATTCAAATGCAAATACCCCAAAATATGAGGAATGACAGAGTCTTCAGCTCTCTCCTAAATTATTCCAAGTTCCCCAGTGAGAGATTTTAGTATGAGCTATTTATCCCCTGCTGGCCATTTAAAATAACAAGAGAACAACTTTTGTAGATTCTGAGCTAAACCTTCTGGAAAGTAGTTTGCAGTGAAAAAGAGAGAAGAGAGAAGTATCTCAGGAAAGGAATCAGCAACAGAGAGACTGCTGGAAGGGAAAGCTTCAATGTTTTCAGAAGGCTCTGAGCACTGAGATGATAGAGGTATGTATGTGTTTATATAAACATCTCTGAAGAGAATGAAGAACCAGAGGATACAGAGACAGGTTGCAGCCATGAGCAGGCAGCTGCTGTTTTGCTGTTTGTATCCCTCTCACATTTGAAACAGCACACTGTTGTGATTGAGCACAGTTCATCCAGAATGCCTGACTCTAGCACTAGTTTCCACGCATAATCAAAATTCACTATTAGCCACTCGCATCAGAAGGATAATAATACTTACTTAAAACAAATTCTATGTTTTCCAGCTCACTATTAGAAAATTATTACTATTGACTATTGACAATGACTACTCAGGAGACAATGATGTTGAGCAATGAATTTCTTTTACATATTTGTGAAGCAAAGCTGTTTCCTGATGTAAATCAGCAGCAGTAGCTTGTAGGAAGCACAAAACCTGTGCATGTATGTTACCATGAAACATGCTAGCAAAGCATTTATTTTATTAAGCTACAAAAGACCCTGCAAGATGCATACAATGGCTAAGACCAAGGTAAGGAGAGGGGGAAAGAAAACCAACCTGTCTCATATGTCCTTGAAACACAGTCATCTGATGAGCTCATGAAGTTTAACACCACTGAAATGTAGCAGACTCCTGGCATGTACCATCTCACAGAGAGCTGCTGCAGAGGGAACAGCAATGTGTGAGGCAGGCGAGGCTGTGTTCTGATTCATACCCATTGGAATCTAAGTAACAGATTGGTTGTTGTCTTTTAATGACCCAAAACCAGACACATGCTGGATAGCAGCAGTGAGCCTGGTACAGCATGCACCATGGAAGCATACACCTATTTGTGTTTCCTGGAGAGATCCAAACCTCTCACAGCTTGAAATAAAGTCCCCTTTGTGGCTTTAGTGGCAGCAGAGAAAGTTCTTGGACTTTCAAAGCAGGCTATGAAGTTTCTGACAGAGAGGAATGGGCCTTGTCAGATCTGCTGGGGCCATCAAGGAAAGCTGAAGCCACACTTCTGCTGTGGTCATTTGCCAACACTACAGGGTCACAAGGACCAAAATGCAGTTCTTTTCCCTTAATTGTGTTTCCTTTTGCCATGGGATGAGGCCCTTTCTGAACATCATTTGTTCTAAAAAGGATCTCTCAAACAATTGAAAAGAGGCCAGTCACCTGCAGCACCTTCATGCTATCTTAGCATAGTATTTATAGTCTGGTATTTGGAGTAGAGGTGAAAGATCCTTGTAAAGGTTGAAAAAACAAATATCTTTTATTTGAAAAAACATCCAGCCCTTGCATTAGGCTTTAGCAGCATTTTTAGGAAATCTCAGAATTTCTACATAAAATCCCTAATGTTTTAAATATTCAGTTCTTATGGACTTCCAACTCTTTGAGCCCCTGGTAGTTCAGAACACATGTCTACGTATGGGCAGGTGGGAGCCATGTCTATCCGCAGGAGCCACATCATCCAGGACTGAGGTACCTCTGCCTCTCATGGGAAGGCTTCAGGACTCCAGGAAACACAAGCTGGGTCTCTCCCATTTTCTCTTCTCAAGAGACGCTGCTTTGCTCTCCCTTGATACCTGCCAGAACTGGCTTCTGCAGAAAGAATGAGAATTTGATTACCAGGCATCACACAGGCCAAGAAACATGAATCAGCATTGTTCATCCCCCTGCAGCACTCGCCTCACAGTGAAAACTACAAGAGCAACAGCTTTGGCTCCAGGTTAAAAGAATTCCTGAAATTTCAAGGAAATTAAGCCTTTAGGTTTAATTAATCAGTGAGACAATTATTACATGCAAATACTGTTTTCAACTCCAGACTTAAGTGTCTCCAAGTGTTATTTTGGTTAAGGTATATTTCTAATAATAACTTATTCATTGTAAATGTAAAGGACTACAAAATAATATGAAAAATAAGCACCGGTAAAATAGAGGTTTCTCAGTATTCCTCAAACTGTAATGAAGTACAATATTCTGATATCAAGGTCAGCTCTTTGATTCAGTGGTGTCAAGTGCCTTAGAAATGCTGCTAAGTAGGCACATAAAATAAAAATCAGACATTTCTATCAAGTCCTTTTTACAGTACATAGCTCTGTCAGCATGCAAAGTGAGGTCAGTTAGGAGGGTGGCATCCCTGTCCTCCACTCATTAAAAAGATCACATTTTCACTTTTATCAGATTTAAAATACAAATGAATTTCACAAATCAAATTGAAATCCACAAGCAATGAAAAGAAATGTAAGTCAAACATTGTTGTCACTGTATTAGAAACTGGACTGGAGTAACATTGCTTTGGTAACATGGCAAAAAATAGTCCCATATATGACAGAGGACAAAGAGCTGGAAAAGAAAATAATTAAGTAGCCCAGAGTGAATTTGAAGCAGTGAAGTCTT
Organism: Melopsittacus undulatus; assembly: GCF_012275295.1. Classification (NCBI taxonomy): domain Eukaryota; kingdom Metazoa; phylum Chordata; class Aves; order Psittaciformes; family Psittaculidae; genus Melopsittacus; species Melopsittacus undulatus. The sequence goes on from NC_047534.1 coordinate 23,216,346, forward strand.
TTAACTAAAGACAAAATAATTTTAAAGTTTTACCTGAGAAATAATGGGAAAAGGAACAGAAGACTACCATAGAAATGGATTGTGTAGGCTTAGATAGAAAATAGAGCAATTGAGACTTGAAGACAGCCTTGGTAGTCATTAGAAAAGTGAAGCCAGAAATTAGACTTTTAAGTCATCATTTTCTGTGCAGCTGTTCAGAAAGTCAGGAACCAGTTGGGAAAGGAGATGATGAAATGAGACTGTGGCACTGCAGAGGCAATCTTCCTTTAATGAAGAGCAAATGGTCTCTGGATTAAAGGTTTCCTGTGGTGCTGGGGGGGGGGGGGGGCACAAAGTGTTATCTCCACTGTTCTGTTACTTTTTCTGTCAGAACATGGACAGAAACAGCACAGGCACACACTGCCACGTGCCTGAGACTTATGCATAAACTTTACCAATGTTTCATGCATGCAAAGGCACTGCACTCTGCACCAGTGCAGAACAATTCCAGCTGCCAACAAACTGGCAAGTGAACTGCATGTGGATTTTGCTTCCAAAATCTGATGATTGCATAGGTGCAGCTCAGTGGAGCAGCTGACCTGGATATATGCCATGGTATTTCTCTGCAATCCTCAGGTGAAACCATTGTGTCAAGTGAGTTACCCAACACTCAGAAGAAATGGGTAAATCATCAAATTCATATTTTTCTTTTTTTTCCTGGACAAATTTGTGAGAAAGTAAGAGCCCACCTCTGGGACAAGATCTCTTAAGCTTCATGACGGGATCTGTGGGTTTCATTTGCTGCTTTAACATCACCATTACTTTGCTTATCACATCTCAATGTTTCAGCCACCTAATACGTGAAAGAAGCTGGATAAAAGAAACTGAATCCCCTCTGAAAATAAGTAATTGAGAGTGAATGTGTGTGTTGCAGCACCTCTTATTCCTTCCTCGTGTTCCTACAGTCCAGGCCACTTCATTCCTTACTCAGGAATAAATCATCTCCTGATGTGACAGAAAACAACTTCAGAGATTCCTTGTCCTTTGCATCCTAAGGTGCGGCTCAGCTTGGTGGGAAGATGCTCCAGATGCCCTGGTTTGTAGGTAGACATAACCAGTAAAATGGAGTGGCCTGGAGCAGTACAAATACAAGGAAGGAATATGAAGCACTGACAAACATGTACTCTTGACTGCTTATGTTCAGGGAAGATTTAGTCCTCATCAAATCATCAGTAAATAGCCAGCATGCAGAAAACTGACATCCCAATCTCTGCTCTTGACAGTAACACGAGAAAACATGTGAACGGAACGAAGATGCAGAACCATAAAAACTACAATCTTTCTTGTAGTAAACACCAAGCTCTCCCTCCATAGACGGTATTTTACATACAGACAAACTGCATGTGAGCAATCTGTGGGTTACTATAGGCTGTCACAGCAGAACCACTTCAACTCCATCCTGAGCACTAAAGCTCACTCAGCTCCCACCAAACACTATTCTCCAACTGAAGCAATGCTCTTCCTTCAAGCTGACTGGCTGACGAGGGCTGAAGGTGGACATTCAAGTGTAGCAAAATCCAGCAAAGCACAATGCTATAAATGGGGACTCTCCTGCTCTGTGCAATTAATAAAAGTATCAAGTTAGCTACAGAAACAACCTGCAGTGTAATTTGCTCTTCTCCTGAGGGTCACATGAATTCCTCTTCAATTATTGCCAGGGTAGACGGTGCCCACTACTTCTGCAGGAAACCCACAGCACGGTGAGATTTCAGGGGCCTGTTGCTGATGAGCTGGCAGCACTCCAGAATTACACAGAAAAACAGTCTTGGGGAATGCAGCAGAGGCTGAGACAGAATTCTACAGCAGGAGAAAGATCCTGTGCTCTGTAACAGCTCAGAGGCTGAGCAAGATAATCTAGGCAGGTAGAACTATTCCAGGTCTCCAATTCTACCTCCACTGCTTCCAGATAAAATAGATTTGTATCAAAGCTGGCACTTGTTTAGTCAGTGTCCTGTCAATAGTACACAGCGTGCACTGAACTCTCAGTGCCAGGAAAGTCTCACATCTGCCTCCCCTTGGCCTTCCCCAGCCTCCCCCCAAAAATATCACTAAACCCACCTAATGTAGTGTAGCACAGATGAATCGATGGGAGAATTTATGGAAACAAATACCCATGGCAGCTTCTGCTGTACTGTTAGTTTCATCTGAAACACTGCAGGCCAGACCTGATTCAAAGCCACCTGCTGACTTCAATGGGCTCTGGATCAAGCCTTACCTGAGGAAGACTTTTCAGTTCTCCCCTTCACAAGGCACTCGGCTGATTAACAGCCCTCCCACCTGCGACTCTAATGGGGATGCTCTTATTTTCATGCTTGTCAGGGCAGCAGGTATGCTTTTACAGTCATCAGCAAGACAACTTTAAAAGAAAACCTGTGTAACTACAGCACCTGCCAGTGTATTTACACTGCTCAGGGGTCACAGTGTAAGATCCTAGGGACATTACTGAGGGCAAATCCTCATTTTGGGATCCAGCTACCATTGTAGCAACTGAAATGCTGGTGCCAACAGAGTAGCTGATCTTTTAGGGGAAGGATTTCTATGAGCATCAGAAACATACTGATGTTAAAGAAAAACCCACCGAAGACAATGGTGTGACAAAGCAATAGTTCTGAAGACTCTGAACTGAGCAGAGGCGAGGGAATCTTAATAAAGAGATCAGAGGATTTCCACCAACTGCAAGGTACAAAATAAACTCACAGTTCAGAAGGTATTTGCTGATGGAAAAACACTGAGAAGGATATTGTAAAGGGGAAATTGGTTAGGAAGAAGCAGAAAACTGTGGAAAGGACAAAGTGTGAATGCAACAGCACTGTATTCACACCAGGAAGACAACAGTTACTCCGTGAAGGCAATAGAATGCTCCGAGGCCATTAAGAGTAACAGTGTAGCAAGCAGCCCCAGTTGTTCACTCCAGGCTGGAACTTACCTGGTGCTGTGCTTCAAAGATAATCCAAGTGCATAACATCTTTCTTTCCACCTGCAACAGGAAATGATGAAATGATGAAATGAAACTCAACACAAAGGCTGGACACATGCAGTGGGTCTTGCCTTCAGAGGACCAAGCTTCAATTCTGATGACCATGTTCACATCACTTCTCCAGCAATTCAGCACCGTTCAGCATCATTTATGTTGCTATGAAGCTAGAATGACTAAGTTTGAAAAATATCTCAAAGTGCATCTGACCAGGGCAATTCTGCCCTGGGCTGCAGTAGCTTAGCCAGTCCCTAATGACATTGATGCATAAACTGAGAAGCACATTGAAAAGCTATGATCACAAGATGCTCAAGCTACTAAAGAAAATGTATGTATAAAAAGCTTGGATTTTTTTTTCCTGTTCAATAGCATGGAAAGCTATAACTGTCTCTTTAGATCTAATCCAAGTTTCGTTTTACTTACGTTGTAAAGAATCAGTGAAAAGAGCCAACAATCCAAAACCTGTGTGTAGGTTAGGCTTCAGGGCTGGCACCAACACATGTGGGAAATAGACTCTTAAATTACAAGTTTAACGTTTTTGTGCTCCCATCCAACTCTGTGATTCCCTATTCTCTTTAACAAACAGCAATGAATACACTTATTGCATTAAGACCGTGGTAGTACAAACTAATTTATATCGAAAGTTCAACAACAGTCAGAATTGATGAGGCAGAGCCTGTTTCTCCAATGTTAAACATCCTCAGTTTAAAATCTAGCATCACCTCCTGTGGAATTAAGCATTCAATTCAGGAATCTACCACAGAACTGTCTGCTCATGCTCTCATTTTGCAAGGAGACACTGCATGGCGTTTGTCATGGCATCACTGACAAGAACTGAATGGGAAGAGGTTTGCCAAATGTGCACAGCGAAGAGGTATCGGTGGGGATTTATCAGCTCATAGCCAAGACTAAGCGTGTCGTCTGGGAGACCACAGAGCAACACCAGACAGTGACGGAACACTTCTGAGGACCAGAAGAGAGGGCAGAAGGAAAAGCTTGGCCTTCAGAACCAGAATTCAGTGTAAATAAATACACTTGCTATCAAAGATTACGGCACACAGAGAAATTGTTCTTTTACGTTAACTGCAGCCAACAGTGGCTTCTCTCTGCTGCTAAGGGCTACTGCCTTCAAGTCTAGGTCAAACAGATCCTTTTAGGGTCACTTATCTCAATCAGTCCTCAGTGTTCCTCCATTTATTCTGTTCCGATTGAGCCTAGTCTCTTCCATTTCCTTTTTCCCCTTTTTTGCTGCTGACATCTTTCTCCTCCCAGCCTTTCTTTCCCGATCCTTGACTCTTACTATCTGCATTCTCAATTCATATCAAAATTTGTTCTCAGTCAGTCCTCATTTCCCCCCATTTATTCTGTCCCAGTCCAGCCTAGTCTCTCATTCTGTAATTTTCTGCCCTTACCTTTTCCCCTGACGTTCATCTTACCGAGTTCTGGCATAAATCCTTTCTGCTCCAACATCTGCTTTAACTTCTCAGCGCTAAGCAATCTGCAAAGCTCAAAGAGTTTTCCCACAGGGCTGCATCAGGCTGCTTGTGCTTCTGATTAAAAAAAAAGGTGGTTCAGACATCATTTGGCACTTGGAGAGAAAAGAGCTTGAAAAGGACTGGACAGGATATACAGTTTTCCTCTGCAAATGACTGTACCTTTTTCTGATAGTCATGGTGTTATCTGGAGAGTAAAGACAAGAAAAAATAATTAATACTCACCCTACTTGGTGGCATAACTAATTGATTCCACACAAACACACAACCTTTCTTGTATTCTTTTTATATATTTCCCATTATTTTCTGACCCTTTGCACTACTAGAAGAAAATAAAATCAGCGATAAGACACAAGCCCACACTGAACGCAAACTGTTACATACTAGTCTGACCTATCTCCAGAATACCCACCCTGATCCAAGCACAGCACACAGTGACCATATTTCACTTCACAAAATTCACTTCCCCCTCCTTCTGCAAAGAACTGCCGAAAGAATGGGACACTCTACAGAGTACAAGTTACCTCATGGGAACAAGCACAGAACAAAGCAGATGCTTCTGTGTACTTCACTGCATTACACCACTCCAAGCAGTCTGTGGCTACTAAAAGAAAAAGCCCCTGCATTCAGAAACATCTGATAAATGCACAAACCATGAATGTATGAGAAGATTTTCTCCTGAGGCAGAAAACTGGTTCCATTGCACGTCCCTCATTTCAGAAGCCACCAGTCTGAGGCAGCATGAGCTGCCCAGCTAATCCCAGCAATCAGGGTTTAGATACACACACATATCGCCTTCCCTCAGCACTCTGCAACTACCTCTTGATTCACTTTGAGTCCCTCAAGTCCAGGACATTCCTCTTCCCTGTGCTACAATGTTGGAATGGCACTGACATGAAGCTGCTTCTTCTAGGTTGCCCTTAGGATTAGTTACACCTTTTCAGTTTGGTAATAGCTTTCTTTTGCCAAGACAGCTGCTGATATTAACTCATCTTCGTTACCTCAGGAAGCTGAGGTGTCCTCTTTCAAGTATGCTATTTGAATTCAATAAAAGCTATCAAAGAAAATTGTTGCTGTAACATAGAAACTACTGTGCTACACTCTTGATGGACTGTTGATTGATTGACTCATAAACTGCTTTGGTCCAGCAAATAAGTAATAGCATTGGTTTGGCTTTGAGACTTTAAAGTATATCAACAAAGTCTGCTTGAACGTGTTTGAATGAGGCTTCTTGAGGAGGGATGGGAAACACTTCAATTTCTCCCCTCATTTATCAGAGGCTTTTCTGGTTTACCTTTCAAAATGACAAAGACAGGCAGAGGATAAACCAGCCAAAATCTGATTGCTTAGACATTTTTAAATAGCACAGCTTACTACAAGGGAGGTGTGCTAGTTTTCAGAAGTTAAAACTCGCTACGTTTAGACTCCGACTATTTGCAGTGTTTGGCACCTGCTAACAGACCTATCAGTGGCAGACAAATACACCATTTCTCTCCAAAAACATAATGATGCATGAAATCCAGGGAGAAAACAGTGGGGTTTAAGGTCACTGATTTGACGCACGGCTATAAAACTGCTGGACAATGTAACTGTCTCCCATGCTTTAAGGACAAGAAAAGGTATTGCTCTCTAATGTAAGATCAGGAAGGGTACAAACAAGCTTGATTTTGGTAAAGCTTAAATGACGGGATGGGATTAGATGGGATAGCCATCTCGTTCCTAGAAGGATTTCCAGGAACCATGGCATAGCTAGAGCTCATTGAAAGGTCTGATGTACAGTGAGTCACGGAGCGGAGCGCTGGAGAAATGAAGAACACCGGCACGGAATTTTGTGCAGAAACCAACCCCTGTAACAGAAGAGGACTGAAAATATCTGAACTGAGATACATTTCTTTCTGGTTTATGTATACACTCAGCTGCACCGACCATTTCAATACCAAGACTCTATGTCTGTCAAGAAGCTGTGCAACACACTTGACAGTCAAACAGAGACTCAGTTCCCAACATTCCGCACCACAAGCGTTTCAGGTGTCGCTGTTCCACGAGCATAACTGCACAAGTGTGTAGAACTCAAGTGCTGGACACAGCCACTTAGCAAGCAAAGGTATTCTTACAGCAGGGCCTCACTAAAGCAACAGGCTATACAAAAATCTGTTTCCCACTTGAATTACTCCTGTGCAACTGTACCAATAAGATCTTGCACGGGTGCCTTCAGGCATGTTAGGTCTACAGTAAGACTTGCCGGGTGCTCTTCTTACTTGGCTACTGAACTGGGCCAGGACTTAAGTAAGTCACTCAGCTTCTCTAAGTGATATTTTTTGTTAGATATCATATAACATATATACACATAACATATATGATATAATATATATACCATAAATATCTAAAACCTGAGGACTGTTATGATAGATGTGATTTGCCCTGGAAAACATCCTTTCAAATATAGTATGTACCAGCTACCCACACAGGAGCGGAAACACTCTTATGACAGTAGAACCATGTCAGCAGAGGAAATCTTTTTCTGAATAAAAATATCACAGGGAAATTTCACCCTTTACAGACAGTATCATGCACGAGAACTTCTAGGGTATAGGTGGATATTAAAATCACCGCTTCCTATTTGTGCTGGATAGGTTTTCCCAAAGTTAAGTACAGTGTAAACTAAACTACAGTCCTTGTCAACAGCTAGTGGCAGCTATGCAACCAACACTCCCAGTCCTGTATGCTGACCTGGTCAGTTCTTCTCCTGAGCTTTGGTGTTCATGAAGACAGCCTCAGAGCTTATTCTCTGTGCCAGACAACAGAAAAGAAATGCAGAATGACCACGAGGTAAGACCTACTACTTTATAGGAAACTAGCATGCCAGGCTTTTTAGAAGGATGTTTGACCCTTAAACCCACACTCACATGCCCATAGAGTGCCCATTCATGGGGACGTATTCAGTATCTGTGCTGTCTGCTTCCTTGGACATAAAAGTGCATTGGGAAGAGGTAACGGATAACCAGACAAATCAATGAGCACACACCAATGTGAAAGCAGTAGTTTTCCCCATCAGATTTGCCAATTGTCAGATTTTCCACCCTCATTTTCCATCAAGCCAAGCAGGGAGAGAATGTTTTTCTTAGCAAAGTACAAACCCTAAATTCCTTGGACACCCTGACCTGTTACCAATGAGTAAGCACTGACTGATCTTAGGTCTGCACAAAGATTGGCAGCTGTCCATGAGACTACAGAGAGGCTCAACGAGATTGCTTTTAGTAACAGCAAGAACTAATGTCCCTCCTTTGTGAATCAGAAACAAATTGAATACCCACTTTACAGATGGGTAAAGAAAATTCCCCATAATGTGCACTATCTGAGACGTATGTGTTAGAGTAAAATGCTCTCTACTGGGGCTTTCTAATGAGATACGAACCTGACAGAGAGATGATGCACCAATGCCAAAGGACAGCAGACATTTATTTTTCTAAGCACGTTCTTTCTAGCCCCGAGGCAAAGAACACAGTATAGCAACAGGGTGATGCTACATCAGCTGTGAAGTTGCTCTAGCAAGGGAAGCAGATTTGAAGTGGCAACCAAAACTTATGCAAAAGCAAAAAAAAATAAATATTTAAAGATGATGGTGCAAAAGAAGCTCTTCTTCTGTGATCTGATGAGTTTAATTTCTTTGTAATATCTGGTTAAGGGTGGTGTCCTGGATTTGTACTGAAAATTGTGTTGATAACACCCTGATTAGCTTAAATTGAGCAGTGCTTACATAGCTGAGGTCTTATCTGCTCCTCAGTCTGCCACACCAATAAGTAATTTGGAGATGTAAAAGGAGGTGGGAGATGACACAGGCAGGATAGCTAACCCCAATTGACCCAAGGGATGTCCCAGACCTTCTGGCATCATGCTCATCAATAAAACTGGGGGAGGAGTTTGGAGGCATGGCCCTCAGGGAATAGCTGGGTGTTGGCTGGTGATGAGCAATTGTTTTCACTTGTATTGCTGCTTCTTGTTGGGACTTATTTTCCTTTTTTTTTTTTTAACTCTTTAATACTACACTAGTTTTAGCTCACCCCATAAGTCTTTTTCTCACTTTTACCCTTTTGACCCTCCCTCCCATCACACTGCAGGGGAGTCAGTTCTCTGTGTGTGTGGTGCTTAGTTGCCAGCTAGGATCAAACCATGACACACAGTTCTTTGTGTAACCACTGAAAAGGGTAATAAAGCCTTTTAACCAATAGATCATCAGCCAATTGTATAATGGAAAGTCTGGGATGCTACTTTAATAAAATAAAAACAAATAGCATCATGTGCAACCTAATGATACAAAAGTGCAAGTTTATTCAATATACAGAAACATGAACAAAGCAGTGCAAAAGTTTAACAAAGAATAATGAGAAATTAATAGGCTTCTTAGAATCACTCTGAAAAGCCACTGCCTGGCGCATTTTTGCAGCAGAAATTGTCATGATCATACTACTTCAGTTTTTATGAGGTGTGTATACCTGAAACAATTACATAGCACATTTCCATATATTAAGCTGCATGTAATTTAAAAGTCTTGCATAGGATATGCTATTGTCTAGTGATGGAACTGATCCAAGTACAAATGAGGTGCTAGGCTACACTCAGGCCAGCAAACTTGTTTTAAAGTATAAATTTATATATGATTCAAGACAGAACAGAGTATAAATGAACAATTATTTTTAAACATGTTTTCTCAGCCTATCATTAAGAATGCTTCAGATTTCACATTTAAATTAAAGTGAGAATCATAGAGACACAGACAGTCTTGAAAGTATGTTATAAGCATCTGAGTTTGCAACAAAGGAAAAAGGTGTGTATTTCATTCTGAAAATAAAACAAACTTGATTCTGTTTGTTTTTTGTTTTGGGGTTTTTTTAATATTATTTGAAAATAGATAAACTGAAGTATTCTAAGAGTTAACACTGATGTCTCAGGTCAAAACCTAAATCCTGTATTTTAAGGACCAGAACCAGTCCAGTCCTAAGTTGCTAGGCTATGTGAACTCTTGCCTCCTGGAGCTTTGACCCTGCACAATTCTTCAGATCTGAACTGAATAATACAAACAAGGAGTAAAGTGTAGATGTCAGTGAAGTTTTGAAAACTTTTATTCTCAGTGCCAGCTGAGCACTGAGTGTTAAGTTTCACTGCAGAAAAGTTCCCTTGCCTATTTATGTACCTTTACTGTACTCTGGAATGGCACTTTTAAAAAATCTCTTCTTTTAAAAGACCATGTGTCCAACTTTACCATGTAGGGGGCCTACCAGAACTCTGGAGAGGAACTCTTCTTCAGGGACTGTAGTGATAGGACCAATGGTACAAATTTAAACAGATTTAGATTAGACATTAGGAAAAAGTTCTTCCCTGTGAGAGGTGTGGTCCTGGCACAGGTTGCCCAGAGAAGCAGCGGCTGCCCCATCCCTGGCATTGTTCAAGGCCAGGTTGGATGGGGCTTGGAGCAACCTGGTCTAGTGGAAGGTGTCCATGCCCATGGCAGGGGGTCTGGAACTGGATGAGCTTTAGGGTTCCTTCCAACCCAAACCATTCTAAGATTCTATGGCTTTGCCTGGCTGGGGTTGCTCATTCCTGGTCACTGATAGGGCTGGGAAGGCGGCAGGGAGATGAGGAGAGAAGCGTGATTGTTGCATAGTCTAAGGGCAGACCACAGTCCCCTTTTCCTCCTTCCCCCTCAGATTTCAGAAATCAGAGCTACTGAAGCTGTTATCTGTTGCTTCATTTAGGAGTAAAACAAAGCAAACAAACAGTTTATTGGACACTCCATCACTCCGGTTTCTCAGAATTTGAAGCAGTGACTTCAAAAGTGAAGATTTTTTACTGACTTGCACAAAACCACTGGGATGGGCTCAGAAGAAAGGTGCTGTTAGCACTATGTTCAGTACAGTACAGATTGCAGGTAGCTCAGCTCAATTTCAAAGATAATCAAGCAGAAATTTTTACAGGAGAGGAGTAGATGAGATAGCACAAAAAGTAAGTCTTTTGTTTTTTTTTTTTTCCTCCAGAAGCACTACCTGGGGTTTAAGTTTTCCCTAACTTTATCTATCATGTGAACAGCATTGTTTAAGGAGATTAGAGCTTATCCATAGAAAACTTCCAGAAATTCAATTTATCTACAGAATATCCAGGTAGATTGGCCTAGAAACCAGCAAAATGCTGGTGAGACTCAGAGGTTTGATTTCATTTCTTCCTCAATCTAAGCAAGTTTGAGGATGCTGTTAAATTGTTTTTTATTAAAGTGAAACAGATTAAGTTACTCCATGAATAGGGAACCTTCTGTATTACATTAAGTGTCTCTCTTAAACTCAAGTGTTAACTGACAATAAAACTTGCATATCATTGTATTTGATAAGGAAAGAAACTTCTGGTTTACGTTTTATATTTCTGTTACAACCAGAGATCCTGTTTCTTCAAAGTTTTCAGGCAAACTTCTCTCTGTGTGCAGCTCCTAGGGATTGTGCTGGAACACAAAGGAGGCAGTTTGAATTTTTCTGTGATTTTCTTATGAAGCATTGACATCTGCTCTTTCAAAGATAAGAAGTCAGAGATAGAGTACTTGTAGGGGGGAAAGAGGAAACAAAACCTGACAGTTTTGGCAGGGAGAAGTTAGGCATCAACATTAAAAAGAAAACCTTTATTCTTGGGGAGTATCCCAGTAAATTCAGCATGAAGGGGCAAAATGCTGTGTGAGGTGCAGTTCAGAAACTTTGAAGCTGCATAACAAGTAGGAAGACTCAAGGTAGAGATGGGGCTGTATCAGTTGAAAGGGTTACTGTGAATTACTGGGCTCGTGATAATAAATAATAAATATTTGATGAGAGAAAACTCGTGACAAATTTGGATTAAATCCTAAAATGTGTTTGAAAGCTGTCACTCTCCTTAAAGCTTTTATATTCCCTTATGGTACGTGAAACCGCAGCTCAGGGGACTTCTTTCTTTTGTGACTGAATGTTACAGTACGGGAGTACATATTAGCCTGTTTAAATACTGCTTGTGTAACAGACACACTGGTTTGTGGAAGGATGAAAGAAAAGGACCTTGGACAATTTATTTATGCCAATAAATTTCTCCTGTCCAGCTGATTATTTTTTGTTCTCCTTTGGTGTTGCCATTTGTTAAGTTGTCTTGCCTTTCCCTTTTAAAAGAACCTACGATTTCATTTTAATGACACCAAAATGAATACGTTGTATTACAAGTAAAGGTAAGTGCTGATTCCAGGCTTTTGCCCACACAAACTGTAATACAAGGGTAAAGACATTCACTAAACCATAAAGGAAGTTGTAAATAAGTAGCTCACATGAGTTTGCCATTGTAAATAATGTGATGATTAGTGCTGCATTTGATCTAAGAGCCATGAAATAATGCCTTGTCACTAACAATATAGCTTCTTTCTCACCAAATCTTCAAGTTCCCTGAAGTCTGTATATCACCATAAAGCAAATTTTAATTTTATTTTATTTTTTAAAAACAGAACCAATTTAAAAAGTACCTTGGGATATTTTGTAACATTATAATAACTTTTTTTTTTTGTAAGATACAGGTGTAAAAGTATACATATACTGGTATAAATCGCTTTTTGGCATGGTTGATTTGTTTTGTTTTATTTAATTTGTCAATATTATACAGATTATAGATTATTTTTAAAATTTTAATGTAAATTTTTACCCACAAGTGTTGACTGTTTGTATTCAGATCATGCTGGTTTTTTTAAATGAGAATATTACTATAGAAATTCTTATAGAAATAATAGAAACTGTGAGGCTGAAAAAAACAAAAATTCCACCACCACTTTGATTCTCACTGCGTCCAATGACAATCATCTGCCTTACGGGCATCTCACTTTGGGATACATCTTTGGGAATCTTTTGCCATTTCCAAGCTGATTTCTTGATAGTCTTTAAAAATTTATGGCCTGGAACATTCTGTCTGTTTACTCAGTGAGATCTTTATCCTTTTTGTGGTAAGCAGGATATTGGCTGCTGCCTCCACTCTGCTTCCCTTTGCTAGAGCAACTTCACAGCTGATGTAGCATCACCCTGTTGCTATACTGTGTTCTTTGCCTCGGGGCTAGAAAGAACGTGCTTAGAAAAATAAATGTCTGCTGTCCTTTGGCATTGGTGCATCATCTCTCTGTCAGGTTCGTATCTCATTAGAAAGCCCCAGTAGAGAGCATTTTACTCTAACACATACGTCTCAGATAGTGCACATTATGGGGAATTTTCTTTACCCATCTGTAAAGTGGGTATTCAATTTGTTTCTGATTCACAAAGGAGGGACATTAGTTCTTGCTGTTACTAAAAGCAATCTCGTTGAGCCTCTCTGTAGTCTCATGGACAGCTGCCAATCTTTGTGCAGACCTAAGATCAGTCAGTGCTTACTCATTGGTAACAGGTCAGGGTGTCCAAGGAATTTAGGGTTTGTACTTTGCTAAGAAAAACATTCTCTCCCTGCTTGGCTTGATGGAAAATGAGGGTGGAAAATCTGACAATTGGCAAATCTGATGGGGAAAACTACTGCTTTCACATTGGTGTGTGCTCATTGATTTGTCTGGTTATCCGTTACCTCTTCCCAATGCACTTTTATGTCCAAGGAAGCAGACAGCACAGATACTGAATACGTCCCCATGAATGGGCACTCTATGGGCGTGTGAGTGTGGGTTTAAGGGTCAAACATCCTTCTAAAAAGCCTGGCATGCTAGTTTCCTATAAAGTAGTAGGTCTTACCTCGTGGTCATTCTGCATTTCTTTTCTGTTGTCTGGCACAGAGAATAAGCTCTGAGGCTGTCTTCATGAACACCAAAGCTCAGGAGAAGAACTGACCAGGTCAGCATACAGGACTGGGAGTGTTGGTTGCATAGCTGCCACTAGCTGTTGACAAGGACTGTAGTTTAGTTTACACTGTACTTAACTTTGGGAAAACCTATCCAGCACAAATAGGAAGCGGTGATTTTAATATCCACCTATACCCTAGAAGTTCTCGTGCATGATACTGTCTGTAAAGGGTGAAATTTCCCTGTGATATTTTTATTCAGAAAAAGATTTCCTCTGCTGACATGGTTCTACTGTCATAAGAGTGTTTCCGCTCCTGTGTGGGTAGCTGGTACATACTATATTTGAAAGGATGTTTTCCAGGGCAAATCACATCTATCATAACAGTCCTCAGGTTTTAGATATTTATGGTATATATATTATATCATATATGTTATGTGTATATATGTTATATGATATCTAACAAAAAATATCACTTAGAGAAGCTGAGTGACTTACTTAAGTCCTGGCCCAGTTCAGTAGCCAAGTAAGAAGAGCACCCGGCAAGTCTTACTGTAGACCTAACATGCCTGAAGGCACCCGTGCAAGATCTTATTGGTACAGTTGCACAGGAGTAATTCAAGTGGGAAACAGATTTTTGTATAGCCTGTTGCTTTAGTGAGGCCCTGCTGTAAGAATACCTTTGCTTGCTAAGTGGCTGTGTCCAGCACTTGAGTTCTACACACTTGTGCAGTTATGCTCGTGGAACAGCGACACCTGAAACGCTTGTGGTGCGGAATGTTGGGAACTGAGTCTCTGTTTGACTGTCAAGTGTGTTGCACAGCTTCTTGACAGACATAGAGTCTTGGTATTGAAATGGTCGGTGCAGCTGAGTGTATACATAAACCAGAAAGAAATGTATCTCAGTTCAGATATTTTCAGTCCTCTTCTGTTACAGGGGTTGGTTTCTGCACAAAATTCCGTGCCGGTGTTCTTCATTTCTCCAGCGCTCCGCTCCGTGACTCACTGTACATCAGACCTTTCAATGAGCTCTAGCTATGCCATGGTTCCTGGAAATCCTTCTAGGAACGAGATGGCTATCCCATCTAATCCCATCCCGTCATTTAAGCTTTACCAAAATCAAGCTTGTTTGTACCCTTCCTGATCTTACATTAGAGAGCAATACCTTTTCTTGTCCTTAAAGCATGGGAGACAGTTACATTGTCCAGCAGTTTTATAGCCGTGCGTCAAATCAGTGACCTTAAACCCCACTGTTTTCTCCCTGGATTTCATGCATCATTATGTTTTTGGAGAGAAATGGTGTATTTGTCTGCCACTGATAGGTCTGTTAGCAGGTGCCAAACACTGCAAATAGTCGGAGTCTAAACGTAGCGAGTTTTAACTTCTGAAAACTAGCACACCTCCCTTGTAGTAAGCTGTGCTATTTAAAAATGTCTAAGCAATCAGATTTTGGCTGGTTTATCCTCTGCCTGTCTTTGTCATTTTGAAAGGTAAACCAGAAAAGCCTCTGATAAATGAGGGGAGAAATTGAAGTGTTTCCCATCCCTCCTCAAGAAGCCTCATTCAAACACGTTCAAGCAGACTTTGTTGATATACTTTAAAGTCTCAAAGCCAAACCAATGCTATTACTTATTTGCTGGACCAAAGCAGTTTATGAGTCAATCAATCAACAGTCCATCAAGAGTGTAGCACAGTAGTTTCTATGTTACAGCAACAATTTTCTTTGATAGCTTTTATTGAATTCAAATAGCATACTTGAAAGAGGACACCTCAGCTTCCTGAGGTAACGAAGATGAGTTAATATCAGCAGCTGTCTTGGCAAAAGAAAGCTATTACCAAACTGAAAAGGTGTAACTAATCCTAAGGGCAACCTAGAAGAAGCAGCTTCATGTCAGTGCCATTCCAACATTGTAGCACAGGGAAGAGGAATGTCCTGGACTTGAGGGACTCAAAGTGAATCAAGAGGTAGTTGCAGAGTGCTGAGGGAAGGCGATATGTGTGTGTATCTAAACCCTGATTGCTGGGATTAGCTGGGCAGCTCATGCTGCCTCAGACTGGTGGCTTCTGAAATGAGGGACGTGCAATGGAACCAGTTTTCTGCCTCAGGAGAAAATCTTCTCATACATTCATGGTTTGTGCATTTATCAGATGTTTCTGAATGCAGGGGCTTTTTCTTTTAGTAGCCACAGACTGCTTGGAGTGGTGTAATGCAGTGAAGTACACAGAAGCATCTGCTTTGTTCTGTGCTTGTTCCCATGAGGTAACTTGTACTCTGTAGAGTGTCCCATTCTTTCGGCAGTTCTTTGCAGAAGGAGGGGGAAGTGAATTTTGTGAAGTGAAATATGGTCACTGTGTGCTGTGCTTGGATCAGGGTGGGTATTCTGGAGATAGGTCAGACTAGTATGTAACAGTTTGCGTTCAGTGTGGGCTTGTGTCTTATCGCTGATTTTATTTTCTTCTAGTAGTGCAAAGGGTCAGAAAATAATGGGAAATATATAAAAAGAATACAAGAAAGGTTGTGTGTTTGTGTGGAATCAATTAGTTATGCCACCAAGTAGGGTGAGTATTAATTATTTTTTCTTGTCTTTACTCTCCAGATAACACCATGACTATCAGAAAAAGGTACAGTCATTTGCAGAGGAAAACTGTATATCCTGTCCAGTCCTTTTCAAGCTCTTTTCTCTCCAAGTGCCAAATGATGTCTGAACCACCTTTTTTTTTAATCAGAAGCACAAGCAGCCTGATGCAGCCCTGTGGGAAAACTCTTTGAGCTTTGCAGATTGCTTAGCGCTGAGAAGTTAAAGCAGATGTTGGAGCAGAAAGGATTTATGCCAGAACTCGGTAAGATGAACGTCAGGGGAAAAGGTAAGGGCAGAAAATTACAGAATGAGAGACTAGGCTGGACTGGGACAGAATAAATGGGGGGAAATGAGGACTGACTGAGAACAAATTTTGATATGAATTGAGAATGCAGATAGTAAGAGTCAAGGATCGGGAAAGAAAGGCTGGGAGGAGAAAGATGTCAGCAGCAAAAAAGGGGAAAAAGGAAATGGAAGAGACTAGGCTCAATCGGAACAGAATAAATGGAGGAACACTGAGGACTGATTGAGATAAGTGACCCTAAAAGGATCTGTTTGACCTAGACTTGAAGGCAGTAGCCCTTAGCAGCAGAGAGAAGCCACTGTTGGCTGCAGTTAACGTAAAAGAACAATTTCTCTGTGTGCCGTAATCTTTGATAGCAAGTGTATTTATTTACACTGAATTCTGGTTCTGAAGGCCAAGCTTTTCCTTCTGCCCTCTCTTCTGGTCCTCAGAAGTGTTCCGTCACTGTCTGGTGTTGCTCTGTGGTCTCCCAGACGACACGCTTAGTCTTGGCTATGAGCTGATAAATCCCCACCGATACCTCTTCGCTGTGCACATTTGGCAAACCTCTTCCCATTCAGTTCTTGTCAGTGATGCCATGACAAACGCCATGCAGTGTCTCCTTGCAAAATGAGAGCATGAGCAGACAGTTCTGTGGTAGATTCCTGAATTGAATGCTTAATTCCACAGGAGGTGATGCTAGATTTTAAACTGAGGATGTTTAACATTGGAGAAACAGGCTCTGCCTCATCAATTCTGACTGTTGTTGAACTTTCGATATAAATTAGTTTGTACTACCACGGTCTTAATGCAATAAGTGTATTCATTGCTGTTTGTTAAAGAGAATAGGGAATCACAGAGTTGGATGGGAGCACAAAAACGTTAAACTTGTAATTTAAGAGTCTATTTCCCACATGTGTTGGTGCCAGCCCTGAAGCCTAACCTACACACAGGTTTTGGATTGTTGGCTCTTTTCACTGATTCTTTACAACGTAAGTAAAACGAAACTTGGATTAGATCTAAAGAGACAGTTATAGCTTTCCATGCTATTGAACAGGAAAAAAAATCCAAGCTTTTTATACATACATTTTCTTTAGTAGCTTGAGCATCTTGTGATCATAGCTTTTCAATGTGCTTCTCAGTTTATGCATCAATGTCATTAGGGACTGGCTAAGCTACTGCAGCCCAGGGCAGAATTGCCCTGGTCAGATGCACTTTGAGATATTTTTCAAACTTAGTCATTCTAGCTTCATAGCAACATAAATGATGCTGAACGGTGCTGAATTGCTGGAGAAGTGATGTGAACATGGTCATCAGAATTGAAGCTTGGTCCTCTGAAGGCAAGACCCACTGCATGTGTCCAGCCTTTGTGTTGAGTTTCATTTCATCATTTCATCATTTCCTGTTGCAGGTGGAAAGAAAGATGTTATGCACTTGGATTATCTTTGAAGCACAGCACCAGGTAAGTTCCAGCCTGGAGTGAACAACTGGGGCTGCTTGCTACACTGTTACTCTTAATGGCCTCGGAGCATTCTATTGCCTTCACGGAGTAACTGTTGTCTTCCTGGTGTGAATACAGTGCTGTTGCATTCACACTTTGTCCTTTCCACAGTTTTCTGCTTCTTCCTAACCAATTTCCCCTTTACAATATCCTTCTCAGTGTTTTTCCATCAGCAAATACCTTCTGAACTGTGAGTTTATTTTGTACCTTGCAGTTGGTGGAAATCCTCTGATCTCTTTATTAAGATTCCCTCGCCTCTGCTCAGTTCAGAGTCTTCAGAACTATTGCTTTGTCACACCATTGTCTTCGGTGGGTTTTTCTTTAACATCAGTATGTTTCTGATGCTCATAGAAATCCTTCCCCTAAAAGATCAGCTACTCTGTTGGCACCAGCATTTCAGTTGCTACAATGGTAGCTGGATCCCAAAATGAGGATTTGCCCTCAGTAATGTCCCTAGGATCTTACACTGTGACCCCTGAGCAGTGTAAATACACTGGCAGGTGCTGTAGTTACACAGGTTTTCTTTTAAAGTTGTCTTGCTGATGACTGTAAAAGCATACCTGCTGCCCTGACAAGCATGAAAATAAGAGCATCCCCATTAGAGTCGCAGGTGGGAGGGCTGTTAATCAGCCGAGTGCCTTGTGAAGGGGAGAACTGAAAAGTCTTCCTCAGGTAAGGCTTGATCCAGAGCCCATTGAAGTCAGCAGGTGGCTTTGAATCAGGTCTGGCCTGCAGTGTTTCAGATGAAACTAACAGTACAGCAGAAGCTGCCATGGGTATTTGTTTCCATAAATTCTCCCATCGATTCATCTGTGCTACACTACATTAGGTGGGTTTAGTGATATTTTTGGGGGGAGGCTGGGGAAGGCCAAGGGGAGGCAGATGTGAGACTTTCCTGGCACTGAGAGTTCAGTGCACGCTGTGTACTATTGACAGGACACTGACTAAACAAGTGCCAGCTTTGATACAAATCTATTTTATCTGGAAGCAGTGGAGGTAGAATTGGAGACCTGGAATAGTTCTACCTGCCTAGATTATCTTGCTCAGCCTCTGAGCTGTTACAGAGCACAGGATCTTTCTCCTGCTGTAGAATTCTGTCTCAGCCTCTGCTGCATTCCCCAAGACTGTTTTTCTGTGTAATTCTGGAGTGCTGCCAGCTCATCAGCAACAGGCCCCTGAAATCTCACCGTGCTGTGGGTTTCCTGCAGAAGTAGTGGGCACCGTCTACCCTGGCAATAATTGAAGAGGAATTCATGTGACCCTCAGGAGAAGAGCAAATTACACTGCAGGTTGTTTCTGTAGCTAACTTGATACTTTTATTAATTGCACAGAGCAGGAGAGTCCCCATTTATAGCATTGTGCTTTGCTGGATTTTGCTACACTTGAATGTCCACCTTCAGCCCTCGTCAGCCAGTCAGCTTGAAGGAAGAGCATTGCTTCAGTTGGAGAATAGTGTTTGGTGGGAGCTGAGTGAGCTTTAGTGCTCAGGATGGAGTTGAAGTGGTTCTGCTGTGACAGCCTATAGTAACCCACAGATTGCTCACATGCAGTTTGTCTGTATGTAAAATACCGTCTATGGAGGGAGAGCTTGGTGTTTACTACAAGAAAGATTGTAGATGGTTCTGCATCTTCATTCCATTCACATGTTTTCTCGTGTTACTGTCAAGAGCAGAGATTGGGATGTCAGTTTTCTGCATGCTGGCTATTTACTGATGATTTGATGAGGACTAAATCGTCCCTGAACATAAGCAGTTAAGAGTGTGTGCGTGCCACCGATTACTTCACCTGGTTGTAGTGTAATGCCATCTTGTGGAGTTGTTATATTGTTCTAGCTTAAATTGAGTTTCAAAGTCTGTGGGTTTGGCAAGCACTTTCCCTTTTCCTCAGAAATGTGCACATTTTTCTTGTTATAAGAGATTGAATAAACCACCAAGCTCTAAATCATTATTAATAGGAATGAAGAATTCATGGCTTTAAAATAATGCAATGGTCCTTATAGATAGGTGTTCAAAGAGACAGTTTAAAGCTGTTGATCCATGTGTTATATATGTATTTTCATGTGCCATAATATTCTTCTTTCTGGCATTATAACAAAGGAGAATTTAATGGAAGATGTGAAGGAGAACCAAAAAGTGCCTTTTTGCAGCTGTTAGGTCTTAAGTTCACAGAAAATATAGAGATGCTTTTCTGAAAAATTAACAACTGGATTATGGGAGCTTTCAGTATAACTTGATTGGAGGATTCTAAATACTTGATGAGAGGTGATGGGTAGGAAGTATCATAAGGACCCTTGAAAGTGATGACAAATTCCTTATGATTAATGCAACATAGAAGGTATACTTGGTAGGTTGCAAAGAGCATTGGTATAGTTAGATTGGCAGTCAAGACTGATGATTGGTGCAGTAGCATTCTCCATAATCTGTTATCAATAAAAACTGCAAGAGATTATTTATTTTCCAGAATTTTACTATTTGATGTAACATAATCACTGGCAAAGGATGTTAGCTAGTTCCTTCTGTCAAATACATCACTGAACATGAGGGGAAGCATATTCTTGGAAAGTTACATGGCTATAACATACACTGTGAAACACCTATAAGACGTAGATGTTTGCAAAGGGTAGCTATTTCTACTGTACATCAAACAGCAATGCTTAATTCTCCATTGACTTTCTGTTGCATTCTCAGCACACAAGATCTGTATGACTTGACTGAAAGTAGGTAAACAGGGAAATATTGTTTCTATGAATATGAAATCCCCTCTCAACTGGGGTGGTATGGTGTGCCTGCTTCTGGGAATGATGCTCTGCCATTATGTGACACAGTCAAAGAGGACAGTGTTTAAGAATCAAGCTCTGTGTGTATATTTGATTTGGTTTGTTTGGTGTGTCACTCTATGCCCAGCCCCAAATGTGCTCCAGCTGGTTTAGCCTCTTTTAAAATAAGTTTAAGTAATTGAATATTACTTCTGGCAGTACAAATACTCTGAATTTCTAGTTTGTGGGAATGATCATATGTGGGAAACTTCGTGTTTATACCTGTGCTTAATGGTACCAAAGAGACTCTTTGTATGACTTGACATTATTCAGCTGGTAAGGAATTATGCTGCTTAATTTCTGTGACCCATCACAACTGCTAAGGCTGATAGGACTCAAAATATCAAGTCTTTACAAGTTTCCTTGGAAATGGTCTCAAGTAGTCTGTGGGGTAAAATCACCAGGTAGATCAGTCTAGTTTGCTTGTTAGCATTCTGTGAGTTGAGAAAAAAGGTTATCAGTTTATAAATATCCTAGTTATTTGTATTGTTTTAGAAACTTCTATAAGGTTATTTGCTGAATACTGTTATCTGTAAGGATTGATTAAGAGCATAGTAAGAGTCCTAGAGATGACCTATAGGAACTAAAAGGAAAAATTATTTTCTTTCCAGAATCATGTGAACTTTCAGTCATTGTGAGGATAAAAAAGATAAGTGCAAGATTCTTACAGTAATATCTCTGTCCATTGAAATAAAAGTAAACTAACTCCTTATGACCAGTGCTGGGGTACATGTTCAAGTCAGAATACTGTTGTAGTATCATTTTAAAGGAGAATCTTGCCATCTCCACTGAAAGAGTGGAAACTGAAGAGTAATTTGCTTTGTTTTTTGTTTTTTTTTTTTTTTTTTGATATCAGAGTATCTGGTACTACAGCTGTTTCAGAATGTTATAGTTATTGAAGTTTTCGTCTTTGGTGGGGGTAAAAAAAGAGATTATGGCCAAATTTTTAAAAACAGACTAGGTCTTTGCTCCAGTCCTTGTTTTACTGACTTACTAGCCAGGAAAATGGACCATTTCTGCTTCAGTACTGCTTCTGCTTTCAAAGTCCTTTATATATATTATATTTCACTTTTAAATAATTACTAATAAATATTCAAGCTATGAAAAAATGAGAACTAGATCAAAATGTAGACTTCAACACTATTAAAATGCGATGAGGTTGCTATTTGATGGCTCAGGATAGGCATGTGCCTGGACCTGAGGAAAACTATGAAGTTTTTTGAGTTTCAGATACACTCGATTAAAAAAAAAAAGTGTATTTTCACACATACAAGGGAAGTGGAGATAGTCCTGAAGGTGTAATTTGCATTTAATACAGTACAGAACTATGTAGAAAAGCATTGTTTAAAAGTTTTTCCTTCTATGTTCTTTCTCTACCCCCACTTTTTTGAGTATGCGCTTTCTTGATTTTAAATAACGGAAGAGTGAGCAATTGATTGTCAGTACTTGTGTATGTGCATTGTTTTGGGACATTTGATTCTGAATATATAGAATCATAGAACAGTTAGGGTTGCAGAGGACCTTAAGATCATCTAGTTCCAACCCCCCTGCCATGGGCTTTACTTTGCTCTGTTGAATGCAAAGTCAATCTTTGTTAAGTTTCTAATTATGTAGCTTTAGTTTCTGAGAAACCTCATAATCAAAGTGAGAAACCCTCAGACTGAGCATGCTCTTTAAACTGAAAACTTATCCGTGTTGATGGAATGAGAAAAGAAACACCTCTTCCTCTGTTCTAGAGCTTGTTTTAGCATCCTATTATACGTCTGCAGTAATATATGGTTGAGTTATAATATGTTTGGTAATCACTAGAACTCAGAGATTCTCTTCCTGTTGTATTGCTGATTGGTTATTTTTTCTCCTTTTAAAATGTATCTGCTTTTTATCTTTCTTAAGGGTTACACTGAACAATTTTGTGTTTGTGTATCTATGTTTTGGATTTTCTGGAAAGGACATACAATATTGCTCACGTGGAAAGCTATATATCCTTTTCAGGTCCCCGGGCAATTAAAACATTTGAATATATGTCTGTGGTAGAAATTCAGCAGCATTTACATGACCTGGAAAAACATACATCATTTATCCCTGGGCTTCAGGGATAAATCCTGACTTGGTTGTTCTGGAGTCTTGTGCTTTGTTTTCAAACATTTGAAGGTATTTGGTATCAAGACATTATAAGTTTATCTCTTCTCAACTTCCTGGAATGGACACAGCCCAGAGATGTTGTTAAATTATTCTGGAGTTGAATAGATTTCAGGATACTTTTAAAGATAATGAGGAACCACCCATAAGTGAATTTCAAACCTAAGCACAAGACCTTTGATTTGCATTATTTTGTTGCTACAGTTAATGCTATATAGGAAAAAGGGATGGGTTCTTATGTTGGAAAGCCTTTTTATGATTTAGAGTTTGTCTTTTTCATAAAAGAATTATGCATTTAGGAAGGTCTGTTCAAATGTAGGAAGCCTTAGAAGTTAGGTGAAATTTCAGAGCCGAACTTCAGGCAACTGTTGTGTAGACTCATAGCTCATTCTGATGAGCTACCTGAGGAGACGTTAGTGTACTAAAGAGTAAATTAGATTTAGGAAACCTGACTTGTGTAGATTTTAATTTAGATAACTAAAGCAGCGTTCCTGAAAGCATCACTCACAATGAATTGCAATGTCACTTGTTTGGAAACTCAGGTGTTCGCCAGGAAAATCTGTCTGGCCTTTGTTTCCCAATGAATTTTGTTTTAGTGCTGGTGCCACATAAAGGTCATTCACATCCAGGCAAAAAGAACATTACTTGAAATCAACACATTGAGCCCAATAAATGCCAAGGGCTTTCTGAGGTGGAGAGGTGAAAGGGGAAATTATCTTTAGTTCTATTTTGAAAGCAGACTTTGTGAGTTTCATTACTCATATGTGCGTTTCTTCTTGTCACAATATCAATTTAATTCTCTTATTTTTTGATCTTCTTGCTCAAGCAGCAGTAAAATAGACTCAGTGGTGTGCTCAGCAGAGGTGGAAAGCCAGCTAAAGAAACATTTTAAAAAAACAGTGATGACTTATTTATAGACTTTTATTGTCTCTTTTTCTGATCTGGATGTGCTTACTCTTTTATTTTATTTTTATTTTTTTTTCCCCAAGAGAACCAGAGTTCTAAGTTCTTCAGAAGTTTCTTATTCTATCTTCTTCACTGCAGAATATGAGCGTTCCCTAGTTATGAACTGATTTTGCCATGTGTCCTTCAGCTGTGGGCCTTTTAAAGAGACACACGCTGTTGTGCCTGAAAGGCAAAGGCAGTACTGAGAAAATCCATTTAGCATGTTAAGCAGAAGGTGATTGATGCTGTTTCTTGGTATCTAATGTCACTGCCATTTATCAATTACTGCAAATCTTACTTTCAAACTCGTGTGTGCCATTATGTGTTCCCCAAAGTGAGATTGTGTCCAGTCAGTATTAGAGCAAAAGTACTGAATAACTGGATTGGAACATTTAATCTGCAAACTTGAAAAATCTGGGCATAACACTATGCACACAATTTGTAAATATAGGTATGATTTTAGGTGCTTATCATGTTAAAAGAATGAGAACAGAGTTACTGACATGAGAAACTGACAAGAACTATCCTTCAAAAGATTTTCTGTGGTGTAGATGTGAATTGTTAGTAGTGTCATGATGGAAAATGTGCAAGAACGCTTCTCACTTTCTGCTACTGTCAGTAATCAGAATATGTGGTAGGGAAAGGAAGGGGAAAGCAGCTGTTTTATTGAAACTTCCAAACACAAATGTGAAATATGCAAACAAGGGGGGGGGGGAAGGGTTTGTTGTTGTTCTTTTTATTTGTGGGGTATTTATAATACCTAAAAGCCTTAAAAAGAGATGCATGTCCTGAAATCCTGAGCATCAATTATGAGAGTAAAAGGGCAGTAAAATAGAAAATGGGTCTCTTATTGTGTCCATTCATATGAGGAAGAAATGTGATTAAGGGAACTTGCTTTGTCTTCCTGCTGGGTTGCGTTATCCATTGCAAACAAAATGGTTATTAATATGTACATGCAAATAATTAACAAATTCAAAGAACAACAAAGTTACATGTATTTCTCATGTTAGCAGAGGTAAGCAGGAAATCCATAGCCTAGCACAGACAAGTTCATTGGGAGAATGTGACATATTTCAAGCAGGAGAATCTGATTATGACAGGAAGTTCTTGACATGTGAAAGATTTGTTTCAGTGCTTTTTGCAGAGCTGCTTGCATACCATTTTTGGAGCCATACAATAAGATTTTATGTAGTGATCTCAGACCAAGACTGAAGGGATTTCCCAGTTCAATTGTCTGGTTTTGAAAACTGGCAGATCTACATTAGGGTTTTTTAATCTAATAGTAGAGTTACAATGACACTTATTCCTTGTTCTTCCTTTTGTCATAGGCAGTAAGCTTTTAGCTTATTTTCAGCTCAAGGATACATTTTTAATAAACTGGTGTAGTATAGTAATATTGCCAGTTGTATATTGCTTCAAGCTGTGGTTTTATGTAGCTTTGCTAGAATGAAAGTTCGGGAGGTCCTGAAGTCTCTCTTACCAGTTACATATCCTTGGGCACATCACTTTTCCCATTTTGAAGTCAATGGGGCTTTGTATGTCAAAAGCAGAATTGCTTGTTTCTTTCATGTGGCATACTGAGTTATTGAGAGAATATACTTTTCTGTGTTATTAATATTACCTAGTTTGAGATGTGGCAAATAACCTGAAATGATATGACAGAAATTAACTCAGGTGTGACATTAAAGGGAAATTTTCTAATTTGAGATCTGACACTATTCCAGTCGTCAAAGTGTTAGTGAATATTTAATGTATCAGTCATCAACTGAAAGGACGTAGACTGAATTATTTAAGGGCACCACAAACCCTTGAGTATTTAACCCCTGGAACATTGAAATTCATAACTGAGGCTTAGTTATACTGATGTATAATGTTAATTCCCAGGCTTGCTCTCATGCTGTCTTATTTTTGATTACTAAAACAATATTGGCCTACACAGTACAAGAAAAAGTGAACAGCTATTCTTTAGTCACTCTTTCAGAATACTCTGGTATTATTGCATAGTGATACCCACTAGCTATCCTAATACCCTTAAAATAAATGTTCTAAAATACTGTAGTGTTATATAAATGAATAGAGGTTCTTATGAATCTATAAGACCATTCCAGACAAAACACTTTCCATTAACTGCAATGCTGCTTCTTAGAGATTATATTTGGAAGTTGTATTGGGTTGAACTGAATTTTGGTCAAATCGCTACACCTTCATTACCTCTAATGGATTTATTACCTGAATATAGGAATTTGACAAGGTAGTTTCTACGCTCTGCTTATAGATATGCTTAAAATTACAGTCCTTCATTTGTAGTATGTGCTGAATAAAAAATGCTAAATAACTAGATTGTGTAGAGACAGGAATTGATTTGATTATGCTTTTACATTGTCCCTGAACTAAGCATCACACTGTGAACTGGTTTCAAGTTCCAGACATGATAATCCAAGAATATAAACATACCCAGATATGTGTAGTTCAGGATCTACTCGTCTTAAGGCTAGATTGTGTAGACAAAGCCTGTGTGATAGAGTTTTTATCTATTCACACCGATGGCATAAATCAATCTCCTGTCTAAAGCTTTAGCTCACATGTGATTGAGAATTCTCATGAAGAGTCAGATAATTATTTTAAAGGAGAAATTGTATAGGAAAGGAATTTAACTGCTTTGGCAGAGCAAACTATGTATTCCATAGCTGTTGATGACTCTAAATGCATATTTGAAAAGGCAAGTATTACCACGGCATAGACCCAATCCGTAACTCTTTGCCTCATTGTGACATAAATTTAGCAGTGTTTGAGCCAAAAGTTTTCTTTCTAACTTCGTAAGATTTTTCTTCATTATCACATTATTTTGACTGGAAATGCCCACAGTGTTCACAAAAACATCAAGACTTGCCAGTACTTTATAATGAGAAAAGGAGATAATAAAGCTAATTTTGAATGAAACTTTAAACACATGAAGCAAGCGAAAAATTGAATTCCTTAAGCTGTTCAAAGGTTTGTCTACAAGCTATTGGATAATACTAGATTATCTAATGTGTCTTGAGTGTTGGTATTTTAAGAAAGACGTATTTAGGGGTTAGACTCATTCTGACTAAATAATCTCTATCTATAGCATTATTCAATGTATGAAACTATAACCAAACATAATCCAAAGATATTAGATTCAGAATTTATCTTCTTTTCGCATAAAGAATAAAGTCAAACTATACAAGTAATAGATGTGACACCCCCCATATTTTTTCAGTGAATTAAGAAGTCATCAGTGAGGTAAGACTTTGCCTCTTGCCTCTTAGAGTTGCTACATGAAAGAAAACTAATGGTTAATGACTGCGAAGCATAGCTAGTTAATTCTTCCTCTTCCCCACCTACACATAATGAAACACTGACATTTGATTTCTTGAAAGTATGGCCTTTCTCTAACCCTGCTGCTGTCTCATTTTCTGTATTTCCCAGCCTTGTGAGCTTCTGTAATGTCTATCAGTGTAAGTCACACTGAAAGACCAAGGCTTTGATGTGTAATGTTAATAACATAAATTGAAGAGAAACATGAGATACACAGAAGAATTTTATAGATCACACTGCCTGAGTGGAGAGGAACCACTAATCTCAAGGCTGCCTTCCAAATGAAATTTTCAGATTAGCAATTTAGCTCTTTTTTTCTTGGTAGGGTTTTTTTTTTTTTTCTTTTTTGTAATTTCATCTAAGATTCTAGTTGTATTTTTAAAATGAAACTGAAATGTGTGGCTACATATTGCATGCTGACAAAACAAAATGCACTTGCTGAGATGGAAGGGTGGAGGAGAATTATAGCATATCAACAACACACTGTCTTTCTCCTTTCTATTCAAAGAGCCCAAGTTAAGGGCAGCCTTAGAGCTTGACATGTACAAGCCAGAGTCCTAACATTCCTGTTTTCCATCTCTGTCTTGGGTTAGATTTGTTTAAAGATTTGTGGATGACTGATCAATTCTTATTCATCAGTTGGGTTGATACAAGGAGAGGATGTTAATATTTCTTATTCTAAAAAAAACTAGAAGCCCTGTTATATGCCACAGTAATGAAGGCAAGGGTAAACCTGTTTTAAGCTAGAAAGAATGATTTACATACTTTAGGCAGGGAATGATGTCTGAGCTATTATGCATCAGCAGTTAGCTGATGCTAATATGTTGATGCTTTATTAATGGCTTCAAGGTGAGGAACGTGTATTTCTTTGCCTGTCAGTAAAATCAAGGTGTGCTTTCTACTGAAAAAAGGCAGTTGGGATTAAATAGTCATCCCATTTAGTAGGACTATGAATACTGCTGCTGCACTTCATGTTCCCATCATGATGTCTGGAGGGCTTCAAGTACAACTGGCACAGACACTCATAAGATCAAGGTCAAACTGTCTGCATAATAAATGATAGAAAGTATTAATTCACCCACAGATGTGGTGGCAGAGATGAATAATCTTCATGCAGTTTATCTATATATATGGGCATTTGAAAGACTAATGAATTACAATACAGTGAGTCCTGTGTTAAGTGTCCCCCTCAAAGGCCTTCAACACTATATGTCACCTCTATGCTCTATGCCTTCACCAGATGGTTATAAATTAGTTTTCCAGGTTTGATGCTTTCAGGGTGTTGCAAGAAAAGAGGTAATTTTACTTAAATGTGAGTAAATGAATAGATAGTTAATTCCATTTTAGTTTTTACTACATCTAAAATTAGTTTCTGTATTCTGGTGGCTGAAGTCTGACACATTGTAAGGCCTTTTTGCAGACATGGCCTTTAAAACAAGAATTAATATGCAGTTTTTGAAAAGTTCACCATTGGCAGAATAGTTCTGTTGAAGTTGAAAAGCATTTTACCTATTCGTTTCAGTGGAAAGTGTTAGCCTCTGACTCTATTAGGAAAGTTTCTAAAAGCTTACCCACCAATTTAGTATGTAGAGCAGTATGTCACACTGAGACTTTCACCTTTTGACACAGTTCCCATCATTCATTATGACAGAGCTAGGCAGAGCATACAAATTACTTCTTCAATATTTTTCCTAAGTCATAATTTAAAGCAGGTTTAGACCTCCGACTACACTGATATTCACAGCTTGCCTGTACCTTCACTAAATGTTTAGAGAAACATTGAAGTAAAAGTGAGTTTCATGAAATGATTATTGGGCATTGAATAGAAAGTGAACTTTGGCTAAATATAGTCTATACACATTCTCAAAGGTAGTTCAAGACATCTCAAGATATGCCCATTTTTCAAAAAGACAGATTTGTAGAAGTGATTCAGGTATTAGATTCTGGATAGGGGGTTAAGAAAGTGTTCAAAAGAGGTATTCCCTCTTATCTTCCCTGTTTGCTTGGCACAGGTTAGTGCTTACATGGAGGGCACCTTTTGTTTTTCATCTTAAAGCCTTTAGAACTTGGTATTTACCTCAGCATTGGTACCTAAGATGTGTAAGAGACATGGAAGAGTCTGGAGACTTGTAGTGATGCATGATTATGATTCTTTTTTTTGGCTAGTATTCTGATATTAACCTTCAGTACTCTTTGACTGCATTAGTTACAGCGTTAGTTTTCAGGTTATGAAAAGATTTGTTTGCAAAATGACAGAAGTGGTACATTTGATGGATTAAATGAGCTGTATGATTTTTGTTTTCACATGCAGGCTAGTTTGTGACATATGAACACAACTCTGGAGAGGTTCTATTCCCTATAGTTTAAATAAAATATTGATGATAATTCTTATTCACATCCACAATTCTGTTGTGTTACAACTGTATAATATTTCATCATCACATTACTGGATCAGGCTGAAATATACCAGTCTTTTATTTGATGTGATTTGGCCATATAATGCAAATATGGCTGAGGTGGCTGCATTAGTTACATGAAAAAAATATGAGAAGGGAAGAAAACGTGTGATTTAAAGCATAGTAAAGTGGGCAGGTGTACTCTTAAGATTTTTAACTGACTTATTAAGACATACATAACAGGAGTGCAGCAAAATTATTTTTATTATTCCAAAATCCACAACAGACAATACAGGTGTTTACAGATCTATTTTGAATAGAACATTTTTTCCATACTTTTTTGCTACAGACTACTCTTTTTTTGCAATTTAATTTCAAAATTCTCTCATTCAGAATAGAATACTTCCTGATATGAATTATATGTTTAGTTTTAAGTCAAGTTTAAACTGTTTAAAACAAATGTGTGAGAGGCAATTTGATTTACCCATTACTTTACCACTTTTAAAATTTCACTATACCAAATAAAATGTCCATGCAGATTAATCTTATAAATAAAATCCAGTAAAAAAGCTAAAAATTAAATAAGTTAAAATATCTATTATATGAGAGATCCAGAGTAACAAATTCCCTTTAAATAAACATGTCTGTGAGATTCTCAAAAGCAGACATGCTAGGTGACCTCAGGAGGTCGTCTACTTCATTCCTTTGCCTCATGGCAAATTAACTTTATCTCTGTCATTCAGTGTGTTCTTGAATACCTATAGTGATCGCTACTCTACAGACTCCACTATCTTCTTTCCTTCCTTCTTCAAACCTCCACAATTTATTTCAGTGTCTAGCTATACCTTTTGGAAGATTTGTTAGTGACATCTCTGGATCTTTCATCAGTTGTTCTGTTCATTATGAACATGGAGAACTGACTGTTCCTTTTCTCTTTGCAACAGTCTTCAAGCATAAAAAGGTTCCACTAATTTCCTTCTCTATTACCTTCCATAAGAAGAACAACCACATTTATTTAAATACGTTTGTCCTAAGATTATTTTCAAACCTCTTTCCATTATTATTACTCTTCTGTGGGTTATCTCCAGTTTATTCAACAGCTGTGTCCAAAGCTGGAAATTACAACTCAGCTGTGGCCCTTATGTTGAACTGAAATGTGGAAGTAGTTTGTGTCTTGTAGGCTCTACTCCTTACATTCCCACTTTTCCACAGCAGTAGGATAATGACTCATTCTTAGCTTCTGCAACCTCTAGGTCTTCAGTTCTGAACTGCTGCTGAACCAGTGGCTCTTGTGTGATTTTTCTGATGAAGAGCAGTATATTTTAATTTTCCTGATAGGATTTCATTCAGTAGGTTTCAGATAATTTTCCCAATAATATTAAATAATTTTCCATTCTGATTCAGTCAGTCTTCCAGCTTGCTTCCAGATCATCTCAACTTTATATTTCCTATTGCAGAATTAGATTGCTGCAGAACTCCATGAACTTCCATTCTCAGAAGGGGCTACTGTCAATTACTTTTCAAGGCATGTTGTCACACCATGTTTGTATTACTGGGATGGGCTGCCTCTGTATTAATCTCTAAATAATTTGTGAGACTCCTGTGTTAAATAGTGTTAAAAAAATCTCATCAGAACTACACGGCAGAAATGCACGAATATGAAGATTAGAGGTGTAATAGAGAAGAAGAAGAAGCAAGGGCTGAAGGTATCAGAAGAAGAAAAAGATTTTAAGGAAACTGATGGGTTAAGTAGGGAAGGCCTGAAAAGTAGTTTTGTCAGTAGCTCTTCATTTTGGCCTTAAAAATTATTTGTTTCAAACTTGGCAGGTTTTAAATAGCCTTGCCTATAATATTCCACTTAAGGCCCATCAGTACCTTTATTTCGAAGTGAATGTTTAGAGCCAAACTGCCATCTTGTGCATCCTTCACTGGTTACTCCCATTCTGACTGAAGGAACAGTAGGATGGCCCCAGGCCCCTCACAGTGCAGTCAGTGCTGTCAGTGTCACAGGTGTTACAATGGCATTCTGTAGCTACTGGGTACGAATAAAAAGATTCAGGGTGGTCACCACAGCCAGGGATCTTCACAGTTTCATACACAACTTCTTTGAAGGTACATGTTTGTTGAACAGATGATACCGGTGGGTATTTATACACTGGATCCTGAAAATTACAAGAAGGAAATATCTGTTGTGAAATTTGTTATGGGATAGAATTTTTAATTTTTCTGAAATAAAGGACCTTGTGAAAATTCATTAAATTGATGGGGATTTGGATCAGAATCCTGGATCCTTGGATTCCTCAATTTAAGAGCACCAATATGGCAAATTTCTGTTAGGCAAACTTGCAGGTCAATTGCTGGAGTCTTCAATTTGGAAAAGGAGTCTCCATAGTAATGACCGCTTTGTAGTATTCATTCGTAACCACAGATTGAACATAAGGTGGAGATCCAGATTGTAATACTTTAAACTCTAGTTACGCAATGTAAACATAACATGCACAGCTAGTCAAAGATGTGAATTTTAGTATATCTTTTCACCCTTCCCTTTGTGGTTCAGATTTGCTGTGTATCTACTCTCCTGTCAGATAGCACAGCAGTTACTGAGCTTGCTCTTTCACAAGACTCATCCTGCCTGTGTTCATTATGGATTGGAGAAATGGGCTATTCATAAATCACTTGGAATATTTAAATCTGGTGCCTGAAATTAAACTTAAGATTCTTACCCTTGTGAAGCAGTATCCTGAGCACCATGTGGCATTCACTGTGATACAGAATTCACATTCTTCTCTTTCCACTGCTATGGTAATATTGGTGAGCTGACAGCTATAGCAACAAAGTGCTTTCCAACAAACTAACAGCACGTAACAATGAATTGTCTTCATCCTGTGAATGAAGCAAAAATATATATACTGGAGAAACATATGTAGTTATTTTCAACAGGAAATATTTATAGAAACAGGCAGAAATTGAATCATCACATTATCTCAAGTGGTTCTATAATAGCTTTCAGAAACATCACTGAGAACAAAGGATAAAGCCATTAAATAGATTTATCCTTATGTTTCTTGTTAAAGGAGTTTGATTTTCCTAAGCAACTGAAGCGACATGTTGGCAAACTTTGCAGAATAACAATAGCAAAGTACCATACCACTTTCAGTGAAAAAAATTTATCTATATTTCTGTACAGAAAATGTCTATAAGGAGAAAGAAAGAAACAGCAAGGGAGAAAAAAAAAGATGAAAAGCAAATCTAATTTTCAAAAGCAATTCATTACATTCAGTGTTTGCAATTTGAAAAAAAGATTTCTAGCAGGAGCTGAGGAAA
Source organism: Melopsittacus undulatus (assembly GCF_012275295.1). Lineage (NCBI taxonomy): Eukaryota > Metazoa > Chordata > Aves > Psittaciformes > Psittaculidae > Melopsittacus > Melopsittacus undulatus. The sequence continues at coordinate 23,248,968 of NC_047534.1, forward strand.
CTCACCTGTATTCTGCTTGCCTTCCTGGTAATAGCTGTAGTGAAAAGAAAACTCTACGCTCACCTTTTATACTAAATCATGTGTAACTTATACCTGGAGGATTTCCAGTGTATTAATGCAGGGAGCATTAACTTGGTACTTGGTGAAAGAGGATTAACGTTTGGCCAGACAGTGAGATTAAGCCTTCTTAAGACGTACAAAGGAAAGAAAAACATAGGAAGTGATGGTGAAGGTTACTGTCTCAATGTCTTTTTAGAAGTTTCACTGGGTTTGATTCAGTGGCATTTAGAAAGGGCTGAGCTGTTCCACAATTAGAAACAAGGTTGAGAATCCTGATTTTGGAAAAGTTCAGGTGTTCTGTCTGTGTTTTATGTCAGCTCTCAAACTGATAGGCTTGGGGTGCAAGCTGCTCCTCTGGTAATTCATAACGGAGAGATTCCTAGGGTGGTTAATTCTTGGTTAATGAACATGTTCTGGAGTTTTAAAGTGTTTCAGTCATAATTGCTTTTCTCTGAGTTAGGTTTTACCTGGTGAGAAGCATATGTACTTGTTTATTAATCTGTGGTACAAGAAAGCTAGTCCTGTGAGTTTTGTTAAGCCATGAGTAACTCCAGCTTTCTTTACCATTTCACATACCACTGTGGTTTTTCAAAATTCAGATTTCTACCCCAGTGTAGCAGTCCTGGGTCCTGTCTATCAAATGGTCACATTTTGTTAAACGTATGTAAGGGATGTATTGTGGAAAGGGACTATTAAGATGTCATAGTGAGGCTCCATACATGTATTCTGCCAGTGATCTCAGATCAAGTAATGTCATGTTACAGGGAAAATGCTAATACTTTTAACAGGCAACCATGCAAACTCACCTTGAATACATTATCTAGTTTACTGTGAGGCTAAAAGATTCTGTGAGTACTGTGAGTAGCATCCCTCGGCTCACTGCCCTTTTCCTGCATTCACAAGTTAGTGATATGTGCCTCTACACCAGAATAACAACAGAGAAATTGCTTTGTTGAGCTTCACATACCACTTTTGGGGAAAATGACTAACACTAGCACTGTATTTACTATCACCTGCCCAGAACAGCCAGTCTCACTTTGTATGACTGTTCTGTTGTGGCCAGTCTGACTTTTACAGAAATCAATCCCTAAAAGAGAACCAAGCAAGGACATAGAGTTAAAAGTATTTCATCATGAAAAGAAATCCTCACTGGCTTACTAGCTGTCCTGCAGACTGGATACTTTTCAAAATGGCTTTTACAAATGAGCCCTTTAAGTATCTCATACCTTCCTGTGGTCCCGCAGACAGACCATCTGTTCCAGTTTCCATCCAGTCTGCAATACCTTAATTTGTTAATGAATTTGCTGTCACACTGCAGTTACAAAGTGATCCACATATTTTCCCTGGACATCTCCTGTAATAATAGCTTTGTTTGAATTAGAATACAGCTCAATTAAATACATAAAGAGGTCAAGAAAGCAGACATCTTCCTCTTTACTAATATGAGTCCTGTGATGGTTTGATAATGGTCCTTTGTATCATTTAGTGTCAACACAGTCTGTCTTCTTGGAGAAGATTCTCACTTGCTATAAATCACTAATTCCAGAGATGCCAGACAAAAGCTGATTACAATTTGTTATATCCCTGCTGAGGCTCTGGCCTTTCTAAGTACTAATTTATGCAAATTAAATAAAACTAAATTTGTCTGCTTGCAAAGGACAGTACAGAAAATATCTAATCTCTCAGTTTCAGTGGTCTGTTTCATGGTTTGAAGAAATCAAACATATTCACTAAACCCATAGTTTCACAAGCAGCAGGTGCAAGCTTAGCCCCTACCATGCTGTTTCTTCCATCCCCTAGTTCCTTGCTCTGGCCCACTCAGCCTCCTCACATGTGACAACATAAATTAGGGAAATCATTCTGACTAAAAGGAAAAAACCACCCAACCCAGCAGTGTTTTACAGCATTGGTGTTAATCCATATCAATTTGTTCCACAATGAGATGAACAGCTGTAGCAGTGAAAGTGATAGGATTCACTGGGAGGTGGAATGAGGGGGGAGCTTAACAGGGAACATTGTAAACACAATACAAGCAAGAATATTTCACTTCAAGGACATTTGTTTCTGTAATCATTACTTTTAGACTGGCTCTCTAGTTATCAGCTCTGCTAAACTCATAGTGTGAATAAATGAACGTGCATTTTTAGGGTGACAGGAAATTACAAATTGAAATCAAGTAATCACCACACTATCATCTGAGAAGAGGTAATTTGGTGAGTCGTTAGTTGGTTAACTTCGGTTTTGTTCCCCCACCTTTTGTTAGAAATGTACGCTAAAGAAATTGCTTCTTGTGATGGCCAAGATGCTGGGTAAGTACACGTTTTTGCTCATACCCCTGGGAAATGTTTATATGCTAACTGTATAATACTCTTTCTAGTTTATAATCCCATTAGTTAAAAAAAGATTATGGTATTGTGAAATGTTATTTATCCAGAGAGCTATCATTTTCACATATATGTGAGCATTATGTGTAGGTTCTGTGTTACTGAATTTTGAATCTATTTTTGAAACAGAAATGCTTTCCATTTTAAATTGCTGATATTTCAATTTAGGGAGTAATGTCAGAGAGGAAAGAACACATCACATTGTGTTCCTTTTCACATGCTACAGCAATATTTAAGTAGTGGTTTTATCTCTTCAGTTCTTAAGTAGTGTTGCCCATCTTAGGTTTAGCAGCTGACATGGTGCTTCTAGGCTGAATGCTAGGTGTTGCCCAGATTGTCAAAGAGGAATTACTGAAGCCATGATTCTGTAATTCTGTAGTGGTTTATGTTTCAGGAAACAGAAAGTTATTGTGGCATGTCTATATAGAGAGATTCAGATAGACCTGCATGTGGTCTGCTCACCCTTGGAGCTAGCTAAACTATCTGAAATGTCTTTGCAAATGGCCTGTTTGGACTGGGGCAAAGCAATCCATGCTCTTTCTCTACCTTTCTAGGATTACTAGTGGGTCCATTGTGCAGAATCCAAGTTTACCAAGCCCTGTGAGAGGGCTCAAATTGCTTCAGCTTCCTGTAATTGCATTCTGATTGGAAATGAAAAGTTGGATTGGAACAGCTAGTGCTTAATACTCAAGACCCCTGCCAAGAGAAATTGCTGTGTTCCTACTGAAGTGAGTGGGGGAATCTGGCTCAATATCTCATATCAAAGGCAAGTCTTATCTGTAAATTATTCCAGCTGCAGACTAGCTTTAGCTTCTTGTATATTCTTTTAAATATGTCAAGGGATGTGATCTTAGGTTTGTTAGATTCATGGTTGCGGTTGCATGTTTGAGGTCTTATTAAACAGATGTTACTGCAGGTAATAGTTTCTGCATCTACAAACTGTTTCTCATGGAAAGTATGTGTCAAGTTATGTATAAGGTGCTCTCATGGTTTAAACCAAGTCCGCACAGCCTGTGCACTCACTCCCCCCCTTGCTCCCCTGACTCCCAGAGAGTTAGGAAGGAGAATCCAAAGAATGTAGCCCCCACGGGCTGAGATAAGAATGGTTTAACAGCTAAGGTATAACATAAATCACTACTGCTACTACTACTGTGAAGAGAATACAACACCTCACCAGCCACTGACCCATAACTCACCCCACCCTGCCCAACCGAGCACCGACCGATACCTCCTTCATCCCCCCAGAGCTCCAGCCCTTCCAGTTCCCTCCTGGTTACATCCTGGGTATGACGTGCTATGTTATGGAATACCTCTTTGGCTAGCCTGGGTCAGGTGTCCTGTCTCTCCTTCCTCCCAGCCTCCCCTCCTCCCTGGCAGAGCATGAGCTCAGAAAAAAGGCCTTGGACAAACCAAACATTTGAGCAGTAACTCAAAACATACTTGCTATCAGCAACCGTTCTCAGCCTGAAAGTCAAAACACAGCACTGCACCAGCTACCAAGAAGGAGAAAAATGACTGCTACTGCTCAAACCAGGACAGGTGCTTAAATCTGCGGCTTAATTAAATTTCTAGAGGTTGGAACAGAATGAAAAGTTTGTTCTCTTAATTTTGGAGTTGTGTACTTCAGTGCAATCATACTGAGTATAATATCTGCTTGTACCAAGTTTCTTCTGCCCACTGCTTGTCTTGACTGAGTATGCATCCTCTCCCCTTTTTTATGTTTCTCTAAATATTTTTCTGCACAGGTCAAAATTTAACCTGAGATGTTTAAAACAAAAGACCTTGTTTCTGCTACCCAGTGAGTGGCTAAATTGATATCCTCGAAATACACAGATCGCAAATTGCTTCTGAATCTGTGCTTCAGGACTCCCTGTGTGGGGTTGGTATTTTACAGCACAGCAGCACAGGCCTGCATTAGGTAAATTGACTGGAGTGTTGTCTTTCCCTTTTGTTGCTGTTGTTTTTCTTCCTTGTTACTAGTGGGAGATGACTTTTGTGATTTCATTACCCCTGCACATGCCTTTGGGGTTTACTGTGGTTCTTACTAAAGTTATTGGAGAGACCTTTATTGGCTTTAGTGGTAACTGCATTGGGTAGTTGATCTCTGTTGTTCAATGTAATTTCTACTGATACTGTTTTATTTTCCCAGCACTGATGATGCAGAACTGTGAAGCAGCTTGGACCTGCTGAGCACATAGCTGGAGAGTTGAAATTAGTGTCAGCTAAGAGTTAATCATTAATGAAGAATTCATATAGCCACCCATATGCAAGCAGAATACTTCATCCTCAGGAGTATAAAGAAAATGCTAGAATACACTATATATTTAGTAGCATAGAAGTTTAGAAAACTTTTGAGGTACTTGTATCCATTACTTGGAGCAGTCTTCTAAATCTGTGAGAGACTGATCTGAAATCAGACTCCTCTGTCTGTTGTCTCAAAGACTGGTCTGAGAAGCTGAGCTGGGAATCCACCTATCTTTGTCTCAGAGATGGGTGAGAGGAGCTGAGATAATACTCCAATATTCATTGCCTGGGAGAAGGGTGTGAGGAGCTGAACTGGAGCTCCACCATTAATTTCCTGGGGGGTGAGTGGGATAGAGCTGAGATTAGACTCTTGGGAACTGCTGTGAGGAATTGCTACCCATTATCCCAAGAATCGCTGCGGACACCTGTGCATGTACAAACGCGCAGTTGAAGAGCAAGACCAGTGAAACCGGTCCACCAGGAACATGTAATACATGACATGAAGAGCAGGGGTACTCCCCCCAACTTATTATAAAAGGGGGAAAAGGTAACCACCAACAGGCACATTGCCAGGGAGCCATTGCCATAAGGATGACTCCAGGAGGACACCTCCGTGGGACACTCTCCACCGGTGACTACTACAGACCCTGAGAGACACCCTCTATGAGACACCACCACAAGGCCAACTCCACAAGACACACTCTATGGGGTACCTTCAAGGGGACAACTCCAGAAGGACTCCTCCACAAGGACACACACCTCCAAGGGACTCTTGCGGGGACACTCTGCTCCGACACCGACTATGAACACCAAAGAGCCCCCACCACTGACAATGATGACAACAGATCCCTGGGACACCGCTGGATCCATGGTGATGACTCTCTCTCTCTCTGCACCTCACATCCTTGCTTCATTTTCTACCTTTTTTCCAATCTGTCCTATCACTGTCCCCTTTATTACAATATTTTCCCTTTTTTATAATAACCTTTTTTTTTGTAATTTGTAATTAACTTACTAATTGATTATGGTGCTTGACCTCGCTTGCATCTTAATATCACTCTTGGGATTACAAACTGAAACAGGGTCCGGCACTGAGTTTTTCTCCAATCAGACCCTGACAACACCCCAATCACAGAACAGTGAAAGGAATAATACAGATGCTTCTGTTACTGTCCTTCAGTTATTTTTCCTATAGTTTTTTTGTTTTGCATGATATAAATTAATTCCTGGGTGATTTTTATGCTATATTTCTGAGCATAAACCAGCTGCATTTTCTTACCTTGTTTAGTGAGGAGATTCTTACAGCCTTTAGCTGTTTGCTCTTGCAAAACCACAGTGTGATCTTGTCTTCTTATATAAGATCACTTGATAACTCCAGTGGTATCTGTTAGGATATTTTTCCTATGAATAGCTTCTCTGTATGTGCATAAGTAGCAGTTCTGATCCTGTGACTGTCCTGGAGCACTACTGTTTTATTTTAAGCTTTCTGGGTATGACTAGTGTTTTTCAACACGGACAAGAAAGCAGCTTAATGGACTTAACAAAATAGATTATACTAGAAAAAAGTTGACAAAGCAAGGGAGAGATGTGATGTACAATATATTTAAAGTCATATAGTCCACTAATGCATAACCAGTTAGGGTTTCCTTTTCGTTATGAGAGAAGTTCATGGGTCTGTATGAGATTCACTGTCAATGGCATACAGCCAAAGCACAAAGTTGTTTCCGAGAGGACACAAGTTGAACAAACTAGAAGCAGGGGTCTGAGGTTACATCTGATAAGATTCCTTATGGTTTGGTTTTGCTGGTCTTACATAGGGTAGAGACAGATCTGTTGCCCAGATCTGTTTCACACAGTTTGGAATGATCCATAGAAAGGAGGTCTTTTCATTGTGGAGTTGCTTCAGGTTATGTTCTTTCAAGTTGCTGTCTGTTGAAGCCAGAGCATATACATAGACTGCTTGAGCAGCTCGCAAATACTGGAAGCATTGGGTTCCCCAGCCTTGCAAATGTAACATACTTAGCAGCTCAGCTTGATGGGCTTTTGGGCAGTCAAGTGAGAAAGCTGGCAGGGAATCCAGTGAATGGCTTGGGTAGCAAGGGGCCTTAGATACCTGCTACTTCATTGAAATCACCTTTGTAGAGTAAGCTTTCAATAAATTTGAAATATGCCATTTGGAATCTACCTATGAAGTGGTAAATCTTTGGGAAAAAGGGATTTGATTTTTATTTTTTTTTTTTTTTCTGTTTTGGAGAACAATGATTTTAGGTTGCTAAAGAGACATTTACCTAAACATGACCTTTTAAATCCACATTAATCAGAGCTGACAGAATTTTGAAATCCAAACTAAAATGAAAACCAAATAATAATATCTGAGTATTCATTTGAAAAGCCAAATCAAATATAACTGCATTTGAGGGCTTTGATACTGCATATGCTTCCTCAAAGTAATTGTCTGAGGGGAAGCTGAGATACTTCATTGACACAAACTTCTGAGTGATAAATCTGGTAACTGCTGAAATAAGAATTCTTCTGGTTTTCTTTCTTGATGGTATTTGCAACAAATGTACACAAATTCTATGAATAACAATATTTAATTCTTAAAAACTTCTTTGTAAATAATACTTCAAGACTCAAATATTAAATAATTACTTGAATCCAAAGGGCAAAGGCTGCCATTAGGACTTTGTGTGAGGAATGAGTTAATATTTTTTTTCTATGCAGGTTTTTTCACTGCTCTGTCATGTTCATATTTTGTTAAACCTGTAAATACAGACAGACAATGTTTCAGACACTTTAAACATTCATCAGTGTTTCTGTTATGTTCTGTAACCATGTTAAGAAGCTGGGCAAGCATTTGTCTAAGGCGAATTTTAGGAAAGTGAATTTAGGATAGAATCATTGAATCATAGAATGGTTTGGATTGGAAATGACCTTAACATCATTTAATTCCAATGACCTTCCGTGGGCAGGGATGCCTCACACCAGACATGTTGCCCAAGACTGTCCAACCTGGCCTTGAGCACTGCCAGGGATGGAGCATTCACAACTTCTTTGAGCAACCTGCTCCAGCACTCACAGCAAAGAACTTCCTTATATCTAACCTGAAAAAACTGTGCATTTCTTCTGAAACATTAGATTTGGCAGGATTATGCCTTATTCACTTACAGACAACAGCACTGGCTAGTTGTTTTCAAACTAGAGGTTGATACTTAAAGCTTATTTGAATCTTGCTGACAGTGCGTATTGATACCACACTAAAGTTGATGCAGAGCAATTCAGCACACTTGGAAAATGGATGAAAAGCCCATGTTGTTTGGGTTACTAAATAAAGCTGAAGATGTCTGACCCATATTCTTTTTTTGGAAATACAGTAATTTTTAGGTCAAATTGCTCAAGAAAAATAGGTTTAGAAGAATGCATACAGCCATAGCCACTTCCAGCTGTAATTTTAACATTTTATCTGATCTGCTGTATCTACAATGTTCACTGCTTTTAGGAATTCTAAATATTTTTTTAAGGACTTTTCTCAGCGGTCCTCTGGAATCTTTATTCTAGGGCACGGGGCTGTTATTGCACTGGGTTTAGTGTTGGAATTGCTCTGTGAGCTGTAGGAGTTTGTGATCAGATTGCCAATTTGTAAAGAAGCTTCATGAAACTACTGCAGGAATTGGTATTGCAAAGCTTTAATGAGGAAACACATCTGAAGCTTAAAGAAAAAGCTTTACAGGTACCAAGCCCAGTATATAGCTCTGTTCAAAAAACCAATCTCATTTCTTAGGTTACGTTAGCAGAATGATGAAATAAAACCACAAGCGCAGTATTTGGCTAAATTCCTGATGAAGGTGTATTTTTTTCCAGACAATTATAACTAAAAACAGAGGCTTTAATTCATAAATAAGTACAAAATTGGCAGGTTTGGGCTTGAGCAGAAGTATTAACTTTAGGTTATTTGTATAGTTATAAATTTGTATAAATATTTGTATAATTTTATTATTGTATAAATTATTAGTTTTCCAAAATGAGTAAGAGATGTTGAGCCATAAATATCTGAGCACCTTAAATACCCTGAATTAAAGAAAAATACAATGTAATAGGAGTCAGAAAATCACTTTTACTTAATTGAGAGCATTGTGAAGCTTTTGCCCACCAAGGGCTGAACACATTTTATGTTGCAGTGCACAGGCCCCATATTTATTCAGACAAATGCAGGTTTAGAAAGCTTATTTGGAGGTGTTTTATTTTAGGTATTGTGTTACTGGCTTCTCAATTTTATGTTGTTTCATTGGTGATCATTGGAGGTTGAGTAGCGGGGAGCACAAAGTGATTTGTGCTGTGTTATAATATCCTTTCAAGTCCTCTCCAATCCACAGGGAAAACTTAAGTTATACTGTTCCTGATAGGCAACAGGAACATGAAACACTGTGATGGTCTAGGGGATGTTAATTGTAGTGACCAGAGCACTATACTAGGGTATTAAAAAAATAGCTGTGAGGATCTAAAAGACAGCAGGAGCCTTCCGTATTGTGTGACTGAGCATGCACTGCACCAGGCTGCTCCAGTGAGATGTACTGGCTGCTTAGCCAGTTATGTAGATACTCGAGTATCTGGCGCTATGTCAGAAGATGGAAAGCTTGCTTATGGCAGAAAAGTAAAGCTGCTTGATGGCTGGAACCTCCAGCCAGAGTCTTGGCCACACTGACATCAGAAAATACTGTTCATCATTCCCTTTAGGATACTGGAGCCCCTCTGATCTTGCCAAGGACCAGAGAAACTCTTCCCACCAACATATTCCCCCCCTCCTCCATTAGGGGTGTGGGACCCTCCTCACCTACATCCATGGCAGGTGCTGGGTAGTGAAGGCCCACTCAACAGGCACGTCTGTGTGGGATGTGGGGGGAGTGTGGGATGCCAGGCAGGGCACGGGGGTAGGCAGAGAAATCAAGTGGTGGTGTGGGAGGAAGGAACAGGGCAGGCATCATGCAGACAAGTGGAACGAGCCAGCCTGTGAAATGTGGGTTCCTAAATGTGGTTAAAATAACCTTGAAATCAGATACCTGTAGTCACTGATGGCCTTTTAAAATATTGATTTATGTTGTGTCTGTTTCTGTATTAGACAGCTGGTTTGAAATAGAGCAGTCTAAACACTGTCTGCTGAACTTTATAGGCATAGAAAAGTCACTGAGCAGAAATCCACTTGTACTGCCTGAAGAAGAAACAGTCCTACTCAATTTCTTTATTATTATATAAATGAGGAAGAGCACAGCTGCTGACAATTAAGCAGTTTTGTGGCTTGTTGGGGTGCCATCTCGTGGTTTTGAGTAAAAGTTCACATATTGCTAAAAGGTGCTGCACAGCTAAAGATTTTACAGCATTGCGACAAGCAAACTAAATAAACTGCACTTTAAGCCTTCTGGCTACTGGCCAGATTCCTGCTATGCTCTGTCCTTTCTAGATCTAGGTCTCTGCAAAAAAGAAGTTTCAGAACTCTCACTGTAGGAGTGGTGATAATACAGCAGTCTTTAAATGCAGTGACATTATTTTGGGCCTGTTTGCTTGTCCCTGTGAATGAGAGGCATGGAAAATAGTGCTCAAGAAAACATGGAACATTAAGCATAATCATTCCTGCTGGTGTCTTAGATGTAGAATTGCTCTGAAAGTGGATAGGAAGATTGCAGCCCTTCCACTTCTAATACTCTTTGTCTGGGAGGCAGAAAGAAAATGTACATAAAAGTATATATAGAGCGCTTTTCTCCATCGCATTTCCACGTTCTTATTGCATAGATTGGATGCTGAGGGACTTTCCTCCTCAATTTAAGCAGCCTTTCCATGTCCTAAGAGGGAGCCTCACTCATCTCTACTATTTTCTAAACCTTAAAAAAGAGTAATATATACTCCAACTTGCATTCCTTGTTTTCCTATGCAATGTTGTCAAGTGGGTTGTTAATGAAAATCTGATTTTTCTTATATTATTATTTATTCTTCCTTTCTTTCAGGCCTCAAAAAGTAGGGAGCTTTCAGTAGCATTATATGGTTATCATTTTGCAGCCTCCTATTAATATAAGGAAAACAAGTGCTGGAAAACATAGGGTTAAAATACTTTTAACTTAACTTAGATGTAAGATGGAGAGCAATGTTTGTGTTGTAAGCCTGTGTTGTGATAGCAGAATTCAGTAGTCTTACTAACAAGTGAATTATTTCTTTCCATCCTTCTAATGAGTCAATTATTTCTCACCATCCTTCTAATTATCAGTTAGTTTGGAGAGAGGGACTCCCGAACATCTACTAGCTTAGGATATTTCTTGCCTGCCCATCCTGTTCTGCTTGCAATAAATTTTATGAAGGTCACACTGTTCTAGATCTTTGCCAGCTATCAGAAACTTGCAGATATGGTTGGTTTCAGCTAATCTGTGATTACTGGGACATCCAACTGTGCCAAAGGTGAAAAGTGCACCCTGAGTACCTAAAGTCTACCTCCTTACCTTTCCTGTACCCTCAGACCTCAGCTGTTTGTAGTCAGTGAGAGATCTGCCTTGAGCATTTTACACCTATTAAATTACTCATCAGGATTCCATGGGCTGCAAAGAACACATCAGCTCTCAGCTCTTTTTCCAAGACTGCATCTATAGTACTATCACATCATACATACCCTTTCCAGGTTATTTAGCAAAGGTCATATCATATAGCAGTACTTTTCTCTCTCAGTGACTTGCCTACTCATCTCTCTGGTGAAGATTTTATGACTGCTACTTATGGAAACTGAGATGTGAAGCAAAAACTCTGTTTGGAGGCTTATGTGAGTAGAGCAAAGTTGCTGATGAAATCAACTGATCAGTTTCATTGAGAGAGAAAGCTTTTTAATGAGTTCCTTGGCTGGCTAACTGAAGTGACCGTGATCCAATAGCTAATACTGGCTAAGGCAAAAGTGAGATCAGAGAAGTGCTTTTGCCACAGTGAGAGGACCTTCAGTACTATTTAAAGGATTCTAAGCAGTATTTAAGCCACTGTACTTTAGTGGCTTCAGATGCAGATGTTTTAAGGCTGTGGAGTGTACTGCATATTCTTGTACATATTTTCACCTTCATACACTTGATAATGTATTTAAGGGTTACCTCATAGAGCATCACATGTGTTAGACATGCCAGCATTCTGTATTCTCAATTTATCTTCCTGACTACCAATGTCATTACCTGCTCCTGGATGCTGGATATTATTGTAAGACTTGAATGACCTATTTAGCCATTTGATTTTTTTCTTTCCCTTACCTGATGAATTTCTTCCCTTCCACCTCCTTTTAGCATAAAACAGAAACTCTGGAAAGTTATTATATAGTTTTCTAAGACACTGATCCCTATATCATCTGGGAACCTTTAATAAGGAAACTGAAGACAAATTTATCATGGGTACTATAAGATTGGGGAAAAGAGGAGTCCTTGCTTTTAATCCTTCTAAATAATGATATCTACCAGATATTCTCAAGTCCCAGTCCATGGGGATAAACCCAAGTTTTAGAAAGAAATTGCACATTCCCAACAAGCATCAGTTATGTCTCAGGATTCCAAAAGCATAGGTTTCCATGCAGATGACATGGTATACCTGTTTTCCAGTGGGTGTGTGCAGGTCAGAATTTTAATATCAAGACAGACATATAACTCCCAGCCCACACTGTCAGATCAGACATATGCAAGTCTGACCTTGGCATGATGTTCAAGGATCTCTCTGCAGCACTTCACTGAAAAAGTGCAACTCCTAGATATGCAAACTGGAATATTAAAGGTATATAGAGACTATAGTTTGAGTCTAGTACTCAAGTATTCTAGTACAGTCCAGTGTAAAACTGTGCCTGATACTCAGTCTACCCAGGTCTGAGATAAGAGTCATCTTCCAGGAGCTAAATCTTGAATAAATAACAGATGCTGTTTCCTGAAAATATAAAAAATTATTTTTTATTAACTGTGACAAAAAAGAATGTTCAACTATTTGAGTCTGGATCCCTTCCAGTTAAACAAGACATGTATTTTCTTAATTAGGGAATAACTGATTCTGCCTTTCAAAAAAATGACAGACTTAATATCACAGGAAATATATTATGTGAGAAAAATGGCTGCAAATTTTAGGTGAAAAAGTTTATTATATCTTTTGCTCTACAATGAACTGTAGAATATTACAACTAAATGGAGTTATTGTCAATGAAGCAAATCTGCATTTTGTTACTTTTTCAAGATTTATCAATTGTTTGCATATGTGAGAGAAAATGGAAAATTTTCCTGCTTTTCCCATGTTTCTGGACAAGATATATAAAACCAGGAGAATACGGTACATAACATCTATAAAAAAACAACCAACCAACCAACCAAAGAAAGCAACACACCATAAAAGAACACCAACAACACCATAAAAGCACATGGACAGCTGTATACCCATGAGTATGAATTAACAGCATGCAAGGATTGTGAGCTTAGCAACTGAAAAAGTAAGCAGAAACATAAAGGAACAATAGCAAAAAGCTTTTAAGACAGATTGTAATAGATCACCCTGGTAACCTTGTTCAATTTGCCTCTTCTATAAGCAAGGAGACTACATTAGGTGGAAGGTCTCCAGAAATGTATTTAGTATTGTATTAGGATTTATTTACCCTGTTGTAAATAGTATGTGTATTCATTGATGTCCTAAAGCTTGAAAACATGATTTGATTCAAAGATTAGGAGAAACCAGTTAAGTGAGATTAATAGAAACTAGGATGAAATAGGATGAAATATAGTAATGAATTGAAGGGATTAATTGCAAGATTTTCTCATATCAGCTAGAGCTTCAGCAGGGTGTAGACTGATGAGAAGCAACACATGAGTATACTAAGCTGCAAGATGATAATGTTTCAGCAGTGCTATGGCAGTGAAAATGACAAACATGATGCTCAGGTATATCGAACAAGAGAAATTAGTAATGTAGAGGTAAGACCACAGGTAGACTGTATGTAAGGTACAGGTCAGCTGATCCAGATGAAATTAAGCTGGAGCATGTGCATTGCTCAGATGAGTATGGGAAATGGTTGCAGGACTAGAGCTGGTTTGTGTGTTGCTCATCTGAAACAGAGGCAGTGCTATATAATGTGGCATTATAGAACTTGGCCAAGAAAACTGCTTCTGTAAACCCTAGCAAAATAAGGCTGAAAGAGATGTGTCTTTATAAATGCAGTGGGAAGCATGTATCAGGATGGCAACATGCTTTACCTAAGGTACAGCTTCAGCTGAGGGATAAATAGTTCTAAAACTGCTAATGAATAAATCTAGGCTGGAAATAACAATGAGTTTTAGAAGGCAGCAGGATCCCTGTTAGTAGGAATATGTTGTAGCACAGTCTCTCTGCTTGTTTCTTGTCATAGGATCATGGTCTTCCAGATGGCTTTCAGACAGAAGGAAGAATAATTTCTGAGCTCAGGGTTTTTCACAGGAGCATGTGCAGTCCCTTCAGTTTGTAGCATCGACTGCAGCTGTGGCAGAAGAGTGGCTGTCTCCCAGTCAGGTTAATTTTATTATTTTGTAGTTTGCTTTTACTATAATTCTGACAATAAAAGTAATTTTCTTTGCCTTAGGAAGCAAGGGCTAGGACAAATTATGTTTTTAATGGGGTATTTCCTCTGAGGAATTACTCTGACTTGTATTTTCTCCAGTTGCTGCCTATGTGCAACTTTAATAGCCCGTAAAATCTGCTACGGCTTGGAGGAAAAATTAGTCATTAAGTTTTCTAGAAATTCTTCAAGGTAAATTGTGCATATTTAGATCTCATTGCAGCTTTATTTTTCTTTAGCACAAGAACATTTTGCTTTGGCAGGCAGTGTACCACTTGTGCTCTTAGAGTCATTAATAGCAATTCACTAGGGTTTCTTTTTGATTGAAAAGGTTTGAATTCGAAGGACTGCAAGTACACAGTATGACTTAGGAAGCTTGGAGGCAACAATGTTAGTTTCTCCTTTTTTTAATGCTTGCATTTCTTAGCCTACATATTTTCTAGCTGTGGAATGGTACCATCACCTGTGGAGGCCAGCTTACTTGTCTTGAGGCTGAGAACTGTGGACTTACAGTAGCTGAACATTTTGTCCTGAGAGTTTGACCAACTAAGGTCCATACTTGCTTAAAGGAAAAAAAGAGGAATGGGCAGTTATTTTATGCTTATAGTGGCTCTTAACAAGCAAATGAAGTTACCAGAGCTTGTATATTCCTACTCGAATTCTGCCAGAACCGAGGCTGTACTGCCCTTTCCTGAACAAGGTATCGTTAAACATGTTCTTAGGAAGAAGAAAACAAACAGAAAAGCCCCAAAGGCTTTGCTCTATATGATTCTTTCTTTATGGCTTTCTTTAAGATTACTACAAAAATTATTTAAGCCTCTTCATCTGAAAAGACTGAAGAAGCAGAGTTATTTCATAGCTATATCTGGTTTTGATTACAAACAAATCTTATCTTGAGATAACCAAAAATCTGATGAAAATTTGGATGCATTGTGGGGCAATGTATGAAAATATCATACATGGCCTAAGAATCTGTTGATTCTTGAATCTGTTCTTGAATCTGTTCCTCCTCTAGGTTTGGTTTAATTGTAAAGTTCATGGAAAGCTGGACACTCTAATTCAAAAGCTGAATTCAGAATTCTCAAAAGATGCAGACAAGTCCTGTAATGAACAGAAGAAATTGAGCTTTTGACAGTTCTTTGCCATTTCTGATGTCATAAGGCAATTAATGTAAACTACATGACAAAATTAAGCTTTCTTTTGTTTCTTTAAAATTGCTATTGGCTCTGTAGGAGCCCAGGTGTATTAATTCCAATGTGCTCCTGAAAGGGAAGGCTGTCACCTGAATTGCAGAGCAGTGGCAGAAGAGCATTGGGTGGATCCATCTGCCATGAGAAGGATCCATTGCTGATGTCTCTGACATTGGTGGAACATTCCTGGCTTTCTGCAGGAAAATTTGCAAGCTGTTACATGAACAGTTCTATAGCTAATTGAATGTGCAATTATCTTCATGACATGAACAAATGAAGTCAAGGGTTTACACCAGGAAGAAGCTGTCCTCAATCAGTGAACTGAGAAAACACCAGAACACTGACAATTTGTACAGGTACCAGAATGGAAAAGGATCAGTTTCCCCAAAGAGCTTTTCAGTTCCCATTATTCTTGAAGATTCATGTGTTCTTGCATTTGTCAACCCTGCAGTTGCTCCTGTGCTGGCTCACAACTTACTATCTCACAGAGCCTACAAAGACATACCAAAATGATCCATTGTCCCTCCTTTATTAAGGGTAGAAATTCACCAGTTTCACAGGAGCTGGGATGCAATAGCTAAGAAAAGGGTTGAAAGTGTATGGGGTGATAAACCAAGACATGCTGTTCTTCAGTCTTGGTCTGTTCATATTTGATGCGAACAAAGTAGATTCATTTTCATTATAGTGGGAAAATATAAAGGAAGATGCATGGAATGAAAATGCACATTGGATGTAGAATCCAATTTTAAACTAGAAAGATTTTTCTTTTGCTTTTTTATTAATGGAGCATATTTTGTCTTTTCATCAAAACAGCCTTAGAACTTTACAGTCTGTCCTCAAATGTCACTAGCAATGTGGGTTGCCCATGATTTATGGTTTTCAAATGAAAATAAGTTAGCAAGAATTGACAAAGGCCATTGCAAACTGTTGTTGCAACCTCTTAGTTATCTAATAGTTGCTAAAGAACCAGGCCTTTATCAAAGCTCTGACAAAAAATTGATTCAGTTTTACCTGCAGGCTCAAGGATGCTTTTCTGTCATTAAAACAAGCAGAAAATATTAATGGAGAAATAATCGGTGGACTGAAACAAATTGGCCAGGGTAATGTGAGTGCACTGAATTTCTAAGCACGTAAACAGTAAAGCCACAGCACAGTATCCAGTGATGGCAAAGCTTGCATCTGCTTCTGAGATGCTCTGGTGCTCCAGAAGTAATACTTGTGAATGTTCCTTACAACATAATGGAAAAAAGAATGTTCCCAGAATGCATGCTATGAGATGAGCCTTCTCTGATAGCTGACAGTGATTCTGAACGTTACTTTCAGAATCACAGAATCACAGAATCCCGAGGGTTGGAAGGGACCTCAAAAGATCAACTAGTCCAACCCCTGCAAGAGCAGGGTAACCTAGAGTACTGTAAAGTTCATCCAACTGTAGAACTGTAAAGTTCATCCAACTCTCCAGCCTGTCCAGGTCTCGCTGAATGGGAGCACAGCCTTCTGATGTGTCAGACACTCCTTCCAGTTTAGTGTCATCAGCGAACTTGCTGAGGGTACATTCAGTTCCCTCATCCAGGTCGTTGATGAAAATATTAATCAGCACTCGTCCCAGCACCAACCCCTGAGGGACTCTACTAGTCACAGACCTCCAGCTAGATTCTGTGCCATTGACCACAACTCTCTGCCTTCTTCCTTTCAACCAGTTCTTGATCCACCTCACTACCTGATCATCAAGCCCACACTTCCTTAGCTTATCTATGAGGATGCTGTGGGAGACAGTATCAAATGCCTTACTGAAATCAAGAAAAACCACATCTACTGCTCTACCATCATCCCTCCACCTAGTCACTTCCTCATAGAAGCCCTGTCTGCTATTTCTCATATAGTTTGTCTTTTTGTCTTGTTAATTACTGGGGCGTTATTTAAGCCAAGGCTTTGCCAGGGTTTTTTGGCTTGTTATTTAAAGGTATATTTTCTTTCTTCACTGCTATTGGTTTTGTAGTCAGAGTAGGAATGATGATACCAGGTAGGAGGACATCTAATTAGGATCTTTTTAGGAAAGATAAGTCAAAAAAGCGAGGTGGTGGAGTTGCTCTTTATGTGAGAGAGCAACTAGAATGTATTGAGTTCTGCCCAGGGGCAGATGAGGAGAAAGTGGAATGTCTGTGGGTACGAATTAAGGGACAGACTGGTATGGGTGATACAGTTGTGGGAGTCTATTATAGACCTCCTGATCAGGACGAAGGAGTTGATGAGGCTTTCTACAGGCAACTGGAAGTAGCCTCATGACTACATGCGTTAGTCCTCATGGGGGATTTTAACTACCCTGATATTTGCTGGAAGACTCACACAGCCAATCATTCACAGTCTAGGAGGTTCCTCCACTGCACTGATGGTAACTTCTTAATGCAAATGGTGGACAAACCAACTAGGAGAAGAGTGCTGCTAGATTTAGTACTCACCAACAAGGAGGGTCTGGTTGAAGTGGTGATGGTCAATGGCAGCCTTGGCTGCAGTGACCATGAGATGGTGGAGTTTAGGATCCTGTGTGGGAGGAATAGAATACCTAGCAAGGCCACAGTTCTGGATTTCCGAAGGGCCAACTTTGGCCTGTTCAATCAACTGCTAAGGGAAGTCCCATGGGAAAGGGTACTAGGCGGTAAAGGGGCTCATGATAGTTGGTCAGCATTCAAGGACCACTTCTTCCAAGCTCAGGATCAGAGCATCCCAATGGGTAGGAAATCAAGTAAGGGATCTAGGAGACCAGCGTGGTTAAACAAGGAGCTGCTGGGCCAACTCAAGTGGAAAAGGAGAATCTATGGATTATGGAAAGAGGGGCTGGCCACATGGGAGGAATATAGGACAGTTGTTAGAGGATGTAGGGAGGCAATTAGGACAGTTAAGGCCTTCTTGGAAATTAATCTTGCTAGTCAGGTTAAGGACAATAGAAAGGGCTTCTTCAAATACATAGCAAATAAAACTAACACAAGAGGCAATATAGGCCCACTGTTGAATGACGTGGGTGCCCTGGAGACAGAGGATATAAAGAAGGCAGAGGTGCTGAATGCTTTTTTTGCCTCTGTCTTTACTCCCGCAGACTCTCCCCGGGGGCCCCAGATTCCTATAGCCCCAGAAGGAATCAGGACAAAGGAGGAGTTTGCTTTGGTAGATTAGGATTGGGTTAGGGATCAGCTGTGCAATCTGAACATCTATAAATTGATGGGTCCGGATGGAATACACCCACGGGTGCTGAGGGAGCTCGTGGAAGCCATTGCTAGGCCACTCTCCATCATCTTTGGTAAGTCATGGGAAACGGGAGAGGTGCCTGAGGATTGGAAGATGGCAAAGGTCACACCAGTCTATAAGAAGGGCAAGAAGGAGGACCCGGGTAATTATAGACCTGTCAGCCTTACCTCCGTCCCTGGAAAGGTGATAGAACAACTTATTCTTGACTCCATCTTTAGGCATATCAAGGATGAGGGGGTTATTAAGAACAGCCAACATGGCTTTATGAGGGGGAAGTCATGTTTGACCAACCTTATAGCCTTCTATGAGGAAGTGACTAGGTGGAGGGATGATGGTAGAGTGGTAGATGTAGTTTTTATTGATTTCAGTAAGGAATTTGATACTGTCTCCCACAGCAGCCTCATAGGTAAGCTAAGGAAGTGTGGGCTTGATGATCAGGTAGTGAGGTGGATCAAGAACTGGTTGAAAGGAAGAAGGCAGAGAGTTGTGGTCAATGGCACAGAATCTAGCTGGAGGTCTGTGACTAGTAGAGTCCCTCAGGGGTTGGTGCTGGGACGAGTGCTGATTAATATTTTCATCAACGACCTGGATGAGGGAACTGAGTGTACCCTCAGCAAGTTCCCTGATGACACTAAACTGGAAGGAGTGTCTGACACATCAGAAGGCTGTGCTCCCATTCAGCCAGACCTGGACAGGCTGGAGAGTTGGATGAGGAGAAACTTGATGACATTCAACAAGAGCAAGTGTAGAGTCTTGCACGTGGGGAAGAACAACCCCATGTACCAGTACAGGTTGGGGGTTGACTTGCTGGAAAGTAGTGAAGGGGAAAGGGACCTGGGGGTCCTGGTGGATAGGAGGATGACCATGAGCCAGCAGTGTGCCCTTGTGGCCAAGAAGGCAAATGGCATCCTAGGGTGCATTAGAAAGGGTATGGTTGGTAGGGCAAAAGAGGTTCTCCTCCCCCTCTACTCTGCCTTGGTGAGGCTGCATCTGGAATATTTCATCCACGTCTGGGCCCCTCAGTTCAAGAAGGACAGGGAATTGCTTGAAAGAGTCCAGCGCAGGGCCACAAAGATGATTAAGGGAGTGGAACACCTCCCTTATGAGGAGAGGCTGAGGGAGCTGGGTCTCTTTAGCTTGGATAAGAGGAGACTGAGGGGTGACCTCATCAATGCTTACAAATATGTAAAGGGTGGATGTCAGGATGATGGAGCTAGGCTTTTTTCAGTGATATCCAGTGGTAGGACAAGGGGCAATGGGTGTAAACTGGAGCATAGGAGGTTCCATGTGAACATCAGGGAGAACTTTACTGTGAGAGTGAGAGAGCACTGGAACAGGTTTCCCAGGGGGGTTGTGGAGTCTCCTGCATTGGAGATATTCAAGGCCCGCCTGGACAAGTTCCTGTGTGATGTACTCTAGGTTACCCTGCTCTTACATGGGCGTTGGACTAGATGATCTTTCGAGGTCCCTTCCAACCCTTGGGATTCTGTGATTCTGTGACTCTGTAATGAGAAAACTGAAAGTAGTTTAACTCCTGGTCTTTAGTTGTGATCTGTCATTCAAACTAAATCATATGTTGCTGACCCTTCCCATCTTTTTTTTTTAAAAAGGCTCTACCTTTAAAAATATTCCTAAAATATAAATATTATTGTGCAAAATATTTAGACATATCAGGGGTAGGAATGTGGAAAATGGAATGCAATGTGATATTTGTTACTTGTACTGTTTGCAGTCTGAGCAAATAGAAATTTTGCATCTGTTCAAAATAAAATGAGACTTCCATACCTAAGAAGCTACCAAGAAAACAGCTCCAGGTTCTTAGGCAAGGTGTATAGTGGTGGGAGAATGAGACAGTGCTGGTAGGTGGAAGCGGGAATGTTTTGGATTAGGTATATGGGGAAAAATCCATTGTAGGATAACTAATCATCGAAACAGGTTTGACAGAGAGGATGTAGAGTCTGTTTTCTTGGAGATTTTCAAGGCCTATATGAATAAAGCCTGAGGCAGTCCAGCCTGGTCTCATCTAGCTTTGACAGGAGGTTGGACTACATGAACTCTTTAGAGTCCTTCCAAACTAATGATTTCATAATCATAAAATGCAAAATGGAAAATGCAAGAAACACCGCCACACTTAATGATTTCTTGTACTAGTTTATTTTGCAAGACCTACATAAAATATTGAGAAATCAAAACCTTTGGTCAAATTAATTTTAAGGTAGGAGTGAAATTTTCACTGTAATAGTTTAGCCTGATTCTCCTCCAAGTTACAGAATAGAAAATCAGACCACAGCTTATAAGTACAGAAAATGGCTCTATATGGGTATAAACCAGTTGGTTCATTAAAAACATTAAACGTATATTTGTTAAGGTTCTCCTTCTGCCCGCCTGATAGTTTTGAAGGATGAAAACAAAATTTCTGTCAGCAGGACAAATAATAAAAACAATCTTCTTTCTATGAGTCCACTTTTTCTAGTGATTTTTCTAGCGAAAATTATGAGCACCTGACTTGAATTTCATTATGGATAACAAACCAGTAGAGTTACATTTCTTTAAATTTTCAAATGTGCTTTCTTTAGTCATAGTTCCCTGGAAGAGTCTTTCTGTTTGACTTTCCATGACAGTTTATTCTGGCAAATTACGTCCATTGTTTCAGTTACTTCTATTATGCTGTGAATGAGAGAGGAAACCTTTTAGACAGCTCAGTGTAAAGTCTCTGATAGTGATCTAGAAAACATGATCAACAGCCTTTGAGGAGTATTATATTCATATGTCCCTCATAATATTTGGGTCATATTTGAGTGCTGCTGTACAGGCATTGTATCTGTGGGCATTTCTGTGTAATTCACTGTAACGAGTATTAGTATTTCCTTTAGTTGCCTTTTTCCTAGCTATAAGGTGAGTAACTCTACTTGGTTTTGGTTTGTTTCTTTTGTTTTATTTTTAATTATTATTTGAGCAAGAATCACTCCAATAGTTCAACCTTCCCTGTTATATTAGATACTTATCTACTGTGATAACTTGTCCAAGAATCTTGGTTAGCTATTAACTATGATTGTATTATGTCTGAGGAAAAAATTAACTTTGCGACTTGCTGTTTCCAAATGATGCCAAGGAAAATTAGTCACATTGTCCTTCATGTAATAGTATCCATATACTTAAAATATTTTGGGATTCTGAGGTTTTAATCCAGAATTGTATTCAGAGAAGACAAAGCCTTGGGCAACATGACCTAGGATGAGGTGTCACTGCCCATGGCAGGCAGGTTGGAACTAGACGATCTTAAGGTCCTTCCCAACCCAAACCATTCTATGATTTTATGAATTCTTTATAAACATCAAAAAAGTCCAATACATAACAAAAGGATATTGAGATGTGTTTTTGTTATCAGTAGTCAGAAAGAGATGGATTTTTTACCTTTGTGAATAAAATCAAATGCATTATATCTGAAAAGTAGTCTATTCTTGTGCTTTACGTAGCCTCCCACAATTAATGAAATTGTGTCTAATGTGATTGCTGCATCTGGGACGCATTATAGCGTAATCTTTGATTATCTAATTTCATATTTACATTTTTTTAATAGTCCACTGATTATGTATCTTCCATACCACTCGTGAAGCTTTAGAGTATAATTTTACACAGTGTGAAACTGTGATCTTTTTTTATATTCGTAGCAAGAAGAAATGATCAGACCTGACCCATATATCTGTACTCAGTATTAGAAAGAGCATTACTGGGAAACTCTAGCATCAAAGGCCAATTTTTGGGTGCTTATTCTTTAGAATAAAGGATGATTTTTTTTTTCTATTTGCTATTTCATTCTGCATGGTGTTCTCTTTCTAGAGCTTTTTTAGGCCATGAGTTCTAATATTGCCAGATATTAGACATTTCTGTTGAAGCTTCTGCTGTCAGCAGCATGAGAATTTGGCTCCATAATCACACAGTTGCACAGCACTTTGTCTCAGTGTTGCTGGGCTGTAGCTACAACTCCATCAATTGGCACATAATCACAAATACCCTTGTATTTGACAGAGCCTACTGGAACACCAAGAAACAGATTTAGTTTTCATAAATCAGAGATCATTACATAGGAGATACAGTACAATGTAATGGAGACTTAGAGTTAGATTAGAAATGCTGGTTTTGGATTATTTTTCAAGTTTTCCAAGGCTTTCTTCCTTGAAAAATGTGAGAATAAAAGAGTGTGAGAAAATAGGCTCTTTAAACCAGTTTTTCCAATTAATCAGTATGAACAAGCCCTGGTATGCAAGTATTGCCAAGGTATGAGTACTTACTCAGATCACAGAGAAAAAATACAAGCTTTTCTGGGTCCAAGTGAATATTTAATGATGTGTTTTTAAAAAATTCAAAAGTAGACTGTAAGATTGTGGTGGTTTAAACCGAATCCGCACAGTTCATTCACTCACTCCCCCCCTTGCTCCCCCGACTCCCGGAGAGTTAGGAAGGAGAATCCAAAGAATGTAGCCCCCACGGGTTGAGATAAGCACAGTTTAATAGCTAAGGTATAACACAATCACTACTGCTACTACTACCAGAAATAATAATGATAAAGCCAATAACAAGTGAAGAGAATACAACACCTCACCAGCCACCGACTCATAACTCACCCGACCCTGCCCGAATTTTTAAATATTTTTAAAAAATTCAAAAGTAGACTGTAAGATATATATGTAAACTAATAGATTTGAGGTCAGGCTATGCAAGTATGATTCTAGATCCTAAACTGACCAGCACACTTTAATGCTGAATGTTCATTAAGACTGAAATATTCCATCAAAAAAGTGTCAGTTTTTGAAAATTAACACAATATCATTAAAAATATTTTATCACAAAATTTCCCACTATTTCAATTTAAAAACATTTAGTTCAAAGGGCATGTAGTGACAGGACAAGGGGGAATGGCTTTTAGCTGAAAGAGAGTAAAATTAGACTAGGTATTAGTAAGAAATCCTTCCTTGTGAGGGTGCTGAGGTGCTGGCACTGTTTCCCAGAGAAGCTGTGGCTGCCCCATCCCTGGCAATGTTCAAGGCCAGGTTGGACAGGGTTTGGAGCAACCTGGTCTAGTGAAAGGTGCCCTTGCCCATGGCAAGGGGCTGGACCTGGGTGAGCCTTAAGGTCCCTTCCACCCCAAACCATTGAAGGATTGTAGGATTCTGTGGAAAGCAAATGCTATGATGATGAGCAGCAAGGTCAAGAGGAAGTTAAACAGAAAAATGCCTGTGGTCTGAATACTTTCTGTTGACATTTGCTGACCAAGCCAGGTTGTATGTCAGGCATCAATCAGCCTTTAGTTTCTTAAAAGAGTTTTGATTTGGTATCTGATTACATGTAAGCCTGTAAGGTATTTTTTGCTGGTATTTAGTCTACTTAAACATGAGAGAATGTAAACAAGAAGAATCTGAACCTTAGGAAAAGCTCAGACCTTTGCTTTGCAAAATGGTAATACATGCTGTGTGGACTATGTTTGCAAGTTGGCACGTGTTGGGGGAAAGTAGGCATCTGGCTTGCTGCAAGAATGACAGTTGGTTACAAATATAGTCCAGTTTAAACCTATGCTGCTGCCAGAAAGTGGAGAAGAGGGAAGGACTTGTATTTAAGTCATGCACAATACCTCCTGAACTCCTTCTAGGGCAGTGCACATTACTTGAAGGGTGTTAAATTTGTCTGTGCACTTAAGGCCACAGCCATCCCAGCAGTTACATATTGAATGTTGTGTAAGATTAAAGGCTTGTGACTCTTATAAAAAAGAGCAGGTTTTAGGCACGAAGCTGAGAATGAATATGGCACAGCCAGACAAATCTTCATTTCATTTAATAGAGAACAGTTCTGACTGTATTTGCAGTCTTTTTGAAATTCATTTGTTGCAAAAAAATCCTATTTTTTTTGTTAACTTCTGGGTATATTTGAAGGAAAACATATTGTTAAAAAGTGTTGGTGTGGGGTTTTTATTTACTTTTTTCCCCAGGTTTTTAAAAAGAAAATATTTGGGTTTTGTTTTATTTGCCACTGATGTGTACAGTGGGACTGCTTGCATGTGTGCATTTGTTTGGAAGTATCAATTTTCACAGTATGCAGTCTTTTGAAATCACGTGAGCATCTGAAGTAAAGGTTACTGTGATGTGTATTGTTTTCTTTGCTGATTTATGCATTGATTCTATCCTGACTCTTCTGTGGAGGACTAAACAAAAGGACACTAGAGCTATCAGACTTAAGCATTACGTGTCCTTTTTGATAGTAGCTGCAGAAATTTGAAATGTTTGCTCTGTCTTCCTTTACTACTTTCCTCATCATTTTTGGTCAGTCTGAACACAAAATTATAAATTATCAACTTTAATCTGAAGTTAAACTCACCTTTTTACATGAAGCAAATTAATCTCCAAATAAAATGGTTCCATTACCTTCCAAGAAATTAATTCTTATTAGTCAAAACAAGTTCTTTTTCATTGTGTGCCAGATAGAGGTCTGCATTCACAAAATTACCATTCCAGAGGGCTGGAAGCTTTTTAAAGTTCTTTTTTGTGCACAGTTAGGACCCATTCTGAGATAAAAACTTTGAATGATATTTTTCTGCACAAACCATGTATCATAACTAGCACTCTTGTTTAACTCTCTGAACCTGGGAATCATGTCTCAGGATTTACTGTAATTTTTTGATGGGACTTAGGAATTTTGATAAGCACTAATGAAAGTGAACCAGCTTGCTATAGCACAGGAGAAGGAAAGAACATTAATGGCTCCCTGATTTTATATAAAATATAACATATATAATATATGCAATATTATATATAAAATATTACATAATATTATACATACTGCTGTATTTACGTAATTTTTTTGTGAGAATTTCTTTCCTCTTTGTGGTTATTTTATTCTTTTCCACTGTCATACCACACAACAATTATTAATGACATCTTAATGACATCCTCTGTACCTTTTCAAAATATACTGCAGATTCAGAGCCAGTCAGTACTTCAGTACCAGTCAAAAATGACAATCTTATAGTTGTTAAATGTGTTGACCTCAGTCATACAACAGATAGATTAGAACCCCAATTTTAACAGATTTTGCACAGTCACATAAAAAAAATTGAAGAGTAACTGGGATGAAGACTGTTTTATATGCTCATCTTTGTGTTTCTCAAAATAAGGCCTGTAGGAGAACAAAGTTAGAGAGCTGAGGCTGTTGTTGCTCAAAATGTGTTTATCATCACCTGCCATGAGCAAAATAGCATTGCTTGTAACAATATGTATGACAGGAATGCAGTCAATTATATTTACAACTAAAATCAGTACTAAACTGGAATATTCAAATTAACAACGATACTGTGAAACGTCCCCACATAATTAAATTTCCAGCAGGCATTGACTCATTTTGGAAACCCACTGTGGTTAAATGTAAACAAATGGTCGGATAATATTGTTTAATACTTTCAACAGCTTTTAAGTGATAGAAAGAAAAAAAATGGAGTTTGATTACAAATAGCAAAAAAGGATCTAGAAATGGTAATATGTGTTTAAAGTCTGATTGCAGAATGTATTTGTATCTTTCTGATAATGATGGAAATTTTCATAAATGGTTTTCTTCAAATGGATATACTACTAATTTTATAAATTATAATCTCTGTATTTGCATTATTCTGAAAAATACAAGAATTCTGAAGCAGCCAAATTACTACAACATATAGGATCAAACCATTTAAGTAAAAAATGATGTCATTATGATTTCTGTCAGAGAAGATTACTTTTGATGGGCACTGGGCATGTGTCTCTGAGGAATAAGGGTTTCAAAACTTGTAGCATCAAATCTTAATTTATAAATTGAAAATGTCAAAGTGGGATCATTAGACATTCTTGGTTTACCACAGAAAAATAGGGAAGGGAAGGGAGAGGAAGCTTTCGTTAATGGCATGAGCTCATAGACAGCTTTATTATACTGTTGCTGAACATTGATTATTCAACTGCTGCATATTTCACAGCGTTGAAGAACTTGGGTTTGAGAAAACAATACTGCAAAATTTAAGTGGAAGAAGAAAAAGATACACCTCACAAAAGATCCATCATGCTATATAATTTCAAAGCTTCCTATAAGTATCCAAGAGAGTAAACCATGAATTTTTGCCAATTCAAAAGCTTTTGAGCCAAAGTAGTTATGAGGGAAATAGCAGGGTTTTCTTTTCCAAGAGCCACAAGATTTTCTAGTTTTGTAAACTTAAAGTTTTTTTGTGTCATTGGATATATGTCAGAGAAAAGGAAGTGTAAGTCAAGTAAGTGGGTAAAAGTGGAATTAAAAAAGATCTATAAGTATTTTGGAATTCCAAATCCACATCATTGCTATTCAGCATAAATGGAATTTAAAAATAGTCAGAGGTTAGCATTTACAATATCTGCTTCAGAGTCCATCAAATAAATCAACAGGATTATAATAAGCTAACAGTTCAGCACTTGTTACTTCTTTCCTACACTGAGTTTAGGAACAATCTGAGAATAAACCAGATGAATAGACAATGTTTATGATGTAGCTGGAGTTCAAAGAGGAAGTATCTTGAACATAAATGATTGAATTGGATATAAATAGACACCTCAATCTAGGTGAAATATTTATTTTTAAAGGATTTCTACTTTGGAGTTACAATTACAGAATTAATACATTTTCACCAGTGAAATGGAAAAAGGCTTGATTGACAGAACCTAGCTTGCAAATTGATCACTTCATACTTAGCCTGAAGAATTCAGTCCATTTTGAGGATAGATTAGGAATGGTATAATTTTTAGATACTAACAGTTTTTTATATAACATTTAATTACCAGGTAGAGTCCTTTAGCTTTAAAATACCATTTTTTTTTCAGTTTCCTCTTCAGTAATTTTTTAAGTGCCCCTGGAATATAGGACAAAAACAGTATTACCTGACATAAGAAATGGTCCTTATATAGTCAATAGTGGAGTTTAAGAGATACATAGGCCTTGTGCTGACATTGGTTCTTGGGTTAAACTTCAAAATATGCAAGTGATCTTCAAATTCTGATCAGTTCACAGTTGCTTGCCTAAGTATAGGAGAAATGACTTCTACTGTAACTTACTTATGTGAATACATGCAAAATGCAATACCTGCCATTATTCAGCCATGTGATTTTGAAATTGAGTCTTCCGCATGAACCCTTGTAGAGAGAAAATCCCAAAAGAACTTGTGTGTGTCTTTCCAGAAAACTCCAGTGGAAATCAGAGTGAATATATATGGTTCTTTCTTATAACATGTTTTGTGTTTTTTCCCAACTCTAAATACACTCAGCCACCCGGGGGGGGGAGGGGGGGGGGGGTGTCAAAGATACTTCTGTGACTCTATAGGCATGTGATAAATACATTCTGACCATTTATCGAGACATACCCTCCCCTCTTGCCTAGCCCCCCTCCCCCCCCCCCCCCCCCCCCCCCCCCCACCCCCCCCCCCCCCCCCCCCCCCGTTGTTTTCTGAGCTTAAAGAATATATGTGACATCTGGCAGGCTGAGTTTAAAGGATTACAGTATAGAGGAACAAAGGTAGCATGAGAGAGGCATTTTTGATTTATTCATTGCTTTGGCATACAACAGTACAAGCAAAGGAAGCAAGCAATTTTTAAGTAAGTAAACAATTTCTATTAAAAAAGAGAAAAAAATCAAGATTAAATGCTGAGTATTGCTAAGGATTTGTCCCTGAGACCTACCTCTCCACTGAAATTTTTAATCTTTTTTACATTGGCTTTGCTGTGGAAATGAATAAATCTTAAGTTCATCTCAGGAAACAGATTCAAAAACTTCAGTTCTGTGCCTGCCTTTGATGTGCTGGGTGGTAATCCAATTAGATTTTTGTCTCTACTTACTGAATTTAAACTTGTCAATGTTACAGCTACAGAATAAACACCTTGACATATTTACCAGTTAGTCTGACAATTTTTACCAGTTATTTCTCAAATAGTTCTGTCTATGTGAGGGAGTTCAGGTAGAATGTTTCAGTTAATCCTTTGGGAAAAGCTTTGACACACTTCAGCTCCCTTTGTTATTGGTTTTCAGGTTGACTGAAATAGTCACACGTTTTCCTGAGCATACTGTACTGTTATCTGTGTCTTTACAGGGTCATTTCTTCAGCTTCATTTATTGGCAAGGTAGATATCACTGCTTTCCTGTTTCCAAAGATGATGGAGATCCTGCATGATATAAAAAGCCTCTCAAGTTTGTGTTACAAACCTGCTGAAAAAAGGACTAGAGCTCAGTAGTAAGCTGTGGTTGTAAATGTAAATAGTTTCTTTGTGGTACCCTTACTAATGTAATGTATAAATCAGATTTTATCTTGATTGAATTGCTGGGGATCTCACCTTGAAAATAATCTAAATTGGTATTCCACTCACGGAAAAAAACTAGTATACTTTGAATTTCACTTGCTGAGGGGACTGGCTTGAGAAAGGACGCCTGTGGCACCGGAGCGGAGCCGGGAGAGATCAGCGTCCAGAAACCTCACCACAGAGCGACAAGAGCCACTGAGGAGGGAGCCTCAAGTCCTTGACAGGACTTTCAAAGAGCTCAGCTCCCGCGAGGAGGTGACTCACCAGGGGCAGAGACAGGAAGAGGGGCACCAACTGTGAGTGGTTAAAAATCTACCCAGGGAGCGCGGCGACCAAGAGCGCGGTGAACAGAGCAGGCAAACAGAGCGGATCGAGGCAGTTTGCGTGGGCAAGTGAGCGGGATGGTGAGCACTTGCCGTATGACCAGGGCTCGTAGGAAATGTGACTCTCCAGGGAAGTCTTGGATGCAGTGATCACGAGATGTTCGAATTTGAGGTCCTCAAGACAATGAGAAGAACATGCAGTAAGCTCACTGCCCTGGACTTCAAGAGAGCAGACTTTGGGCTCTTCCGGAACCTGCTTAGCAAGGTTCCATGGGATATAGCCCGAGAGGGCAAGGGGGCCAAAGACTCTTGGTTAATATTCAAGGATCACCTGCTACAAGCTCAGGAGTGTTGCATCCCAACTAGAAGGAAGTGCAGCAGGAGGGCCAGGAGACCTCCTTGGATGGATAAGGAGCTGCTGAGAAAAATTCACAGGAAAAAAAGAGGCTTCTAAAAGGTGGAAGCAAGGACAGGTGGCCTGGGATGAATACAGGGATGTTGTCAGGGTAGTTAGGGACCAAGTTAGGAAAGCTAAGGCCCAATTGAAGCTAAACTTGGCAAGGGATGTTAAAGATAATAGGAAGGGATTTTATAGGTATGTAGCGGCTAAAAAACAGACTAAGGACAACGTAAGCCCCCTCCAGAAGCTTTCAGGAGAACTGGCTACACAGGATTTGGAGAAGGATGAGGTTCTGAATGGCTTCTTTGCCTCGGTCTTCACTGGCAAAGGCTCTGACCGCAGCACCTGAGTCTTGGAAGGCGGATGCAGAGACTGTGAAAAACTAGACCTTGGGCCCACTGTCCATGAGGATCTGGTTCAAGACCATCTTAAGAACCTGAATGTGCACAAGTGCGTGGGCCCTGATGAAATCCATCCATGGGTCCTGAAGGAGCTGGAGAATGAAGTTGCAAAGACACTGGCCATCATATTTGAAAAATCATGGCAGTCAGGTGAAGTTCCCAATCACTGGAAAAAGGGAAATATAACCCCCATTTTCAAGAAGGGGAAAATGGATGACCCAGGGAATTACAGACCAGTCAGTCTCACCTCTGTGCCTGGCAAAATCTGGGAGCAGACTCTTTTGGAAGGCATGCTAGGGCACATAAAAAAGAGCAAGGTGCTTGGTGACAACCAGCATGGCTTTACTAGGGGAAAATCCTGCCTGACCAATTTGGTGGTCTTCTATGAGGGGGCACCAAAAGTGATGGACAGGGGTGGAGCAGTTGACGTCATCTACCTGGACTTGTGCAAAGTATTCGACACTGTTCCACATGATATCCTTGTCTCTAAATTGGAGAGACATCAATTTGATAGGTGGAGCACTCGGTGGAGAAAGAACTGGCTGGATGGTCGCACTCAAAGAGTTGTGGTCAATGGTTCAATGTCCGGCTGGTGATCAGTAACGAGTGGTGTCCCTCAGGGATCGGTGTTGGGACCGGTCTTGTTCAACATCTTTGTCGCTGACATGGACAGTGGGATTGAGTGTGCCCTCAGCAAGTTTGCCAATGACACCAAGCTGTGTGGTTCTGTTGATACGCTGGAGGGAACGAATGCCATTCAGAGGGACCTTGACATGCTTGTGAGGTGGGCTGATGCCAACCTCATGAAGTTTAACCATGCCGAGTGCAAGGTCCTACAGCTGGGTCGGAGCAATCTCAGGCACAGCTACAGGTTGGGCAAAAAGGAAATTCATGGTAGTCCTGCGGAGAAGGACTTGGGGGTGTTAGTCAATGAGAAAATGAACATGAGCCAGCAGTGTGCACTCACAGCCCAGAAAGTCAACCGTATCCTGGGCTGCATCAAAAGGAGCATGACCAGCAGGTCAAAGGAGGTGATCTGGCCCCTCTACTCTGCTCTCGTGAGACCTCACTCGGAGTATTGTGTGCAGTTCTGGTGTCCTCAACGTAAAAAGGACATGGAACTGTTGGAACAAGTCCAGAGGAGGCCACGAGGATGATCAGGGGACTGGAGCACCTCCCATACGAAGACAGGCTGAGAAAGTTGGGGCTGTTCAGCCTGGAGAAGAGAAGGCTGCATGGAGACCTCATAGCAGCCTTCCAGTATCTGAAGGGGGCCTAAAAGGATGCTGGGGAGAGACTCTTCATTAGGGACTGTAGTGATAGGACAAGGGGTAATGGGTTGAAACTTAAACAGCAGAGGTTTAGATTGGATATAAGGAAGAAATTCTTTACTGTTAGGGTGGTGAGGTACTGGAATGGGTTGCCCAGGGAGGTAGTGAATGCTCCATCCCTGGCAGTGTTCAATACGAGGTTGGATGAAGCCTTGGGTGGTATGGTTTAGTGTGAGGTGTCCCTGCCCATGGTGGGGGGGTTGGAACTAGATGATCTTAAGGTCCTTTCCAATCCTAACTATTCTATGATTCTATACTCTAAACCTATATCTTGCACATTTGTTTCCTTGCATTTCTTGTAATAAAGCGCTTTCTTTCACAAGAAAATATTATCTAACATTGACGAAAAAGTAAATAATCTATAGCCAGAAAACATAGCAAAATTAACTTGCAAACAATAGGTAAATTGCATTTCTTTCATGATATGTATATGAAAGTCAATTCAGCATCACTAATAATAACATTTAATATTAATTAGAAGTTAGCATTAGAAACATAGATTTCTTTAAGTCCACTCATTATGTCAGCTTTAACAAATGTTATACACATCTGCAGCCACTATGCAGTTTTCCAAATTAATCTGTAAAATATGGCTTTTCTGCAGGGGTGACAAACCTAGTCCTTTTGTCACAAAAGGGCTTGTTGGTGCCTTTTGTAACGTGCTAACAAGGTGAACAGTTACATAATCTTAAACTAATGAAGGAAAATAGCATTTAAAATACTTTATGAAAATTTACTCTTCTGAAGCTAACAGGAAAATTTGATAATGACTGGGTATCTTGTATACTCTAATGTTTCTTAATTAATTGCTGACTTATTGTTATCTGGTATGTCCTTTTTCTTTTCCAGATCTGTTCCATCCATATGGCATTGTTTTTGCAATTACATTGCCTTTGTGAGCCTCTTGTGGCACGATCCATAATTTTTCATTTCACTTTCTGTGCCTGATAGTTGGAGTAGGTTTTGAGATGTCCCTGTAATGTAATGTACTTTATGTTTTTATTGTTCTTCCATGAAAATTTCTGAAGACTCCTTATTTGTATAAAGCTCACGCGTTCTATCATTTCAATTTATGTATGTTTCAGTGGGCCTTAAGGGGCATCCAGTTGGACACTGGGATTCGTCTAGAAACAAATATCTCGTAAAACGCAGTCCTACCTGAAATCTACAGTAACTAGTGGGCCATGTGGAAACTGTCTGGGCTACCACAAGATGGAAGGAGAAGCATGGAAATATATGTGTTTATATATGGAGAGATGGGAGGCAAAGAATTGTTTTTTTGGAGAAGGTAACATTTTCCCTTAACAGAAAAGTTCATGTAGTGTTTATGTTATATATGGAAATGCTGCTTTTTCGAAGAACAATCTAGCATACTTTTTCTTAGGGCTGTTTTGTGAAGTGTTAGGGAATATGTGAGTGCATTTTCCTCTTTCGTGTGAGGATAAAGTTCCCTCTGAAGTGGATACATGTTGTTGCTAAGCTGCCTTGTGAATTTTGGCACAAGTCTGTTTTGCAGCTATTGGTGGACAAACAGGTCTTCTGTTCAAGGTCTGATTCTTTGTTGCACTGATAGAAATTCGGGCTGTTGATGCATTATTATTTGCACACACACTTTCCCCTGTGATATAACTGTGTGTATGTTTGTACACTGATCTGTGTCTCTGAGATTTTACTTCTCAACAATAATTCAAGCCTTTTTTTTTTCTTTTATTACAACACACAACACAATGCATGGTTAATCTGGAAGCATTAATGTTGGCAAAACCCTTGATAGAATAGATTAAGAGTCTTTCTTGCTCTAGGATTGTGCAATGGTGGTATTTAAGTACACTGGCAGCTTAGTGGTAGCTTAAGATCAAAACACAAAGAGGTAGGAGTCAAATGAATATGAAAAAATCGTGGTCCTTAATCAGCTAGTGATCGTTAGCAACACATTCATATAACTGTAAGCTGCTTCTTTCATGTGTTTTGTTTGAACTGCTACATGAGTATGTGCTTTGAAAGTGAAAATTCAGAAAGCATGGAAAGTAAAACTCCTTCCCATCATATCTTTCTGGACTTCCAATAAAACCCAACCTGTACTGCAACAAGCACAGCTGTTACAGAAGGGGAATTGCATGTGCCACTGTAGGCCTTTGCTTGCCCCATGCTAGAAAAACTATTTAGTGTTACTACAAAAAATGCATACATAGTAAGAACTTTTTTCCAATGTAATTCTTGGACCATATAATTAAAAAACTTTTTTTTAATTATAAAATTTAAAAATGAAAATGCACATGAATAGAGAACTTTGGTGGTTGTAGGGTGTTCTGAAAACTCAAGAAATTTATTCTTCACAAGAATGCTATCTATTTGGTTTAGGTTTTGAGTAACAGACTTTATAACTCCTGAATACAAACATAAAGAGGAAGGTACAATTGGCTGAAATTTAGTTTTGGACCTGACAAATCATTTGCCACTAGAATTGTAAATTGTCGCGGTTTAAACCAAGTCCCCCAACTCCCGGAGAGTTGGGAAGGAGAATCCAAAGAATGTAGCCCCCACGGATTGAGATAAGAACGGTTTAATAGCTAAGGCATAACACAAAATCACTACTGCCATTACCACTACAAATAATAATGATAAAGCCAATAACAAGCAAAAAGAATACAACACCCCACCAGCCACCGACCCATAACTCACTCCACCCTGCCCGGCCGAGCACTGTGTGCTCCCTCCTCCATTTTCCTCCAGCGCTCCACCCCTTCCGCCCTCTCTGTCCCAGTTGCATCCTGGGCATCATGTGCTATGGTATGGAATACCTCATTGGCTAGCCTGGGTCAGGTGTCCTGTCTTTCCTTCCTCCCGTCCTCCCCTCCTCCACCTGGCTGGAGCATGTGCTCAGAAAAGGCCTTGAACAAAAACACCCTCAAAACATGCTCCCTATCAGGCAGCTGTTCCCAGCCCAGAAGTCAAAACACAGCACTGCACCAGCTATAAGAAGGAGAAAAAATGACTGCTACTGCTCAACCCATGACATAAATGAGCTGTATTCATGCAATCTGCAATTAGTGCCAAATTAATCATTAAGCAAGGTTAGGAGAGCAATGAACTGGTTTAATCACATACCATCTGCTTGCCTGCCGTAGCTGATTCGTGTGGTACACATGAAGGATGGGGATTCAGACCACCAGTCTTTATTGTCCTCTTCTCATATAGCAAGAGAGAAAAAATAGATACTTATGTATTTTTATTACAGAACTGTTCTTCCATTCTTGTCTGCAAGGGACTGATTAGAAGACCAGAGAAAGTAAATTTGAAAGACAGCCAGCTCTTCTTCGGAAGTAAATAAATGTTTGAGTAGTGCAATGGTCTGAGAAAATCACTGGTTTGCGGTCTGCTGGTTTTGTTTTGGATTTGTTTTGTTTTGTTTTATAATTTGGGGGAAAAGAGGCTATTGTCCTGTAAATAGTTTGTGCTACATTGGATTATCCCATATGGGGGACACTTGCAGATACACAAAAACAGCTCGACCTACAGTCCTCAAAAGTCAACACCTAGAGGTTGAAGAGGATGAAGTACTTCCCAGATTTGTAATTTTATTTAAGCTGTAAACACCTTCACACCTACCATTGCTTTTTATTTCACAGAAACTTTTCAATGTATTTGGACTCTACTGTCTTGGTAGAGCAAGGCTAGATGTTGGGGGTCGAGCATGGGCGCTTGAACAGGCATACAGCAAGCTGTGAGAAAGTGAACTTATGACCCCAGGTTAAAAGAAGAAGAAGTGTCAGGATCAGCAAAACAGGAACGCAATAACAGGATGCCAGTAATTGCAAAAGCATGATGTAGCGCTAAGCTGAAGCGAAGGTGTGAAACCAATCAGGAAAGGTAAAGGGGAGCGTGTATGCCTCGTGGGCAAAGCGAGGCAGCCAATCAAGTAATGCGTGATCGCGTGTAAGACAGTATATTAAGAGCAGCCTTGTAATCAATAAACGGAGCTTTTGTGAACCTACATCGTATCGGTGTTTTCTTCCCTCCACCTGGCCGCGGCAGCTAGAAAGTAAGGAGAATTGCTAATCTCATTTTGCTGTATCCTCACAACACTAAGACTGGGTTACAGTCCAAGTCCTGTTCATGTTCCCATTCTACTTCAGGTTTTATGTTCCCTGTTATCAGTAACTAAACCAGGCGAATGGCTCCATGGTTGGGGTACTGCCATACTAAATGAAAGATAAACTTCTTGTTACAGCTTCCTGTATGAGTGCAGAAAGGTGCTTGGCTTCTCTGTAGATGAATACTATTACTGTAAGATGAGGTTCAATAGGACATCTTAACCTCAGAGGAATGTTGTCAAGACAACTACTTGTGGATTTTCAAGGTGATATTACAGCAAGAGATGGCATGCGAGTAACTAAGTCATGCTGTACCATCAATGTCTCTATGCCTGCAGTTCTTGTGTTCATAGTGATCTTTTCATTCTTGCTGGGAAAACTATTAAACTTAATTATCTTCAGTCTCCTATTGTAGGTGCTTGCCTTATGAGCATCCTGTGAGTGGTAATGCGTACCTTTGTGTTGTAAGCAAAACTGCATAGCCACTTTGTCTGTGCTAACTTCAGCTGCAAGGGGTGGTTTCAGCAAGCAAACAGTGCAAACTGAGGAGGAAGAAAGCAGATAAGAGAAGTGGAATGAGGGGTTATGTACATAGGATAAGGACAAAACTGAAAGCCTGCAGTGAATTCAATAAGATCCTAAAATAAACTTTCAGCCAAATCAGATAAAAAAACATGTATCAGTATGATACATGACTGCATTTTGAAAACTGAACTCTTAAGGAAAATCAGTAGGAAGCCTTTAGAGTGGACAGCTAATTTGATCCTGAGAAATGCTTCTAGTACCTGTTTCTCAGAAAGGCTGTTTTGTTGGTCTTCCTTCCTAGCTAGCAGCTGAGGCCACTTAATGAAACCTTTAAGTTGTAGAAATTATGTTCTTCCAGACTTTCTGGATTTATGTGCTGCTCTGCCAAATATCTGGCTGGACTTAAATTTTTATTTTTCCTTTTGGCATTATAGCACAGTATTCTAGATAATCAGAAAAATAGTAAAGGAGGATT
The DNA here is from genome assembly GCF_012275295.1 of Melopsittacus undulatus. NCBI lineage: Eukaryota > Metazoa > Chordata > Aves > Psittaciformes > Psittaculidae > Melopsittacus > Melopsittacus undulatus. The sequence continues at coordinate 23,285,537 of NC_047534.1, forward strand.
TCTATAATGACTTTACAGAATACTTCTTTCTTTAAAGCTACTTAGTCTGTTTTGGTCTGAGTCTTGAACTTGTGATTTACCAAAAATCCTTTAGCCAGCAGTGGGAGTTTTGGTGATGCAGAGGCTCGGAGCTGGAATTTGATTCTTTCAGCAACTTTGTAAAATTGGAATGAGAGTCTGGATAAAAAGAATATCCCTGGTCCTTCTATCATTATGTGAGGAAGCCATAGTCTCTTTTCAGTGCCTGTTTCTGTCTAGAGTACACTTCCTAAGGTCTCATCTTTTAAAGTCTAAAATAAGCAAAAATTTTGGAGAAAACAGTATTTATATTGTTAATAATAATTACACTTGGATGGGTTGGTTTGAAGTAAGATGCGCTTCTTGTTGCTAAGTCATACGGTTGCCTTAGGATTCTGCTTGTGTTGATTATAATTGGATTACCAATTGCTGCCAGGTCATAGTAAGTGCATCACTAAAAAACACATTTCTGTTAATTTACTCTTGTACTTGGCTCAGAATCAAAATTTCTGATGATCTCTTAATTTCTCCAGTCATACTTGGCCCATACAGGGTTTCTCGTGTAACGCATACAGAGTTTTCCATAATGAAACCCCTTCTCTCCAATGAATTTCTGGATACATCATCTTTGGAATCACTGCTCTTTCTCCTCTTTGTACCAGCTCGTTCTCCTCAGTCAATCTGTATTTTCATTCCTTGTGTTCGTGACCACAGTTGGAATTTATTTCTGTGACATCTTAATCCATGATTTCTTCTAAAAGATTCACCACATCATTGCTCTGCTTCTCTCACTGTTTGTTTCTGTACACCAGTGAATGCTGTAGGATCATGTGACATTTCCTTCAAGACTTTCTATAACACTGCATCTTGTTCTGTAACACTGCAACTTGTTCAAAAAATGTACAAGAAATGCTCTCTCCATGAAACCTTTTTAGTCCTTATTTTACTTTCCAGGTCATATCTTGGCACATACATCTTTTTATGATCTTTGGGTATCTGTGAAAGTCTCATAAATAGAAAGTGAACTAGAGGAAGATAACATGGCCCCAAGCTAGTAGAGTAAAGCTATTGTGGTTTGAGTTCAGCTGGCAACTAAGTACCATGCAGCCACTCGCTCACCCTATCTTTCCTAGTGGGATGGGAGGAAAATCTAAAACAAGGTTAAAACCATGGTTTGAGATAGGAACAGTTTAAGACTTGAAATAAAAGTAAAATGTAATAATAAATAGAGGAAGAAATACATCCCCCCCCCAAAAAAAACCCCAAACAACCAGACAAAGAAGCCATAACCAAACAACAATACAACATCATCAACAACAACAAAAAGACACTATAAAAAACAAAAACCAAAAAACCACACACACAAAAAAAAAACCACCAAAAAACAAAACAAGCCCCCGAACCCCAAGTGCTGCACAATTCAATGTCTCGCCAGCTGTTGACTGATACCCAGCCCAACCTGAGCAGTGATCTGGACCTTCCAGATAACTCCCCCCAGTTTATATACTCGGCATGATGTGCTGTGGTATGGAGCACGCCTTTGGCTAGTTTGGGTCAGGTGTCCTGTCTCTGCTTCCTCCTGGCTTCTTGTTGCCTTCCTCACTGGCAGAGCATGAGAGACTGAAAAGTCCTTGATCAGAGTAAGCAGTACTGAGCAACAACTAAAACATCAGTGTGTTATCAGCATTGTTCTCAGACTAAAGCCAAAATACAGCACTGCACCAGCTACAAAGAAGAAAATTGACTCTATCCCAGCCAAAATGAGGACAAAAAAAACCCCACCAAAACAATGAAGTATTGTGGATACAATGTGGTAGGGGCTGAAATTGAAAAACATCAACTCCAGTGCACATTAAAGTTTGTAGGGACAACTAACATATTTTATTACAGCAGGGAATGGTTGGAAAGCTAGACAGAGGCACATAAACTCTTCCACAAGTGTATGCTTTTAAAAAATTTTGTTTTCTTTCAGAAATAGTCTAATTTTATTTAATACTACCTCACCATTATAAATCTTGCTTTACTGAGACTCTTAGATTACCTACTGTAGCAGGCAAGACTACAACAGAATACTGTTGGCATGTAAGAATTCTCTAGTATCTGGAATCATAGATCAGTTCAGCCAAGAGATAAAACATGTCAATCTTTGACCATTTGTGAGAGTGCTAGTAGTTGTGATACCCAGATCATTCATTACTCAAAGCAAAACCTTGTCTGTCACAGAGGACAGACTCACAGTGGTGAACTCAAGAGCAAAACTAAATATTTCTTCTATCTAGGAGTTACAATGATGCTTACTAGGAATACTTAGAAGGATTCCTATTTTCAAGTGCCTTACTATAGGTAAAGACTGCTGTTTCTATTGATAATACATTTTTTTGTGCAGGAGTGACTTCCATTGCTCCAGTCAGAGTTTATGATAAAGCAGCCTTCCTGCAGCTTAATGTGCCTTACTTAAAGTGTATATATTCTGCAACTGCATGAAATTATATCCATCATGTAAGAAAAGAATATGCAGTTACTATTCCTAGTACTCCTCCTTAGTGGGACCATTAGGACCCATCCACTTTTTATCTCTTTGCACATCCTAGCTTGTATTGCTGGTTCTTTTCGCCTACCATGCTGGTTTCAAAGAGCTATAATACAGTTTCTTGGGAAAAATATTGAGGCTTTGGCATGTTTTCACTGTGTGGCATTTCAGTCTTTCTGTTTTAGTCTGTACGGCTGTATTTTTCTTTCCCACGATTTGCTCTTCAGTGTAGTAAAAGTATTCTTTGGCAGACACACAGATCTCAAGATTGTCCTTTGGGTGAAGACGAACTTTATCAGATAAAGGTTTCAACTGTCTCCATCTGCTTTTGTTAGTGTAGAGGCAGCTATTTGTGGTAATTTTTCATGGAGGTCCATCAAAGTGTCAAAGGTATGTGAAGCATCTCCTTATGATTTATCTTATGTAAGTTCACCATAAGTGGCTGGGAAAAATTGAAATTTGATTTGATGTTACTCTTTGAGTGTGATGCTTGACTATTGTACTGCTTAGTTAAGCTGCTTAATGCAGAGGATAAAAGCATCCTTGTGTCCTTCCCACACGGTGCTGTCCTTCAGGAACAGACTGATCCAGTGTGGGTCCCCCATGGGGTTACAAGTCCTGACAGCAAACCTGCTCCAGCATGGGCTTCTCACTCCACAGGGCCACAGGTCCTTCCAGAAGCTTGCTCCAGCACTGGCTTTCCATGGGGTCACAGCCTCCTTTTTGCATCTTCCTGCTTCACTGTGGACTTCCCTGGTCTGCAGGTGGATGTTTGGTCCACTGTGGACCTCCACAGGCTGCAGGGGCATAGCCTGCCTCACCACAGTCTGCACCATGGGCTGCGTGGGAATCTGCTCTGGTGCCTGGAGAACCACCTCCTCCTTCTTCACTGACCTTTGTGCCTGCAGGGCTGTTTCTGTCACATATTGTCTCTCCTCTCTCAGTTGCTGTTGCACAGGTGGGGTTTCTTTCCCCATCTTAAACATGTTACCCCAAAGGCACTACCACCATTGTAGATGGGCTCAGCCTTGACCAGTGGTGGGTCTGTCTTGGAGCCATCTGGCATTAGCTCCACCAGACACTGGGGAAGCTTCTGGCAGCTCCTCACAGAAGCCACCCCTGTAGCCCCCTCACTACAAAAACCTCGTTATGCAAACCCAACACAAATTTCTTTTAGGTTGGGTTGGGTTGTTTTGTTTTGTTTTGTGGGGGGGGGTTCGTGTTTGTTTGGGTTTGTTTTCTGTGTGGTTTGTTTGTTTGGTTTGGTTTGGTATTTTTATGTGTAGATGCATTTTATAACATGTTTTCCATATTTTGTTTCTTTATGCTAGCCCTGAAAAACTTAGCAGGAAAAGCAATAAAGATCGAAGAGCAATTCCTTGAAAATAGGGGAAATAGCTGAAAATCAAGGAAACGTCTTTTCAAAAGGAGTGACAAAGTTCATAGTTTAATGACAACGGTAAAGGTTTAATAAGTACTAGTTACTTAGCAAAAGCTGCAGAAGGCAGAAAATTGCACCTGATTTATGACATATTTTGATGCTAAATATAAAATAGAAAGTAGGTATTTCTGTCTTGTCACCTTTCTGGAATTTCAAAGCAAAGAAATAATTTTATTTTATTTTTTAAAAGATTAACATTTTTCTCATCATCATCAAAACATAGCAAGGTGAAGTAAGAGGCAGAACTTTAGATTTAATAAAGGACTGGAACAAACTGGGATAAAAACCCACCAAATGCCATGCTGAATCTTGTGGCCTAGTGAAAACTGAACTGGTTTGGCTGTGCCCATGCAAATAACCCACCTATGCCAGGAAACTGAAATGCATGGTAAGGATAATTTAAGCTATATGGAGTTGCATATTAACAATTATAGTCAAATTCCCATTGTGGGGTGGGGGGAAGAAAGTAAGTTAGATACAGCATAATTTGTCAAGGAGCATCAGGATGTGTAAAACTCGTTCACAAGAGGCAATGGAAAAAATTGCTTCCTTTCAGTAACATACATATTTGTTTACCTTGTGGAAAGAGCTTGTATGAAGTCCTGGAATGCCATGAACAAAATGTGCAAATCTCAGTAGAATGAATTAAGGGATGGCATAAATATCTTTTAAACGTTAGGTTTCTTGTCACCTGCAAACAAAAATCAGCCTATTTTTCTGTGTAGTAGGTCTTTAGTTTGTCAGCATCTTGATTGCTGTAGTCAGAATATAATTGCTACTCTGTGAACTTTGCAATTAGTTGCTATGTTCATTTGGGTATTTTAAGAAGGAAAGCTGATATGAAAACCAATTATGATTTCCCTAGATAATAGAGATTTTTATACCAGTTTTTTTCCCCCACCAGTTTGATGGAGTGCATTGTTAATATAAAGGAAGTTCCAGAACTGCATAAAAAAAACAGTCTGTCAGGCATCTACTAAAATCTGAAATAACATACATTTAGAACTCCCAGTCTGCTAAACCAGGACTTTATAAATTAACCCATAAAGCTAGTAGTTGCTTATTTTCTAGTTAAAGATAGGTAATGGACTCTTACATGTGCAAGCAATGAGAAAAGTTTCTTTACTTTGTGGATAAAACGGGAAATCTGTTTTGACTGTGTTCAGAGAAAATTATTACAGGATTTATCTACTTTTCAATCATAAAGATGCTAATTCCTACATTATTCCAGATATATACTGGGATACTTTCACCTCTTTTAAATTAATTTTTCAGCTAAGCCTATTCTTTCCCTTTGTCACTGCCAACAAGAGCAATATGCAAGTTAAGAATTTAAGATATATTTCACAAGAAGAATTTGTATTGTTTTGTTTTTAAATCACAGTTGGAATTCATGCTATATGTGCAAGAGAAAGGAAAGAGTATTTTCTCTGAGTGACATTTTTTTTCCCCACAGGTGATTCAGATGCCATGTTCTGTCATTTAATAACTCTGTGGATGTACAAGGGAAACCCTCAAAGAACCATGAGTTAGGTGGTGTATGCCCGGCATATGTATCCCCAGAAGTGTATCAGAACGGGTAGTTGCAGAAAAGAGGGAGGAGTGCTAGACCTTTCTTGAAAACTGTTTTGTATATAAATCACTTTGCACCAGGAAGTCTAAGTGTAGAATTCAGCTCACAGTATAATGCACACACATTTACATCCTTCAGATGCCTTTGCTTAGACTGCATTGGTAAATGTAATCCAATCACTTTGTCAGAACAAACATTGTAGGTTATTCTTAACAGCTTCCATTTGAAAGTTCTTGGCAGTGGTTAAATTGGTAATTTTCATAGTTTTGATAAATCTTTATGTTGATAAATAACACATAGCTGTAAGCTTGAATGTGAACTATGAAGAGACATGAAATGCAGGTCTCCTTCTAAAGGGTAATTTCCAAAGTATATACAACAGTGTAGAGCAATTTTTAAATTGCCTTTGCAATACTTAATCTTCAGGGAAGACTTGGAGCCTTAGAAATATAATGGTGTATCCACTATTTTTAGTTTGATCCTGCAGTTCCTTCATGCACATGTATTCCATGCATGCTAATTTCATAAATAGGATTTATAAAAATATATTTGGTAGAACTTGAGCAACATCTGTCTGCTAAAAGCCTTGTGTTCATAGAAATACCCGTTTCTACCTAAAAACATATGTGTGAGATATGTTTAATACCATACTTGAACATTCAAAATTTCTTTCTTTACATGCATCTTCATGTAACAGTTTTCTCCTGTATATTCTTGGAGCATAAGATTCCTAAACTTCTGGCTAATAAGTCTTCAACAGGGAAGGGCTGCTTGGAAATGTGACTCCCCAGGGCAGCCTTGGATGCAGAGATCATGAGATGATCGAGTCCGAGATCTTCAGGACAGTGAGAAGAACGTGCAGCACATCCACTGCCCTGGACTTGAAGAGGGCAGACTTTGGGCTCTTCAGGAACCTGCTTAGCAAGGTTCCATGGGATATAGCCCTAGAGGGCAGGGGGGCCCAAGACTCTTGGTTGATATTCAAGGATCACCTGCTACAGGCTCAAGAGTGTTGCATTCAAACTAGAAGGAAGTTCAGCAGCAGGGTCAGGAGACCTCCTTGGATGGATAAGGAGCTGCTGAGAAAAATTCACAGGAAAAAAGAGGCTTCTAAAAGGTGGAAGCAAGGACAGGTGGCCTGGGAACAATACAGGGATGTTGTCTGGGAAGCTAGTGACCAGGTTAGGAAAGCTAAGGCCCAGTTAGAATTAAACATGGCTAGGGATGTTAAGGATAACAGGAGGGGATTCTATAGGTATGTAGCGAATGAAAAACAGACTAAGGACAATGTAGGCCGCCTGCGGAAGCTATCAGGAGAACTGGCTACCCTGGATTTGGAGAAGGCTGAGGTTCTGAATGGCTTCTTTGCCTCGGTCTTCACTGGCAAAGGCTCTGACCGCACCACCCAATTCTTGGAAGGCAGACACAGGGACTGTGAGAATAAAGACCTTGGGCCCAATGTAGGAGAGGATCTGGTTCAAGACCATCTTAAGAACCTGAATGTGCACAAGTGCGTGGGCCCTGATGAAATCCATCCATGGGTCCTGAAGGAGCTGGAGAATGAAGTTGCAAAGACACTGGCCATCATATTTGAAAAATCATGGCAGTCAGGTGAAGTTCCCAATCACTGGAAAAAGGGAAATATAACCCCCATTTTCAAGAAGGGGAAAATGGATGACCCAGGGAATTACAGACCAGTCAGTCTCACCTCTGTGCCTGGCAAAATCTTGGAGCAGATTCTCCTGGAAGGTGTGCTAGGGCACATGAAAAAGAGCAAGGTGCTTGGTGACAACTAGCATGGCTTCACTAAGGGGAAGTCCTGCCTGACCAATTTGGTGGCCTTCTATGAGGGGGCTACAGAACTGATGGACGGGGTGGAGCAGTTGATGTCATCTACCTGGACTTGTGCAAAGCGTTTGACACTGTCCCACGTGACATCCTTGTCTCTAAATCAGAGAGACATCAATATGATAGGTGGACCACTCAGTGGATAAAGAACTGGGTGGATGGCAGCACATAAAGAGTTGTGGTCAGCGGTTCAATGTCCGGTTGGAGACCAGTAACAAGTGGTGTCCCTCAGGGATTGGTGTTGGGACCGGTCTTGTTCAACAGCTTTGTCGCTGACATGGACAGTGGGATTGAGTGTGCCCTCAGCAAGTTTGCCGATGACACCAAGCTGTGTGGTTCAGTTGATATGCTGGAGGGAACGAATGCCATTCAGAGGGACCTTGACATGCTTGTGAGGTGGGCTGATGCCAACCTCATGAAGTTTAACCATGCCAAGTGCAAGGTCCTACAGCTGGGTCAGAGCAATCTCAGGCACAGCTACAGGCTGGGCAGAGAAGAGATTCAGAGCAGCCCTGCAGAGAAGGACTTGGGGGTGTTGGTCAATGAGAAAATGAACATGAGCCAGCAGTGTGCACTTACAGCCCAGACAGCCAGCCGTATCCTGGGCTGCATCAAAAGGAGCATGACCAGCAGGTCAAAGGAGGTGATCCTGCCCCTCTTCTCTGCTCTTGTGAGACCTCACTTGGAGTATTGTGTGCAGTTCTGTTGTCCTCAACATAAAAAGGACATGGAACTGTTGGAACATGTCCAGAGGAGGGCCACGAGGATGATCAGGGGACTGGAGCACCTCCCATATGGAGACAGGCTGAGAAAGTTGGGGCTGTTCAGCCTGGACAAGAGAAGGCTGCATGGAGACCTCATAGCAGCCTCACAGTATCTGAAGGGGGGCTATGAGGATGCTGGGGAGAGACTCTTCATTAGGGACTGTAGTGATAGGACAAGGGGTAATGGGTTGAAACTTAAATAGCAGAGGTTTAGATTGGATATAAGGAAGAATTTTTTTCCTGTAAGGGTGGTGAGGTACTGGAATGGGTTGCCCAGGGAGGTAGTGAATGCTCCATCCCTGGCAGTGTTCAATACGAGGTTGGATGAAGCCTTGGGTGGTGTGGTTTAGTGTGAGGTGTCCCTGCCCATGGTGGGGGGGTTGGAACTAGATGATCTTAAGGTCCTTTCCAACCGTAACTATTCTATGATTCTATGATTCACGATTTTGGTTTTTAATAAGCTCTTGTCCTACAGGTATTTCTTTCCAGTTGTTCTACAAGTCAGAGTTAACGTAATAGTTAATTTTACCTGACGTAGGCAAATACATATGCAACTCAGAATTTAGCACCTGATATTTCCAGGTTTTAGAATTAGCTGTATGCCCAGAATGAATGGAGAAATGTTCAAGTCCAAAAATAAACCCTACATGGAATTTTTATCTTAGTTTCTGAGTATGTGCATACTCTGGTAGAAAGAAAAATTATTCTTCAAATAAAAATATCACCAGTGTTCTTACTGTTATTCATCTTATACTCAGTGGTAAATAGCTGTGGTTTTCCATACTTTCCAGGGAAAATATAAAAGGCCTGCTGTTCTCTGAAGTGTCAACTTCCTTGGATTAGCCTGTTGCAGTACAAGTAACGAACAGATGTGCTATTCATGGATGTTGTGTACAAGAACTAACTGAGGGTAGGCTGTATTTCATTCTTTGAGCAGTGCCAGTGGTATTCAAAAAAAGAGTACTTGAGCCAGATTATTTGACAGGGGTGTCTTACTGAGCCTGGTTAGTAAATTATGAATAACATATGAACTCCCTAAAGTGATACAATTACTGGGAGAGAAAACCTCGTTGTGGAGGCAAGAATTCAGCACAGTCTTATTTGCTGCACGGCACTCCTGATTCCAGCAGGAACGTTAGTGCTGGACTGAGGCCAGACTCTCCCAGTGAAAATTGCAGCAACTGGGGATAACATAAATTAATCTTGGGCCTAGTGACCTAAGTTCAGCTTTTTAAATCTCCTGTTTCTTTTGCATGAAAATGTGTAAAATAGTGCTGTATATTTCTGGCACTGTATATGTAGTTCAGCAATAATGATGTATTTTTCTCCTCTACATCACTGTACCCAGAACAAATCTGTTTGAAAGTGTGCCTTACTTCACTATGCTGTAATATTCTTAATACAGTACTATCAAAGATTATGACATGTATGTATTCTCTCTTTGTTCTAGCAATAATAGTATCCCTTATGAATATGAAGGAGCAGAGGGAATGCAATATCTTTTAAATAAAGGTTGCTCATTGAATACTATAAAAATATAAAGCTGAATGAAATACTGCAGTATTCATCTGTAAATACTTAAATCTTGTTTTTTGCTTTTAAATCGGTTAAAAATTAGATCACATAAGACCTCTGAGTTAGATTGAATTGCATGTAGTTATGTGATCCCTATCACATTAGACTGGATTTTAAAAGGTCCAAAAAAACTATCCTGCTGCTCTCCTTATTGGTGTTATGTGTCTACTAGGTGTGTATCCCCTCATCCACCACAGTTTATTTGTCTGTCCTCAAGAATATGCTTTCGCTACTACAAAAGGAAAGAATAATAATAATCAAAACAGCATACGAAAGTGATCAGTTTGTTTCAACTTGTCTTCATACTCAAGTATCCACTGAATTTTTCAGTTTCACAGCCACAAGACAATGGCAAGAAAATGCATCTGAAACTTTGGAAGAAAGGTAAAGGCAAGGTAAGCAATTTTTTTTTTCTTTTGGCCCCAAGCCCTTGAAACATCTCAGAAAGAAATAAAAAGAGTGTTCAGGTCCTGCAGATAAATAAAACCACATCAGTTCTTGGAGAAGGAAGTGACTGAATTCTGGAAAAATGCCTCTAGAATGAAATTTTACAGAAGTAGGAATAAGTCTGTGTGTTTCCAATCATTCAAAAAGTATACCTATGATCTCTCTTCTGTTTTTATAGCATTGTACCTGCGTTTGGGACTAAACAATGGCAAGGGTTTGATCCCTGCCTTTAGTATGCTTCTGTGCCAAGCTGCAGACTAATCTGGCTTTTGATAATGGCAATGAATTTCAGGAATGCTTTTAAATTGCATCCAGGAGTATCAAAATTTTGGAGTGCTCTTGTGATGACACCACTTTATATTTTAATAGTGTTTGGGATGACATTAGGAGTTTCTATATGTTTTTTACCTTATATTGACTATGGAACCTGAAGGATTGTGATGATTGAAAAACTGGTTAGATATATCTGCCACCTATACATTTCACAGTACTCTTGGCAACAGCTTTATGAACCAGCGTTCAGTATGTTTATTTGTTTGATCTCTCATTCTCCCTTGTATAATCATGTCACCCACTGGAATGAATGGGATTGAGAGTATGAGTGCTAACTGGTGCAGGCAGCAGAGACAGAAAGGTAACAACAGTCTGGATTATGCCACCAGGGATCTGAAGAGGAATAGTTACTGAGTTCTCTCAATTTATACGGACTGTGGAAAAGGAGTGTACCTGGGCAATGAAAAAAATGCCCAGCTACTTGCTGCACATAGTGAATTTGCCTCCAGTTGCAAACACCTTGAGGCAAAGTGTCCGGGGTGAGTATGACTCTTGATTTGTTCTTGCTGTGGTCTTATCAACAGGTCTCTAAAGCGCCCAGATCCTGCTTTTATTTCCCCATGTTATGTAGGAATGCCTATACTTAGTTTTTCAGATGGCAGAATTGTAGCTTTGGTATTGAATACAGCCAAGCTGTATTTTCATGGTGCTTGCTTACAGATAGTGGAGTTAGTCCCAGTCTGGATTTTCTAGGCACAGAAGGAACAGCCAGGTTGCACACTGCTTATGTTAAAGCACAAAAAGGCTTTAAAGCCTGTTACATATAGGCAGAAGGATCAAAGAGGTGACATCTCTGGAAGATGTGTTAAAGCTGTACAGAATACACAGTGGTACTCTGTTCATGAACTAGGTCCTAAATTCAGTTTAGATACAGAATTAGAGTGAAAGTTAATTTGACTTCATTTGCAGGACCACTGCAGCAGAAGCAGAAGGAATTGCTTTCCAGGTTGCTTGAACTGTTGGAGGGTCAGGGTCGAGTAAAGCAGCAGGGTGGAGGTGGGAGCCGCTTTCTCCTTGTTCTGGGAAACTTGACGTGCGCTTAGTTTTGAAATTCACAGAGCCACTTCAACAGTGTAATCAGTCGTTCCAATACCGAAGGATGGATTCCAAAAGGACGAGCGCCAGGGGCGAGGCTGGGCAGGGGCCGAGCCATGGGGCAGCGGCGCATTGGGGGCGGCAGCCACCAGGGGGCGGTGCCGAGCCGGGAGAGGAGAGGGAGAACGGCCCCGGCGCCGACTCCTCTTTCCATCCTTTCCCTCCTTCCCTCTTTCCTTCCCTCCTTCCCTGCCTCATTCCCACCCTCCGTCCGCCCCTCCGGGCGGCGGCAGGCCGGCCGGGCGGCTCGGCGGAGCAACAGGGCTGTGCCCAGGAGCACCCCTGCGGCTCGGCCGCGGTTGTCAGCTGCAGCTTTAAAAACCAGCGGTAGCCGCCGTGAAGTAGCGAGCTGCTTTCTCCTCTTGGTGGGGCTTTGGATTTGGGTTTTTTTTTCCGCTTTTGTTGCTTATGGGTTTTGTTGTTTGGGGTTTTTTGTCAGCACTACCAAAACCCGGCACAACAAGTGGATGCTGCGGGCGGTGCGGGCTGAGCCGCTGCCGTCTGGACGTGTCTGCGGGAGAAACTGCACGAAGAGACAGACACCCGTCCTCCCATCAGTGGAAGCAGGCTTGGTACAAGGATTACTGAATACTGATTTGCAAACCTACCGCAAAAGCTGTGCTTTAAAGACCAGTGATCGCGCTCATCCATTCATTCTGTCTCACACACACAAACACAAACACACTGCCTTCGTTTTTTTCCTTTTGGAACAAGACTCTTGCTTGTTGCCTTGTTGCAAATGCCTGGGCGAGCAGCAGTGCCTGTGGTTGTGCAGGGTGCCCCCAGCTTAAGCTGCCTCACTGGCTCACTCCTGGCGCTCTTGTTACACCCGGAAAGAAGGGAGAGAAAGAACTCGTCAACCTGTGGTGCTGACTGACCATACACACCTGCAAATGTAGATCAGTTGGCATAGCCCCCTCCTCAGGACTGCTGTCACCAGATCCTTACACTAGCAAGAACAGCAGTGCTATTTCTCTGCCTAGGAACAGTAAGTATAATAGCCTTTTAAAGGTTTTTCTCTGCATGACACGTAGGTACAATTTTAAAAATAGCATCATTTAATACTTCATATTCACCTTCTATCATGTATTAATAGATATAACTATAAACGAGGCTTGTGTTTCAAAGGGAGGTGTATGTATATTTTTGTGTGCTTGCATGTAGATGTTGCTTCAGTGCACCTGCAGTTGTGTTTTCTTGACATACCATATCACAGCATTTTCACCTCATTGAGCATTATATGAGCCTATTTCCAAATTAAATTCAGTGAGATGTTCATTATGATTGAAATACAATTCAATTACAGATTAAAATGTAAGCATATTATGTGTTTCTACAAATAAACCAAAAGATTTTTGTGTAGATGATACATTTATTGTTTAATGTTCCCTGTAGATATATGTAGGTGTATCTATTACATATGAATTCAAAGATCTGAATGCACTGGGTATTGCAGTATTTTTATTAGTGTTTGTGTGTGTTGGTGTTTCAGAAGCATGCATATGTTTGTGTATGGATACAAGTGCTTATATGGGTGGGGATTCTGTATCTGTGTCTATATATATGTGACATACCCACCCACATCCTTACCCACAGAGTCGTTCAAAATCTCTGTGCATGTGATGTGGGTGTGTGTGTAATGTAGAAGTGTGAATAGTGTGGGTAGGGGAAGATTTGAATACTGTGGTAATAGATGACACAGTTTCATTTGATCAGTGTGACCTTTTAGGAAAACAATCCAATCTTTTCCCTTTTTGTTTTGTTTATTTTTGTGTGTTTGTGCATGTGCCTCAGGTTAAGTGCTTCTTCTGCATGACCATAACCAAAGGGTGACCCATCCACTCCCTTATGTCCTATGGGGACCTCAGAGCCAGTTTCTCAGTCTTCATCTCCTCCTCCTCCTCTTACCACTGCTGCTGATGCCCTGGGTGCTGCTCCCAGGTTTGAGACATTGTTGACAGGCTGAAGAAAGGAATTGCAAAGACCTCCTCACTGTGTAAATAAAGTGATGGCTGGAATTAACTTCAACTCCCCAAGTAATGATATTAAATAATAAGATTGCTAGGCCAAAGCATTAACAGGAGCAAATTAGGAGAAAAGAGACTATTTGCATTTGGTTGCAATGAATGAGCTGAGACCATCTGTGAAGAGCAGGTACCCTTTGATTTGTGTAATTTTTTCCTCATGAATGCAGTCTTTGTAGCCTGCAAGGTAGTCATGATTCTGATCAAATCTGTGATTGCTACAGGAGATAAAGGAAAATAAAGGGTCTTGATGGACAAAAAAAAACAAGGGCATCAGCTGTTTCCTGGTTACATTTTGAGAGTTTCATCTATTCTTATGAGCAAAACAGTGGTTTGTGTCAAACATTCCAGGCATTGACAAAATGTAGATCTGTGGTTTTCCAAAGTATAGATACAGTGTTACAACTGTGTTGCCCTGTTCTGTGTCCAGGGGACTGTCCTCCAAATGCAAATGGCTTTGAACTTTCTAATGAAAGTTGTGGCTACACTGTAAATAAACCAAACCCTTTTTGCATTAAGCAATTGAAAACAAACAAAACCATTTTGCAAAGCCAGTTGCAAAATGGAGGTTGCAATGGTGAGTGCAGACAGCTCTGGGTGCAACAGCCACATGCCCTATGGATACGCGGCCCAAGCTCGGGCCCGTGAGAGAGAGCGCTTGGCACAGTCCAGAGCCGCAGCGGCTGCAGCTGTAGCAGCAGCAACAGCAGCCGTAGAAGGTGGGGCAACAGGCGGAGGTGGACCCTATCACCACTACCATCAGGAACAGAGTCGAGGTGCATCCTCCTCTCATGGTGGGAACGCATCACGCAGCAGCGTGCCCCACCGCCAGAGTAGTAAGAGGCGGAAGAAAGGGAAAAAGAGGAGCCACCATTTGGGAAGTAGGGAGTGCGGGGCCTCCTTCCCCTGTTCTGAGCTGCTGCCTCTCAGTGGTTCTGAAGAGAGAATACTGAAGGACTTGAGTGAGGAGGAAGAGGAGGATGAAGAGGAGGATGAAGACGATGAGGAAGAAGGAAAGCTCTACTACAGTGATGACTATGGGGAGGATGAGTTTTCGTACTCGGACCAGCCACCTGATGATGGTGGAGGCCCTGGGGGTTACAGCTCTGTTCGCTACAGTGAGTACGACTGTTGTGAGCGTGTGGTAATCAACGTGTCAGGACTGCGGTTTGAGACCCAGCTGAAGACATTAGCTCAGTTCCCGGAGACACTGTTGGGTGATCCAGCAAAGCGAGGGAGATACTTTGACCCTCTCAGGAATGAATACTTCTTTGACAGGAACAGGCCCAGCTTTGATGCCATCCTGTACTACTACCAGAGTGGCGGTCGGCTGAAGAGGCCAGTCAATGTACCCTTTGACATCTTCACTGAGGAGGTGAAATTCTACCAACTTGGGGAGGAGGCCATGCTCAAGTTTAGGGAGGATGAAGGGTTTGTCAAAGAGGAAGAGGTCAAAGCTTTGCCAGAGAATGAGTTTAAGAGGCAGGTTTGGCTGCTGTTTGAGTACCCGGAAAGCTCCAGTCCAGCTAGAGGCATTGCCATTGTCTCTGTCTTGGTCATCTTGATCTCCATCGTCATCTTTTGTCTGGAGACTTTGCCAGAGTTCAGAGATGACAAAGAATTCATCATGTCGCTGAGCATTGGGAAGGGGCATTCCAATGAGTCGCTTCACCTGAATGCTGGGGAACATACCATCTTCAATGACCCTTTTTTCATTGTAGAGACAGTATGCATCATTTGGTTCTCCTTTGAGTTTACAGTGCGCTGCTTTGCATGTCCAAGCAAAGCACACTTCTTCAAGAACATCATGAACATCATAGACATTGTTTCCATCTTGCCTTACTTCATTACTCTGGGCACTGACTTGGCACAGGAACAGGGCAGTAATGGTCAACAGACCATGTCTTTTGCCATCCTGAGAATCATCCGTCTGGTCAGGGTGTTTCGCATCTTCAAGCTCTCCAGGCACTCCAAGGGTTTGCAGATCCTGGGTCATACACTCAGGGCCAGCATGAGGGAACTTGGCCTCCTCATCTTTTTTCTTTTTATTGGAGTCATTTTGTTTTCCAGTGCCGTTTACTTCGCAGAAGCTGATGAGCCTGCCACCCATTTTCAAAGCATCCCAGATGCCTTTTGGTGGGCCGTAGTGACCATGACTACGGTTGGTTATGGGGACATGAAACCCATAACTGTGGGTGGGAAAATAGTTGGGTCCCTGTGTGCCATTGCAGGAGTGTTAACCATTGCTTTACCAGTGCCAGTGATTGTCTCCAATTTTAACTATTTCTACCACAGAGAGACTGAAAATGAAGAACAAACACAGCTGATGCAAAATGCAGTCAGTTGCCCTTACCTCCCAACAAATTTACTGAAGAAATTTAGAAGCTCATCATCTTCATCCACAGAGGATAAATCAGAGTATTTGGAGATGGAAGAAGGTGTTAAAGAATCTCTTTGTGTAAAGGAGAAAAAAAGTCAGGACACGGGGAATAGCAGTGAGTCAGAGAAGAAAAACTGTGTAAATTCAAATTCTGTGGAAACTGATGTGTAATTTTGAACGTTTCCAAATATATTTATGCATTAAAGAGTGCAGTGAAAATAATGAAATATGCAAACAAGAGTCCACAGCATACAGTAGTATGCCATTTAAAGGTTAAATACAAATAAAAAACATTGCTAAAGTTGTATTACATATCAAGTAAGTGGCATACCTTGATGAAAGGATTGTTCGATCTGATACAATTTCAGACTATATTTTTTATTAGAATGCAAGTGTTTTGCACATGAGGCTGAAAAAAAATATTAAAACCAAGTCAGTTTTAAAGTGGGTGCATGAACTGTTGATATCACTAATAACAGCTCTGTGGTAAAAGTTGGCATTCAGAGGTATTTACTATGTAAGAAGCAATGAAGTTTGGTAGTCATTTATCTATTTATCAGTGCTTTAATAGCAGCTACCATAAATCATTGGATACCATAGTCATTGTTTTTCAAATGCTAAATTTATTGTAAAAAGATATTCTTCAGAAGATAAATCTAATTTTTTTTTCTTGAAATCTATAATGCTTGTTTTTAACTGGAAATTTACTTTGAAAAGGCTGCTGACCCTCCAGAAATTGTTTATTTTTATAACTCTCTTTGGAGGCATTGCAGCATTTGTTGTCTAATAATGAAAGAAATGAAGCAGGAGAATCATTTAACCTGGTCTGACTGCAAAGGCAAAATGACTGGAATGCTTTTTTGCACTACTTTATATGCTGGAGATATACTGAAAGAGACTTCATACTGTGAATGTTTACTAATGTAATAGTTCAATGACAATCATTGGAAGAGTGAATTCTGCATCATATTTTGTTGTTTCTTTTTAATTTGTGATGCTCATGGCAAAACAGCTAACATTACATTAATTCCATACTATTTTTAATTATGAATATCTGTGATCTCGAAAAGGATTGTGAAGTAAAATTTTATAATCAAAATTACTTGAAATCAGCGTTTTCTACTGATGCCCTCAAGAAATACCAACCTAATTTGTATCTCTTTCCTGGTTAATTTAACTTTCAGAGTCTATGATTAGTACACGTGCTTTGTCAGTATTGAAGAAATTCAACATATGGGAGGAGAAGGCAGAAGTAATAAGATATGCAGTTGTTACAGTACTGACAACTGAGAATTGCTAACTTTTAACATGCTATTATTGGTGCTGCATTTCCCCTTAATTACGGCTTTCACCCACGTGTATTTGAAGCAACATTTAAGATCCAAAACAGGCATTCTGGGATTCAGAATTCTGGGTCCCATGCAGTCCTTGAGAAAACATTCCATGATTTCTTTTAACTGATTCTTAGGCCAGCTGCATTTAACTGTGTGTCAAAAACTTCCATTGCCCTTCCTATGAGATTAAGGTAGGTAAAGATTATCTGGCCTGTAGTACATTCCAGACTCCAGAATGAAATAGGTAAGATATTACTGCATATAACATGAATAATAGATGCAGAACAGGCATTTCTTTCAGACTCAGAATTACCTAGGGAAGCCACAATTAAACTGGAACTGTTTTTTGAAGAGGCACTGTGGAACATTCCAGATTATAAAATTTAAACCAAATTGGCATATGCACTTTTAAGACTGGGGCAGGCCATTACAAGAGCAAAAGGGGCTTAACTACTGAATTACAGTATTTTTGCAATATTCACTTTAAGCTGAGTAGAGGGATTTTTCTGGGGGAACAACTAGTGACTGACTGACACAGTTCTGGAGACGAAAGGCAACAAGAAAAGGAAATTGGGCACTCACAAGATATGTAATTTGTCAGATAAGAGTTATTTGCTGTGTGCAGCATCCAGTGGTACCAAACAGAGCCATAGTCTTTAATGGTTGATTTTTGCCTTCATGGATTTTCTGTGAATTGCCTCTGAAAAGTTTCTCTGCTTGTCTTCTTTTGCACTGCAGAAGAACTAATAAAAACCAAGACATACATAAAAGACTGTGTTGTGCTGAGGCCTGGTTCAAAACTTGTGTTTAAACATCTGAGTCCTAATCTAAAGTCATAGAGGAGATTTCACTATATTTTTGATGTGAAGCATTAATCAAAGCTCCTTTTTAGTGTGGTGGTGTTAATTCCAACTATGTTTTGAATGAAGCAACTCAGTAATTTTATAAATAGGCATTTCCCAAGATTAAATACTGCATTTTGTTGTAGCTCCCCTGAGTTAAATGTACTAAATACTTTTTTCCTATAGGGGTAATAGTAGAAGTGAGGAGGAGCATTCTTTAAAATCTGGTAAAAATCTGTAATGGAAAGTGTCTCTTTAATAGCTAGTAGTTAATGATGTAGAGAGCATAAGGGTTCTCTTGTCAAGTAGCTTGCTAGCTTCCTAGTAGTTCTGTATAATTACCAGAGACCACATAATACCAAGCACCATGGAAAGAACGTAGGAGTAAAAGAACTACTAACTAGGTAAACAGAGAAAATAAGTAGTATGTGTTTACAATATTGACTGGTTGAAAGGGGAGGTGGTTTGTAAGAGGTGGAATTTTAGCTCTCTAATGGAAATAAAGATGAAAATTCTTTGAATAACTCTTAGAATATGTCCGCAGTATGGAAATGGAGCTCAGCATGAGGTAACTGCTTAAGTAGCTACCCAGCTTTTCCAGCAAGTCATTCAGCTCTTCTGCTACGAGTACACAACCTTCTAATTTAAAGCAAACATGGCAATACCTGCATTATGCTGTGTTCATAGCAGTACCTTACTCTCAGTAGGAAACGGTCTTGCAGCTGGACCTCATAGCAGTTGCAGAGCAACATTCTGGGTATGTCAGCACTATATACTGCAGTACCGTGGAGACAGCAGTAGACCTTGCTCTGCCTCCTGCGGTGAATAAACTCATGTACTTTGACATTATAAATAAGAACTAATCTAGCTTAATGTTAGATTGTGTTATCAGTTTGGCAGACTGCTCTGAATCTCAGAAAGAATTGTTCATTCCAGAATAGAAGCAAATACCTTTACTTGGGCTGGCTTATAATTTGATTATTCAACTACCCATCTGTCCAGTCAGTTACAACACAGCTTGAAAATGCCAAAGTCCTGCCCCTAACATGCTAAAGCCAGAAGAACTCAAGTGCTTAGCAAGGAAATTTCCAATATGCATGACTTTGGTTGAATCTGTATGCCAGAGAAACACTATATTTGAGTTGTTCTGGCTCTAAATTACTAGTCCTGATTCTGTTAGAGCTTTCCTGATGTTACTGGATACTAATAACTCTCAGAAAAAGAATTTTGTTGTTAGCTGGGCCTTTTATCTTTTAAATTGTAGGGGGAAAATGCATTCCTGATGTAACTGATGTGAATGCAGTTATACTAGGGATCATTTCAGTTCTACTAATGTAGTTCAAATGATTTCACTTTGACATACATTTCAGCTAAAAATAATGCAAAATGAGATACTTTGATATTTCACTTTTCACTTGCAGCAGTGAAAAAATTGGGAAGAATTTGATTAGAATTCATAGAATCACAGCAGCAGCAAATCACATTTCAAATACAGGCTGTCACTTACCTGTGTGGTGGAATTTATTTAGAGAAATTTGTAAGTCTTTTAATAGTAGTCTTAAGTGCCAAGGCCAGACTCATAAGGAGAGAGTTTTGCCAGCTGAAGTGCTGGATTTAATGCCTGACTTCAGAGATCCACAGGTTTTTTTTCTTTATTACAGTCATGAGTTTTCTGATGTTCCATTGATTCCTTGAAAAATTCAGCCTGGGTTCTGAAACTGACATCAGAATAAGCATTGCGCAACTCTGTTAGGGAGTTCTTGGTGAAGCTTTCCAGTTAAGCTTTTTCCGAATGATTCCCTAAGAGGCCAACTCCATTTGATGGAGAGTGTAATTTATTTGGTTTTATTTGAAGATAAATTCTTCTGCTTACATGGTTTTGCTGTGTAGAGTCTATTTCTGTGATGTCCATTTAATGCAGAATAAATCTGGGAGATCAAGGCACTGAAAAAACACACTATAATGGTTATCTCTAATTCAGGACGACAGTATTCTTGGTGTTTGGAGTTACTAATAAGCATTATGGACTTCTTGTGGTCATGAAAAATGGGATTTGAGTGTGTTTTCAGTCAGTAAAACTTTTGAAATAGCTTTGGGATGTGAAAGTGATTTTGCATTATATTCTTCTGTGCAAAGAGTTTGGTATCAGGCCATACCCTTGAATAAAGGATCATTGCCTTATGGCTCCTGACATGGCAAATTCCCATCAAGTAACCTTTCAGGTGCTGATAGTCATTTGACTTGGGATATGAAAATTCAGTGCTAAGCTACCCAGGAATATGAAATACATTGTATTTGGATAAATGCACTATGGAAAACAAGCAAAATATCAGAAAGTCAATTCCATATGTAACAGGTTCATGGAAAGTCTTTCCTGCACAGCACTGAAAAATCAAATATGTCTTTCTGCTGATCCCAGACTCATAAAACTAATTCTGAGTATAAATTAATTTTTAGTGTAAGATCTCTATTAATAGTCCCCAAAATAAATACGAACCATCTATGGTGCTTTAGGCTATGTCACTAGCTTCCTCTAACTATTCCTCTATTTCTTGCTGGTTCCTTATGACTTACTGTCATTGTGTTTGGTTACAAATATAGGGCCACTTTTTCTTTCTTTTTTTTTTCACGAGAGTGTAAGAAATAAAAGCCCTGTATAAAAACTCCCAAAACTATAATACCCATCACATAGGTTACATATTTTTCCTAACATTAAAATAACCTAAATGACAGTCTGTAACACCTGTAGATGCGGAACAGGGTTTTTCTGCTTTTGCAGTGAATAAGGCCTAGTTTATACATTTACCATATTTGTGCACCTCTGTTTGAAACAATCACTTGTAGAAAAATTGACAACTTAATAAAAGAAGAAATGAACATACCTTCATGTCCACAGAGATTATCTAATAGGGAAAAAATGATCAACAAATTAATTCTGGGTTAAAGTGCATCAATGTTTTGTACCTGGCAACTGGGTGCGAACATGAATCTTCACCTATTGCTACCATGCTTTCTGTGTTTTCAGAACTCTGGTGATGTTGGTTCTGAAGGAAGACTCATTAAAGCATTATGTACTGAGATGGTTAAATCAATTTTTATTTTTAATCCTTTTCTGTAATAATGCACCTTGAGACCTTTTCTTGCAACAAGTCCTTTGGAAAATAAGTGCATAAATGTATAAGAAGGAAAGAAGAAATATCTTAAATTACATGTCAAAATCTGATAAAATATTTTAATTGATAGGAAGTAGGTAAGTAAAAGTTTTATTTTCTTCACTTGTGTGTTTGTGGTATTGCCATTGAAAACACATGGGGGGCAGATGGGTTGAATGGATTGGCAGCTGCAAGGGAGGTATTTCATGTGTTGTGTCTATTCCAGGTACTCCATGATCTTGGGAGCAGCAGTAGCTGCATCTTTGCTCAGCTACTGCTACCACATCTTGAAACTGGAAAGATACTGTGGGGTGGAGAGGGTATTGTGAAGGCATTAGCCTGGCTGATATATCTGTGCTCCTACCACAACTATCCTATGGGAGTGAAAAACAGCTTTTAAATTATTTGCTGTGAAATACCATGTAACCCTTTCAGACAGGGAGGTCTCAGAGGCCCCAGTTTGTTACTTCCTAAGCTACAGGGAGACTCAGGTCTACATTCACGAAATGTACTTTTAGGCACCCAACACTTCCATTCATTTTGTTAGAAACTGGGTTGCAAAATGCTTCCCAAATCTGGGACCAAGTGATTTGTTTAGGGTCAAAAGGAAAACTGTGCTGAAGCAGGTTTCCCAAGTGTTACACTGATTCCCTAAGGAGTGTAGGAAGTGACAGCACATATTCAAGATAGTTTTAGGTCTTCATTTTTCATCTCGTGTTTGCATGTTCCTGGGGCATTTGTGTTGAGAGCATGCAGGAGGATGGATAATTTCACTGAGATATCCCAAGGTTCTCTTTAGTTTTATACAGATATTTTTATGTTCTTAATTGTTAGAATAAGCTAAGTTGGTTTTGTTTTAATATTTTTATTTAGTCCAGGCTATTTCAGGGGGAGAACATATACCTATTGAAATTATCATCTAGGACAGGAACAGTAGCTTTAATACAGAAAATCAAATGAGACACATTGAGTTTTCTGTTAGTACTTTAAATTTCTTTTAAGGATCCTGGCTTTGGGGCCAACACTCTAGCACCAAAGTCATCTAAACTCTCTTGTGTCAGTACTAAACAGTGCTTTACCTGGTATTGCAGCATATGACAACCAAGACAACAACTGCTTGTTCTTATTTGTATTTATATTGATGTGATTATGATACAGATCTATGCTGTAGGGGAGGGATACTGCAGAGTGCTCCAATGCATGTTTATCTTCATTGCTAGGTGAGCAGTATCTCACAATATGCTCTGGAAAGAGATCAAACCACAACAGAATGAAAGCATTCCCTTTTTTCCTCTGCCTTGTACAACAGAAGGACAAGGCCTGCTCAATGCATTGTAGTATATGCTTGCCCTGCACTGTAGATTCAACCATGTTTCTTGCTTCTGTTCCATTTAGATGAGTGAAGGTTTGTTTTCAGTCAAAGCACAGGATATCTGTTCTTCATGTGGTTCACCCACTATGTAAATGAACTTTAATTTCTGCTTTTGTTGTCTCCCTATTGATACAGCTTTGTAATGAATTTAGGGTGTCATTCAGTGGCAGTTTCTTCTTGCACAGTGAAGCCTGAATAGCACAGTGAGTCCGAATACAGAAAACTGCAAAGGACTGTTGATAAGAAATAAAGGTACCTTTTCTTTTTCTGTCCAAATACAATAAGGTATATTTGTATTGCAATTCCATAGACTGTACATTTCAGGGAAAATAAATTCTGTTTCAGACTTGTACTTTCAAAATGCCCTCAATTTGCCCTGAATTCATTAGGAATTTAAGACATGAAATATTTTCTAGGGCTCAAGCATGAAGGAAGATGATCCCTCTTTGCATTCAAAATGGCAAGGCATTATTGTAAAGAAGAAATCTTGCATATTTTTCAGGTTAAGAAGGCTAAGGAATAGTAGTTTCTGTTAAAGTCTGTCTTAAATATTAGCTACAGGTACTCATACTGAGAAAAAAATGGTTTCATCACAGGGAGGGTGTAGAAAAGACTTCTGATTGCATGTTTAAAGGGCATTATAATATTTTACTGTGTGCCAAATGACAAGCTCAGATAAATGTTATTCTAGCAAGAACCTATCCTATTGTAAGGAGTACAGTTGAGGTATTGTATAGTGATTTATACTTCAGGATTTAGTTCTGTATATGTTTATTTGTTATAAGCACTGTTATTCAGGCCTTATGGATCACAAAATTAAAGACAAAAATGCTACAAGGATTTCAGTAAAAGACAGGAACAGCAAGGTCTAATGTTTTTGAGTATCTTCTGCAAAAAACTGTTGGTTTTGTGCCATTTTATTCGTGAACATCTGCTCTAACAAGTGATGTGATGATTCAGTAGGTTAGAAGGCAAAAACTGTTTTCTCTAGTTAGTAAAATATTTTTTGTTACTTATAGCTTAATGAAGGATTGGTATTTTCCCTAGCTTTGAATTATGTAGAAAATGCAAAAAGGCACAAATAAGTAGAAGTGTTACTAATTTGTTGCTTCTTGACCTGTTTCACAAACAAATATATCCAGACTTGATTAGTGATACTGCACAAGTAAATTCTTAAGTGCAATGGAGTGACTGTAAAGAGAATTATTTTTGAATTGATGCAGAAAAGGTGTATTTTAAATTGTCTCATTTTGTGGCACTCAGAAATTAAGACTTTCTGACCAGCATCTGGTTTTGAACATTTCTGTCCTGGTGGCCAAATTGTATTTCAGCCTTCCTGATTTCTGTGGCTTTCCATAGCCTTGAACTGTAGAAGTGATCAGGGAATCCACAAAGTTTTCAAGCACAGTCTTGGTTGTACTGGCACATGAAAAGATATACGTGATTTATAAGGTCTGATTTATAGGCACCTTGGATTCCAGCATTATCTAAAGAAATCCTCCTAATAGTCTTGACCTTGGTTCTGTGCCTGAAAAGCTTCTCTTGAGACCAGACCAACACCAAAAACACATGTAACATGAATGGCAATTTGAGATGGTAAAATCTCAGAAGTGTTAGGCGACAGTGAGGGCTGGATTTTGCAGCCAGGGCTAGCCCCACTGAGCAGGGCAGGACCAGCAAGGGCAGCCAAGGGCAGCCACAGCTCTGTCCTGCAGCACAACTCAGGCAGAGCCTGCAGGCACAGGGCTCCTGCACCCAGAGGCAGGGAGGGGACACCAAGCAAGGCTAGTGAGGCTTGCTAAGGCCCATTAGAACATTCTGGGTCCTGACAAAACCCTTGCATTTGCTGGTAACCATATTTATTAGGTCTTGGTCTGTTCTACTGAGATGTAGTTGTGGCTCAAGGTTTGCATTGCTCCAGCCAAAATTAGAAATGTAGATTTTTTGGAGCCTAAAAAACTGAACGGTTGTCGAGCTTTCTGCTTCTCTTGATTTTTGGCTCCTAAGCATCCCTGGGTCTTATTTTTCAGCATTATATTTCTAGCTTTGCTGCTGCCAATACGTTTATCATTATTTCTCCTAAACAGTGTTGCTGCTTGCTTTTTATAGACAGCTTACTTGTGCCGACAGGCCAGAATGTCTTCAAAGGCAAAGCTGTTTTTCAGCTATTGAATGGATGGGTCCAAAAGATGTTGTCATTTTTTACTGGGAACCTAGAAAATAATGATGTTCTGATTTGGGCTGACACCTAGAAAGGTGTTAAAGAGCCATGTGTAGTACTTTTTAATCTTTTGACTGAGACAGTTTTTTGCCATGCTTTCAATAGCTAAAGTCACTGTCGGAACTGTAGCAGATGTTGATATTAGGTAAACATAGCCATAGGGAACATCTGTGTCATTTGCGTCTTGTATGTATTATAAGATATGTTAGCTCTGGTACTATCATTTTATGTGATAATGGTTAGAATGCTTAAGAAGGTGTCTAAAAATTAATGTTTACCCAGATCCACTTTCTCTTTTTTATAAATGGGGGGGGGGGGGAAATGCTCTAGCCTGATAACACACTTCATGAAAAAATGCTGGGGTAATGTGCTTTACGTTGTTTGCCAAGGGTGGGAGGTGACCTATGTGGCTTGTACATATGTTCTGAATGTAGAATATAATTAGTTGTTAAAAAAGAGATCGGATCTGGAATATTATAGTTTCAAGGAAATGCAGAGTGGTTTTGCCAGTGCACACAGATGGAAATCTGCACATATGTGAGAAGCAGTTTTATGACAGTGGAGTTTTCATGGCTCCATCCATGCCTGTAGACTCAAATGTGCTGGAGAATTCCAGAATTTGTTAGATCAAACACCCAGATTTGAGTTCTGAGGATCACAAAGCAAAACTCCACCTGCTTCCTAAGGTTTGCAGGAAGAGAAAAAATGACGAGCCACTCTCATCTCCCCTCTAGCCCACTGGCAGTCCCAGGGAGGAACAGTCATAACATATCAAAATATGAAGCAGGAAAAGAAAGAACATTCATTCCAAATGGTGTAGATTAAAAGTCTTAAACAAAAGATGACATGAATATATTGCAATCCCTTTAATCTTAATCTTCAGCATTCTCTGAATGCCCAGTGTTTAGTGCAGTGCTGGGAGCATTCTCCGGATGCTTTTCCTGCAGTGAGCAGAAAATTGGGGTAAATGAGCCCAAGCTGATTCAGGAACTAGGTCCAGAATTAATGTGAATTCATTATTATATCACAGAATCTTAGAATTATGTATCGATTCAGGTAAGAAGGAAGGGCTCCAGTAAAATTCCCACTGTCAATGAACTGGAAAATCTGCCTGGTGATGCCATTTGCAGCTTGCTGCTTCAGGAGAAGCAACTGTTCAGCTTGAACAGAAAAACATGTCACTGCATTGCTCCCAGTCTGTATGGTGTCTGCTCAAACACTGTGCAGGAAGAAACGCTGAGGGCAGATTTCTCGAGCCGATACAGCTAATATCAGAGACTATATTTTTTCTTATTGATAATGAGTTTCACACACTTGGGGAAAATGTATTTAAATCCCAGGATTAAAGAGAACTCACCAGGAATTACTCTGCTTCTGCAGTAAGCCATGGTGTTTCAGATTGTGGAGAAGCTTTGCTTTGTTCCTGCCAAAAGTTCAGACACCTCTTTCTTTTCCTGCTAGATTTACAGACAGTAGTTCTGCCCGAAATCACGTAGCCTGGATCATGTTTCTGCTTCCCTAGATGTTATTAGCCAAATGAGTACTTTGAAACATGTTCAAAATCGTATTGTCCCCACTCCATACATACAAGCAGGATCTCCATGCTGAAGAACAAAAAAATACCCCAAATTATTTGACTGTATAAATTATCTTGTAAATATATATAATATATATATATACACGCACAATCTTACACAGAAATAGGCATCCAGCAGGACATTATATTCTGCAGGATTAGTATCCCTGTTTATTAAGATGGGAAAATCAGCATTTTGCAGAACCCAATTCTGAAAATCAGAACCAGAGATGTGTAGGAATCAAAGTTTAGGAGCTTGTCTTCATCTCCATGCCACCAACTAATACTGGACTATATAAAAGTAACCTTTGTTTTTGGGAGGGGGAGGAGGTCAGTAATGCAGAAGATAGAAGTGGAATTATGAGTATGTTAATGTGACACAGCTCACACAGGACCTGGCACAGTGCTCAGGCGTTTGAGCAATGTCCAAACAAATATCCTCATGACCTGGTGCAGCCTGGCCCAGAATACAAGGGAGGAATATTTGTGTGGATCACTATGACATTTATCTCTACTATTTCCTGTTCTAAGATAATACCAATCCCTTCAAATGCCATTGTATTGCGCTATGAATTTTTTTTTTCACACCTGTTGATCAGCTATTGGAAATTAAGATTTGTGGATTTGTGGAATGTTTTCTTCAGGTGATTTTTTTCTTTTCCTTAAAAGAACGGAATTAAAACAAAGGATGACAGCCATGAGAAGAGTGAGTCTTTAGGTTGGTTTATTTTCTTTGATTTTGCAAACCAAAACAGAAAGGGATTTTTGCTTGCTTCATATTTGGCTTGATTTTGGTATAAGCAAAGAACAGAGATCCAGTACAACACCCTTTCGATTAACTTTTATTTTGATTTGGATTCACTTTTTTTCTTCTTAGTGTTGAGAATTTTGCAGACCATGAGGTTTGGTGCTCTAATTCTGATATAGTGACATTGAGAAAAGAATAGAGGAGAAGGATTTATAACCTTACTACTGTTTGCTCTTAGGAACTATGTGTACAGTACTGCCTATGAGCAGACTTATTAGAACTCTGTATGTATAAAATGCCTCTAAGCAATGGAAGCCTTAGGCTGTTTGGTTAGATATTTAAATGATAAACTCATTTACTTAACAGTAAACATCTGCATCATTTGATGTTACCTGAGTTTTATATTTTCTGTAGGCACAAGAAGATGAAGGAAATTGAATTGTGCATATCTTGGAAAATTGTGTGCAATTACATACCTACTTATTTTCTGTTGCGGAGAGCTGATAGAGTTGGTATTTTAGGATGACTGGATTTTATTGATGTGAAAAGGACACAACAGCCCTGTTCTACTGGCAGTTTTTGTTTTATGAAAATATTTCAGTATTTTTCATATTAGATGTGATATTTTTTACCCACCAGCTGTCATGCAAACCATCCATAATTATGCAGGCACATATTCAGCATACTGGAGTGCAGGGAACCTCCTCAATGACTGACTAATATTGACAAATGTTTGCTGAATGCTGTACTTGTATAAATATAACATTTACTTTCTTCAAACCACCTGCAGTTACTTCTGGTTTAAGATGTATATACTCAGTAATATTTTACATTTTAAGCCTATACAGAGAAGGTATTGTATTAAGTGAAGCAAATGCTGAGTCTTAATGCTGTAGTTAAATTTACCACAGTTTCTCATCTTACTTGCTAATTCCTTCTGCTTTTGTTAAGCTCATGTGGAATTTTTCCATTTATTTTATAAATGCAGAGTTTGTTCCCTAGAAGTAAGTGATTTGATCATATACACCCTTAGTTTTGAGAATACAATATTACTGCTTTGTATGCTGTGGCTCATTGAAAACATTTTTGTGGGCAAGCCATCATCTCCTTAAAAAATATCAAATTATTTAAAAATAATTAGTGGGTCAGATAATATCAAAGAGGTTCCATTCCTAATCTCTCTCTCATGTTATCATATTAAGAATAGTGTATACCATGTACACACACTGAAGAGGCTGTGGTACTCCTTTCAGGCCAGCACACCATTAGTACGACATGTCTGCAGGGTTTCTCCCTGAGCTGACAGCTCTGTAGTCCTGCCAGGGGAACTCTGAAAGGAGACTATGAACAACAGCAGAGATCATGAGCATGTTGCTCCTGAATCCACTTGGTCCTTGTTTTCTGCTGCAAAGACTCTGGACTTGCAGATGAGACAGGGCTGTGAGAACAGGCAACCTCCACTTACACATGACTCAAAAAAGCAAAGGAGTTTGTTTGTCACTTAATAGCCAACTTTTCCAGAAATGTGAGAGCAATATGATTTGTTGTAGAAGATCTTGAGTACTTCATCTTCCTCAGAGGAAGAAAGAAGGAAAGGTCCCTTCCAACCCAAACTATTCTATGATTCTAATGACAACCCAGATAAAGTTGTCCTCCAGTTCCCTTTAGCTAAAACTTTCTCTTGCTAATAAAAAATGATTATGGGTTACAACCACCCTAGTTTCCTGAGGGTTCCCTTCTTTTTTCAGTCTGTATCAGACTGCATTTTGAAATGAATTGTCCTTGGGTAGTTAAAAGGTGTTTGGAGAGACATTCTATATGTTCGGATTTTTTCTTACACAAAGCCTTGAACAGGGAGAGGTAATGTTCTGTTGTCAGTAAAATGAACTAATGGGGTATCACCTAATAAGAAAACTCAACAACTAACCATAGAAGTGTCATTTTAGCAGAGAAGAAATTAAATGGATATATGCAGCTTCTTTTACAGTAAACCAGTGTGAATATCATTACTAATCTTTTCAGGCATCTTTTACTTAACTGCATAGCAAAATGAGTAGTCAAAGAATAAAAATAGATCAAGAGCAATTGTAAAATGTTATCTAAAATGACTAGCTGAAAGCTGATTTGGAAAATGATGGCAATATAAGAATAAATTCAGTATCTTGCTAAAGCTTTCTAGCTAGAGAGCTTCTTTCTACTTTTGTTTCTAGTAATTTTTTGTTCTGGTTCTTGTGCTATGATGCCATTCTTGTAAGGACTGTAAAGAAATGCAGATACCCAAGAAAAATTACTTTTATGAGAAATGAGGAAAAATCCCACAAGGTTTTGGGATTTTTGATTGTTACAGTATTTTTAATTTTATCTCTTAAGTACTTGCCCTAACATGACTGACAAAATCATTCTAATTGTGAAAAGCTATAGTGCATTCTGATTAGTACTATCACTTCCTAATGTGTTCTGCTTGGGAAGAGATGATGCAAAATAGCTTAAATATGTTGCTCATTGTTATTATTATGGATAGTTTCTAAATTTACTGAATTGTTTTGCTTGGTGTTGCAAAGTGAGAAATTCTGTTAAAAATAGCAGTGCTCTATACTGATATTTATCTAGTTATAAGAATTTAAATTTTGAAGGTAAAAAAATAAAAGAATTGCAATTTTTTTAAATGGAAACTCAATACCAATAACAGGTTCTAACACTGTATTCTAATAAACACTTTTAAAAAGTCCTTAAATTTAAATTCTGAGTGATAGGCAACCTCTTGGCGTATCTCTATTGTCAATGGAAATGTATTGCAGGTATAGTTTCTTTGTGTTTGAAGTACTAAATGGGAGAAGCTACTGGTCATTCCAAGTTAACATTTGCCATTACATTATTTAAAATTAGAGATTGCGTTTTATGGCTTAGATATTGATTTTTCACTGAACAGAGATTCACAGAGATAGTAGATATTTTAGAATGAGACTTAGTTACAGAAGATGTAAATCAAAGAATAGAATCATAGAATAGTTAGGGTTGGAAAGGACCTTAAGATCATCTAGTTCCAACACCCTGCCATGGGTAGGGACACCTCACACTAAATCATATCACCGAAGTCTCTGTCCAACCTGGCACTGAACACTGCCAGGGATGGAGCATTCACTACCTCCCTGGGCAACCCATTCCAGTACCTCACCACCCTAACAGTAAAGAACTTCTTCCTTATATCCAATCTAAATTTCCCCTGTTTAAGCTTCAACCCATTACCCCTTGTCCCATCGCTACAGTCCCTAATGAAGAGTCCCTCCCCAGCATCCTCATAGCCCCCCTTCAGATACTGTGAGGCTGCTATGAGGTCTCCATGCAGCCTTCTCTTCTCCAGGCTGAACAGCCCCAACTTTCTCAGCCTGTCTTCATACGGGAGGTGCTCCAGTCCCCTGATCATCCCCATGGCCCTCCTCTGGACTTGTTCCAACAGTTCCATGTCCTTTTTATGTTGACACCAAAACTGCACACAATACTCCAGGTGAGGTCTCAAAAGAGCAGAGTAGAGGGGCAGGATCACCTCATAGAATCATAGAATAGTTAGGATTGGAAAGGACCTCAAGATCATCTAGTTCCAACCCCCCTGCCATGGGCAGGGACACCTCACACTAAACCACACCACCCAAGGCTTCATCCAACCTCGTATTGAACACTGCCAGGGATGGAGCATTCACTACCTCCCTGGGCAACCCATTCCAGTCCCTCACCACCCTAACAGTAAAGAATTTCTTCCTTATATCCAGTCTAAACCTCTGCTGTTTAAGTTTCAACCCATTACCCCTTGTCCTATCACTACAGTCTCTAATGAATAGTCCCTCCCCAGCATCCCTGTAGGTCCCCTTCAGATACTGTGAGGCTGCTATGAGGTCTCCACGCAGCCTTCTCTTCTCCAGGCTGAACAGCCCCAACTTTCTCAGCCTGTCTTCATATGGGAGGTGCTCCAGTCCCCTGATCATCCTCGTGGCCCTCCTCTGGACATGTTCCAACAGTTCCATGTCCTTTTTATGTTGAGGACACCAGAACTGCACACAATACTCCAAGTGAGGTCTCACTAGAGCAGAGTAGAGGGGCAGGATCACCTCCTTTGACCTGCTGGTCACGCTCCTCTTGATGCAGCCCAGGATACGGCTGGCTCTCTGGGCTGTAAGTGGACACTGCTGGCTCATGTTCATGTTCTCATTGACTAACACCCTCAAGTCCTTCTCTGCAGGACTACCATGAATTTCCTTTTTGCCCAACCTGTAGCTGTGCCTGGGATTGCTCCGAACCAGCTCTAGGACCTTGCACTCGTCATGGTTAATCTTCATGAGGTTGGCATCAGCCCACCTCACAAGTGTGTCAAGGTCCCTCTGGATGGCATTCCTTCCCTCTAGCGTATCAACAGAACCACACAGCTTGGTGTCATCGGCCAGTTCTTTATCCACCGAGTGGTCCACCTATGAAATTGATGACAGTCCAATTCAGAGACAAGGATGTCATGTGGGACAGTGTCGAACGCTTTGCACAAGTCCAGGCAGATGACGTCAACTGCTCTACCCCTGTCCATCACTTTTCTAGCCCCGTCATAGAAGGCCACCAAATTGGTCAGGCAGGACTTCCCCTTAGTGAAGCCATGCTGGTTGTCACCAAGCACCTTGTTGTTTTTCATGTGACCTAGCATGCCTTCCAGGAGAATCTGCTCCCAGATTTTGCCAGGCACAGAGGTGAGACTGACTGGTCTGTAATTCCCCGGGTCATCCATTTAACCCTTCTTGAAAATGGGGGGTTATATTTCCCTTTTTCCAGTCATCAGGAACTTCACCTGACTGCCATGATTTTTCAAATATGATGGCCAGTGGCTTTGCAACTTCATTCGTCAGCTCCTTCAGTACCCATGGACTTGTGCACATTCAGGTTCTTAAGATGGTCTCGAACCAGATCCTCATGTACAGTGGGCCCAAGGTCTAGGTTTTCACAGTCCCTGCGTCCACCTTCCAAGACTTGGGGGGTGCGGTCAGAGCTTTGCCAGTGAAGACCGAGGCAAAGAAGCCATTCAGAACCTCATCCTTCTCCAAGTCCTCTGTAGCCAGTTCTCCTGAAAGCTTCCGGAAGGGGCCTACATTGTCCTTAGTCTGTTTTTTAGCCGCTACATACCTATAAAATCCCTTCCTATTATCTTTAACATCCCTTGCCAAGTTTAGCTCCAATTGGGCCTTAGCATTCCTAACTTGGTCCCTAACTACCCTGACAACATCCCTGTATTCATCCCAGGCCACCTGTCCTTGCTTCCACCTTTTAGAAGCTTCTTTTTTCTTGTGAATTTTTCTCAGCAGCTCCTTATCCATCCAAGGAGGTCTCCTGGCCCTCCTGCTGCACTTCCTTCTAGTTGGGATGCAACACTCCTGAGCTTGTAGCAGGTGATCCTTGAATATTAACCAAGATTCTTGTGCCCCCCTGCCCTCTAGGGCTATATCCCATGGAACCTTGCTAAGCAGGTTCCTGAAGAGTCCAAAGTCTGCTCTCTTGAAGTCCAGGGCAGTGAGCTTACTGCACGCTCTTCTCACTGTCTTGAGGACCTCAAATTCGACCATCTTGTGATCACTGCATCCAAGACTTCCCTGGAGAGTCAAATTTCCAACGAACCCTTCCCTGTTGGTGAGCACAAGGTCAAGCAGGGCACCTCTCTTCATCGGCTCCTTTATTGCTTGCAGAAGGAAGTTGTCTTCCACACAATCGAGAAACCTCCTGGATTGCTCGTGCCGGGCCATACCGTCGCCCCAACAGATGTCAGGGTGTTTGAAGTCTCCCATGAGAACAAGGGCCTGTGAGCGTGCGGCTTTTCCTATTTGTCTGTAGAGTTCTTCATCCACAGGTTCCTCTCGATCAGGCGGTCTGTAACATAACCCCACAGTAATGTGTCCCGTCACCGATTTCCAGTTAACCCTGACCCACAAACTTTCTGTTAACTGATCACCTGTCCCCAGACAGAGTTCCATACTCTCCAGCCTATCCCTAACATAAAGGGCAACTCCCCCTCCCCTCCTACCGGGCCTGTCTTTTCTAAAACCTGTAACCTTCCCTTCCAACACTCCAGTCAAAGGAGCCATCCCACCATGTTTCGGTGATACCAATTATATCATAGCCCCGTAGATGTGCCCACATCTCTAATTCCTCTTGTTTATTCCCCATGCTATGGGCATTTGTATAGAGGCATCTGAGCCGAGCTCCAAATGAAGGCAGCTCAGTGGCTGGAGCGGCTAGAATATTACTACATTGCTCAGAGTATTTATTATAGGTGCTGGCAACTGACTGGGTCATGCTCCTTTTGATGCAGCCCAGGATACGGTTGGCTTTCTGGGCTGGAAGCGCACACTGAAGCCAGCTCATGTTCATTTTCTCATTGACCAACATCCCCAAGTCCTCCTCCACAGGGCTGCTCTAAATTTCCTTTTTGCCCAACCTGTAGCTGTGCCTGGGATTGCTCTGACCCAGGTGTAGGACCTTGCACTTCGCATTGTTGAACTTCATGAGGTTTGCACTGGCCCACCTCACAAGCGTGTCAAGGTCCCTCTGGATGGCATTCCTTCCCTCCAGTGTATCAACAACACCACACAGCTTGATGTAAATAGTGTGAATGCAACTGTGATTAAAGACTGTTAAATGAGGATAGGTATTGGGAAAAAAATTGGAGTTGATTAAAGAAATGTGTGCTGTTTTTCATACTGGAAGAAGTCTTCTAGAAATCCAGCTCTAGCTTGTGAATGCAGTTTTTAATCTGACTCAGACACTGAAGTATTTAGTTATTATAATTGCTAGTGTAATTAATACAAATTAATAATATAATTATAAATAGTTTCTCATTAGTAACTTCTCAGGCAGAACTGTGCCTTCTCCTTTCCTTCTTGGAAAATTTGTTCATTTAATGGAAGAAAAGCTGCAGTACTTCATGCTGGGTGTTGCATTAGTTTGTACTAATCTTTTGGAAATATTTTTCTGTGCTATTTGTGTATTTCCATGCATCACAGAGACCACTATCTGTTTGGACCACAACCTACACTTCAGAACACTCTTTATAAAAAATAAATCCCTATGCATTAACATTAATTCATGAACGTTAGGAAGTACGGGCTGTAGTTTGTCTTCCATCTCTTTTTCATGCTGCATCTCCTTATACAGATACTTAATGCAATAGGAATCCTTATGCTTTGTTTTTTTGCCCACTTGTAGACTAGCAAATAATGATGAGTCTCTGTTTGGTGAAACGCACCCTCTGAGGACAGCAGCCCTTTGCTCTATGGTTTGCTGGGCTAGACTCAGTTGTTTGTTACACTGCTGTAAAGCTGCAGAAAACCCATTCACCATGTCCTCAATGCCGAACACTGAGCTCTTCAGTCATTCAGGAAAGCATGGGGAAGTGGGTGATAGAAAATGGAAGTATACTGTAACCCCAGAAGAAGGGAATTTAGAAACTGTATTATGATCTTACTGCAAAGTACTGTTTATGTAGTACTGTGAAAGAAACATCTATGCACGATAGAAATTTGCTGTGGTCAGCCACAGATACAAACTTTGCTCTGAAATGTGTGTGCATTGAAATGAGTTAGAGGGGGTAACATGCAGGGTAATTAAAAACAATATTAGAGCACAATGGCTCTTGTTTGTTCTTGATTGACTTAAGAACTACTTTTACAAGTTTCTTTTGAGGAGGAAGGTGATGTACCTGCCTTTGGTGGGTTTGGTTTAGTCAGTACAGGCTGAATGGAAAGAAATATGATTTCCTAAAATTAAACTGTGTTATCTTTTGGCAATAGGTTTAAATCTGATGCTGTCTGCCTTTACAGTAAGAAATGATCTTTCATAAACTGCAGCTGATGGACTGTGTTAGTTATACATACTTTATGTAAGTATTTTTAACAATATTGAGCTCTATCAGTCATTTCCTGCAGTTTCTCCCTAAACTTGGGGAATTCTCAACAGGGTGATTGCAGCTGGTGAAATATGCCACCAAACCATGCCTCCAGTATTTGTATAACTGACTCCTGAAGAAGTCTTTGACAGCAAAACAAAAAAAAAAAAAAAAAAAAAAAAGAAAAATCAAAAGAAACCAAAGGAAAAGGCTGACACTGGGTTTTCAAATACCCTTTTTCTTTAAGAAGTAACAGGATTTTTTTTGTGCTGCAGAAACACGGGTAAGTTATTTTATGTCTGGCTCTGGGACCCTTTGCAATGTTGGCATGGTATGCTTCCTTCAAGACAAATTCTCCTCTTTACGGTGGCTTTACCTGTGTAACTGAGTGTTTCCATTTGTGTCAGGTTTATTCAGATTTTATAAACGCCAGCTCCAGCAGCTACTCTAAGTGCTTTGGAATAAATTGCTGTGCATTTGCTTTTGAAAAGGACCATCCTGTCCAGAAAACATGAACAATTTTTAATTCTATGACTGTTTTCGAATGTCTGTAGCCAGCCGTCTATAAATACTTCTGGTTTTGAAAGCAACTTCAGCCCAGTATGAAATCATACCATAACTTATGCTACCCACTGAAGGTTATTTATTATTGCCTACCAGTTCCAATAACTATTTTTCATAGGCTGTCTGCAGCACTGGTGCTGTTTATAATGGGGAGCTGTAAAATGGCTAAAAAAATTGCTTGGCTTTTTAGTGTGGTAGGTATTAATTCCCATGCGTAGTGGGTCTATGCCAGTTAGAATGAGTGAGAATGTTCTGTTCTCATATTTCTGTATGTTATGCAGAGATCTCTGAAGGATACATGCTTGGCTCTATGCCTGTGTACTGTGTAGTTTACCATGTTGAGATTTTGCAGTGTTTTTCTGTCAGTATTGTGGAGCTGATTTCTCCTACCTGCTGTGGATCTCACTGTTCCCAGTCTGTCTTTATAGGGAGAATTACAAGCCTCATGTAGTTAAATGCATAATTCTGACAAGCCAAAATGTTGTGCTAGATAGCATTTGGTTTTATTAAGCAAAATAAATTGACATTTAGAAGTGCCCTTTTAATAAAGGAATGATCCTGAACTATCAGCTGGCAGTGTCCATTTATTTGACTGGAGTTAAATGAACTCATATGAATCTACTTGGGGTAAGAATCAAACAAAGACTGAGTATTTTATCATGAGCTAAAGACAAGTGGATCTGAAAGCCCTGATTTTTAATGTTTGTATCTTTAGAAGGGACTAATGTAATGGCTTATTACTTCAAGACTCAGTTTCTGGGTATTCAATATGCTTGCAGATGTGCTGCATCAGTCCCACATTGTACCTCTTTAATGACAACCCCCACACTGCCCAGATGATTTGGAATCTCTCAGAATATCTAGAGATGTATTTTAAAGGTTCCACAAGATTTCCCCTTAGTCTGAAGCATGCCATTTACATCCAGACCTTTGCTGGAGAACACATCAAGTAAAAGCACTTATGTCAGCAATGGCACCCTGGCAAATGTTTTGGCTGAAGCCATTCAGTAGTGGTATCTTCTGCAGCAAGGTCACTTAAGCATGTACTTCTCCTTCACCTTCAGGATGGGGATGCAGGATGTGCAGTTCTCCCTGACCAGACAGCTCTCTGGCATCTGTAGAGTTTACAGCCAGAAGACTGGGGCACTAAGAGTATGTTTTGCTTTGAACATGTGTGTGGAGAAAGGGAGAAGTAGTGAGAGCTGTAAAGGGAGGTTCTTTGTGCAAAGAAAGCGTTAAGGGAGACTGCTGATTGAATTTTTTGCTTCTTTTCGATAAGGTTTCCTTTTTCAAATATTTTCACTTCGATGTCAAACTGATTTTCCTAATGCCACTGCTTGCTCATGGTTTCTTGATCGCATGCTTTAGAATGTCCAGCAGTGCTGTATTGTGATGCCTCCAGTATCAGCAGTCTAAGCACTTTTGAAATGTTGGCTGTACTACAGCTGCTCCAGCATAAGCTACTGTACCTTTCTGTCCTACCTCAAATGTCATGGTTATGTAAAACTTCGAGAAGTATGATTTTTATTAAAAAGCTTATACAGACTTTTGGATCTAATAAATCCCTGTAAATACTGCAGCTGGCTAAGAAAAAGTATTGATTCTATGAAAGGGCTGACATAACAGTATTATTTCACAAGGTATATTCTGGGGGTATGTGCAGTAAAAGCAAATTAAAAAGCCTTTAAGCAGTAGCAGCAGTTTTTTCAGTTTAGCACAGAAATATGATCATTAATGCTTATTTTCCTTTTTTCTCATAGGAGATACAATAATTGTTCCCTGAGAATTTGGTGGTGGAGGGGGATTTTTTGCTGTTTATTTTAATAGTGATGCTCTGTAGCACCAGTAGGTGATGGTTAGGACCTCCAATGTTAATAATTTTTTCAGCTATGTTCTGTCCTCTCATTCTTCTGTTCAGGCTTGAGTGACCCTGTTATTTCATAATTTGGATAATGTAAGTTATATGTAACTTTATGTAAGTTATAACAGCCTATCTGACAGGCACAAACAGGTAAACTCTGTATTCTGATTTTGCTGTCATGAGCTCATTCCCTGATTATGAACTGCATTAGTACATGTCAGGAGAAACTCTATTTAAGACAGTGGAATTTTCAATTTTATTAAATCTGATGCTACATGTGAAATGTGATGCCAAGTGTGAGATGAGGATATGGTCCATTTGGACTCTGACAAAGTCCTTTTGTAAGATGGGGAAATATTTTCCAAATAAGCCTTTCTGAATTGGGTCACCTGTGAAAGAAACATAATGCAAAATGTTATGTGCTGTTGATTCTTTCACAGCTACATGAAACTTAAATGTGTGGGGCTTGCAGCTAGCTGGAAATCTCAGGAGCTAAAATAGTGTTCTGTGCTTGATCAGCCGTTTGGGGGAATTATTTCTAGCCAAGTGTCTTTAGCCCATCATCTTTAGTGTCTGGGAATGTCTAAGAGCATAAAGTTAATGCCTGCATTGAGTATTGTACATACTTCACAAGTCCAGCTGTATCCACATCATTGATATAATCCCACATTTCCCTGTAGAACACTGTGTATATATACTCATGGTTTTGCTTCTTGCAGTGCCTATCAAAATTACTGTGTGGATAGTAACAGTACTATTCTTAGGGAAGGTTCATGGAAATGTTACAAGTTGCTGTGAGCACAGAGCAACCCCTTCACCCTTAACGTCAGCCCGACAGATTGCTTTAATGAACAGACTTTCTCACAGCTTAGCAGGGGGCAAGGGAGAGCTGTGCTTATTCTGCGCAGAACATGCCAAACTTTTAGAAATACTGTTTCAGGTTTTTAATGGGAAAAGGTCCTTCTCGGTGGGTCTTTGAAATACCTCCCTGGGTGTGAATCCAGTGAGAGTGCTGCCTGAAGCCTGTTGGGGTGTAGAAATGTCCTTCTTCCAATGCTGAGGAAGATCTTGGAGAAAACCTGCTGCAGGGAGCTGGCCTGTCACCTCTAAAAGCTGCAAGGTGTGTGAGTAAGCAGATCATCGTTTCCATGAAGGAGGGTGATTAGCATCACAGCATGGCTTAGTAAAACGGAATTCTGTTGTATTTCAAGATAGTTTAATGGTTGTAGTGCAGCCTGAACAGAGCTGCGCAGCAAATTCAGGCATGGCTGATCATGCAGCATTCAGCAAATCTGGAAGGCAGGAAGCCACTTTCAGGGTGTGAAACTAAACTAACATTCAAAAATAAATGTGACTACGTTTTCAAGGTCAGCTTTTTTAAACTTCACAGCACTGAATGCCAAGCTCTCAATACAAACCAGAAGGGAAAACATGGTTGTTTAAGAACAAATGTAAGAGAGCCTCTTATATTAAAAGGAATACATTTTTTATACTCAAATATGCTTCCTCTTCCCACTAATTTACAAGTATGGTACATAAGCTTAATTCTAGACTGTCCTAGCATGCAGCTTCTGTCCCAGCAATTGCATATACAGTTTCTTTTTGGGGACAGTCTTTTTTAACTAGCTAGTTGGCTGCAATTGCTACAGTAAAATAAGCTGTGTGCTACAATATATCATATGATATGGCTACCAGTATAAACCAAAGTTGCTTTGTGTAGCAAGTAAACTCTCCCAGTATAAAAAAAAAAAAAAAAAAAAAAAAGCAGCTATGGAGGAAAAAGTAATTAAAAGCTGAGATTTTAAACTTTGGTTCACCGGTTAGAAGGAAAGAAAAGAGTCATGGTTGGTAGAAAAAAATAAATGCTGTATCTATATACGAGAAGAGGGAGAGTATTCCCTCTTCTTACATGCATTTGACTTAAAGAAATAGGAGACTTAAGTTCTTCCCACTGATTCTTTGGCAGTTTGCAGGTTTTCATTCTGGATACAACAAGGTGTACAGCTCTTCCTCAGGCAGCACTGCTGTGATGGGGCAGCATGGCGCTTGTTACCTACTGGTGCTTGCTACAAACAGCTTGAAACAGTGGCACTGGAAACTGGGATTTGTCCTTGGTTGTCTTGAAGTGATGTAACCATCAAAGTCAAATTAGGTCAGCAGATACAACTGCTTTAACAGTAAACACTATGCCAGGAATTTTGAACAGGCCAGTTGTCCATGAGAAGTGCCTGTATTTTCTAGCAGCATAGACAACACATGCACGATTAAGACCAGATTTTGCTTTTATTTACACCAGGGAATAACAGCTCAGTGGAACTCGATTGAGTAACTCAGAATGTGCTTGTATCTAAATGTATACTAGATGGTATTCAGCTCTATGCAAATAGGTTCTGAATGTGGGTAACTGAAAGCTTTTGCCTTTCTGTCCCTGAGCCAGATTCATGTACATACTCTGTCCTTGTCATCAGGAGAAGAGCAGTGACTGCTCCAGGCTAGCAGCTGCACAGCACTGCCCTTCTAACATAACACCTTCCATCACAAGACAGAATTTTGTGTGGAGTCATTTATACAGCACTGCTCATGCCAGCTTTTACATTACTTGGTTTTAAATGGTGGATTGCATTTAAAAAAGCCTTTATCAATGAAAGTAGAACAATAATATACTAGGTGCATCTTGCTTTGTAACTTGGATTGAAAAAATCTTTAGACTAAATTTTATTTTTTAAAATTTCATGTGTATAATGCCTGCATGGACCTTCCTGGTACTGCTCCTGTACATAAGAATAATAATTTAAGCTGCTCTGGCTAATTAAAGGAAAATGGAACAAAACTTTAATCAAATCAGTTCAGTTGGGGGAATAAATTAAGGAAGTCTGTGGATTCCATTGAGTGAAAAATGTTCTTTTCTGTCTGTAACTGCCACTTTCAGAAGCTATTTCTCAGCAGCTCAGTGGTCTGGAATGATTTGGAGAAAGAAGGCAGTTCTAAAGATCAGGATTAAGTTAATCAAATAGTGGACTGAATATAATCCTGTGCTCAAATTTAAACTTGATTGTGCCTCAGGATTCTGTTTGCTTGAGGGATCTTATCAACCTCGGATCTGTTGGCAGGAATGAAATAAATTATGCAACTAACTATTTCAAGGGACCATCATTAATTCAGTTTCCTGAATTAATTCCATGTTTTCCTGTCTTCATTAATAAGTTTTCTAAATAAAATAATTTGGAGATTTTTTTTTCTGTTAAAACCCTGGTAATCTTTAGGGTTAATAGTTTATTAACAGTGAAAATCAGTACTGCTTTACTGCTGTGCCTAGCCATATTAATGAGTATAATGGCTATGCATTTCTCTCACTGTATAGAAGAATATAGAAGAATAGAGGTAAATTTTCACAGCTTCAGTCAGTTGGTCTCCCTTTTTGAATTTAGGATGACTTTGTTATTGGCTCCTGTGAATAAAAGAGAATTGCACAGCCTTGATATTTAGCTTTCTGCTGAAGTTAGCTTCATCACAAGACAAGTTGCCTGGGATCTATTCAGAGCAGCTTGCCAGCAGATTCTTTTTTGATTCTGTTGCCATCTTGGGAGGCAATATCTTTCTGACATGCCCAGAGCATTTAAGACATCTATCTCTTTGCTTAAGCAAACAGCAAGTCAATTCATTAAAAGAGAAAACCCATCTCTGGTCAAAGTTGAAGATTAAGGAGATCTAGGCTCTGCTTTGAAGGCATCTATCCATCTACCAGACCACAAGTTCCACAGATGGCTTTAAAAGGAGGAATATTTTTGTTGTTAGTATAAGGACAAGGATGTCAAGTATATACTGGAAAGTTGCCATGAGTGCTAAGAAACTACAGGGAAGAACCTCACTTGGGTCTGACAGGATTCTTTTCTCATGCTGGTCTAAATGTTTACTTATTTTTTTCCTTGGTATTTTGGTTTTAATAAATGGTTACCATTTCTTCAGGCTGTATTGCAAAATCATAAACAAATATCAAAGTTTTAACACAGTTTTGGACATAAATCAACTCAAAGGAAAGGCAGGCATGTTTGAACTTTAGGTGCTTCCTTTAGGCTGTGTATGCCAGCTGATCGTTCATGGAGTGGGATGGCTGCACTGCAGATGATGAGACAGCCATACAGATGGGGCTAAGTAACTTAAATGCAGGGCCAGGATGTTTGTGATGACACAGATGTCTGTTCGGAAGAGATGTTCAGTGGTGGCTTTTTAATACTGATGTTTGCAATGCTGGATGTTTTAATTAATATTTTCAAAGGCAATTTAATGTAATTGTAATGAAATTCACAAATGTTTCAATGGTTAATGACCAGAAAACCTCTTAGCTCCTGGGTTAAGATTTTTTTCTGAGGTTTGTCAGGGCAGTCTTACTAATTGTTGGTTTCTTTTCTACCAACAAAGACTATAAAGCAACAGTCTTCCAGCTGCTGCTTTACTCTGACCTTTTTAGCCTATACTGCCCTTACAGATCGTGTTTCCCATCACTACCATACAAGTAAAGAGGAACGTTTGCCATCCCTCACATTTTCAGTTCTTGGACCATTGCTGAGGGGTAGGGGCATAAAGAGCCACAGCTCCTGTTGTGGGCCAGTGGGCAAAGGGGAAGTAAAATTCAGAGGTGACAGTTCTTCTGAGCTTGTATTTCTGCCTGTGATGTCAGCCCTTTGATCCTAATTTTGTTCAGATTCTAATTTGGTGAATGGCCTTTAGTGTTGCTGAAGACAGTAAGAACTGTAGGCAGCCCTCAGTCCAGGCCCTTGAACTCCATTGATTTCTCAGTCTCTGTGCAGCCTGCTTTGAATAAAGCCTTTGCTCCAGTCCCAAAACTCTGTAATAATGATTTTTATCATTGTTACCTGTCTCTGCAGATAATGCTTTTTGTAACATGTTCCTTAAGCTGTATGAAATACATACCTGTTCCCTCCACCTTTTTCGTCCTCATAACATCAAGATAATGCTACCCTTGGCATGTACATGCTACAATTCCTTGAATATGTAATGTTAAAAGGCAATTACCTTTCTATTCTATTTTTCCTTGTTTCATACTTCCTGTGTGTGTGTGTGTTCCCTTTTGCCTCAAC
Organism: Melopsittacus undulatus; assembly: GCF_012275295.1. Taxonomy (NCBI): domain Eukaryota; kingdom Metazoa; phylum Chordata; class Aves; order Psittaciformes; family Psittaculidae; genus Melopsittacus; species Melopsittacus undulatus. The sequence goes on from NC_047534.1 coordinate 23,328,243, forward strand.
AGCAAGGCAAATACATTTTGTCTTTTTTAAATCTGTCTGCCACTGATCATTAGAGCTGCTGAGGAAAACTCTATTTAAACTGGAAAAGTTAATGGTTTATAATGGACATATGCTTCATAAGGTGAAGACTTAATATTTATATATTTATATATATTCCATAATGTGGAATATTCTTAATTGAATAACTAGTTCTAATTATTTCTAATTCTAGTGGAAGCATCATTTTTCATTGAGCAATTTGTCATACACTTGAGGAAATGTTAATTGATGTGCTATCTTTGCTGTGAATATGTTGCTTCTACTGTTATTCCATAATGCCACTGGGTTCTTCATGTAAGTGTGTAACAATAGGAACATTATGTTTTACTACTTAAATATTTTTTTCTGCTCAAGTAAAGGATAATTCTTTATATAGCAGTGCTACATTCCAGATAAATTCTTTTATTTTCTTGGCTGAAGATTAGCATTCCTTCAGTTTCACTGTCTGTGGCTTGTCATCACTAAGCCATGCATGTTTAGATCATGATATTGCACTGGGATTTTCTAATACTCCTATCATTAAATGTTCCTATAAATCATGAATGATTAGCCTATCGATAATGTGCAGGTGAGGAGCTAGGCCCCATAAAGTTTTACTCAATCACAACTGTCCAAGTGTGCTGTTATAGCATCACAGCTGTTTATAAGCATTTTGTACCATTGCCAAATCTTCTTTGTTGTCTATAAAATAATTTGTCACTTTTCTATTTAATAGGAAATTAATCAAATCTATATACTGAAATATTGAAAAATCCTCTGTTAGTACTATGTGAACCTTCCTGATGGGTGTAATATTAAAGAAGGAATATCTGTTGTCTGCAATTCAGAAATAAGTGTTTTCAGATCTGTGCATGCACGCAGAGGTAGAAATATAGGAACAAAACTTGTTTTTTGCAGTGCTGGCAGACTGTCACATATGGATCAACACTTGTATCAACCTTACAGTCGCTGTACAATAATTCTGTTAAAAGCTGAATATGACGTGGGTGTTAACTTCAGTTTATGCTCTGTGGATGCACCCATCATTGCAACAGGCTTGATTTTCTCAGAGTATCAACTGTTTTTTCATAATATAGGATTGTTTCATTGTCAAGTATTTATTCTACCTGTTCTTTGTACTTAGCTGTATTTGTTTTACTCAACTGATTTATGTCAATTTACTACTATCCTTCCTTGTTTTCTTAGTCTTAACATTTTTAGATAGACTTGTAGTAGGTAATTTCTTTTCACAGCAGTAGTCAATGGAATTCCTCTGGACTTATGCCTGTGTTACAGAAATTGGCATTCAGCCTACAGCATTCCCTGTGACATGCCTCATGATTACATTTTTCAGAAAGAGTTGAAGTATTCTGTGGTGTCAGGGACAATGGAAGGACATTCCTCATTCTGCTCTTGTCCAGAGGGTCTGCGGTATATATTTTATGGATTTTTAAGGATTCTGGCTTATTGAGAAATACAGGTTTTCCATTTCATTCTCAGAGAAGGCATAGGTTTCTGTTGTAATCATGCTAATTCTGCTTTGGTGATGCAAGGGGATATTGCAAAACACATGCTTCTCTGCTGATTATTATCTTTGGTTAGTGTCTTATGTTTACATATTATCCAGAGCCTTTGATCCTGGCTGTTATTCTTGGTTATGCTTATACAGTATTACTGGAGACAGTGGCTTTTTGAAGGTGTGACTGAGTTAACCATCTGGTCAGTCAAGCAAAAACCCTGGCTTTTCCCCTCTGCATTCCTGAGTAGAAATAATTGTGCATCACAAGCTAGCAGACTGCCTTTCTTTGCCTTTCTATGCCTTGCTCAGATTTCAGTCAGCTTTTCTTTATAAGTTTTAGCTACCGTGACTGAAAATGGGTATCTAACTTTTTGTTGGAGAAATTCCAAACCAAAGAGGTGTTAGGGGCTGCCTGCTCTGTTTTGTGAGACACCTTTGTACATTCAGCATAACTGAAATCCAGCTTCTGAAAGACTTAGGATTTCTCCAGGCCTTGAGGTTCTTTGTATTCAAGGCAGACACCAAAATTCTGCTTTCATTCCTTTCCAGCTGGTTCCAGAGTTTCTTGTGGGGTTAAACTTGAGTATCTGTGGACAAACGTTAAGATCTTGTGGTTTACTGTTTATTTCAAATGTATTTTCCCTGAGTTTTCCATGCATTTGTCCTTTTACCCCATCCCTTTCTAGCTGGAGGAAATGATCACCTTTGACCTGCATGCTGTTGCAGCTGAAGGTCTTCAGAAGGTAGAAAACTAGGGGTAAATTTGAGTCAGCCTAGGTCTGGAGGAATGCAGTACTAGAAGTACTATACATAACCTGGATAGAGTGCTTTACAGTGCATACTGAATTGAAATCTTAGCCCCTCCTGAAGCTGTGCTGCAGCAATGCTGAAAGTGCTTTACAAAGCAGACTTTGGGTCTGCAGCAGTTTTTTTTAGCAGTTATTTCTAATGCAAACAAGCTTTCTTTTAATAAAAATGTTTTAGAAACCAGTTTCCACTTTAGTGGATAATTTACTAGGGGTTTTTTAAATGGCATTTCTTGGCTTTGTTATTTAAGTTAAAAAAATAAAAATGGTTGTAGTAAATCTTAAATTACAGGAACAATGTATGGAAAAGTAATTGACACTAACTTTTTTTAGTCTTAAACTTTCAAGTGATCAGAGTTCCTCTATAAAATGGGCTCTAAGTTTGTTTTTTTTTTTTCATTTTGCTGTCTCTCTCAAAAATTTTATAAGGGAATGTCACTGGACTTTCCAAAGTACCCTTGCTTTAAAGAAAAAGATCTTAACAATGAAAGAACATTTATATAATGTCAAGCAAGTCAATAGAAAAATTTTAAGATAATGACAGTCATAATATCTTTTTTATTACTGTAGTGTTAGCAGAACATCCCCTCTGAGTCATGCAGTAAGAATGTAAAGATTAAGTAGTTAAATCTTAATAAATGCATATATAGTAGTAAATTTTAGTATTTCAAAATCATGGGAGGAGAGGAAGGTAAATCGCAGATAGTATGCAGCATGCATCTTGAGGTGAGACCATGATTTTAAGGATGCTTATCATCATGACATTGAGAAACTTAATGTTTTGAAAACTGAGACAGATCAAACTACAATGAGTTTTTTTGCCCGGTTGTTTTTTTCCCTGTCAAACTAAAAAGAATCTATGTTTTTGACCATGTTCATTTTTCTGGTTTGAATACCAGAAGTAGCTCTGTATTTATGTAGCTTTCTTACTGAGAACGGGTGAGAAACATTTAAAGTGTAGTCTGAAATACTTCCAAAGTGCTTTGTGTGGTAGATGTGGGAAAAGGCTCCCAGTACAATAGTTAAAGGTATATAAGGGCCCATAGAGAGACAGGTGACTTCTTTCATTTTAAGAAAGGGAAGAAGTGAACGAAATATTTGTAAAATGAGCTCTGTTTTGGAATAAGGCCTCAGTAGTACTCCTGACTAAAGTCAAGATTAAGGGTTTAGAAGAAATGGTGTATATATGATTGAGCAACCTGGTGTGGTGGAAGGTGTCCCTGCCCATGGCAGGCGGTTGGAACAGGATGAGCTTTAAGGTTCCTTCCAACCCAAACCAGTCTGGAATTCTGTGATAATTCATTTTTGGAGAAGACAGAGAATAAGCAAAATATGTCACAATACACATAATTTATTTACTTGAAACTCAACCTTGGGAAAGGGCTCCTCCACTAAAAAAAAACTGAGAAGCAGGTGCATTGCAAAAAAATATCACCACAAAAAGGCACGTTACATCCTACAGCTCTTTTTCCATTTTTTTCTGGCATTTTTTCTTTTCTTTTTTTTGTTGTCCCTGCCACTCTTTCTACCTAACACCGGGCAGTTCAGCGTTTCCTATTCCACTGCTGTTTTCTGGCACGTGATTCAGTTCTTATGCTTCTCTGTCTGTCTGTCAGCCTGGCATAACATTTCACAAAATTAATTGCATCCTTAGCACTACCAGGCAATTTGACTCGCATAACATCATGCTTTCACCACTTCATGTTAATAATGCGCCACTTACTTTCCCATTCCAGGGATATATGTTTTAGCAACAAAACAAATTTCCCTTAGACTGTTACCAGCTCCTTTTCTTCACTTTTTCTCTGCTGTTATTTTTTTTTCCTCAATACATCAGCCCCCCCCTTTTTTCCCTTAACAACCCGATTTCATATATACTTAGAAAATTGCAGTAATGTTGATCATTTGGGGACTTTTGTATTATTGATGGTTGCTATAGGCACCCAAGAGCAAGTTCTCAAGCTGCTCCCTTACTGGTAGCTGTAAAATCCTGCAGCTATTGAGCACTACTCAACTCGGTATGTTCCACAGTATTTTCTTCTGAACAGCTGAATAATTTATAGGACTATGAAATCTTTTTAGTTGTTTTGTACCCTTAGGAGAGCAGCTGAATATTTACAATTTTATTTTGAATGTTATGACAATTTTCTGTAGTACAGAAATGTTTTGGAAAATGTACCAAGCCACACAAAAAGAAGAGGTCCCCTACTATTATATGAAAGGTTTTCTTTTTTAGAGAAGAAAGGCTTTGCGTATGATAACTTGATGCTAAAATGCAGTGTGATTAACTGAAAGCTAGATAAAATTCTAATTGTGCAAGAATAATATGGAGTGAGGAGGAATAAGAATAGAAGGAAGTAGACCTAGGTCTGACTATTTTGATTGATGTGTTAGTGTCTTGTTTTTACTTGGTACTTGCTCAGGTAGAAGACAAGAAGGCTTAAGGTGATGTGATATGTGTTAGGCAAATACAGCAATACCTCTTTGAAAGAACAGAAGCAGATTAAGCAATAGGAGAGTTGGTCAAGTTTTGCAGATTCTGGAGCATGTCTGAGATTTTACTAAGCCTGAAGCGTATCACTGGAGGACATGTCCTCTGTTGCATTCTATAGATTATAGAATTGCTTAACTGCATGAGAGATCTGCTACTGTGAGGTAATCTACAGAAAACATACTGAATCATTGAATCATAGAATACTTAGGGTTGGAAAGGACCTTAAGATCATCTAGTTCCAACACGGGCAGGGACACCTCGCAGTAGAAATTGTCACCCCAAGCTCTGTCCAACCTGACTTTGAGCACTGCCAGGGATGGAGCACTTACCACTTCTCTGGGCAACCTATTCCAGTGCCTGACCACCCTCACAGTGAAGAACTTCCATATATCTAAGGAAGAAACCCTTCTATCTGAGACAGTTAATTCTCAGACTCTTTTGGTCTGGTTTTGGATGGTTAAAGATTACCTCTGCAAATTGGGAGACAGATTTAAACTTGGTATATTGAAACTCCCTATCATGTCACTGGAGGCTGTAGTAAGAAGCCAACAAAATCAGCTTGTTGCATAATTTTGTGACAATACAAAAAACATGTTCAGCTGTTAACTTACAGTACAGCTGCTTTACTAAAAAATGATGTTGCATACCACATTGTGAAATATTTCAAGACTTTCTCTGAAAAGTCAGATCAGACAAAATATTTTGGTGCCATGGCAATGTCATAAATCAAACACAACAAAAATAGAGATATGTAGAAAAATTATGCAGCCAGCAGCCAATGTTGTCTTCTGATCTTGGTTTCTGAATGGCAGAAGAAGATGTGTGGCTGGCTTCAGTGATGATTTGGCCTGCTATAGTGAGCCTAAAGTCGGAGATGAGTTCTGTGTAGTGTGCTCTTTATGCTTCTCTCAGTTCTATGTCTTTTTCAGGAGACAATGTTGTGTTGAAGTCATGGGTCCTGCTTTCACTGTGAGGTGTCCCAGGGGACCAGGTAGTAACTTTTGCTCTTAGGAAGGATTCTGAGCTTCATTTGACACTGTGCACTGGCAGAAAAGAATAAAAGCATTAAGCTGTAACAAATCTGCAAAAGAGTTTGCCACAAATGGGACAGGTAGTTATGCTTAACATGACTGCCATGGAAACAGAATGGCTTAACTAACATTTGTTGTTACAAATATCCTACTTTTTATAAAATTTGAGCACTTCGAGTGAATCACAAAATATTCCTCTTAGATCTTGAGATTACTCTTCAAACCATCCTACCACTAAATGCCAACATTGTATAAAGAAACAACTGTTGCTATACAACGTACTTGTGCGCACACCTACAATCGCCTTGTGATGACAATGAAATGGTAATGTATTATTATACTTCTACAGATCATGTGTGATTTTTTCTGAGCAGATAATGACACATAATCCTACTGTTTCAAATTATGAGGAGGAGTCAACATGAAGAGGTATTTGAAAGTAAACCTTATGTTTGCTCCCCTTACAAAGTGAGTCTACAGAAAAAGCTTGTTACAATAATAATTTTGAAATACTGGCTTTCATAGCAGCATTTTTTACAGATTTTACATCAGTAATGAAACATTGCATGAGCTTCTTACTCACTTTTATGTGCAAGTCAAAGTGCTGATGAAAATATTTGAAGCCTTACATGACTTAGCCCAGGAGGTTTTGCATTTTTTCACCTTCTATCTTATTGTGATAGCTAAGAAAGTGCTACAGGTTTGGGGATAGAAAGATGGGGAGGAAGACCATACTTATATATTTGGTTTTCTTTTTACTTCAGCAGAAAGCAAAACTGTAGAGGTGTCGTGGTTTAAAGTCCACACACTCCTTTGTTTCCCTCCCCTCCCCACCTTCCCACTCCCAGAGGGATGGGGAGGAGAGCCGTAGGAATACAACTCCCACAGATTGAGGTAAAATCAGTCCAGCAATTAAGGTATAACACAAATGACTACCACTAATAAATCAATGTTAGAGGAAATAAACAGGGAGAGAGAGTACGATACCACCCACTGACACAAGCCCAGCCTCCTGGCTGACACAACCCTCCCCTCCTGGCCAGCTTCCAGTTCCCTCCCCGAGCAGGACGTGCTGTGGTATGGAATACCTCCCTGACTAGCCCAGACCAGGCACCCTATCTCTCCCTCCTCCCTGGCAGAGCATGAGCTACTGCTGAACCCATGACATTATCCACCCCTTATTCCATACCATTCACGTCATGCTCAGATCCCACATTTTCAATATACCATCATATATATATATATATATACATATATATATATATACACATATACATCTGCATACACCCAGACAGATAGAGAGAAATCATTTCTTAATACATGGACCAATCCCTATAATGCTATTGAGTCCATTTGGTCCATGATGTTAGGTTTGTAATAGTCTTTTGTAGCAGGAGAGTCTGTGTGAAGTGCTGGATTGTTGCCTGCTGATGTTGATCATTCCTTTACTGCAGAACTTACCTGGTTCTATCAAAGTTCATTCTCTGTTGGAACGATGGTTAGAGGGAAGTCAGGGCCAGTCGCTGGTGACCTGAAGACATCTAGTTGATGGACTATAAAAATATTATATGGTGGTGCCTCTTCAGCACACATCACCTCCTCCTCTGTTGACATTCCAAAATCTTTTCCCTCTGGCCTGTCCATGATGACTTCCAGAATGCCTGGACAACTGGGATTTCCTATCCGAGCTCGTTGTGTAATTAGTGCAGCCCATTTACTCCAAGTAGCATCAGTTGCATGATGTGTTGAGGAGACCCTGCCTTTGAACATCCCGCCCAGCACTGGCAAGTGGGGTGCCAAAAGGAGCTGTGCTTCAGTGCCAATCACTTCCGAAGCAGCTCGAACCCCTTCATAAGCTGCCAATATCTCTTTCTCCGTTGGGGTATAGCTGGCCTCAGAGCCTTTGTATCCCCGACTCCAAAAACCAAGGGGTCGACCTTGAGTCTCCCCTGGAGTTTTCTGTCAGAGGCTCCAGGTAGGACCATTCTCCACAGCTGCGGTGTACAGTACATTTTTCACATCTGGACCGGTCCGGACTGGTCCAAGGGCCACTGCCTGAACTATCTCGCGTTTAATTTGCTCGAAGGCTTGTTGTTGCTCAGGACCCCATTTGAAATCATCCTTTTTCCGGGTCACATGATAGAGAGGGCTTACGATTGAACTGTAATTTGGAATGTGCATTCTCCAGAACCCCACAGCACCCAAGAAAGCTTGTGTTTCTTTCTTATCAGTTGGTGGAGACATTGCTGTTATCTTATTGATTACTTCTGTAGGGATATGTCTACGTCCATCTTGCCATTTTATTCCCAAAAATTGGATTTCCCGTGCAGGTCCCTTGACTTTACTCCGTTTTATGGCAAAACCAGCTTTCAGCAGGATTTGGATTATTTCCCTCCCTTTCTCAAAAACTTCTTCTGCTGTATCACCCCACACAATAATGTCATCGATGTATTGCAAGTGTTCCGGAGCTTGCCCCTGTTCCAGTGCAGTCTGGATCAGTCCATGGCAGATGGTGGGGCTGTGTTTCCACCCCTGGGGCAGTCGGTTCCAAGTGAACTGGACACCCCTCCAAGTAAAAGCGAAATGTGGCCTGCACTCTGTTGACAAAGGAATTGAGAAAAATGCATTGGCAATATCAATCGTGGCATACCACTTGGCTGCCTTTGACCCTAATTCATACTGCAGCTCTAACATGTCCGGCATGGCAGCACTCAATGGTGGTGTGACTTCATTCAGGCCACAATAGTCCACTGTTAGTCTCCACTCTCCATTAGACTTTCGCACTGGCCATATGGGGCTATTAAAAGGTGAGCGGGTTCTGCTGATCACTCCCTGCCTCTCCAGTCTACGGATCAGATTATAGATGGGAATCAGGGAGTCTCAATTGGTGCGATATTGCCGCCGGTGCACTGTTGTGGTCGCAATTGGCACTTGTTGTTCTTTGACTTTCAGCAACCCCACAACAGAAGGATCCTCTGAGAGACCAGGCAAGGTGGACAGCTGCTCAATTTCCTCAGTCTCCAAAGCAGCTATACCAAAAGCCCACCGGTACCCTTTTGGGTCTTTGAAGTACCCTCTCCTGAGGTAGTCCATGCCGAGGATGCATGGAGCCTCTGGACCAGTCACAATGGGGTGCTTCTGCCATTTCTTCCCAGTCAGGCTAATTTCAGCCTCTAGTACAGTCAACTCTTGGGACCCTCCTGTCACTCCAGAAATATAGATGGGTTCCACCCCTTGACAGTTCGATGGCATCAGGGTACACTGTGCACCGGTATCAACTAGAGCCTTATACTTCTGTGGGGCTGATGTGCCAGGCCATTTGATCCACACAGTCCAGTAAATACGATTGTCCCCTACCTCCACCTGGCTGGAGGCAGGGCCCCTCTAATAGTCATCGTCGTCACAATCTTGGACACCTAAGTCGTGTTGAAAGGGATTATTCTTCTTTATCACAGGAGCTGGAGTAAAATCAGCTCTTCCGCTCCATCTGGGAACCTGTTCACCAGAGACTGAAGCTGCAGCTCTTATGGGGCGATCAGTCTTGGCCCTTGCTCCTCTCTTCAATTCACCCACACGTTCCTCCAAGGCTGAAGTAGGTTTTCCATCCCACTTTGTCATGTCTTCTCCGTGATCCCGCAGGTAAAACCAAAGGGTGGCCCATGGCGTATACCTTCTATATCTTATCTCTCGAACAATAGGACGCCTTTTGTTAATAGCTGAAACGCGTGTTGGCACACGTGAGGAGCTGGATAAATCAGACAGATCGTCCCTCAACTGTTTGAGATCATGAGACAGTTTTTCCACAGCTGAGATGATGGAAGGGTTGAGATTGTCTATGAATTCTTGGAGTTTATGAACCATTTCATCCACTGTTAGTGGTGCTATGTCATTCCAGGTTCCTGTTGCCAATGAATGGGCATATGACGACGGTGCGTTTCGTGTAAGTTTTCGCCACATGGGTTGTGTGCATTCGACTTCATCTGGGTCTATTTGTACATTCCCATTATTTGGCTTGGTGTGGTAGATCATCTCTACGATAGCTGATTCCCTCAGGGACTGGATACCTTTGTCTATAGTAGTCCACTTGGCCGAACGACTCATAACATCATCCTTGTATGGGAACCTCTCTTTCACAGCTGCCAAAAGCTGCCTCCAAAGACTGAGGGACCTTTTCTCTCTTGCAATTGCTTTGTCAATTCCCCCTTCTCTAGCAAGTGATCCCAGCTGCTTGGCTTCTGTACCTGCTAGTTCGTGACCATCGGCCCCATTATCCCAACATCGGAGCAACCAGGTGATGATATACTCCCGTGATTGACGGGTGAAATCTTTTCGCATATTCCGCAGCTCAGTTGAGGTCCGAGATCGAGAAGTCACCTCTTCTTCTTCGTCATGTGATGATGACCCCTGATCAGATACTAGACAAGGTAGTGGATGCATAGTTTCTTCATCCTGCCTCTTCCTTCTTGCCTCCTTTCTGGTTTTTCTCTTGTGTACAGGAGCAACCGATATTGGTACGAATTGGTCCTCTAGTTCAGATGCAGTGATTATCACTGTAGTTTGAGTAGCAACTGTACTTGTTGCTGGGGTAGCTGCACTGTCTGTTGCAGTCGAGGGTTTAATAGCCGCTGTACTTGGAGTTGGAACAGCTGCGCTGACTTCTGTGTTGCTCTCAGATCCAGGGACATTTTTTTCTTTTTGAAGGGGTTGGGTAGTGTTGATCAAGGCCCTATAAGCATAGGCCAAGCCCCAGCACGTTGCTGTAATCTGTCCATCTCTGGTATGGCCAGGACGACAACACACCTCATTTAGGTGTTTTACTAATTCTTCCGGATTCTTCACTTGTTCGGAAGTAAAATTCCAAAGTACTGGAGGGGCCCACTGACCTAGATGCTTGCCCATACTCTCCCACACATCCTGCCACTCATGACTGTCCAGCCTCTGGGAAGAGCTCTTCGTCCTCCTATGTTGTCGTTTAACCGAAATACAGGACCAGACCTGACTCCGCTCAACTCTTGAAATCAGATGAAATAATTGTGGGCAAAACACACTCTGTATGCGTGCTACTATGGTGATCCCCATCACAATCAGCATACAAGTCTCAACAGTATTAAAAGGCCATTCAAAAACTTCAAAACTCTCAAATGATGTTGTAGACCATCTGGAGAGAACACTGGGAGGATAAAAGAATGTCTCCTTCACAGGTTGACCACCCGAGAAGGAGAAAAAAGATGTGAAATTGCTAAGCACTTCTATTATATACCTCCCAAAATATAAAGTTGGTGACCATACTGGGAGCATAAACCAGATCAGTTTCATGATCAATGCTTCTATTGTATTACAAGTCATTAACATAAAGTACAATGAGACAAGAACCTTAGCCCAAACCCCATACTTGATAAACACTAACACAGCTAATATATATGACAAGTAATTGGTAAAATCCTGAAACTGTGAGATCAAGAGAAAAAACTGTGAGAGCCAATAAAACAGCATTGTGACAAATGACTATAAATCTGCTCAGATCTGTTCTTATCTCAAACCCTCGGGCCCCACGTTGGGCATCAAAAACTGTCATGGTTTAAAGTCCACACACTCCTTTGTTTCCCTCCCCTCCCCACCTTCCCACTCCCAGAGGGATGGGGAGGAGAGCCGGAGGAATACAACTCCCACAGATTGAGGTAAAATCAGTCCAGCAATTAAGGTATAACACAAATGACTACCACTAATAAATCAATGTTAGAGGAAATAAACAGGGAGAGAGAATACGATACCACCCGCCGACATGAGCCCAGCCCAGAAGACGAGAGCTAACCCCTCCCCTCCTGGCCAGCTTCCAGTCCCCTCCCCGAGCAGGACGTGCTGTGGTATGGAATACCTCCCCGACTAACCCAGACCAGGCGCCCTATCTCTCCCTCCTCCCTGGCAGAGCATGAGCTACTGCTGAACCCATGACAAGAGGCCAGGCCTGCTACAAAGCTAGAAACATTATTGCTTTTGCAAGTTTAATTGCAATCACACAGGACATTGTACAGATTATATATAACCTCATCTCATGCACCAACATACTATGGAGAAATATGTGTTATTTGACATAAAGTTTCTTTTTTATGTTATTAAGGGTTGCCCAAGGAAGTTGTGAATGCTCCATCCCTGGCGGGTGTTCAAGGCTGGGTTGGACAGCGCCCTGGGTGACATGGTTTAGTGTGAGGTGTCCCTGACCATGGCAGGCAGGGTGGAACTGGATGATCGTAAGCTCCTTTCCAACTCTAACTATTCTATGACCCTATTACCCTCCACAGGAGGGCATAATTGAATTAATGTTATCACAAAACCAGATTATAATAATAATACTGCCCATAGTATTGAATGTAGGAGAAACTATATGCAGTATTGAAAGGGCAGCTTATAAGCAAAGAACAGGAATGTTTATAGGCCTGAAGTCTGGAATTCCTTTTCAGGGTACTCCAGGTCAGGAGAGATGGTGTCTATCCATGTGGCAGTTTCTGTACAGTAAGCAGCTGCTTGACTTGCTACACCTCACCCTCTTATCCCCCCAAAAAGCATCTCATTACATGCATATTGAAACATGCTACCCTGTGTTTGAGTTACAATCATATGTTATTGGAAAAAGGAGAACTGTGTAAGTTTAAAGACTGCAAAGGCTGAGAACCAGTAGGAGTTCTTGACAAACGGCAGTGGATAGTTATATTTTCTATTAAAGATGGACATCTTACTGAATTCCTCTAGAGCAAGTATTAATATTGATATTGGAAATGCATTGTATCACATGGATGATACACATGATGATATGGTAAAAAAATAACAAAAAGAATTATTGCTATGAGGCTCACAGTGCAGTGCTTAGGCATGTTTTGAACTCTACCTTGTTGGGGGTCGAGAATGGGCGCTTGAACAGGCCTACAGCAAGCTGTGAGAAAGTGAACTTATGACCCCAGGTTAAAAGAAGTGTCAGGATCAGCAAAACAGGAACGCAATAACAGGATGCCAGTAATTGCAAAAGCATGATGTAACGCTAAGCTGACACGAATGTTTGAAACCAATCAGGAAAGGTAAAGGGGAGCGTGTATGCCTCGTGGACAAAGCGAGGCAGCCAATCAAGTAATGCGTGATCACCTGTAAGGAAGCTTAAAACAGTATATTAAGAGCAGCCTTGTAATCAATAAACGGAGCTTTTGTGAACCTACATCGTATCGGTGTTTTCTCCCCTCCACCTGGCCGCGGCACTACCTTACTGTCACCATTTTTAAAGCAAAACAGAATATTGTTGAGCTTTCAGTCTTCAAATATTTTCTTTGAATTATATAAAAGTCTTTGAGATAATTATCTTCAGTCTATATAGTCTGTCCTCTGGCTCACTGTTTCATAGTAACTCCTTAGCACTGTAAAACTCCTCACAAGTATGACATCTTTCATGTTGGTGTAGAACTTACCTGAAATATTGGAAGTGCATCTCAGTAGCACTCTAATACATGGATTAATATACATATAAAATCTAATTTTCTCCTGTTTCCTACCTAATTTTATTTTTCTATTTGATGGATTCTATTATTTTCTGTCTTTCCAATAATATAGAATCATAGAATCACACAACAGTTAGGGTTGGAAAAGACCTTAAGATCATCTAGTTCCAACCCCCCTGCCATGGGCACAGACATGTCCCACTAAACCATGTCACCCAAGGCTCTGTCCCACTTGGCCTTGAACACCACCAGATCACAACAGCCCCAAAGTGTGTAGTTAAACTAAATACTAATAAGCAAGTAAATATCTGTATTGATACAAATAAATAAATAGTATATTGTGTTACACTTTACTGGTGTTAATGAACCAAAAGTTGTTGATGTCAGTGAGACTGTTACCTTTGCTTTTATAAGACTTGGCTCAAGACCTGTATTTTTTGATGCAACTTGCTTTCTTTTTCTTTGAAAGACAGTCATGTTTTAGTGATAGTGTTAGCAGAGGTGTAATAGTAACTGTGCTTGTTGAAACAATTTTTCAGCTTCCAGCATTTACTGTGCTGTCATGTTCTGGAATGAATAGAGCGAATTACAAACTGCCTTAACACTCTATACTTGGAACAAGCTCCAGTTTTTTCCAGGTAATTTGTTGAGCTCATGCTTAAATAGAAGTGACTTCTGATGAAATCCCCAGCTCACAGTTTGTTTACTTCATTCTTTATCACTGTGTTTACCGAACCATTTATTTTAAAGTTCCCACAGTTCCAAAGAAGTTACAATACAGCATTGTTAACTCTGATTATCTTTGTCAGCTTCAATTACTTCATCATCCAACATCTAAATATCTATGTTTGTCTTTTATTCTAGGTTTACATGATATCATTAACATCATCACTATTTTCTAAATTCTTAACACACAGTTTCAGACCATGTTAATTCACAGCATTCCTTGGCTTTTCACATTTGCAGTTCTTGAATGGCTGAAATTTACTTGTTTATACATGAAAAAAACTTTGGCAGCAGTGAATCCATCATATTTTCAACTTTTTCATGATTTTGACATTCAGAGAGTTTAAAATAATATATAAGGGGCTTGACAGAGGCTCTAGGTGTAGTATTTAGAATGAAGAAATATTTGGCAGTCCATCTCAAACATTTGTTTAGACTAGAATTTTCAGACTGCCCATGTGATGGACGGAGGGTTAAGTGGCTACATACATGAAATCTATGAATGAGCTCATCCTATAGATTGGTTTATTACACTGGTGACTTGAAGACACAATTAAGTTGCTACAAATTTGTGTTACTAGTAATTTAGATTCCTGTAGATAACGTCCTATAGGCAGAATGAAAAAAAATATAAGAATGATGGCTACCAGAATTCATAGAGGAAGGCTCCTTGTAGGGAAATGGAGAAATAGATTTCTTTACCTTTAGGACTGGAGGAATTCTGAAGCATAAAGAAGAAAATTACTTGCTAAAGATGCTTGTTATTTGCCACTCTTCATCTTGCAGATTTCTTAGAGGACTTGCTAAAACATAGCATGCAGAAAAAGGGGTGGGATTTTCTAGAACTGGTTAAAGTGTAAGTGGACTTTATACCACTTCTGAGAAAGTTCATCACAAGCTTTCTAGAGAACAGAGTACATGTAAAAAGTGCTGTTAGGATACTTTTGTCACAGCTGATATAACAGGGATTTCAAAACCTGAGTGTCGAGTATCAAGTGTTTAGACCTGAGTACTGCAACAGTTGGCTGGCACAGATGATGACCCCTAGCAGACATTCCTGTTTTCTATTTTTTAAATCAGATCTTTGCACCAAAATCCAGTAAGAGGAAGATATTGTAAGGAAAAAAAAATAAAAGGAGAAAAAAAATAAAAGTAAGCAATATAAGCAATAACAACTTTATTTAGTACTTTTGCATACACTGAAAGCCCATACTTTCTCTGTTACAAAGGTCTTACAAATCTTAATAAAACTGGATGAAATATAGCAATCTGTATAAAGTTAGGTCAAGTTTTCTAAGTTATAGAAAATAGAGGTGGGTTGTTTCAAGTGCACGAAAAGCTGAAAAGGAAACAGGAAACTTCTGTGATAGAGAAGGATGGACACAGGAGACTGAAAGAATGGTGCAGAGCTAAAATGAGAAAGAAAACACTATACAAGGCTGAAACAGATAGACTGGCTTTGATCTGCTGTGGAAGACTATAAAAAAAAGGTGCAAGCTGATATAATTTGTGTAGAAATGATGTTTAGGCCTCTGCAGGTAGAGATGCTAGATGTGGTCAAACATAAAGTAGTGTAGCTAATTGAGTTTCCTTCAAATGCTTGAGCCCTTTATATACACCTCTTAATTTAAGAGAAAGCTATCATTCTGTCTTGGATTCACACTATAAGCATCCATGTGATAGTTAAGTGATGCTGTGCCTTTCATTTAATTTTAGAATAGCTGATTCTTCAACTGGTAACTAAATAAAACTGTTGCTCTATGAACATGTTAAATGGTTTTGTTTTGGAGAAATAAAATTAAACAGCAGCTTTCAGCTCTGAAGCCTTTTTATGTGGGTGCAGGGTCATCTCTGCTTTAGGTCAGGATTATGAATGTCTTTTTTTATGTATACTTATGGGTATTTTGTCGACTTATAATTATAACTCATTTGGGTTTAAATACAGTGGATGCTCATGTCTTCTGGGGTTTATGTGGGGTTGATACAAACTGAAAATAACCTAGAGGACTGACAGTTTATGTTCCCAAAGTAACACACTTTTTCCCTTCAACCACCTCATACTAGTTTTATATTACAATTGAGCTGGTTAGTTTTGGGCTGTTTATCCTAAAATGCTCTTTAAAATATTAGAACTCCTTGTTCTTTTTCTGCTGGGTGTTGTGTTTTCTAACACAAAACTATTAGCTGGATTATTTTTCAATTCATGGTTTACTTGCAAACATTTGTGCCTTAGTAGAGAATGTTTTTATATATTTAATTTTTTTTTTTTGCTTTACAATTTCTTTTTCTGGTGACAAGGTAGCAAGTTTGTATCAGAAGAGGCATACTTGTGACAAAAATATATATTTTCATGGTCTCCTTTAACACTTCAGTTGCAATTAGCTCTTCAATTAGAAACTGAGAGGCTCAAAAAGTGAAGATCCAGCTCAATGATGCCTGACATGAAAGATAACACTGAGTGACTTTGTGTCCTATCTTCTGAGTTATATTGTAGATACCAAACCTGAGAATGATGGTGGTCGGTAGTGCTGGTAATATTCCCTTCCTCACCCTGTAGGACCTTGGTTTTGGCCAACTATCTAATACCTGGGAACAAGATTCCTAAAAATAACAAACCATTTGAGAACCCCCACCCTGAGGGCTCTGGGGTTAATCTTTTTTGACTAAATGTTGCCCTATATCAGTTTGTGAAATGCTGTACCATGACTTAGTCATTACCACAGTAGTCTCAGTTCATGCTCAGTGTTACTGACACCTCTTATTCTACTTATTTTCTTCATTGGCTTATAAGATTCTAAAGTGCTAGTTTTGCTTTAGCAGCACTGTTTAAAAACCTTTGCCTTAATCTTTAAACTTTCCCTCACCAAAAAAAAAAAAAATCATGGTTTAGACATATTGGAGTTTTGGAAGAGGAAGGAGAATATAAGATGGTAATGCCACAACACTGAAATAAAAGAAGACTTGAGTGAAATCTTGTGAAGGTTTTACTTTTAAATGCATATTGAATTTTAATTTTAATTTTGAGATACACTTACAGTAGCTTTAGCAATCAAGCATATTAGTGATAATCTGTCTTTCACGTAGCTGTAACACCTACAGGACTCAGAATGAGATAGGGCCTGCGTTATGGAAGGCATTCTTTCCGAAAATACTTGAGGAAACAATGTACTTGCTCCAAAACATTTCATTATCACTGTTCAGAGGTGAGATGTATAGCATGGTATAAAGGCATTTGGTACTTCTTCCTGCCTTCTTGGACTTGTCGAATTTGACTTTGTTTTTTTCTCTGCCAGGGTGGAATGTCACTGTTTTGCTACTGTTAGACCAAGGTGGAGACTCCACTTACCTGTCAAGCTTCCTTACAAGTATAAACTGAATTTAGCATCTGTAATCATCACTTTCAGATTCTGTGGAGAGATGAAAGATATGCATCCTTTTTCTGCTCAGTTTTTCCAGTTTTTGCCATGTGTTCAGAACTCACAGTAAACTGCTATGTATTTACCACACAAAACTAGGGAAGGTGCTAAAGAAAATGTCAAAGACTACTGGGCACTGGAGAGGTGCATGTAAGACACCAGTCCATAAGCTTTTCTTCCTGATAGGGAGCCAGCAGTCATTGTCCTGAATGGGCTTTTACACTTGTACAGAGGTGCTTTGCTTTTTTTTTTATTATTATTTCCAATTGCTTTCAAGTACTTTATTTGATAACTTGTTGCAGTAATTTCACAGGAACCAAAATGTTGATTACTGGCTTGGCTGATAACCCCTGAATTTCTTCTTCCTCATTTTATATACAGTATATTGTTTTTTCCAGACTTTTCTACCATGAAGCATTGATGTCAGTCAATCTACCTAAACAATTCAACAACCAAATAATCCATAACAGTACATTTTTTTGTCCTCTGTTGACTAGCCTGTGAGAGCACTTTAAATGCCACACAGAGTTAGGTAACTTGGAAGAAGAGCCTTTCAGCACCAAAGTAATGTTTCTTTTAACACTAGAAATAAAGCTTTCAGTGAGAAAAGGAAGACTTAGAACAACCTTTTTGTGAGCAGGCCTACAAACTTACCTAAGCATAAATCTTACCACGGATAGATGACATCTTTGGCAGGTGAAGCTTTTTTAACAGTCTCATTAGGAATCTATATCTGAATCTAGTACCCAGAAAGAACTACTGCTTCTCTTTCTTGGAGAGTATCCAGTTTTAAATCTGTGCTTCATGTCTTTGGGACCTTCTGTCTTGAGGCTCTTTACACAAAACCAGTTTTATAGGTTGACTATAAATGCAAGTTCTGAGTTCATTCCTTAACAATACTGCGTAAGGAGATGCCTGTCTCAAAGCAGTAATTTTCTCCCTGCCTCCTTCTCCAGACAGAACCTTGCCGAATTTATTCAGACATCCATCTTCTCCATAGCAGGTCAACATGAAGTATTAATACATTATTACAAGGCAGCCTCAAATCCATTACAACAAGAAGAGAATGTGTAGGCACACCAAAAGAAGAATGGAAGAAAGGCATGCCATTCTCAAGGTCATAATGTAGGCTTCTCAATAAAATTTAATTACCTCTGTTTTGAATGATACTGAAGAGGTAGAAAAAAGTTAAGCTGAAGAACAAGTCTACAAAGTAAATTAATATACCACAGTAATAAAATTAAGATCCATAAAATGCCAGACATAAGATGAAAGCAATAAATGAACTATGTTGTAATGCAACATTAGAGTAAATAATACGTTGCTTCAGTTACCCTCTAGTGATGAATTCAGAAATCTAGTCGTGATAAAGTAAAAAATAATTGTGAGACCAAACCTTCAGGAGGAATAATGAGGTTCCATTATAGAATCATAGAACCATAGAATAGTTAGGGCTGGAAAGGACCTCAGGATCATCTAGTTCCAACCCCCCTGCCATGGGCAGGGACACCTCACACTAAACCATATCACCCAAGGCTTCATCCAACCTGGTCTTGAACACTGCCAGGGATGGAGCATTCACTACCTCCTTGGGCAACCCATTCCAGTACCTCACCACCCTAACAGTAAAGAATTTCTTCCTTATATCCAGTCAGCATTAACAGAATGTAAAATCCTGCTAGTAAACTGACACATGCCTTTGCTACTGGCTCCATTAGGTATAGACAAACTTTTTATCTAGTGGACGTAGTAACAACTTGGACTGAAAGTGCCTAAGTTTGAAGCATCCTGAATTGGAATATGTCAAATACAGAAGGTTGTACCTCTGATTATAGTGTGAGCCATTCCTCTTCTCAGCATTGTAGACCATTTTGCTTTCTACTCTGTCAGTATTACAGTCTGCACAAGTGCTAATGCTCTGATATTACTGTATATGCTCTTCATTTTCTCCACATTGTGTATTAACAGAAGGAAGAGGGAAAGCAGTTTAGTGATGTCATTTTGGTCCAAGGAGTATTGAACGACAAACTGGCTTAAATGAAAAAGTGCAGTATAGTCATGTCTTTATCCTGGTAGTTCTATTCCAGTTGAAATTATTTGTATATCATCTTCTTTTATGGGAAACCACCATCGGAGTTCTGAAAAAATTACTCTTTCTGGAGACTGCAGTGCAAAGCTTTTTCCCATTATAGTTCTTCCCCTCCTGGAACTGTTCCCTGTAATTCTAAAAAGAGGACCATTCTTAAACTCTGAAAGATGGTACAAAAAGTCTTCTGCAGAGGTTTCTATTTTCTTCTACAAGTCAATACTATAAAATGCAGAACAGTAGTTTGAACTGAAGCGCAGGGTGCTATCATTATAATTTTCTTGCAGAATACTGAAAAGCTTGATTTTCTTCATTGCGTGTAGTTGTAGTAAAGTGACAAGAAAATCTCTTGTAGTACAGATAGCCTAGATTTGTCATAATATCCACTGTGTCTCCCTGGCACAGTGGCATGTACTTTATTCACTTTGTGCAAAGGGAAAGTAAGAAGCACGACTAAAAGTAGGTTGCAGAAAAAAAAATAGTACCAACCTCAAGCGTTTTCTAAATTATAATTTTAAAGCTGTAAATGAACAGGTAGAGAAGCAATGAAATCATTTAAATGAAAGGTACATTCATAGCAGAGTCATTCAGAGATTAACTTTGAGGAACAGGGTTTTGTAAGTCTTGAGGTGAGCAGAGAGAGAGGAGGAGGAGATTCTTCTAGATCTTTAACACAAACATTACCTGTGATAACAGCAGTCAGCTTTGGGGGAACATAGAACTTCCACTGCAGAGCATAGTGGAACCTGGAAGAGATACTGTGGAATATATGGGGTTATAACCACATGGCCCTGCCCTCTGCAGTACATTAATTTGTATGCTTATAGTACTTTCTTGTATTTGCACTCACATTGAGCCGCCACAAGAGGACTTTGTAGGGATGTCTTGGGTTCGGCTGTAGCAGTCAAATCAGCAGAATCAGGCAAATCAGCTTCTTTTTCTACAGTCCCATTCTCTCTTCTATAGCGATTTCCCAAATTGTTTGCCCCTGTGTAAGCCATACAAATACTCTCCCCCATTCTTATTTTTTTCTCATAGAAAAATCTCTCAATGCTACACTCCTCAGATTGTTTCCTCACAGCATTCCCTACTGTATTGCAACTGTCCTAAACTCTGTCTTTTCCTAGCATTGTGTGATTGAAATACTTAAGAAACTGAATGCATAAATTGATTTCTCTACCATGACCAGATACATTCTAGAACAATATTCAACTTAAGAATTATTACAAAGTATTTTGATTATCAGTGATTATAATGATTTTTTTCCCCCTCCAAATCAGAACTGCTGTTTGCTCACTGTTGTGTATGTAAACTCATTCTTGGGCCTCCTCTGCGTACCTGCACAATGCAAATAAAAAGCTGTGCCTATGGGTGTGAAAACCATGAAACCTTAAGGCTCACAGGGCTACTCTAGTATGTATGACCGAGTAGCTGTTTAAGGAGCTTATTCAAAGAGGATCATTTATACTGCATGTTACTGTATATGTTTTCATTAGATGTTCTTTTCTATTACTGTTCCATTTTTCTTTACAACTAGTTTTATACTGCCCAGTATTTTATACTTGATTCCATCTTTTATGGTAAAATTCAAACTCAGTAAAGATGAAGCAAGCCACATTTTGAGGGCAAGTCCTTTTAAACCTGCATGTTCATCTCTGCTTAATCTGGCTTCCTGAAGCAGGTAGTGTCCTTTTATGTAAAGTGCTAACTCAAACGATTGCTATTATACTAAAGTCCTGGAAACCCACTGATGCTGCCCTGATTCAAAGCCTATTGGAAGAATGTCCAAAAATAATTCCTATATTTTCAGAAGACGGAACTGCTAGTGTGGTTCTGATGTTTGCAATATGGATGAGCAGATCTCATGACTGTCTGGAATCTCAACATGCTTTATTTTCATAAGGTTTGCAGAAATAGCTCTGGTTTACAAAGCTTTATCCACATTTATTCTCTTTCCAGTAGTGATTATGAAAACAGTATTTTGCAACAAGCAGTGCTTGTTAAAGGGACCCATGATCTACACAGTCTATTAGGAGCAGAGGTGCACACAAAACCTAGCAGCTAGTGACCTAGATGCACTGTTCTGCATTTTTTTTCCCCTGAACTAGATAGTATCATTCCTCTCACTTCTTTTTTTTTTTTTTTAATTATATAGTTTATCCTAACATGTTTTTTTGGTATTTTTATTTTTTTGGCTGTCTTTTCACTCTCTTCAATGAGTAGTTTTTGTATATACTTCTTTTTAATCCAAGTTACTGAAGCTAAAATATTTCAAATGAGCAAAAAGAATTGGGAGGTATCTTGTTTAGATATAATCTCAGATGATGATTCACTAATTATAGCTAGGCTGCATAAAGATACAAGAGAATAATAAGGAATAATATCTGCTGCTAGAAAGATGAAGAGGAAAGGTTTTTTTAGTAATATGTTCTTACATTAAAGAAACAACCAAGCTATTCACTAATACAAAGTAGGGTGTCTCTCTGTTGTGTCCATGTGAATCCCTGTCTTTATTAGTGTGATTCAGCCATATTACATATGATCTATATTCCAGTAATTCCTGCAGGTTCCAAAAGGCTAGGAAATAATCTCAAACCTTTCTAAATAGGTAAGATCAGCACAGGTACTGATTTTAGAACAGCTTAATAATGACAATGAGTGTTGCGCAGAGCATCAAATTTGGGGGAGAGGGAATGACTTATTTTCTCTGAGGTCATAGATTAGAAGCTGTAAAACCAACCCCATTCTCAGATACAAAATACAATACCATAATCCTATGATCATATAAAAAAATAATAGATTTTTATGCCAGAAGAAACCATTAGGACTGTTAAGATGAATATGTGGCAAAGGGTTACATTTTCCTTTGAACTAGGCTATATATTCTAGTTTCCAGACTTCAGCAGTAATACTCTAATATGTAATTTAGTTGGGGTAGATTCATCTTTAATAGCCCGGCAATTTCACTTGAGTTTAAAGTAAAGTGTTTATTTCCTGTACATGAGTCTATCAAATCATCACGAATAATGGTAATAAATTGACTTTCGTAATCTTCTCAGGGCAACAAAAAGGATTCAGACACTGTGCTGTATATAAACAAAAGAGCCATGAAATCTCCACACATAAATAATGAGGAGCTTGCTAATAAAATGAAAAAAAAAAATAGAACACCAAACTCTTTGTAAAAAATATCTAAGAAGCCATAGGAGTGCAATTCTTCAACAGTTAATGTTGGGCTATTGCAGCCTAACTTCCTATGAGCCTGCTAATCAAAGTAACTCATCATAGGCCAGGTTGGATGGGGCTTGGAGTAACCTGGTCATGTGGAAGGTTTCACTGCCCAAGGCAGGGGCCTGAAACTCTGAGAGGTTTAAGGTCCCTCCTGACCCAAACCAGTGTGGGACTCTGTGATTAGGATCACATTTCACCAGTGACCAAAATGGCGACTGATGACTGACTCCGTTAACATATGGTCCCTAATCAGAAGAGGGATAGATAAGTACATTACTGCTTTGTGTCTCAAGGGAGATTAATTTCAATAGCTTGTGATAGTTATGGTACTCATATATATGTGTATATCTAAACAGCCCTTTCAAGAAAATATTTACTAAGATACTTAACACTTCTGTAACCAATGAGATGCTTAAAAAAATCTAAGTGAATTAAAAGGACAGCATGGGTCAGAGTGGTGTCTCTGCTCTCCCTAGTTACAATATGAAGAATAGTTGGGCAATTTACATGGGTGTTTCCTATTTCCATATGACCCTGCTCCTGAAACCCCAAGCCAAAATTCAGGTGACAATTTAGCTGGGCCTTATAGGATTACAGCATTCCATCTCACCTTTGAGTACTCATCCAAGTGCAGAAAATTTTTAATTAGTCTCGATGTATCTCCCTGTTAGTAAAGAATAAGGCTTTTGGGTGCTTATTCGTTTGCTGGTTGTGTAGAAATGCACTGCAGGATACAAAGGATTGATGGATTCCTTTTTTTATTATTATTGCTTTGTTCTTTTGAGTTAATTTGAGATGTGGGTTAAATTATTCACTTTTCCCCTGAATCTATAATTAACTATGACTTATACTGAGAGATTTCACTGCATGGTAACATAATGTCAGTTATTTTTATGTAAAACATATGTTTTTCATAGAGGTTTAGATAGTTGTGGGTTGCAGTCAGAGATTTTTACCATGCAGTTATCTCTTAGATTTATGTAACAGCTTGTTCAGATTTATTTATTTATTTTTAAATTTAAGCTCTGTCAGAAGAGATGAAGCCTGAATTTCAGGTACTGTGGGATTTCTTTATGGAGATCTGTCCCGTACAGTTTTTGCTTCTGATTTTATGACCTTTTACTTTAAATGTAATTTATATTATATAAAAAATACAATTCATGCATTAATTAATAGACCTTTTTGTCCAGGTGTTTTAAAGTAAAAAATAGGTAGATGTAAAACTTGAGCAGGACTGTGCTTTCACTTTTCCATTTTCAAGCTTTTATAGTAAAATGGAACTTCAGCTCTCATCACAGGGAAAGGTGACCTTTTCAAAACCAAAGTAGGTAAATAGATCTTATGCTAGCTGCAACGAAAAAAGCTCTTTAAAATAAAATGAAGCAAAATACACTGTCACTGCAGAAGCTAGCCGAGGCTGAAAGGGTCTGTAAGCTGTTTTTATGGTAGTGGGCTGTTTGGTCCTTTCTCTGCCTGAGATGCATAGAGCATCCTGTCAGAGCAGCTGACCACTCATGAATCATGAATGCATAACACTGCCTCCTGAAATGGGGTGTTAGAAGTATGGGAATGTGTGAGAAACTGTGGAAATAGCAGAGAAGGGGAAAACTAGGTGACAGAATGGGAAGACACAGCTATTGTGAAAAAACATCAGCTATGTTAAACTCCGATCTCACACACACTCACACATTAATTTCAGTTGTACATCTACAACCCAGCACACCAGTTTATAATCTTATTTCCATAAAGCTGCGTAATTAGCTGAGCACTTTGGGCCCAGTGTTACTCTGTCAAGTGATGCAGTCCAAAAAGGCTGTGAGGCTACTAATGAAATCCCAGTGATTTTCATCTGGGTTACATTTGGCTGCCACTGGACCGTACTTGGCTCAGAATCTTGCAGTAAAAGTTGTTCTCAGTTCCCTTTAATTAGAATTATAGAATGGTTAGTGTTGGAAAGGACCTTAGTATCATCTAGTTTCACCTCACCTCCCATTAATTAATTATCTTAATGCAGACATAATAGTTCTCAGAGCCTTTCATTTATGGTGAAAGCTTTAGACAGTGAAATGTTTTTATAATTTTATAGATAGAGAAGCTGCATCCAAAGAGTTCCAAGTGATTTGCCTGAAGCAAGATGATGATCGTCAGAACGAGGACTAGAATGCAGAGGAACACAGCTCCCATTCTCACGCTTCATCTACTGTATGCAGTGGCCCATGTGCACTTTCTTGCACATTTGTATTATATATTGCAGGGGAAGAGTCACAATATAGTTTTTGATAATAAGCACTAAACCGTACTTTTGCTTTTATGTATTAATAATTTTTCAGTACTTCAGTGGAACAGAGCATGTTATTATTTTGGCCTCATGCAAAGACATGAAGTGTTGTCTCCTTGAGAAACTGAAAAAGGTGTTTTCTCTGTACAGAAGAAGTGCTTTGACCAGGGAAGACTCACTGTTCAGGTCAATTTTTCTTCTCACATGGTGAGGTTATTATAATTGGAAATAGCATCTTGTGGGTGGGGGTTCTCTAAGTAGGGTATCACAAAAATATCTCGGGAATCAGTAATCATTCATTGATTTTAAATGGTGAAATTGTTGCACAATAAACAACTCACCTGTTACGCTATGAAATATTGGATCTGTTCCCAGGTAAGGTGATTTCAGAGCACAGACTGATTGTATTGCTTAGGACCAGCCAGCAGTAGAACATACCTAGTACTTTTCTGTGGAATGATCTATGCTTTATTTCTTTATTCAGCTCTAAACTGAGCTGGAATAAGACACTTCCCCCAAAGAAAACCAAACCAACTAAACAACCCACAAAAAACACCACAAAACACACTCCAAACCCCAAAAGGCCAAAGAAGCAAGGTAAATAGAATATTGGTAGGAACAGGACAATAGCTTGATCAGTGAGAGATGGGTGCAGAAGTAATGACAAACGTGTAATAAAATTACAGTAAGGTACATTTTATTTTAGAACAGAAGATGGATGTACATGACACTACAGTTAAAAAATCAGTACTAACAAAGAGCTCTTTGTATGTAGATCTTGGTCTCTTGCAAGGAATGGTTAAGTATGCTGATATATAGATTGTATGTATGTTGAAAGTCAGGAAAGGAAAAAGAAAAATAACCACCCCAGGACACACTATGACACAGCAAAAATAATTGGAAAGATGTCCTTTTGTTAGTCTTAGCTGCTAACCCAGAGATGACACCAGCTCCTCAAGAGCACTCCACTGATACTTAGGGTACTTTTACCTGGGTGCTTGCTAAGCTGTAAGAAATAGACCAAGAAGGCATAGTACAGTGGAATTTCTTGCAAAGATTGGAATGGAATTGCTGAATCACCAAGTAATTGAATTTTTGCTCTGAGGTAGAATATGGAACAAAGACATAATATGAAAGAAGTGAACGCTTAGCATGTTATTAGGAAATTTAGGGGGATTTCCAAGCCTGAGGAAGTTAGTGTCTGAAACAATCATTCATTTCAGGTACAGAAAGCAAGGAACAGCAGCTCTCATATAGTTCTTCTGGAAGATATATTTGTCTGAATGCAACTTTAAGAAGGAAAAGCCCCCAAAGCAATACGAAGGCAGCATCAGGGTGCGTAATGAAGCTAAAGTACACGATGATCAAATTCAAGAAGCAGTGAAAAGCACTTCCAGCTCCCATATAGCTGATGATTCTCCCTTCAGTCTCCTTCTCTCAGCTCTGCGCTTGCCACTTAGAAAAGCTCAGCCTACTCCACATCACCCCCAGTGATTCTCAGGTGTATGCATGAAGAAAGGGGTGAAGAGTGTGCAGGGGCAGAGTGAGTGGCAGCTCTCTGGCTGTTACTCAGCTTCTGTACGTCCATACTGGCTCAGCTGTGAAGCTCTAACTGGGCTTAATGCCCATTCAGTAGGAGGGTCAGTCAGAATTAAACATTCATTGACATTCTTGCTTAAGAGAGTAGAAAGTGATTCCCCTGTTTTTGGTGGGGTTTTTTGTCTGTTTTTTTTTTCTGTTTTGTTTGGTTGGTTGGTTGTTTTCTTTTTTTTTTTATTGCTGCAAGCTGCGAGGGTGCCAAAAGGGGCAGATTATAGGTTTTGATCTCTGCCATTATGATAAATCAGTGTTTGCAGTTTGCGGTGTCTGTAGCTCATTTTTTTTGTAGCCCACAGTATCAGTATCAGAAAGGAGACAGTATCAGTCTACTTACCATCATTTCCTATTGTCTGCTGTTCACTGTTTCCATTTCCTATGTTTATGGCTTGTAGTAAATACACTTCTTTCAGGGCCCTTAACGAAGCGGCATCCAATATCCAAGCTAGTATTTGTTATGCCTAAACACGCAATGTCAGTATAAAGGACGACTGGAATATCAGACCTAGATGCTCTAAGGAATTCTGTTGGTGGAACTGAGACAAAATATAATAAATAGGTGGTGCATAGGCAAGCTTTGGGGAATAATCATAAGTATTTTTCTTCATAAGCTCCAAGTTCCTCATTAGGAAAAGAACTGAAGTTTATGTATTGACTGTTGAATTACCTTAAGCAACCAATCTTCTTAGCTTGAAAAACAATTAAAAAAGTATCCCATAATACCTTAGAACCAGTAATTCCATCTGAGATGAGAGAGATCTAATTGTGGTTGTAAAAAGCACTAGTAAAATCTTACTAGCAATGCTACTGGACAAGTGAACTGAGTAGAGTATGTTCTAAAAAGATCAGCTGTGGCCACCCGAGCATTTCTCACCTAAGAGGAATCTAAAAGAATTTGGGCTTTTTATTTCATCAAATTGGAAAGCAAAAGTGTCTGTGATTGTACTGTCTCATTGCTTTGAGAAGTTCAGAAAGAATGAAAATTACCATTTAATTAAAGGCTGATGTACAAAAAGGTATAAACCAGTCTTGGATGACTTTAAGATGGAAATTAGAAGGGACGCTTTGGAGCAATAAAAATTAAAAAATATTTTAGGATGGACCTTGATCATTTTGATATTATTATATGACACCATGTATTTGGTGTCTGTGGGCAGTATTGCAGTTGGTTCTTGGCAAACAGAAAATGGCTTTAGCTCACCAAAAAGTTCTATCTAAAGCTCTTGATCCTGCGCAGGGAAGAAGTAAAAAATGAAGACAGATAAAGTGTTCTTTCCTAATTTCAGCTTTTACAAACAGTATGGAGTGCTCCCTCATGAGACCTGTTAAGGAATATAATATAGGCTGTGAAAATATATCCTTGCTACTCATGAGAGGATTTTCCATCACATAACACTAAAAATATCTCCAAATCCACAGCTGATGAGTTTAATTACTCATCATCTCTTTACATTACAATTCATTACCCTACGGTAATAAAGATAAAATAAAGCATTTAGATGTCTTTGTTAGCAGCATGTTCAGCAGAATGTCTCTAATCAATGCAGCTTGTGTTTATGCAGCATAATTAATATAAATATGAGCAGAACAAACCAATTTTAACTGGTGCCTCAGCTGCTTCTTCCCTTTCATTTTTTATTACTTTTCTGTAGGGAAGGTTACTTTAATTAGAGGAATTTAATGAATGACATTGGCTAAACTTACATTTTAAAGTCCCACTGTAATTATTAACTGTGATTATTGTATATTAAAAATATGCCATAAACCTAAGGTTAGTTCTGGCTATAGATGATTCTGTACAACTTTTGACAGTAAAATTTTGACAGAAATCATAAATTAGATGATGAAGCTCTGAAGGAATCAATGTTATATTCCATAGGAGTGAGCTCCATTTCAATATATTATGCGTAACTAGAAGACTTAGTAAATTGCAAAGTGTTGTTGCTTGAGGGTTGATGCCACCTGTGTGGCATATTATAGCTGGCTAATAAACTTCGACTCTTTAGTTCAAATAAGAGATCACTGTAATCTATAAATTACTTTCAGCCCCTGTTGCTCTCCTTATCATTTAGAATCTTGGTCCTCATTTTCAGAGCAATCAGCACATCAAATCTCAGATGCATCAAAACAACCATCAGTTTGTGAAGCACCATAGCACCTACAGACTAGGACAAAACACATGAAAACTGGAAGCAGGACAGTTTCCACCATTAATAACACATATCAATCACCTCCTTTATGATGGACGAATTAAGAATTTTCCTTCTGAAAAGCAAAACTAAAAAGAAAAATCCAGAAATTTTAACTCCAGCAGTATTCTGATTTTGAAGACAGCAGAGAAGCCATGCAGCCTTCTACAGCATTCGTTTGGCTCTTGTGACATCAGTTGAATCAGTTTTAAAATATTTTCTTTAATTCTTAGTGAAAGAGTATGCACAGGGATTTAACACTAAATAATGCATTTAAGGTATTAATTTAGAATAACTTTCTTGAGCATGGTTGTGCCATTTATGAATGACTGTTTAGTCAGAAGATTGCTTTTTGAGATGTAAACTTCTTTGTTATAAACCAAGTTGTCTTTTTTTAGGGCAGTATTCTTACTGTTACTCTCAGCAGGCATATGCTTACCAATTAAAGACTGACCTGGTCTACCCTTCTTGCTGTTTCATGCACTGTTGTTATTATATGCCATTTAGTCTGACACTTTCAGCATTGGAATCAATAGCTGTGATTGCACCCAAGGATGTTACATGACTGTATGACCCAGATATAAATGTATAGGGAAAAAAAAAAAAAAGGCAATTTGGAGAGCCTCATATCATGATCTATTTTGCACCAGGAAAATGTTTGCTGGAATGAGTTGAACACTGTGTAACCTCCCTCTAAAATTGTGAAATTATTTATTCTAATCCAAGATTCTAAGTTATTGCATGGTGAACATGTATAAGTGGCTTCATTAAGACAAAGGGGAAGAGTTCTCACTGCAGCAGTCCTTACAAGGTCACAACATGCTGAGGAGAATACTTTTTCAAGGTTTTTGCAACATGTCTCAATGCATGACACTAGGCTGATGTATATTAATGGTAATACTGGACCCAGAAGCGAGCTGACTCCTTTGTATCCATTTTAAAGCCAGAAGGGGATGTGCAAGCAGCACAGATGTATGGAGATACAAAGTCTACTATAAACCATTAATTAATTTCTTACTAATCCTAGCCTGTTTTATCTGTATGTTGTACATTGTGCCCTTTCATTAAACATTTTCATTGCAAATGAGAGAGAAATAGTCCTATTTGGGTTGCATAAAAGGATAACATTGATAGTGACAAAAGTCTCTGTCTCTGACTTTCTCCATGAGGTACTCATACTAAAAGGGCATCATTCTGCAGTCTGAAGTATAGTAACACATGGAAAAAACCTGTAATATACTTGATGTGGCTGACAAAAGAAAGTGTTATTTTGGGACAGTGGTACAGTTTAATTTATGTCATTTATTTAATGAAGTCAATATGCTGAACTATCTAAGCCAGATCTCAAAGAGTTTAGCTGGGTACTGGAAGTGGCATAGCGATGTTACTAGGGTCATGGAAACTGAAGGGATACTTCCTCTCCAGCTGCCTATTTGTGGCATGCAGTCTAAGCACTCAGGATGTGAGATGTGGACAGCATCGTGCATTTGGACAAGAATGATTCCAATTTTTATTTTCTTTTATGATTAAAGGATACATCTGATCCACTTATTTATGGAGAGGATCCTAGACTGAAGTATACAGACTAATTAACTTTCATGTCAGTAAAGTTCCATTGGGAGTGCATTTTTTACCTTGAGAGGCATCTTAAGCTTCAGCCATTACTGTGGAATAGTAGATCTGTATTACTGCAGCTATTAAATGGCATTTTTCCTCCTGGATTTGGAAGCTGCCATCCAAAATGTTAATCCAAGGTAACAAGACTTGTATGCAGAAAATTTATCCTTAACAGGCTAGAATAATTGTGCTCACTTTTTCAAGTGTTTTTTCCATTTTGCGTAATTTTTCACTTATTTCCTGGTTCCCTGAAAACACCCTTAAAAGCACCATCTGCAGTAACCACCAAGAACCTGATACAACAGCAATAAGGAAGATACACTTAAAAGTCGAAACCTGTGGTTAGTTTGGCTTGGGAGAATGTCAGTTTTACTCATGCTTGGAATGCGGTTGCCATAAAGCTGCTGAAACATGCAGTAGACCTTGTAAAATTTGGAGAGACATGCTTTGCTTAGTTCTTCCTGTTACTGCACATGTATCATCTTTGCCTTTCACTCTAGCTACTAATGGACCCACCCTGAGGTTACCCGCGGCTCATACAGTTTTGTTCCCTAGTATCTTCTTGAATTTTGGATGTGCAGAACGGTATCCATAGATTTCAAACAGAAAAAGAGATGGTTCTGTGACAGGAGACAGAGGGCTACACCTGCAAATAAAATCTCTTGTATGTGTTTATATGAATGTATGAAGGTGAAAAATGCCTTTTTTTTTTTTAGTTTGAACTTTCTTAGGTCCTGCTGTAGGAAAACAAAAACCAAACACCAAACCCGTAAAGAATAAGCTATGTCTGAGCACTGTTTTTATTGAAGAAATTCTTGATTTGTTGATATCTTGAAATTAATATCTTTCTGACTGCAAAAGAGCACAGTGTTTTGGTATAGATACCACTTTAAGCAAGAACAGAGACATTGTTAAAGCATTAAATGTAAAAGGAGCTCCTTAGCAACAGAGCATATTAACGCTCAGTGCTAAAATTTGTATGAAACTGGTACAAATTAGCCAATATTAGACTATAAAATCACACTTTCTTTTTATTTTCATTGCAGTGTAAGTGCTCAGGCCATGTGTATAATGCAAAACCTCTTCTAGAAATTCATTTTGGGTGACAGTGTTCTTAACAAGTGACAGTTCTAAATATAGCCCGATGAGTAAAAAGACACTGCCCTTAGGTTGGACTGATCACATTACCATAGCTTTTCTTCTTCTTCTTTGTTACAAGTTCAAATACCAAAACTAGAAAATAAACCAAAGGAGAGCTATTTCTCTCAGTGGCTTCTCTTGTTATAAAGCATAATGAAGCCTTATGTGAGGGTGACATAGTTTTGTTTCAGGTTATTTTTGCTCAGTAGCATAAGGGCTACTTTTGTCAACCAGTGTGTGAAGGATGAATGCTTGAAGATGTCTGAAAGAATGTTCTGAGAGACCTGCTGGCCCATAGTGTAATCAGTGGGTAATGATGATGTTGGTTGTTCAGATCTCAGTCATGTCCTAATAAATAAATCTCTACCTGAGCAGGAGAATTGTAGTCGGGTCTCTCTCTGTATTCTGAAACTGTTGTGTTATAAATTCTCACTGGAAACAGCTGTGTTTTCTGCAAGCTTTCAGGCTGATTTCAGATTCTCTTCAAACTTCACCTGGATTGGGATTCCAGATAAGTATTTGCGTTCACAGAGGGGTAAGTGCATTACTGTTTGGGAAATGGAAAAATACGCTGAGGCTTGGCATCTTGTATCGCATACTGGTTCCCTGCACTGTCCCATCGCTGATCCCTGACGTTCCTGCAGAGCCCCGTGACTGGGCTTTGGAACTGAGCATGTGTTGGCGCCAAGTAAACAAATTTCCCAGGCCTGGCCCCTCACTTCTTTGGTCAGATGTACCTCAAAAGTGGTTTTGTGTGCTAATGCAAAGGCTTGTAGCTTTCCAGGTTTGGAAAATGCAGCCGGACCTAGGTTTAATGTCTAGCGGGGTATGTGTGCTCTGGTTTGCAATTCGAACAGCTTAAGTGCTATCTCTTATTTAATCATATTTCAGCATTTAACTATGATCCTCTAAAGAGATTATATAAGAACACAGATTTTTAATTAAAAGCAACAACCCCCCCCCCCCCCCCCCCGTTGTATATTCACAAGTGTGAACATATAATGCAAACTGGCCTCCACCAGTCTGCCTTCTCAATACATTTACCTGTGCTTGTGGAACGCAGTAAGGATGCCAGAAATAGTAATAATGATAAACTCTTTCAAGTTCCTCATCCTAAGAGGAGGAATTTGGGGGCTGCCAGAGTAGATATTTTATTATGTACATGTATTAGCATACTGAGATATAAAGGAGGCTGTGAGGAGAACCTAAGATAGTCAAAGTGTGGTCATTTAGACTGGGTATTAGGAAAAATGTCTTCCCCAAAAAGGGTGTTCAGGCATTGGAACAGGCTGCTCAGGGCAGTGGTGGAATAACCATCCTTGAAGTGTTCACTAACCATGTAGATGAGGTCCTCAGTGCCACGGTTTAGTAGTGGCCGTGGCAGTGCTGGAGTAGAGGTTGAACTTTATGATCTTAAAGGTCTTTTCCAACCTCACTGATTCTATGACTCCTCTCATGGCCCTTCAAAGGTGCTGGTGCCGACCCCCAGGCTCTTGCCTCAGCGCCCAGCTGCAGCCCGCACCTCGTACATCGCAGCGCCACGTGAACCCTGCGATTCGTGTCTCTCACGACAGGGGCACCCGCCGCTTCCCTCAGCAGCAGGCTCAGCTTGAGGCAAAGGCTCCGCGCAGGGACACCGGGCAGCACCTTCCAGCCTCCCTGCCGGCCGTGCCAGTGGCAGAGGCGGTGCTGGTGATCCCGGTCCGGCGGTGGGGCCGCCCATCCGAGGAGAGGTTAGGGAGAGGCTCTGAGGCCCCGCCATCAGCCTCCGCTGCTCCGTACCCCCGTGACCGGAGTGACCGCGTCCTGCCCGCACAGGCGTGCGGGCTGCCCTCCCGAGGTGGGTGGGAAAGGCAAGCGGTAAAGGTGTCAGCTTGCAGATCCAAGATGGCGCCTGCGCTGGGTGCGTGGTGCCAAAGCCTGCCCGCGAAACTTGAGCGGAACACGGGGCAGCAGGTGCGGGCTCTGCAAAGCGGTGCAGTAGCGGTTCTGCTGCGGGTTAGCTCGTTAGAATATGTATTTACGCTGTAATCTCAGGAACATCGCGAGGTCATTAGAGAGAGCAGATACCAATGTATTTATAAAGGAAAGCTACAAAGCTGTATGTATATGTATGACCAGATTTGCTGCCGGGAAATGAAATTAAACTGTTTTTGCGGTTCAGCTCGTTAGCTCATGCAGATCAATGAGTTTACTCAATTCAAGCCCTCAAAAAAACCCCTAGGGGTAGCAGAATGCATCCTTGCAAAAATATAACTCTTAGCAGAATGTTTCACACCTTTTGTGTGCGTGTTTTTAAACCCCACAATCCTTTCTTCCTTGTGTTTTCTTTAAAAAGTCTATCTTTATACATATCGCTGCTGACGAGCTACGTTGGGATGTGTCAGTTTATGTTGTGTCAGTTGCCTCTGGTTATGCAAGGTGCCATGACATGACTAACACAGCCCAACATGAGTCACCTGTCGTGACAGCTTTATGCTCCTGAAAGAAAGTGTTTGCCCTCCCTTCAGAACATTTTCCCCCCCTTCTTCTCAAAGATGTGGTTTTATCCAACTTACTGTTTGTTACATGAAGTTTTTACAAGGAAATGGTAAGTGCATACATTCAGCATCAATCTGTGTGACTAAACAGTTACTGAAACTTGTAAAAGCATGGGGTGCTCCCACTGCTTACAGTGAAGGGAGGTGATTATAGATTTGCTGCTACAGTGCAGCATTCTACCTGAAGAAAATGTTACTAACAGAACAGAGATCCCATGTGGTGGGAATCTAAAAGAGAATGGCTTTAATCAGGGCTCATTTGTACCAGGAAATTGTACATAATATCACATTGAGTTATTAACACTGGGTTGTGATTGTGGTGTTAAACCTGTAATGGCATAAATGCTCAATAGATACACATGAAAGTTGTAAACACAGTGTAGATATAAATGCATATTTTTGCCCATTTTTCTTTTAGGAGAAACATTGAGATACTCTCAGCATTTGCTTTCTCATTATGAGCAACTGTTTGCAGTGTTTGAAGAAATACCTGCAGATCTGGTATTTCTCAAAGGTAGGTGACTTGCATTTACAAGTTAATTTGTGATGCATTCTCTTGTTTCCTTTGGCATTGTTTTGGTTCACTGATGTTTTTTTACTGTAAAATCAGGAAGTGGTTGTCAGGTTTTTCATGACCATTGTATCTTTCCCCCTCAGATAAAACCAGGCCTCATTTGCATAAATGAATAAATATTTTTCCTTGAAATACACTATTTTCGTATCACAACAGATTATATTCTTGTCTTCCTTAAGAGGTTGAATGATTGGTATAATCAAGGAAAGAGTTAAAGTAATTGTATACTTTTTGGGTTATGCAGGAAAAAAAGCAGAGTTCAAATCCACAAGGCTTATTTAGATGCCAAAGGATAACTGCAGAAACTCATGTCCTTCCTATTAATAGCCTGCAAAAACACAAGTAGGTTCCAACATAGACCTATTGAAATAAGTTCAGTTATCTTCCAGCAGGTGATGCATCACCAACAACGTTACTGACTATAAAGACTGTATTTTTACAGATTTTTATCATGTACTTATTAATTTTGCCACATCATATCAATCCTATTCTTTTGTAACATCTTTTAGTAGAATGCCATGTTTACTGTCTAGTATCAGTGACCCTTAGACTTCTTATTTCATTACCCAAGAGTGCATCTGAGCAGTAATAAAGTACTGCTTTCTAAGAGATTTTGTATCTTTACACCTTTCTCTCCCCCCCCTTTTTTTTTTTTTTACTTTTACATCTTTAGTGAGCATATGAAATTATTTCAGAAGTTTAAAAGACAGACAATGGAGGAATAAGCTTTAAAGCAAATTTGATTATTGTTAAGTCTGTATTGTAGTTGAATTTAGACCTCGTGAATTTTGTATTATGGTAGCACTGTTCTCAGTTTTTTTGTGGCTGAATAGTGACCATAAAAAAGGTTATAAGTACAACTAGAAATCTGTCTTGTACATGGTATAATGTCAAGTGTGCTGAATTTGCAGAAGAGCTTTCCTGCACATTCGTGTTGAACACAGTAATGCACTGTCCTATGCTATGTTAAATAGCCCATGAAAAAGTGAGGCAATACAGCATGACACCTTTTTAACCATCTGACACAACAGCATCTCTAGATTTACTGTAAATGAAAAGACACAAAGGGAAAAAGCCCAGCCCTGAACTAACCTGTTTATGTACATGAAACAGTTCTCTGTTTATACACATTGTGTGTATTCTAGTGTGCTCTTCTCATCTTCTCTTACTAACTGTGCTTTCTGTCCAGCACAAGCAGTGGCACATCACTGCAGTGCTGCACAGCAGTGGACAGTGCACTGAATACAGCTTTCAGCAACTGACTTGATAGCAATACAGTTTTCAATTCCCATTCTGTTATATATCCCATTCTACCTGCTATATATTTTAGTGTTGGTCAAGTCCAGTCACTAACTTTGCATAACATGAGCAGAATATTGACACAAGCTTGTTCATTATTTAGGTGATATGAAGCTCATAAAGCTTAGGATTTCCATCTGTTTTACATGGCTTTTAGGTCCTATGCTGGCCCTTGAAAGAGCACTTCGTATGAGTAAATGTATTCACACCCCTTCCCCCCCTCCCCATTTTTTGTTGCTCTGCTATTCTCAGCTCTAGCTGCAGAAATAAACATACCTACCCAGTATTTTGTGTATAGCACACAAACTTTTCCAGCTTTACTATTTTTGTATGGTTAATAATGAAGCTGTAGTTTACAAAAATAGAAGTGTCCCAGTTCCTATTTTTTTCTCTGTAACCACAAAGACCCAAACTCTCAACAGCGGGAGTGAGATTTCACCCTGAAATATAAAAGTCAGCTGCTCATGTAAAATATTTACTGATCCTTTTTGTAGCCTTTTCCCCAACTCCAGCACACACTTGCTTTAAGAGAAGAGTGATGCTGTTACTTCACACCAGTGACTAGCTGTGAAGAGTAGCCAGCTTAGGCGGTGCAATGTGTACTTTGACAAATATGTTCCTAAACCTGCACTAACAGACCAGTAAATTCTTCACAGGTTTTTTAACAGGTTTTTTAACTGTTGGTAATGGCTTGGCATTTGTTCCATTCCATTCTGGTCACAGTTTGCTAATTTAATCTCTGTCCAATTTGCTGGTTACAGTTGCTGCATTTTCACTAAAGAAGTTCAGGTTGTGTTCCCCAACCCCTCAAGATGTGTTGTGCCTGACAGTCTTCTGTCCATTAAAGGGGTACAAAAGGCTGAAATTTTTGTTTTAGAAATAGGCTTCACTGTAATTATTTAGCGCTTTTATTGCCTTTAGATTTCTGTAACATTTTCTGCATTAAGATATACTTAAGAAATTTTTGGAATGGCAGCCAGGTACCTGTAGAGGTATGCTTCATAACAGCACATTGTACAGAAATTATTATATTTTGGTCCATGTGTTACTTTTGATCTGTATTCTGAAATTCTTACTTAAAAGTCCACTCCTGTTTCCTGTGGAAAAAAAATAATAACAAGAGGAAGGGTCTGAGCACTGACTATTCAAAAGCAGCAGCTATATTGCTCTTACTAAATGTGCACAGTATGGTAATACCTCATGGAGAGGAAGCATGTTGATAGGATGTTTACTTTGAGGGAATTCTGATAGCAGAACTTGTGAACTTTTGCCCATTTTTTATTCTGCAGCAATTAGGTAATGATAGCTGAATGTACTGTGTCCTTAAGTCTTTGGGAGGGCTTGAGACTCAAAATTGTAATCTTGCTGCATGAACCTTTACCACATGATTAAAAAAGCAGCTTCACTGCTGGCAAGAAGTCTCATCTCCTCCGAGAAATTACTGTAGTAGGGTAACAATGATAGACTATAATGTTTATAATTACTGAAAATTGTATAATGTTAGCAAACAAAATCTTCAAGTGTTGCGTTTTATTCTCAAATGCCGAAATCTGGAGCAACAAAGAATGAAGGACTTTTTTTGTAGAACAGCTTTATTCCAGTACAGATGAGTCTTATATATTTGTATTATTTTTGGTAAGACAAACCTACAATTTTTCTGTTTTCATCTTAGCAAATACAACCGATACTTACTGTCTGGTACATTTGGTTGTATTTAATTTAAATTTATGTATATTCAACAGAATAGAATCAGCTTAATTGATCTGAAATAATTATAGAGGGCAGTATAGTAGGTAGTCATGTGACATTCCTCTAGAGGACTGGTGAAACTGTCCAATGGTAATATGTTATGCAGGGGGTTCTTTCATACACCAGCAATATTTTGTAACTGACTACTCCATTGCTAACTCTCATGTATGATATTACAACATGGTAAGTATGATCTGGTTATTTGCTTAAAAACTCAAGTGCATTCCTTGTATTTGAATGTGAGTTGCAGTATCTGCCTTTCATAAGCTACCAGCATGGATTTACATCATTTGATTACTGTCCTCTGAGTTTTCAGGGGATGTGTAGGACTGTGTGGGTACTGTTAATTGTAGAAAAATCTGTGAAACACTTACAGAACCTAAACCAGAAATTGATAAATACTGAGGTCTTCCCTCAGCTGTATGCATAGGCTTTGGGTTTGCATCGAAATGCAGTCCACAGTTGCTGGAATCACCCTGAGTTCTGGCCACTGTCAGAAACAGGACACTGGGCTAGATGGAACTTTGTATTTTCCAAAATAATTTTACTTTTTTTTTAAATTAAATAAAACACAAAAAAAAACCATATCCCAGAGCACTCTTAGCATGTTTGAGCAATATTCCTTGAAAGATGAAGCCATAAATTATTTTATTTTATGCAAAGTGCAGTCAATTTAATATGAAATTGTATTCAAAAGACTGTGAACTGGGGTCTTATGCTCTGAGACAGACACACTCTGGAGAAGGAGGTTGGATAGAAATCATGAATCTTCACATCTGCCTTTCAAATTGGAAATGGGTTCCGTTTCCATAGAAGCTGTCTGTGAAGGGAGGACACTCATGGGTATACACCCATTGCTGGGAGCAGGAGAGCATTCTGTGGACTTCACAGAGTAGCCAGAGGCAGGCTCTGATCCTGGGAAAACTTAGCCTCTTCCCTTTCATTCCCGTACTTTGAGCACAGAGAAATGGCACATTGATTCTGCCTTTTATACCTTAGTCAAAAGTTTAAGACAATTGCTCTTGTGCAGCAAAATCAGGTATTTCAAAGTTGTGGCTAGAAATCCTATTAGCTGACTTGGAATCCTGTCAGGAGGTTGCATCATGTATTCAAGGTGTCGTGATCTGTCACACAGAGATGTCTCCGAGACCATAATTGATTTAAAAGGGGTTTTAAAGTGCGTAACTTCAGCAAGTGAGCAGTCAGGCACTCTAGAATATTTCTGGCACATGTTGTGCCATAGTATGAAGAGAACAGCCAAAAGAATGGATGGGACAAATTGTGACTGCAGTGCAGGTGGAGAAGATTGCCTTTTCCCTGGATCTATTTTCCAAAGGTAATCTGGGAACATAATCTTAAGAACCATAGAATGCTTCTGTTACCAATCAGAACACTTGCACACTTTGACTTCAGAATGCATGGGCAACAAGATAGCTTTTTAGATGAAAAGTGTGAGAGACTATGGACATAAAATTTGCAGGCATAATGGACATCTCAGGTTCCCAGGCCTTTTAAATTGGTTCTTGTCTAGAGTCTTTCAGTACATAAACAGCTCAACAACTTACAATGTCTTCTACAAAGACAAAAACAAAACAAAAAACAAAACCAAAACAAAAATAAAAAAAAGGAGTTCTTGATAGCTGGACTGTGATATCCTAAATCCCACACCATACATAGGCTGAATGTATCTTCAGTCTTTTGTTTGAAATAACTGTACACTGGTGGTTTTGCATGCTCTTCACTTTCAGTGGTATCATTCATATTGTGTGAAGAGGGGAAAGGGGGCTATGAGGCAAAGAGTAAAATGCTTTAAAAAAATAATCTAAAAATGTTTGCCAAAAATCAGTGGGAAGGAGTGAGAAGAGTTGCCATGACAACCTCCAGCATTGTGCCTCTGAAGAATTGCTTTAGATACACTTGAGGTTTCTGCAGTGATTATGGTGTAGTTTCATTCTTTTTAGTTTAACTTGTGTCTTTGTAGATGCAGCATCACAGAGGGATACTCTTTTGGTATAGAAATCCTTTTGCTTCTACAGCTGTGACAACTACAGGTTTTTAATAAATGTAGGCTAAATTCTCCATAACCTTATGTGAACATGCAGGATTACTTCTTTGACAGCAATAGAGCTACTTTCTGCCACTTTCTTTTTATAAAAGTTCCAGAAAGGAATATGACAGTCTTA
The DNA here is from genome assembly GCF_012275295.1 of Melopsittacus undulatus. NCBI lineage: Eukaryota > Metazoa > Chordata > Aves > Psittaciformes > Psittaculidae > Melopsittacus > Melopsittacus undulatus. The sequence continues at coordinate 23,368,216 of NC_047534.1, forward strand.
TGTGATCTTAAAGGAGACAATATTTAGGTGGAGAATGTTTGGGTTTGTTGCAAATTTAGAAGTTAATCCCTTCAGTGTGGAGAGTGTAAAGTGGGACAAAAAGGGGGACATCCGAGACTGGCAATGATCAGGAGGTAAAGAGGGTAATGAAATTGATGAGAATAGAGATCAGAAAACAGGTCACACAATTTTACAAGACAAAGACAGTACTGGATGTTTGATCCTGGGAAACATACTAAGGTGTAGTTGAAGGTATTTGGTGAAGTCTGAGCAAAAATTTCTGGTGGAACTTCTCTCAGACTACAGAATTTTATCAGTAGTTTGTATGTTGAATTTATTGAATTCCCTCCCCTTTGCAACTGTATATCTCTGAAAGTCAAATATCTTTGATCATATCAAAACAGAATAAAAAGAAAAAGAAAAAAAAGCACCTTTGTTGCTGAGTTTGTTTGAACCTTTTTTTTGAAGGTTCAAACCTTCAGTTTTGAACCCTTGTTGGTTCAAAATCTCTTAAATATAACTTTCTGCTTATGTTAACTGAGAGTGCTGTACTTCAACATAGTTATTTCCTTTTTAATTTTATCAGCAAGTATTAAAATAATTAAAATCTGGAGTACTCTGAATTTCTTTTTAGAGTCCTACTTTGGCATATTAACTACAGGAATTATTATTCATACAACCCTGATCAGAAACCTTGCTTTGATTGCAAGTTACCTCTAGGTTGTTACAGGGAGAATTAAGCCTGCAGGGCAGGTGGCAGCAGTTTATTTATGAACACAAACTGGAACTTTGCCCTCCACTATCTGAAACTCCAGACTGCATTGCAGTTGTGTTCTGCTGCTATGGACCATTAGGCTAATAGAACTGGTGACTGTCATTATGAAATCATTAGCAGTTAATTTTGCCCCTGATATTTTCCAGTAGCTTTATGCATAGGAATCGTTTGAGTGTAGCTGTACTCGGTCTCAGTTATGACTGCCTATTTGTTATTTTATATCAGATCCATGTTCAACAGTGAACACTAGGCCTGGATGCTTGGGTCAGCAATTGGCAATTTTCTCCAGATGAAGAGCTGAATGGATATGTTTTATTTGGATAGTTTGGCTTATCCACAACTCTTATTTCAGTACAAAGCCAATTACACATTTATCAGTTTGATTTCCTTTTAGTTAGAGAATTGTATTTCATCTGCAATGCAGTACAGTCATTTTGCTGGCCCCAGATATATGATAGTGAATGTATATTAGCTGTGTTTTCAGCCTAATTACTTCTGTTGGCTGTCATTAACTGGATTCCTTACTGAGCTTTACATTGAGATGTTCAACACCATATGGTATTTACTTTAGTAAATGAAGGATCAATATGTGTAATGGACTAACGAGTGTGATGGATGAATATGTAACTCTTCTGTCTTCTCTCTCTCTCATCATCTCTGGAGACCATAATATTTTCCTTTTTTGTTCAAGCAGCTGAAGTTTGATGATACAGATTCTACTGTTTTAAACAAATTAAATTATTGAGCTATATTCTTAGTTAATTCCTAGAAAAAGGCACAGAATTCTGATTCCCTTGACAGGATAGAAGCAAACAAGTTGACAGTTTCCTTGCTGTACATATCAGCCCAGTGAGTGCTGTGCTCAAGGAGTCTGTGCTTACTCACTGAGTCCCCTTCACAACCTTTCTCCTGAATCTCTGCCTTTGCTGGGAAGCACAGTCCAGGCATCCTGTGACAAGTACATCACACTCTGCCTTTCTGATCAGATTGCAGGCTGTTCAAATTATTCTGAAATATTTCTTGCTGCTTCTAAGTAGGGCTGGTATTAGTGGAAGTTAGTTAGCCTTTTGAAAGACCTTATTATGCATCCTTGAAAATTATCAAACGATACATATATAATGTACATACACATGTGGAGTTATGTCTGGTGATTCTTCTTTTTGAGCTAGTGATTAGTTTAATTAAAAGGAGAAGAATCTAAAGGACATAATGACATTCTGTTTTGAGTTGACAAGTGATACTTAGCATTGGGGGACCCAAGTTCAAAGGATGCTTTTTTAACCTGACAGGCAGTTGTCATGGAAAGCATATATATACAAATTTGCTAAATGCCTTGGCATTCAGGGTAAACACAGGTAGCTGGGGAAGGATATTCTACACTTGTCTAAACAGGCTAGAAGCTTCCTTTAGAAAAAATATTTCTTCATCTGTGCCAGTAGTGGTTCTTGATTTTAAGTCAGGTACTCGAACCTCCAGTAACCAATGGGCCTTTTATAGCTTAGGTGCTGCTAATTATAGTTCTGAGAAGCAGTTGTATGCTCCTAAAATGCAGATTTAATTTCATATTAATTTTTCTTATTAGTTGCCTCCAAGTATTTTGCTCACATAAGAATTCATAAGAATTATAAGAATTCATAAGAATTATTAGTTTATTTTCAAAGATGATTGTTTTTATACCAGCCTATTTTATTTTGAAAATCGTGTCACATGTAGATTTTTTGGAAATTGTTGTCCTTAAAAACATTCCTTTGTTTGGAACTGTTATTGCTTAGATTTGAAGCAGGTGAAATGTTTTTAGCACTTGGTCTTTATGTAAAAATTTTCCCTAAATTATTCTTAGAATAGATAATGAGATCTCCTTTGGGGAAGTGAGATGGACACATCATGGAGTTATCTTAGAAGAAGAAACTCTTTAAGTAGATGCTATATTGTGCTAAGTTGGAAGTATGAACTGTGGAACTGAGTGCTGTTGAGTAGAAGTAGGGTTTGCAGAAACCCACTTCCAGTTCATGTTTTTGAAAGTAACATGTTGGTATAAATGTGATCATATGCCTAAATTTTACTGCCTTTGCTATCTGGAAACTTAAAAATGAAGAATTTAATTTTACGGAACCAGGTAGCTTTTGTTTTTCTTTCAGGTAAGCCTTCATATTTATTCCTTCCTTTTGAAGTTGTATCATTTGATGTGCTTTTCCACCATAAGGGCCTAATAAGTTTGCCTGGATTTATCTGTCTGTTTTGCAAGTGTTTCTAAGAGATACAGTAGATGTTTCTCAGCTTCTGGGAGGACTGTCAGCTGAACAAATTATATTTGTTAATTAAGCCCCTAAGAAAGGATACAGGAGATAAATTTACTGTGAGAGACTATTAATACTGTATTTGTAAAATACTATTGGCTTCTCTTGCAATCTAGTATAATCCCATGCAAGATTTAATCGTATATAAATGGCTATCATTCATATTAATGGCCTGTGATTATCCCCTCATCATAATAGTAATGTAATACAAATGAAGTCTATTAGAACATTAACCATAAGTGACCACAAAAATATACATCTACTATTGTGTTCTTTAGCCTTAAATAGCAATATCTGTGAAAGATATTAAGGCAGTTTTCATTTAATTAAATGAAATTGTCTGCATTATTTAGGAAACTCTGCATGTTGCTTTGGCAAACAGTAAGGATGATAATATAATTTCAGAATTATGACAATACTGAAAGATTAATATCATTCAAATTTATAATGGGACAATGTCTGTGCAGCAGACTCTCACAGGAGCTAAGGATGGTAACAGCCAACCTCACCTTTTGCTCAGATAAATGAGCAATGCTTCTCTAGTAGAAACAAGTAACACCACATATACTTAGACTCCCACTTTTTCTTCCCATTCTCTTTAGCCAGATTGTATATGTAATAGTGTTCCTGGAGAGAGAGGAACAGAGGGAAGAGAACCCAAATATTGTTAGCCACGTCTTCTGATGGAGATTTCAGGTGCTTAAGTGAAAGATACAATGTAAGAAGCTGTACAGAAATAAGTGGAATCGAGAATAATGAAAGCTGTAGTAAGGACTTTTTACAATAAACAATTACTTAAGCAATCATTTTATAGCTGCTGTACTGTTTAGGTACAAACACACTTGACCTAAAGACATTCTCAATTAGGTAGAATGCTTCTCTTGAGAGCTACTGTGAATCAATTTTAGTATTTTAATTTAAACCCATTGTACTCAAAGATTTCCAGCATGGAATATGAATCCATCAATGCTGGATAGCAGGTGTTAATGCTTACCAGTACATAGCTTGAACTATGTCACAAGTTTAAGGAGATCAAGTTAGCTGTTAAAAACAAAATGTAAATGGCTTTTGAGGTGTGGAAATGCTTATCATTTTTTCTCAGCCTTTGATCAGAAAGAGTTTTTTCCTCCTGCACTGACTTGGGGCTAACACATATACTAATGCCACTCAGGAATCTTTCCCTACGGTGATTGGCAAAGTATCAATCCATATTCATTTATAGAGCCATCAAGCCATCACATTTTTCTTTATCCATTTATTCACTTCTTACAGTATGAAAAGAATGTATTTTTCTTTGAAAACATAGGAGCAGAAAGCATCATGAATACATTTATGAACGCATATTTTGCTATGTGAATATATATAGATATATATGAATGTATTCACATTGGATTTGTTTAAATTTTTCTTTGTCAACTTAGGAGTCAAGCAGTCAGGAAATAAAATACTGTGTAATGGATGTTCTTAGCCTTATTATTTTGGGCTTTGCAGTCTCTGTCCTTGGAAAGTTTTAGGACCTTTGTGGATCAAGCCCTGAATAACCTGGTCTGATCTCAGACCTTACCCTGCTTTTAGCAGGAGGTTGTACTCTTGAGGTTGTCCTGTGATTCAATGCTTATGCCAGTAATAAACCATGCAGAGAGACTTGTTATGTCTGTTTTAATCAAAACAGTCAAAATGGTCTATGAATGTATATGAACTAATTGGGTGTCCAATGAGCAAAAACATACTTGTGAGCTATAGAATATATAAAATAGATATAGGGAATCTCAGTTGGGACAATAATTCACACATTCAGTTTCTATTTTTAGCCTAAACGATGCAGGTTATATATACTATTTTCCACATATTTTCCCACCATTATGATAGTGTTCAGCTTCCTTTTAGTCTAATCCACTGCTTAACAGCAGCAGAGAATAATTCGGGAGCTGAAAGAAAGAGTTCGCATCATATGCTATTAGTGCCAGGAATCTGCTTGCCGTGAGATGCAGAAAAAAAAACAGTAGTTTTCTGAAGGAAGATAATAGGAAAATAACCCGTAGTTCCACTGAGGTTTTTGACTGTTTAAAATATTCAGTGACTTAGGACATACCTTTGTGTTCTTGGTATTCAGCAAAGCCATATGAATAAGGGTGTTAATGGACCACATTTTAGGAATAAAAACCATGATCAGAAATTACTAGGTTGTGTGTAAATAATGAAATAAGGCTAGCATGCTCTCTTCATGAACACAATCTTGTTTACCTTATGGTTCTTCTGAATCGGTACATTATGTGATGTTTTAAGTACTTAATATGCAGACTGTATAAACTGGATTGACCTTCTTGCATTGAATTCCTCAGGCTAAAAAGTACAGCCTTTATAAGCTATGTCTCCTTCTCTTTCCACCCCCATGATAATGTTCAGAGTTTCAATTTACTCCAACCCACTGCTGGAGACACAGAACACTTGCTATTATATAAGACACTTCAATTTGATGTGATTTTTCTGTTACATTTTATCATATTAACTTTCACTGCTTTCCGATTATCTTTTCTTGAAGGTAGCAGGAGAACAAGGTAGTGGAGGGATAGGGTCCCTATGTGCTCTTGCAGTTGCATTAGCAGCAGATGATCAGAGCTTTGCAGGATAACATTTCCAGGAAGAATTCAGTGGATCAGTCAATTCACATAAAGAAAATTATCTATGTGTGCAGTTAAGTGGCTACACTGATGTTAACTTTTAAGAAGGGGGTGGGAGGGCTGTGAAAATATGAACTTAAAGTTTATATTAAGAATTATATAGATGTCTAGTTTAAGGCCTTTGTGAAGCAAGTGAATAGTGGCTGTTGGTGTAAATGTAGCTAAGTGTGATTTGTGAATGTGTATCCTTTTAAGTCTCAAAATACTGGTTTTGTTACAAAGCAAAGATTCAAGAACCAGCTAATATTGTGAGTACAGACTTTCTACTAGAATTATGAATTTTAATTTAATAATGTGGAGGGCATTTTGTATTTCTGTAGCTAATACACACTAAAATGCTGTGTCAAAATGCTGTTCTTATGCCGTTGAATTGATGTCCAAATCTTCTGTCCATGCAATTATCAATGCACATGCTACTGACAGTGATCCTGGGCATGACACTTTTGCATCTGCCAGTGTAGAAGTATATAGTAGAACAAATACACTCTGTGTCTTACAGATCCTCCTTCTCCATGGTGTGCATGATGTACAAAACAGAACACAAAAATGAAGTAGAATCCTGACATTTGCCACAGGGGCCCCTTAACCCAGTGGCTTTTAGCCATCCTGGAATAGGACCTCTTCAGTTTTACCCTGTGGTTCTCCCACAAGTCCTAATAGCAGTGCTGAGGCAGCAGCCACACTATAATTAACTGCATAGTCTGCTGTTGTGCTTTCTGTCCCTACTGAGAAAAAGCAAAATCACAGAGCATGCAAGAAGAAGTACTGGTGGTTCACATAGGATTAACCTTACTTGTTTAAAAAATAAAAAGATCTTTGAATGATGTTAAAAAAAGCAGTGGTGGTGGGAATGGCTGTCAAGGAAAATAGCTTTTTCTCCCTTTTTTTCTTGAGGTGGGATATGCTCATCTCTTTTATTAAGATTCTCTTATAGATGAGATTGCTTGAAAAATGTGAGTTAATTATGGCAGTAGTGCTTTTATAACTCTTTTCCTATTCATCTACATCTTTTCTATTTTTCATTCAGTGGGGAGCAAGTAGGCTTAACGAGGCAAGGTCTGTAGCTCTTGGGGCAGCTTGTCGCTTCTGTGACATCTCAGGACCTGTGATGTCAGCAGGTCTGTTGTATAAGGTGAAAGCACAGTTTTATGAGCAAAAGGGGAAGCAAGGCTGTAGTGGTAGACCTTGTTAGATTGCTCAGGAGGCTGCTGCATTCCTATTTCCATCTGATCCTAAAATTCAAGTATGTCCCATTGCAGAAGCAGTTTTGATGTCCATAATCTCTGAAAAGATAAGCTGCTTTAACAAACAACCATCCAAGAAAGGCTTAAATTTTGTTACAGACCTAAAATCTGAATGAAATATGTTCCAGTAAATGATGGAAAAGCTTGAGGTCTGTCAATAACCGAAAAAAAAGTGATAAACTTTCTCTAAAACCAGATTAGAATAACTTATTGTCATGGTTTGAGCATGTTTTGAGGGTGTTTTTGTTCAAGGTTTTTTCCAGCCAGGTGGAGGAGGGGAGGCCGGGAGGAAGGAGAGACAGGACACCTGACCCAGGCTAGTCAATGAGGTATTCCATACCATAGCGCATGATGCCCAGGATGCATACTGGGAAAGAGAGAGCTGGAGGGGTGGAGCTCTGGAGGAAAATGGAGGAGGGAGCACGCGGTGCTCGGCCGGGCAGGGTGGAGTGAGTTATGAGTCGGTGGCTGGTGGGGTGTTGTATTCTTTTCGCTTGTTATTGGCTGTATCATTATTATTGTGTTATGCCTTAGCTATTAAACCGTTCTTATCTCAACCCGTGGGGGCTACATTATTTGGATTTTCCTTCCTAACTCTCCGGGAGTTGGGGGACTTGGTTTAAACCATGACATTTTTGGCGCCCAACGTGGGGCCCGAGGGTTTGAGATAAGAACAGATCTGAGCGGATTTATGGTCTCTTGTCACAATGCTGATTTATTGGCTCTTAGAGGTTTTTCTCTGGATCTCGCTGTTTCGGGATTTTGCCGGGTACTTTGTGTATGGATTGGATGTGTTTGTGTTTGTCGATCATGGGGCTTGGGCTAATGCTTTTGTTTCACTGTACTTTATGTCGGAGGCTTGTAATACGGTGGGGCTCCGGCAGCAGGGGGGGATGGACGTGGCCGTGGACTTGGACTTGTACCAGGCCGTCCCACTGCTCTTCGCCGTCCTTGTCCTTATCCTCATCCTCGTTGTCGTCTGCCTGGAGCTGCGTGAAGCCGGGAAGGAGTGGCCCCGGGAGCTGCCGGCGGCTGAGGCTGCCAGGGAGAGCGGCACGGGGAGCCAAACGGCTGTGGCAGAGCAGCGGGAGCAGGCGGGGGAGGAGCGGAGCAGGGCGGTAGCTGAGCAGCGGGATCAGGCAGTGGGGGAGGTGAGTCCCGCGGCCGTTCCCGACCCTCTGACGGCCAAGAGTGTCCCCGGAAGTCACCCGCCGACCCCCAGCAGGATGCAGGAGACCACGCAGCACTTCCCAGCAAGGCAGTGGAGGAACCGAGTCCTGCTGCCGTTCCGAACCCCGCAGCTTCAGAGAATATTCCCCGGAAGTCACCCGCCGAGCCCCAGCAGGATACAGGAGACCACACAGCATTTCCCAGCAAGGCAGAGGAGGAAGATCTGGACTCAGGAGAAGAGAAGCTGATAGTGGGAGAGCTGGCAAGCAGGGCAGCTACATCAGCCCCAGTCGCAAAAGTTAAGCAGAGTCAGGTTTGGGTCTTGTCTAAGGTTAGACAAGTACATAGGAGCACCAGGAGACTGTCCCCAAGGCTGGACAGTCATGAGTTGCAGGGCATGTGGGACAGTATGGCCAAGTATCTGATCCACTGGGCCCCTCCAGTGCTTTGGAAGCATTGGAAGTGGAAGGCAGCTGTATGGAGTCCCCAGCAGCAAGCTGTAGAACTGCTGAAGGGGATGGTGAATGATTTTGAGCCTGGTGGGCCCAGATACTTCAGGCTATCAGTCCAGAGATGCAACATAGAGATGTCTCATGATCGAGGGGTGGACTTAAGAGTGATGGTGTATTGAAAATGTGGGATCTGGGCATGACGTGAATGGTATGGAATAAGGGGTGGATAATGTCATGGTTTGAGCATGTTTTGAGGGTGTTTTTGTTCAAGGTTTTTTCCAGCCAGGTGGAGGAGGGGAGGCCGGGAGGAAGGAGAGACAGGACACCTGACCCAGGCTAGTCAATGAGGTATTCCATACCATAGCGCATGATGCCCAGGATGCATACTGGGAAAGAGAGAGCTGGAGGGGTGGAGCTCTGGAGGAAAATGGAGGAGGGAGCACGCGGTGCTCGGCCGGGCAGGGTGGAGTGAGTTATGAGTCGGTGGCTGGTGGGGTGTTGTATTCTTTTCGCTTGTTATTGGCTGTATCATTATTATTGTGTTATGCCTTAGCTATTAAACCATTCTTATCTCAACCCGTGGGGGCTACATTATTTGGATTTTCCTTCCTAACTCTCCGGGAGTTGGGGGACTTGGTTTAAACCACGACACCTATTTATTTAATAAATAAAGAATCCCTATTCTAATGCTTTAGACTTCATGGGTAAAGCAGTTCAGCCCAGGCTTACATGAATTCACAGCTATAATTTCTTGTATGTTTCTTAGGCACAGTCATATTTTATGGAACTAATATTTTCTTGGTTTTATCCTCCTTGGCATGACATACGATTTTTTCTAAAGTGGGAAAGCAGTTTTGGTGGAGTGCTTCACAAATGCATTTGAAATCATTGGAGACTTTCATAGTAAAGGCCCCTGCTGACTCAGATGTGTGACCATATCTGGCCAATGCCAGGTATTTACAGAAGTACATAAAAACTTGAAGTAGCTCTGTGTTAATTAGCATAGCTGAAGAAAAGTATTTGCATACACAGTCTTAAACATGAAGGGGGAAAATCAGTGGCTCATAGGTTTTGCTCATGTCAAAATTACTCAGATGCTATGAAAATTAGAAACTTGACAAATTTTAAAGTTAGATGTAGGTAGCTTTCTTGTCCTTGGCATAATGATTTTTAGGATTGGTTTTACTGTAAATAAAAGTCTGCTGCCATGACATAAAATTGTCAGGGTACGATTTGAGGCACATGGAAAGCAATTCTGTAGCTTTTGTATTTTGTGCTGTTTGTGCTTTTAGATGTCCCATTGATACTGTGTGACCACATGAAAAAAACCTGTTCCTATCTTATAGATGCCTGTCTTGGCATTTGTTTCTAGGTTTTTAATACCAGTTTACAAGTGTGAGGGACTGATAGATGGAAGAAAAAACAGATGAGCCCAGAAGTTTCAGTCTTTATCAGATGAGCTTTGACATAGTTGTCTGTGTCAGCCTGAGAACACATGAAGATTTTCTCCATGTGTTGCTTCTCACACGACCCCTCCTGACCTCCTTAGCATCACTCTCGTCTAATTTGGGCCATGACAAGTCTTGCATATATTTTTTTTAAAGGCGCCAATATAATGCAGGAGATGGAAACAGATGGTTTTGTCATTCCTTGTTGTAACTCCAGTTTTTCATCTTTGCCTCTCTTGCTTGTAGCCTAACTACACATTTCTAGTGACATACCTTAAAGTTTCAAATCAATTGATCTGAAGCTAGTGGCCTGAAAAAGAAAATATTTCATATGTTTTTGGCAGGAAAAGTAGATGAGCTTGATTCTGTGCCCACATACCACTTACTGGTGGAGAGCCCTTGAGAGTTCAAGTACTGATACTAATCAAACCATCATGGCTTGGATATATTCCTTTCCATTGTGAGAGCTGGCTCTGTAATATGGATCACCACCAGCTGTAATAACCAGTACGTTCTGTTCTTGCATGGCTCTTTCTTCAGCTCTCAGATTCAAATTACAATTTTCATGCTGTAGTGAAATAGGCAACTGCTCTTTTCCACCTGTGTTCCTTTCTTTTCCTAACCTCCAGCACCTTGAGTGTTCCTTTCTTTTCCTGACCTCCAGTGCCTTGATTTTGTTGTGCAATACTGAGACACTGGCCACCTATCACCCAACATAAATCACTGTCTACATTTTTGGATGGCTTTTGGGGAGAAGGAGAATGTCATCCACTAGAAGTGAATTGGTTAAAAACTGCCTCTATAGGATACCCTGAAAAATCCTTAGTGTTCTGCCACACAGATCCAGGAGCAGACATGAAGAAGGAAACAAAGTAGGTCTTTTCACAGTAGCTGAAGACCAAACTTTAGAAGTCTTATGCTCCCTTGGAGAGACTTCTGTCAGGCATAGCTGCATAACATTCCACCTTCACATTTCTCACACACCACTGTATATTGGAGCATTATATTTACATAGTATGTGGGTCATACATATATACAAAATTCATGTATGTTTGCTGACTAAATGCATTAAGTACATTAAGTGCAGTAAAATAACAATTAGAAAAATAATCATGTCTTCTTATCAGTATCTTCCAACAGTGTTTAAAGTGTTTCTTTTCCAGACTTATCAGCTTTTTGGTTTTGCTAGCAAGCAAGAGGATAATTACAGCTTGGAGTTTGCTATAAATACTTTAAATCTGGGAATTTAACTACAGATTCTTGATTAATTTGTTATTTATTTAGAAGGCTAAAGTGACAAAAGGTGCAATTTCTTTCTAGATACCTTTCTCATTTTTTTGAACTTATAATGAGGTAAAGAACATTGTATAGAGAAAACAAATGCCATTTTTTTCAATCTGTACCATGAAACTGTCAACATATCTCTGGTCTTTACAGACCTACAGATGCTGGCTCACTTAATTTAACTCCTTTGCCTCATGTTGCTTTTCTTTACCTCTGCTTCTGTCCCAAGTTCTTGGCTACATTCTGTCTTTTGTCTGCTAACTTTTATCCATGCACACCTGTGTTATACCTCTGTTTTTTTTCAGTTTACTACATGTCAGACTTGTTTGTTTTTTTCTGTCAAGTATCGTCACACAAAATATGTAACTTTCTGTCCAACAGCAGTTTCTATGGCCTCCTTTATGAATCAGTCTTGATTAGTTATTTTCAAGTTCTGCTATTTAGATGGATGTGAACAAGTTTAGCTTCCTCAAACTTATCACCTATATCCCCTGACATATTTCTTTCCTGAGCAGCTGCCAATAAACTGATTCACCATGGAGTACTTGGTACTAGCACAAACTCTGCTGGTCCTATGATTTTAAAAAGAATTGTTCCAAGGACCTTAAAAATCACAAATCCTGTAAAATAGGGAGTGTCGTGGCTGTTTTGATCTCTTCTTCACAGAGCTGATGTGTTTTTGTTTTTCTTGTTTCTTTTTAATCTTGTCAGAAAACAGTTATATCTAAAACTCACATAGATTAAATCAAGAATCAGAGCCACTGAGATGGCTGATTATTTGAACACAGTAGTTCCTTTCTTCGCATGATCAAGAGCTTCTGAAATCACCAGTGCTTTGGTATTTGTTAGTGGGTGCTCTCTGCTCTAATAGTAACGCAAGGAGGCCTTAGTCAAGGCAAGGGCCATGTGTGCTGAGCAAACATATCTGTCTTGTATCATAGTGTAAGTTAATGGGAACATAAACTCAATGTGAAAGATGTAGAAAGACTTGTTCAAGGTTGCATATTGATAGCAGAGATGGGAAGAGAACCTCCTGATTTCAAGTCCTAGCCTACTGTGACTGTTGTGCCAAGTTATTTGACTTGTAAATAACCTTTTCAACTAACAGTTCTTTTGAATTCAAGTAGTCATATGTGCAATACAGTTTAAACACTCCCTTTATTGTTAATATTGTTAACCCAGATTCATTGCTGTAAAACTTTGAGAGACCATTCATGTGCTGAGATGGAATATTAAATTCTTAGTAATACTTAGTGTAGTGAAATCTTTACTCAATGCTTTCATATACTACTTTCTGTAATTTCTATCAAAGCTCTACAGTTTCTGATTCATCTGGTTCATCATACCTAAGTGTTAAAGCAATTAATTTATCCTTTTTGGGTCGTATTGTGTAGGAACCCACAGTGCAGTCGTGTTATACCTCAAGACACTTAGTTTCCTTGTGACTGCTTTAAAAGCATTTATTCCGCCTGCTTACCAGTAAGAAAAGCTTTGAGATTATATTGCTTGTATATTCAGTGGTTTAATGCAGACTTAGCTTTTATCACTACATGAATTCCTTAAGACAAAAAGAAGTCTCTCGCTTGTGAAGTCTATGTCAGGGTACGTATGGAGTGTATGGAGAGTGGTGAGTTAGTGACATCTAGAAAAACTGATGTTTGAAAAGTTGAACATGTTTAGAGAGATACATGAACATGCATGTCTTTTTTGCAGATATCTTTTGTTAGCTTTATGTCTCAGCAATTCCCCATGGCAGTAAGAAGGAACTTTTTATAAGCCAGCTCCTCAAGATGTTAATAATGAACCTGCGATTGATATTGTCATGGATTGAAGTGATGTTTGCTTTTTTTCCAGATCAGTAAAGCTGACAAAAAACTGATACAGCCATTTCAGATCTATTGCCATTTTTGGCGCATTAATTACAGAGGTGAGGAAATATGATGGGCTGGCAGGAGAGAATAAGCTCTTATGTAGGCAGATTCTTCTTGCATGTAAAAGCAGGGCAGTCTGCCATTTTACAAAGAGAAAAAAGAGACACCTCTGTTAAAACAAGACAAAACAACCTAAAATGAAACAATGAAAGGTTTCATGTGCCAGTGGAATCTTCATTTCAGCGGGTGGACATGGCAGTTTCTAACTTTCTAATACTTTCAAACTTGAATGTGGTAAAAATCTTGATCAAAATTGTAGTGGCCTGCAAGCTCCTCTTACATTTTGTTAATCCATAAATTTTCTTTGATATTAGTATTTGTATTCAGTAACATTCTGTATGGATTAGCTAATTAAATAGGAGGTTATCCCATATCAGGAATAATCTGGTCTTTTGATTACATCAACAGTTCTACATTTTGAGCCCTAAATTGTCTCACTGAATACATGGGACTACCTCATACTGAGTGATAACCTTTCAGATACCTCAAACCCATATGGAACACATTACAGTAATAGATTTAAAAATATAAGTAACAAAAATACAAGAATATTTGTCTCATTTACAGATTGCTACTTGTATAGAAAACATTGCTTATATCATGCCACAAGCAAACTAGAGCTTGCTGCAAGCCAATTTTGTTATGTTTTAATCAGTAATTAGTTAATACTTCCTCAGAAAAACCTTTTTTCATTCCCTCAGAACTCATATTAAAAAATGTAAGGGGTTTTAGTATTGTTTTGTGAGGCATCATATTTTGACGCTTTCTTACTCAGGCCCTAATATTGACTTCTATGGACTAAGTTGATCATAAGAACTTCACAGCTACTTCCATCACAAGAAGGTTCTTTGTGATTGTGCAGTGTAATACAATATATGGTAGCCAACACAGTAAATAAGATAATATCAGAACTAAATATTGTTAAATACAGTGTACATTTGCCTTTGTGTTACATAGTCTATGGTCAAACCATGACTGTTGACTGCTTTTTTGGACACCCTCTCTATAAAACAGTTTGAGAGTCTGAAAAGTGAATGGAAAAAAGAATTTTTGACACTTGCTTTGCAGATCTTTCTGTATTTTATGTCCTGCCTCAATGTGTTCATGCTCCAATGTGCACTGGTCCCTCATACCCTTAGTAAAACCATTGCTTATGCAAATCAAGAGGTAGTTCCCATGGATTAATTTTGCTTGGAGGAGTTTCCATGATCACACTGTGAAGCAGGAGGTGCAAGGCTCTGCAAGCCCCTAGTGACTTCAGTTCTTGTGACTTTTTTTCTGCCTTTCTTTACTTTTTATTTCTGTACTTTTGGAAAGGGAAATCTGGCATGTGATTTTACACAATTTACATAGTATGACCTCCCCTTAAGCTTTCATCTTCTAGCATGATATAGATTTATGCACTCACACATAATATTATATACCATTATTCTCTTGCTTCTGTCATCTTTTTTTAAAGAAATAGAATGTCAGGCATGTGTTCTTTTGGCAACTTCAGCACAGTGTGTCTTTTTAATGATCAATATTATCAGAGAAAGTAAATTTTTTAAGTCTCTGAGGAACTCTTTTCTGAATTTCTCCTTTAAGCAGTTACTTCTCTTGTCTTGTATGTGAATGTTCCTTGGGAAAGGGCCTAAGTTTGATTTGTTCTGTTTGTTTGCCATTTGAGTGTATCAAGCACAGTAATTAGGGCTTCAAATTGCTATGGACATGCACAAAGGCAGCACAACTGGTAAAAGGGATATGCTATCAGAATATAAACACTACCTTAAGATATAACATTGTCCCATACTTTATCTCCTTTTTTCCGCGCCCCCAAATATGTTTTTTCTACACTTGAAATACCTGTTATAGGCCATAAACCATATAGGGTTCATTATGAAGATTCATTGTTGTAAGTTAGAGTCCACAAAGTTTGCCCAAGACATATGTAGTGTCATAGGAAAGAAGTGAAGATGTGTGCATGAAAGATACTTATGAACTTTATTTCCCTTTCTCTTCCTGTCTTTATCTGACAAATAACATGAAGTGCAAGCTGTATTTACACATTTTTTATGCAGTAGGAAAGACTTTATAAGGGGAACAAGTTCAAGAGGAGTGAAATTAAAAATATCATTAGGAACTATTGCTGTGAGGTTTTTTATTTCATAAATGTCCTCTTTTTTGTTATTTTTTATTTATTTGAAAGGCAAAACCATGGTGGTGGTTTCCATTTTTCATTTTAGGAAGAAATGATTCTCTTTGGTTTTAGTATCAATATGGTTCAGGAGCTCCGAGAACTTTGCCTTCGCAAACCCAAGGTAGGAGGTGGTACTGCACTCTGCTCAGAATTATTTTGCAGTGTATACTTTAAATAAATGATCCTTTTTTAAATAGCTCTATGCGATCTCTCAGGCGCTTTGGTGCTGGCAGCTAACATGCATCTTCATGAGAGATTACTCTCTCTATATAAACTACAGATACGTTTTTTTCAGACAACAAATGAAGTATACATAAGTTTTATTATTCTTGAAGTTATGGATGATTTTTCAGGGGCTGTGACTAGTAAGGAGGAAGACCTTTAGTTTCTGTGTCCCACATCAGTTTGGTTAAGTGTTATTCATGTTAGCTTTTAGAATCCTTAAAATCCGTGGGGACGAACATTTATTTTTATTTATATAGCAATTGGAAGACTGACCTATGTGTATTCAAAGTGGAAGATTTTTTTTCAGTTACACATTGTTTCCATCACACTTACTGTATTCACACGAGAGAACTTCGGTTTCAGAAGCAAAGCCTGCTTAAAATATACATGCAAGTTGAAATTCAAATAAAAACAGCAGGTCTAAAAATAAATATTTTGTCAGTTTAACATTAGTCACACTTTTAGTTCACTTGAATCATGATTCATTAGGAAAAAAGCTGTTTACTTTGGAAAATAGAGGTGGTAATTAACTAATGTGAAGGGGTTAGTAAATCATAAATGCACTTACAGTATTTACAAGGTCTATCTTTTATTTGTTGTGTAACTTTAGAATGCACTTATTTTTATCAGCCTACTTGACTTACCTCTGATGTTGTCTTCATGAATAGTTTTTATTTCTCATGATTGTAACATAAGACTGCCATCAGACAATGTCTCAGCTCTCATTTCTCTTCAGCCATGCTGAACTAGTTTTGTTGCCAGTGAGGCTGTATTTCCCACAGCAGCACCTGCAGGGGTTCAGGACACGTTGTGAATTTGCCAACCAAGGCAGCAAGATGACAGGTGTAAACTGTGTGGAAACTATGAAATCAAGTACTTAACATTAGTTTTGCATTTTAGTTCCTACTGCACTAATATTTTAAACTGGTATAAGTACTATATATTGGCAACTTTTATGAAGGTTTTGGTTGGTTGTGCTTCGGCATTGTGTGTGCTATTTTGGCCTTCTCTCCACTAGATCATTTTGCAAGCATTGTTATTTCTATTACTCTATGTCTCTACAGAGAAATAAATATTTTATAATGAGGATACTTTTCCAGAGTAAGGTATGCAGCAAGCAAGTTACTGTTATACTTTTCATACATGTAGTGGGTACCCAATAGGTCTAAATGCTTAGCCTTCTGGTGGATATGCTAAATAATTAATGGATTAAAAGCAGGTCTGTGGTAGTAAAGCTCATTATTATCTCTCTCAGGTATGCATTCCTCCATTATAAACACAGATGTTGTGAAAGAGTCCACAGTTACAATGAATGGAGGTAAGAGATGCGGCTGTATGAATAGGCCTCTTAAATTTTAATCACTCAGAGGTCATCAAGCTGAAGGAACACAGGTGGCTGTTGTGAAAACCCACCTGAAATAAAAAAAGGTATTTTATAGATTTAGTATTTCCTTTTTAAAATTTTTTCAGTTTTACTACCCTGATTGTATGTGAGCTATTGCTGATGACACCAAGCTGTGTGGGTCAGTTGGTAAGCTGGAGGGAAGGAATGCCATCCAGAGGGACCTTGACATGCTTGTGAGGTGGGCCAGTGCAAACCTCATGAAGTTCAACAATACGAAGTGCAAGGTCCTACACCTGGGTCAGAGCAATCTCAGGCACAACTACAGGTTGGGCAGAGAAGAGATTCAGAGCAGCCCTGCAGAGAAGGGCTTGGGGGTGTTGGTCAATGAGAAAATGAACATGAGCTGGCTTCAGTGTGCGCTTGCATCCCAGAAAGCCAACCGTATCCTGGGCTGCATCAAAAGGAACATGACCAGCAGGTCAAAGGAGGTGATCCTGCCCCTCTAGTCTCCTCTCGTGACACCTCACCTGGAGTATTGTGTGCAGTTCTGGTGTCCTCAACATAAAAAGGACATGGAACTGTTGGAACAAGTCCAGAGGAGGGCCACGAGGAAGATCAGGGGACTGGAGCACCTCCTGTATGAAATGATGGGCTGAGAAAGTTGGTGCTGTTCAGCCTGGAAAAGAGAAGGCTGCGTGGAGACCTCATAGCAGCCTCCCAGTACCTGAAGGGGGCCTAAAAGGATGCTGGAGAGGGACTCTTCATTAGGGAGTGTAGTGACAGGACAAGGGGTAACGGGTTGAAACTTAAACAGGGAAGTTTAGACTGGATATAAGGAAGAAGTTCTTTGCTGTGAGGGTGGTAAGACACTGGAGTGGGATGCCCAGGGAAGTTGTGAATGCTCCAGGGCCAGGTTGGAGAGAGCCTTGGATGACGTGGTTTAGTGTGAGGTGTCCCTATCTATGGTAGGGAGATTGGAACTAGATGATGTTAAGGTCCTTTCCTACCCTAACTATTCTATGACTCTATGCTCTTCATTGTTTACAAAAGACTGAGATGCTGACAGTTTTTGAAAGCTTTGGAGAACTGCTGTAGGATGTAGTATGGACATCCTTTTCAAACTGAGATACTACCTTGAGTGAAGATCAGAGGGGACTGTAGGTAGCAATGCCAATGTATGATGGTGATGCTGTATCAGTGTTGTGCTCTGTCCGTTTGAATATGATTAATGTCAACCAAGTATATCTACATGCAAAACCCTAGTGGTTTTACTGCCTACCAAATTTTGTTTAAAACTGTTATCAGACTGTACTGTTTACATATGCAAATAGAGGTTGTTTTGATGTGTAATTGTACAGTGCAAACACCTTTTAAGCTAATATTTACATACAATTAGCAGTAAGATTTGATTTTGAGTAGTGTTTTCTACAGAATTGTTCACAGACAAGATTAGTATCTTTTCTTTCTGCAAAAAGTTAAACAGAGGTGCAATGGGAAAGGGTAGGAATAATTAAAAGTACTGATTCAGCATCTCCTAAGGCCTATCCTAACTCTGGAAGGAGAGAAATGCTGGTATTCTAATGGGTCATGTCACTTTGCTTCTCAGCTATGTGATGAAGGATTAGTACCAGTAGTACCATTCTTTGTATATCCTAGGTTACCTCCCATTGTTATCCAGAAGAGTCATGGAGAAACTGTCATGACTAGGTTAATGAATCTGAAACTTGCTATCTCATTTTATGTACCATTTTCTAAAATTGCTGTTTCTCAGATGCTGTTGCAAAATCTTGGCTACATCTGAGTCAAAGCTGTATTCAGATCAAGAATGCTTTAGGTTTTGTACCTAAATTCCTTCCAAAGGTATAGTTAACACCAGGAAGACCCTCTTTCTCATCAGCATTAAGCTGAACCACATTGTCAGCTCTAGTGTACTTGCTATTCTGACAATTGATAGGGACAGGAACAAATTCCTGCATGAGCACATTGACTGCAATGTGATTTCCTCAAGAAATTGCTTACTAACAGTATGAAAATGAGCAGAGTTTGGAAGTCTGCTATTAAAACTGCCAGCTGGAATTATAGTCCTGACTTTCAGGCATTACATGCGTTCTGCCCTGAAGACATGCTTCTTATAAGTCAAGGGACCAGCATTAAATGTTGTCAACAAGACTTTTTGTAGCCAGTAATTATTTCTGACTTGACTTTAGTCAGCTTTGTGTATAGGCCTGTTAACAATGCTAGTTGTAACATTAGGTATTTCAGGATGTTTTAGCTTTTGTATATTCGCTTTTCAATGACTGTTCTAGATGCAAAGCTGTTGCCATAGTATGTCTATGGAGTACGAAGTATTAAGCATGACGTTTAGCTGGGTTTTTTTTAGCTGATTTAAGTTCTGTTTATAACACAAGAAATTACAGTTCTAGTCACTCAATTTCAATTCAGAACCCTGAACCACTTTTCTAAATCCTTGAGAGTGATTGGAGTTCTAGGAAGTATCTCCAGCAGAGAAAGATTTAATGAAGGGATTGCTTTGAAAACCTCCAAACAGAAAATATATTTTTTTTCTTTAATATGTAAAACTCTCAAAGAATGTATTTTTTTTTTCTATGTCCATCTTTGATAGGGTAAGAAATAATTGTCTCAAGCTTTGGTGAAGCACATTTTGATTAAAAGTTAGCAAACATTTCTGGTAATGCAAGTAATGAAAAGCATTGGAAAGATGATGCATCTACATCTTCAGAGTTTTAGGAAGTGACTGGATAAATATCTAGCTGTTAATGCTGTTGGAATAACTGAATATGTTATAGGACAAGAGCATGAAGTAGGTGACCCCTTTGATTTGAATCAGAAGCTTAATCTTGATCCCATTCAAACTTGGTATTCTGAGTTGCATCTTTTGTGAAGCTGTGGAAATTAATTTCATCCTCTTCCCAATCCTGTGCATCTGGAATGCCAGTGATAGCTATTACTGAATTATCAAGGCCCTTTGGGAAAAGACTAAATGTTTCTGATTTATAATATGATCTAGTTAGAATTTCCCTTGTTTCTTAACTGTTCCCCAGATATTCGTCAAATGTATTCCCCTTGTAAAACACATTATGAAAGCCCTCTCCAGGACAGCATTCCAGGCTTGTCCCTGGGTGTTTGGAGCAGTAGTTTTTGAAACAATTATTAGAGCTCAGTAAACTTCTGTGGCATGTGGGAGCTCTGCATGAAGCTTCCACTTCATAATGTCCTAAGCAGTGTAGCTGTGGTTTGGCACACAGCTCAGAATGGTGATGGAATCGCCTCGCTGTGGTCAGTTGGTCAGTGACAAGAGGATGATTTTGCAGTGAGTGGAGGAAAAGTGGGAATAAAGCTGTGGAATAGTACTATATTGTGGACATGCGTGGGTCTGGTAATATACTGAGGTACAGTGACACCAGATATTGCTGTAACTTCTTTGCTAAATAAAAGGAAGCCTCCCATAGAACAATTTCATTGTAAACAGGCCCAAGAAACACCTAATTAAAACTGTAGCACGTAACACAGTAGAAATGTGTGCAGAGGTGGATTTTAGATAACTATTGAAACTTTGTGTTTCCTGACATCAATGTATCTTTCTCCTGGAACATGATTCTGTTTAATTTCAGTGGCATCAGTTGTCCTTCTGATTCAAGATGCAGTTTGCATCCATTTGCAGGCTGAAGAATAATGAACAGGTAAGTTGACAGAACTGTAAGAATTCAAGTCCTTATCAATATTTAATAATGCAGTCTCATTATAATGTAAAAATGAGATTCTTTGCTACACTCTTCAAAACCACTGTTAGAGCAGTCATACTCTTGGACCTTTGATACTAATCTCCCTTTAGTCTTAGGGGATACTGTAGTAGTATCATGCATCTGACATTATTTAAGATTAATACCAACTGTTATGTACTTTCAGCTCAAAATAAAAAATACACAGCAGATGTAGCTACATGTACTGATGGAAATTACATATTTGTATGTATAGGGAATTGGTGATCGTACTGGGGCAACTTATATGACAGCCTACAAAGTGGTGGTTTTGACAGGTATATGTGTGGATTTTAGGATATCAGCAATTTGGTAAAAGAGTTAAAATAATCTTAAAAGAAATAGGAAGATTTACTCTTGAACCAGTGACTGGCATTGTGGTTTAACCTCAGCTGGCAAATAAGGACCATGCAACTGCTTGCTCAATCACCCTCCCTTCCCGCAGTGTGTAGGGGAGGAGAATTAGAAACCAGGACACTGGCTAGAGCACAGAGATGTACTATGGGCATGGTGACTTTCTGAGTTGAATACATATATATATACATGTATGTACATATGTATGTAAGATCTCAAAGTATGATATATCCTAATTTTAGCAAAATATTGTTCTCATTTTTAGCAATGCAGCAGAATTCAGAAAGAAAAAAAAATGACAGAGGGTAGATTTACATTAGACATTAGGAAGAAATTCTTTACTATGAGAGTGATGAGGCTCTGGTTGCCCAGAGAAGCTGTGTCTGCCCTATCCCTGGAAATGTTCAAGGCTAGGTTGGATGGGGCTTGGAGCAACCTGGTGTGGTGGAAGTTGTCTCTGCCCATGGCAGGGAGTTGATGAGTTTCAGGTCCCTCCTGACCCAACCCATTCTATGATTCTGTGAATCTGTATGCTCAGCACTTAACTTAGTGGTTGTAAATTAGGATCTATTGCTAGAACGTGTATCTGCTCTGATCTGTCTGTCCTAAGCAGTGATTGCCCCTTAGTTTTATACTGAGATTTTTGTCTCTTTCCCAATAGCTTTCTTGGAATATTATAATTTATTTGCACCAGAAATTCAGAGTCAGGATATTTGTGTTAGATACACTTACTACTATTGCTATCAAGAAATTCTATTTTTTTCATGTGAAGCTTTCTGCAGGTTTTTTTTTGTTTTTTTTTTTTTTTATTTGGTTTTTTTTTTTCCTACATTTTTCTACATCTCATACAATGACCATGTCAGGTTGAAAGGTATAAAAATAAAAACAATTATGGTCAAGACGTATAAAAATCCCTTTTATCTCACTAGGGTCTAAGATACTGGTTTGCAGAAGAAACTGTGCATTTCTGTTATGATCAGGTTCTAAAAAGATATAATGAGCATATACAGCCAAAAATCCGTAAGAGAAACAGATTTTAAATTCTGAAAACACAAAATAAGTTTCAGTCTTATTTGTTAAATACAGCCTATTAAAATGTATCTGTCAAGACTGCTTTCCCCTGAAACTTCCCTGCCTTCAGTGTCTGGATTTGGTCTCTGTCTGCAGCACCTTTATCATTTGATGAATGCCCCCCAAGATGCAGTGTCATCACAGAGTGTTGTACTGCAGAACCACAGCAATTTCATACATGTAGGGAAAACTTGGAAGCTCTCTAAGTGTCCTGGGTTCAGCAGTAGCAGTCATGTTTTCTCCTTCTTGGTAGCTGGTGCAGTGCTGTGTTTTGACTTTCAGTCTGGCAATGGTGCAGATAGCACCTATGTTTTTAGTTACTGCTCAGATGTTTACTCTGGCCAAGGACTTTCTGAGCCTCATGCTCTGCCAGGGAAGAGGGGAGGCCAGGAGGAAGGAGAGACAGGACACCTGACCCAAGCTAGCCAAAGAGGTATTTCATACCATAGCATGTCATGCCCAGGATGTAACCGAGAGTTACCCGGAAGGGTTAGTGCTCTGGGAGGGGTTGGAGGAGGTATCGTTATTAAACTGTTCTTATCTCAACCAATGGGAGCGACATTCTTTGGATTCTCCTCCCCAGCTCTCCGGGAGTTGGGGGAGTAAGGGGTGGAGTGAGTGAACGAGCTGTGTGGCTGGGTTTAAACCACGACAGTAAGCAAATTTGTATTTTAGACACAATTAAAAGTGGGCAATATTGGATTAGTCCTGTTGACCCTCAAAAGAACACAGCCGTAGTTCTTCTTCTGTAGAAAAATAATACACAGACCTATTACATACTCTAATTTAGGCAAGGTACCATATATTTAGGGTGACAATAGACTTTATGTTTCCTGCTAGACTTCAGTGGATGCTGAAAAGGTTGCTTTTACTGTTTCACAGCATTGTTTTCACTGAAGGCTAGGGGTTGGCATGTTGTGAGAAACCTGCAAACTACTTTCCAGAGTTTCTGAGTAGTATTCAGATGGTTGCCTAAGCCATTTACATCAGTTGCTCAACTGATGTTAAAAAATGAAGGAGAAAAGAGATTTAGGGAGTAAGAGTACAACATGCAAGTTCATGTGGGTGCTAAGGTTAGTTAAATATTAGAATGGGAATAGAGACAATTGATGCTTATTTCTGAATCGTAGAATCATAGAATAGTTAGGGTTGTAAAGGACCTGAAGATCATCTAGTTCCAATCCCCCTACCATAGGCAGGGACACCTCACACTAAACCACGTCACCCAAGGCTCTGTCCAACCTGGCCTTCAACACCGCCAGGATTGGGGTATTCACAACTTCCCTGGGCAACCATCCTAACAGTAAAGAACTTCTTCCTTACATCCAGTCTAAATTTCCCCTGTTGAAGTTTGAACCCATTACCCCTTGTCCTATTGCTACAGTCCCTAATGAAGAGTCCCTCCCCCCTATCCTCATAGCCCCCCTTCAGATACTGGAAGGCTGCTATGAGGTCTCCACGCAGCCTTCTCTTTTCCAGGCTGAACAGCCCCAACTTTCTCAGCCTGTCTTCATATGGGAGGTGCTCCAGTCCCCTGATCATCCTCGTGGCCCTCCTCTGGACTTGTTCCAACAGTTCCGTGTCCTTTTTATGTTGAGGACACCAGAACTGCACACAATACTCCAGGTGAGGTCTTATGAGAGCAGAGTAGAGGGGCAGGATCACCTCCTTCAACCTGCTGGTCACACTCCTTTTGATGCATCCGAGGATACGGTTGGCTTTCTGACCTGCGAGCGCACACTGAAGCCAGCTCATGTCCATTTTCTCATCAACCAGCACCTCCAAGCCCTTCTCTGCAGGGCTGCTCTGAATCTATTCTTTGCCCAACCTGTAGCTGTGCCTGGGATTGCTCTGACCCAGGTGTAGGACCATGCACCTGTCTGAACACTGAACATTGTCTGAATGCTGAATACTTCTTTTGGATTTAAAATGATTAGCAGATGCATTGATGTATGTGGTTTGTTTTGGTCAGCAGAGGTTGCTGTAATTTATTCACTCTTCAGTCCAATTGTATGATTTTTGGCCACCTTGCTCAAGTGCTGAAAAATATTGTTATGTTTCCAGAGCAGTAGTGCAAAGAAGAGCGGTGTCAAGAAAGAGATAAGAATGCTAGAGCAGAGAGGAGAGTAAAAGATAAGAAAGCATCTGAAATCAGACAGGGAAAGTTCCTATTAGCTCAGGGATTGAAATAAAAGAGAAGTTCTAAAAATGCATCAGAATAGGATAAAGGAGGAAGAAGATACAAAGTATGGAAAAAGGAACAGAAAAAACAAAATGAAGGAAGAGTAAACGGGGGAAAAATAACCTAGCAAAAGCAATAGGGCTAGGAAAAAAACAACACTGTACATATAGAGAGGTGAATACACTCATGATGAGATGGACAAAAAGGGGTAAGGAATATTGCTGATATTTATAAGGAAAACCTATCACTTTTTCTAATTTGAGGTTAAAGATGAAGTAGATGTAAAAATAATGCTTTTTATTTTAAAACTAGAAATCCCTAACATTTTACCTATTGAAACTGGTACACCCAGAAGAACAACACACTGTTTTGCATATAATTCTGACATAAATGCAGAGCTTTCTTATGTAGAATTGTGAGAAATGTCTTGCATGATGCACAATAAAGCAGTGGGGAGGTAATAAGTGGATGGTACTGCAAACTGCACCAAGAGCTTTTGTTAGACAGGCCGGTCACTAATGTCCATCTGACTGCTCTACAATGCTTGCAAAATTGGCTGGTGGCTTTGGAACTGTTTCTAATGGGACTCTGTCCATATCACAGGGATGACTGTCACGTTGCACTAGTGAATAACAGCAGTGCGCAGGAGCCATGCCAACACGAAAGAAATATTAGCACTGAGAAGGTGCTGGTAAATACAGCTATTCCACATCAGAGCAAGAATGAATTCCATCAAGAACTTTGTTTGCAATGATCTAAGGGCATGTGGTAGGTTTATTATTCACTTGCAACCACATATATGCATGCATGCATGCATGCAGGAGATTGCACACCCAAAAACTATAAGCAAAGATGTTTCTTTAATAAGAAAGGGATTCAAAACTGCTGTGCATGATAGAAAATACCTTTAAACTGCGAAACATAATATTTCCAAGGATTTTACAGTTACAATAATTTTTAATAAACATTTATACTGTTCTGAAAAACTTCCTGCGTTCCATGTGTGTATAATTGCTGTCAACATTTGACAGCGCTTACATGAGTGAGTGTAGTTATGATAGTGCCATTACTTCCAGGACTAATTGCTGTTCTCCGTGGATCAAGGAATATGGCCCTAAATGGAAATTACGGAAGACGGGTTGGGAAGAATAAAAGTGTGAAAGTTTCACAATTCTGCAGGCAAGCAGATTTGGGGATGATGAAAAAGAAAAAAAAAAAAACAACTGAATGGCAAAATAACTTTCTGCCATGTCTCTGCTTCTTCAGAGGCATCTGTTGCAAATACCAGCTTAAACCACCTCTTTAGGTTTGTGGGACACAATCACATTGTAGGGTAAAACTGGAATCGGTACTTACATTAAGTGAAATCAAAACCAGAACTTTGCTCTTGTAATCCCATGTACTTGCTACATTTAGACTTTGGTCAGGCTGCAGTCAGGCTGAAAATGATTCCTCAGACTTGCACTGGACTGCTAAGTTTATGGGGAGCCTAAGCTACACTCAAGAGCTGCAATTAGCCTTTTTTGGAAGCAGAATAACAGACTGGATGGATTATTGTCTTGTTCTGATATGGCAGTTCTTCTGTGTTTGTATTCAACAGGATTTCATTTGTTCCAAGGAAGTATTAAAATGTCATTCTTCTTGCGTAGTTTGTGTTTTCTTTTAGAGCTTGTGTGATTATCTTTTGTGGTTGGAAAAATAGCAAGTAACTTGTGAAGAGTTTTCCATGAGAAAAGATGAATGCTATGTTTATCTTGTCTTTGCCAGTGCATTAGTGAACAGCTTTTTATTCTTTCCAGAAACCTTTCAGTAAGTGGAGTGTCAATGATTTCAGTGTTGGCAATGTCTTGTTAATGTCATCCAATATATCTTAGGCACAACAGATAGAGCAGTTGTCACTTGCACAGGGTGAGTTTGCCACATTGTAGGTTGTGAGCCAGGACAAGCTGAAAAATTATCAGATGATGTCTCCATAGCTGTGATCTAACTGCCCTTCTCTGTCCCTCCTCTCTGAAAGGTTTCTCCTGCCAAAGTCCCACCTTGGCTTCACCTTTACAGCCTTCAAGGGAGTTTGCTTCAATTTATGTACAGTTCCTGCCAAATTATAAATTCCTCTGTATTCCTCTGACATTCCTCTGTAAAGATCTTTCTATTAGGATTTAAGTTTGCATCAAGAGTGTGCTTTTGAATTAAATCTTGTGTATTTTCCTACTTCCAATGCTTCAGTTTCAGTGTACATGAACTGGATTCCCCTCAAATGGAATTAAAATGGAGGAAACAATTGAGAAGACAGTTAATGCATTCCAGCTGCAGGTGATAACTCATCTAGGGTATCAGACCACAGCTTAGTGAAGTAAAACTCCTTAAAACACATATAGTGTGGACACTGGGCACACAGCACCAATTGCTTCTCTCTGCAGATCTCCTCTGTTGGCTTCATTACGTGCTAATTTAGTCGTCAGCAATTCAATATGCCTACTTTTAAATATGGAAGAAAGACCAAAAGGTCCACAAGAAGCTGAGAATATGATCCTCAGCTAACTGAGAAACAGGGAAGACTATATTGGAAAAATATATCTATGCTTTTGAGACAGATGGCTGCTGTGCAGGTTAAGTTCTTGCAGGTACTTGATCTGCTTTTACATCTGCTGTTATGTGCAGTTTGTTTGGAGTCCTCTGTGGAAAAAATATTTGTTGCAGAGAAAGGCAGGGTCAAATTCTAAATCTGAAAGATCCATGACAACATAGGCAGCTAATCTTAATTTCTTTTATTATCATCTTGATGCTTTTCTTCTATTTTAATACACTACATGGCCTAGGTCCAAAATCTGCACTCAATAAAGAACTTCCACTAACTTGGCCATAGTATGATACTGAAAAAGATAATTCAATCAATCAACCAGAAACAAGAATGAGCCATTGTAAAAGTGGACAGTACTGTGTCCAGAGGGATCTCCAGTTGTGAGTTATTGAAATTCTCTTCAGATGGACTTGTCCCAACCACTAGTCCCTCCAACATTTGTCAGTTGTAGTTTAATTACTTTCACCAGTTGCTGGTTTTCAATTTCTTATCCATTTTCTCCTATGGGACAGGCAGATTCCATAATGGCACCTGCACTGTACATGCTGCTTGTCGTGTGGTTTTTTCTATACTGAAGTTTGCACCTTTTCTGTGTTCAGTTGGGCATGCCTAATGTTTAAACATTAAATCCACAGTGATTTACATAGAGCTTTTTAGAATTTATATGCAAGGAATTGCAATTTTTCAGAAGTAGCTGCATAACTAGTGGCAAGAACTACATTTCAGATTTAGTTTTGCCCTTTGAAATTTTTCTTCCAGTGAAACCCCAGTGGGTTTTGTTGTTTATTGGTTTAAGCAATTCAGCGCCTTCCATTAAAGTCCTGGGTTTTGAGGTTATAGGTGCTGGACAGGCAGACTTGTTAAAAGGGAATTGCAAGCTCTCAACGTCTTTGAAACCAAATAATTAAATTCTTACTACATTATTAAGTATAAATAGTACAGTACACTTGAGAAATCAATATATAGGCAATGAGAAACAAGATGATATGAGAGTTTTCAATCTGAGAGGGGTTCCTGTTGGGGTGTGTAATATGCAACTGTGTAGACGGTATTAGAAAAAGACGGAGCAGAAATCAGCTGTCAGTTGCACAGAACATATGATGAACCAAAGAGCTCAAAATAAGATCTTCAACTCCAAAATCTGCTTGTTTGCATTGAATATTGTCATAAACGCAGATTTTTCAAAAGTTCTGTGAAAGAAGCAAGTGGAAATTGTACTGGAGTGCACTTGCCATGGCTCTGAATGGGTATGAATACTAAAGAATAACCATTCCTCACCATGCTGACTGTACAGAAATTATAGAAATAAAAAAACAAAGTAGGTTTTAAAATCTAAGTTTGCAATTAAGACTTCAAGAGATGGCATCACTGTTCTGCACATGTTTGGGTCATGATGAAGAAAAGGTTAGAACATAATGTGATATATGTTTCTAGTCCTTTTCTTTTTGGTACTGTTTTATGTGATTTCAGATATCGGGATGGAAAAATTCTTCTGTGTTCTTTCAAAAGTTTCTGTGCTTATTTGTGGTCTCACAGCATTCCAGGGGTAGGTTTTGGCAATTTATTGTGTGGATGCCTTCATTTCTGTTGAGTTCTTCCTAAAGGAAGGCAATGAGTTCTGTAGAAAACTTTACCCCTATAGAATCTTCAGTAAGTTAGCCACTCTCCAAGCATGGAATTCAGATTCTCTCCCCTATCAAGGACTTTAATTTATCCATTAACTTCTGGCTTAAATACAAGAGAGAGCACATATAAGAATCTAGAAGATTAAATAAAGAAAAAATACGTGAAAAGGATTTTGTACCCTGTTCCCAATATCAAGAATGGAAGATATTATGCAAAGATAGAGTCTTTTTCTCTGGTCCGAGATTTTGTACTGGATTTGAAATCCATTATGGGTTTTTCAGCAAGTTTGCCATGACTGTCAGCTTTTAACTGAGCCTAAACTGATGCAGAGTCATTTTATCCTGTGCAAATTATTGATACTTAACTATGTCTTACCTGGAGGTCTTTGGATTTTCCTCTTAAACTGGAAAGTGTATGTTTCCAGTCACAGATCCAAACTAGTGATGAATGTGTACGATATTTAAAGTGTAGGCACTGATTAATATGTGGGTTAATAATTCCTTTTTTCAGGAAAAACAAACAAGATTTTCCACCTGAAAAACTGAGGTTGTCATTGTTCTTCAGTGGAAGAATTAAATTGATTTGTAGTTGTTCTTTTATCCTAGAGAAACACATGTGACTGGCATTGGATGCTTTCCTCTGAATTAATCTGGCAATTAATTCAGACACCTGGTGATTATTTTTCCAATGTAAGCATGCTGTTCTGAAACCTGGGTGCTAGAAAATATCATCCTCTTTGATGAAAAGATTACTGAATGTTGGCCTATTTAAACATTACTTCCTTACTTTTCTAGCTTAAAAAAAAAGTGTTTGGTATATTGTCAATTGTCTTAGAATATATTGTAAGTAGATTGTTTGAGGTTTTTATGTTTGGCTGGTTTAATTTTATCAGTTTTCCAAGAGAAGGAGTTTGTTGTGATACAGATTTGGTTAGTTTAAGACATAAGCCCACAGAGCCAGACTAGCTGTTGATTGCACAGCCCAGCTGTTCCAATTCTGCATGTACAAGCTATTGAATACTTATTAGAAAACTTTTCATTTCATTTATTGTTTTATCTTTTTAAAGGCTGATATAAAGAGATAATGAATAGACAATCCTAAACCTGAGGCACTGTGAAAAGGTAGTTCAAGAGGGGGATATTACTCTGTTTAGAAGGGGCATATCTGTCATGGTTACTTTTCTGTAAAATAGAACTTATTGTAAATTTTCTTTATTGTCCATTTAGACTGCAGCATGCAAGTTAATCCCACCTACCTTAGGCTAAGCTTCTCATTTAGACCTTAAAATTGAGAGTTTATTGAGTGGTGATATTTTCCATCTGAAATCCACTGAGGATTATTTAGCTGCTCAGGGAATGTAAACATCTGATATATGCATGTTGCTTATATAAACTGTAAGTCTAAATAGATGGAACAGGTATCCAGGGGTCCCCTTTTAAGGACACGAAGAAAATGACTGCAAAATACCTGGGAAGTCTACTGGTTTAATTGTTATAAACAACATACAAATGAAGGAAAGAGTGTTAAAGATGAATTGGAAGCACTTTGAAAAATAGAAGGATGAGACAAGAAATTAGCTTCTTATTTTAGGCCTAGCTGCTAATGACTGAGACCAAAAGCTGGATAATCCAGAAAGGAAAGACATAAACCACTTTCTGTTAAAGCAGTGGCAGTGTAACTTGTTCAAACATACTCCATGGTGATATTTTACCACAGACTCCACAGCCCTGCTCTGGTATTTCATTTTCTGTCAATGATAAGATAATGTGCCCTCCATGGAGATGCCTTCACATAGATTTATTTTGACTTTGGAAGCAGTTTCCACAGCTTTCCACTGATGATAACTACAAAAGTTTGCTTATAATTGTGTATCCTTTCCCCAAAAAAATCTGACACTTAAGTTTGAGATCACAAAAGCCAGAGTTTAAATCCAGTATATATTCCACATCTATAGCAACTGCCAGACAGCCAGCTTCCAGTTGTGCAGATTTTAGACCAGGAAAAGCATGTCAGAATTGACGTGCAAAGGGCCAGTTTCACCTTGGTAAATTCAAAGGCATAGGGACTTAACACTGGCTTGATCTACCACGATCCACAACAGTGGAAGATTCTCTCCCTTCTTGTTGTATTTGGAACGGGAGAGGACAGCTGTAGTGTTTAATCTTCCTCCAGGAATTCGCTGGACAAACAGTGATACATGGCTCATGCTGCATCATGATGCTGTTCTTCAGACAGCTGAAATCTGCCATTTAGACCTTGCTGTAAGTATGCTTACATAATGAGTCTTCAGCAGCATTGATTGTAACACTGGGTCCTTTCCCCAGCAACCTTGTCTTTCCATGGTGCAGGCAGAACTTCAGTTACTCAGCAGTTGTGAGGAAGCTGCGGTCATCCCAGCACATGGAAGTAGTCAGCTTTCATAGTTATAGTGAAACTGTCTGTTTTTTCTTCTTGTGAATGACTCACTGAAAGTGGAGGCTGGCTGTAATAAAAATACATATGGTACCATGGCTCATTCAGGCAAAAGTGTGAATTAGCTTCACTAAAAATGTTGTTTGGAATTCTACTGTACTCCTAAGCAGCAGCCCTGTGCACTCTATTGCGCTCTTTTGTAGTGTGCACAGCAGACCAGAGCAACTTCTTTGCAGACAACAGAACAACTTTTTCCCCACATTTGTTCAGAAAACTGGCAATAGCTTTACTGGCCAACATACTGCTAGCCTCTCATCTCTAAGCTTTAAACCCTTGAAATTCTTCATGTCTTCTTGGTAGCTAAATATAGCATGAATAAAAACTAAGAAAGCTTATGTTTCCCAGAATGTAACTTCAGTAACTCAGTGAGTTCTATAAAACAACCATAAGCTTTATTTCTGCATCTGCAGCACTTGGCATATTGCTAAAATAGGCAGTCTTCTTCATACCATCATGGTTTTTAAGAAAGAGAAATGTTGATCGATTATGTAATGCTGAAGTCTCTCATTAAGAACAATTATTGTTGCCTTCTGACTATGCTTTGTAATTAATATGACTGTTTATGGAAAGACTAGAAAACAGTATTGAGAGTGTTCTGCAGGTGTACAGCTCCTTTCATGTGGTGATCTAATGACATTTTACAAATGTAGAAGTGGTGCGCCCTTCAGTTGCAAGAAGGTATTGTTTTACAGAAGAGGAGAATGGAGTAAGGTGCTTCCACCACTGAACAACCTTGTGCTTCTTATTTAGGACATCTTGTCATTCAGAAACCCCAGATTTTCCCACTCTAAACAGAGATAAATCATCCTACCTGTTGTTTATTCACATCATCCCTTGAGATTTCATGAGAGAATAAAGCCGCTAAATCTTTTCAAAAGCAGTTCAGTTAGTCTCAGAGTACTTGCAAGTGTGTGCTTTAGGTTACACAATGGGACATGCACATATTCTTCACAAATCATTCAACAGTTTCCATTTCTTTCACTTTAATAACCCTGTTTTACTTGAATAGCAAAATGTGATATGAAAGGAAAAGTTGAGAACATTAATTGGTTTTCTGAGAAATGAATTCTGTGTGTGTCTCCGTGCACTGGGCCATAGCTAAGGGCCTGTAGTTGCTGGTACCATCTTTATAGTCTGAGGACAATCTCACTGTTAATAATGGTATCTTGCTGAAGCCTTTCCAGATAAATATTTTGTGGAGGAGGAGCTAACTGTATAATTTCATTATGTGAAATACTGCTGAGAACTTCCTAAGTTTTGCTGTACAGACATGGAGAAATTTTGAAAAGTGACATAAGTAAGGACAGTTGGTTGTCTGAGTCATTGGTAGGGTTCTATAAGCTAGTTTTTAGCTATAAGAATAGTCAGTGTCAAATATTGCTGAAGTTAATGCTTTTAAAGTTCTCATTACAACATGTTGGTTTTCCAAGGAAATACATGTCTGAGGTTATGGACTTGAGTTTCAGGCTTAATAGATCTCAGTCATCTGTTGGAAAGAACTCGATGCTGATAGAGAAGTGAGTATATACATAATATATAGTAAGCAATAATAAAAGAGAACTGGATTCTTTGTAGTCCATCAGCTGAATGTCCCGAAGTAATCAAAAGCAATTAAGCCTGTGTTTATTATCTAGACACTTTTCCTGGCAATTATTTTTCTCACTTCAGCTCTTAGGTACTACTAACCTTTCTGGATGTGTATATATTTGACATGAATATTTTAAGGTGACTTTATGCATAATAGGTCTCAGGCATTGTAGAAGAATGTGGCTATTTTTTCATCTGTGTAATACATGCACAAAACACTTCTCTGGAAGGAACTTAATAAGTAACTTACTAAGTCTGCCTTTGTGCAAGTAGACCTAGTACCCAGTGATGCAGTTATACAAACAGGGAGATGACTTTGCAGCTTCATGATACCTGTTTATTGATGGCACACTAGTCCTCTGTGGAGCTTGCTTCCAGCTCCATTGACTTTTGAGTTTGTGCTAACTTAGGAGTAGGTAAGAAAGAGGACATATCATATGGTTTAGTGCAAGCTCAAACTGTATGACTGAATTTTACCTATATTACACACCCCTTTGGCATATTGTTTTCTGAGCCCTGCGCCATGTCCAGTCTTAAACATAATTGGTGACCGATGCTATTGTATGGATAAGACAGACTTGTCAGACAAGGGAGTGTCTGACCAACACACATTTCAAAATAAGAACTCCCTAGAAGCAGTAGAACCAGTCAACCAGTTGAGCATGAATCTATGGCTCAGTGTTAGAAGCAGCAGGCTGGAGTCTGTTACACTCCCTGTGAGCCTAGTTCTTTCTTGAAGTGGATTCTCCTCTGCTCTACTGTGTATGGATAGGAGGAGAAATTGAGGCAGGAATGAGATAAAAAACCTTCAGCCTCATTAGCCCACGCAGACTGTATGTGTGTAATAGGAAAAAATGTACTTGTCCAGTCATTCCTTGTTGAAAACTTGTACTTTCCTCTTACCCATGGAAGAAGCATCGTTTTTGGTATCGTACACCTCTAAGCCACTGCACAGTTAGTAAGATGAACATCAGCTTCACAGTTTGAGTTTGTGTATGTCTGAGAGTTGAATTGTAGATAAAGTCTACAATTAAGGAGCATACGTAAATTGAAAGTCCTGCTATTAGGAACAGCAGCCAAATAAGAACCTCTGGTTCTTACTGATGTGTGTCTTCGTATTACTTAGTGTAACAATTACCTCATTAGCTTCGTTCATACCAGAGCTGGTGGGTATTTAAGTTAGAAGACAAGTTATGCTTGAATAATGTGCACATTTTCCTTTCAATTTTGAGAACTGAAAGTTGCACTGATGTGCTAAAGCAAGCCTGTGACATGCCAATATAACATACAACATGAAAATGGACTCTGATGGTAGTTTGCAGATCACAGAATGTAATATAAAATTACAACAAAGAGTAATTTTTTACTTCCTAGCTGCTGCGTACAGATACAATTACAGTAACCTGGGGAAGCCTTAGAGGAACTGAAGCACTTTAATTTTACAGCTAGGAGATTTTTTACCATTTTTTAAATGTTACCAAATTTTTCATTCTTTCATTGGTTTTGTTATTGTTCCTTAGCAGAAATGGATTAAAATGTTCTTTTAAAATATTGAGAAGTGATTTGCCACACTTTCTGATTACCCCTGAAAGTAACTTAAAGTAAATGGGTTCTGGGTGATCTGTCTTAGATTTCCTGCTAATTAAATGTGATGCACAAAGTATTGTGACTCTGGCCAGTGTCAAAGGCATGGCAGAACGTAAAGCTTTTCAAATGTTCTGAGAGCACATTTAGTTTGGAGATAATGGGATTTTTTTGAATACATACTAGAAGCACAATTTGTTCAAAGGAATGGGAACAGAAGAAAGCATATTTTTAAGAGCTCTGCAACACAGCCTCACCAAAAATAGGTCAGATGTCTGCTCCTTGAGTTTTGTCTCTCTCCATAGGTGGAAAGTATTTTGGATTCAGTATTTGTCTATTTGTGGTGAATCTGACAAGCTGTTTTTAAAATTGCAGGAAGAAAGGCCAACAGAGAATGTGAAGTAGACAAATTGCTGTACATAAAATTCATTGAGAGGGGTTAAATTTTTAGGGGCTTGAAAATTTTTCTGTAATACACCTTGAATTTTTATTTCTCGCCTGCAGAGCATTATAGGAGTACAAGGTACTGTACATTCAGCTAAGGGCACAGTGGGACTGGCAAGCAGTAGCTCTGTAAAGGGTGCTTTCGAAGAAATATTCCATTATTTCTGAATTAACAAGGTGGAGGTTCCTGGAAATGCCTCTTTTTTGTTTGGTTGTCTGTATCCCTTCTCCCCAACCCCCATCATATTCTTAGTCATCAAGCCCTTTAATGCTTTTAAATTTGGTGCATTTGCTAAGCTCCTATGAGAAAAAAAATTAATGCTTATGCACCACAGTAAGTGAAAGCAGCACAAAAATCCTTGGGTTTAAATATGCAGCATAATATTTGCACTATGTCACACATAGAAAGCATGGATGACATAGGTATTAGGTTTAATCTTAAGCATTAAGACTGGTGACGATGATTTTTAAGTGCAAATCAAAATGGTGATGTTCTTTTATTTATTTATTTGTCCTGAGATATGTTGTGACCAGTTTATGCACAGTTGAAATCCTTCCTGCTACTTTGATTTTTATTTTTCTTTTCTTTTTATTCCTCTCTTTTTTGAGCTTTCCCAACTCTGTGTCTTTAGTAACTTCATTTTAGTCTTGGAGTTCTTTTTTTGTGGGCAGACAGATGAAACTCTCTTCTTACATTTGGCAGCTGTGAGGTACATGTGCTGTGTGATCCCATCATCTTTTTTGCCTTACTGGTTCCGTTTAGCCATAGGAGGACAATATTGATAGGAGAAATCAATAGCAACTCCTTCACTCCACCTCTCTTCTTGATAAATCGTGTGATAAATTGCAGTAAGAAGTCTGAAGACAATTCTTTCCTGAAGCTTCTCATGGAAAAAGAAAGGTTATGTTATCCCATCCCTAGGGCATGGAGGCATTGCTCAGTTTGGTTCTTTAGATAAGCTGACACTAATTTTGCAAGATAGATTATAATGTTTTCACAACTTTTTTAATTTTTGCAAAATCAAAATACTGATAATGTATAAAGCAAATTGTGATATTACAAGGTTGTAGCTGGGCCTGTTTTTACTCGCAAAGCAAATCTCTCTGGTTCTTTTTTTTCTTCAAAGCTAGAGAAGAATCTCATAATATTCTAGATCAAACATCAGGATAACCCCAGGCAAATACTGACCTCTCTCCTCTTGGGTAACAAGCAGAAGTAATCTTTGCAGCTCAACAGTTAATGATCATGTCTGTGTATCATCTAAACCATTAAAACTATTCTTGCAATGTTGTTCTGATACAGGTCCAGAGTTTTGTGGATCATAGGAGATATTTTGATTCTGTAAAATAAATAGCAGCAAGATAATGATACTGAGTATTTGTGAGACCATTTCTTTAGTTTTAAAATTATTGTTTCTATTTTTTAATTTTGAAATTGAAAATAGAAAAAACTCTTGCTGAAGAACTGCAACTGAATTATAAGCGTACACTGTGGAAATTGCCTCCTTGAGTCTGTGGTTTCCTGAATTGTCTTTGTCTTTATTTCACTATGGCATGGTCCTCCTAAGGTCTGAGTCTCCAGTGTTGTTCTAACATGTAATTTTCTTGTCTTTTAAGAAAACCAAAGACTCTGCAGTAACTCTTACACTGTGCATGAGTTCCAGCTGAAGTGCAAATATGGTGTACTTGACGTGATCTTAGGTAGGCAATTTTTTCTGGCAGGTAACTGTACATGTTTCTTTTAGGTTCCTACATTCCTTGTTCTTCTAAAAATTCTTTGATGTATTATAAAATGTCATGTACTATAAAATGCAGTGTACCAGATTTTCAGCTAATAGAAACTGGCATTTCTTAATAATAGTCCTCATTTTAGACCTCATCTACCTCAGTTGCAGAGCTGGTCCATATTTTGAGGTGCTTTTGCTTAAACATAGACTGTAAATATTTTTATCATAATCACAGATTAAAAAATCTGGCTCAGTAGGAGAAACGATAGCAAATCCTGAACCAACCTTGTTGTGATTTGAACCAAAGTGGTTTTGAATGTTTGACAACAGGTTAAACAGTGATTAACTTCCCAGTAACAATCTTTTGCAGGTAGTCAGTGGGGCTCATTTTCCTGAGCATCAGACCACTCTTGCTACTGCTGCAGTTTACCCAAAGCACTTCTACAAAAGAGCAGTACAGAAAGCCAGTCTTTTACTTATATTGTTCAGTGTTATATGAAAAAAAACCCTGCTGCTGGGCATTGTAAGGGTAACTTCACCTCCAACAATGTTGCACTTCAGTGGTTAAAATGTGAGATACTCCTATCTTTATCCCTTAAGTGAGATTGGTCTGGCTGAAAGTTATGTGAGTGGAATATCATGGTCTGTCTCATGTGAGACCTCAAAGTATAGGTTCTGACTGATGAGAGACATCATAGTTGGA
Source organism: Melopsittacus undulatus (assembly GCF_012275295.1). NCBI lineage: Eukaryota > Metazoa > Chordata > Aves > Psittaciformes > Psittaculidae > Melopsittacus > Melopsittacus undulatus. Next base: position 23,405,357 of record NC_047534.1, read on the forward strand.
GAAGAGTCATTAACATACCTTGGTCTTAATCATTATTTAAGGCAGCTGGAAGAAGAAGCAAAAAAAAAAAATCCAGTCCAAACCAAATAAAAATAAAACCCGCTAGGGGAAATGCATTAGGCCTATTGTTAGAGATTTATAAAAACTGAAGCTTTTTTCCTAAAACTGGCTGACTAGTAAATATGTACTAGTGGTCATCTGCCTGCTGGTAAACCACATATTAAATGGTATGTCTGTTATCAGGATTGCTGTTACGTGGTCTGTTAACAGATACCTAGTTGTTGATGTGTCGTATTTGTATTTATAAACACTTGCACTGCCAATCTGATAATAGTACATCAGAGAGATTGCATGATCCTTCTGTAGGAAACAGCCAGAACTTCAGCCAGTGAAAATCTGCTGTAAAACTCATGGACAAGTTGCAAATTAAGAATTAGTGATGAAATTTATTCTATGAATAATTATAAATGAGAATATGTTAAAGAAAATTATTATTTTGGGAATATTTTTTACATAGAGATCAAGGTTTTTATAATTCATTGTGAGCTATTTGACAGAAACATTATGTTTAACACAGTTACTCTATTCAGTGTGTGTTGTATATGAAGAGGGAAGGTCATATCTATCTACACTTTTCATGCTCTAGAATTAAGGCTATTTACTGTTTATAGCATAAGCCTAATAGAATATATCTGATTCGTTATAGTCCACTCCTATCTCAACAACCCAACCTTTTAGAAAATCTCCTCTGTGTGTTACATTCTGTAGAGAGACAGTCTTTACAATTAACCCTTTGCATTTTTAGAATTCCACATCTGCTGTATGGTTTGGATAAGACGACAATCCACATATTCTTGCTGTTCATGCTGAGCTGAATTTTTATTGTACCCAAACAGTTGATTGCAAACAAGGAATGCCAAAAGTATTTTGTATGATTTCAGATCCTTGCCAGTGAAGGCTGACCTTGTTTATTTCTCTGGAAATGGCTTCAGGGTATAATTGAATGTTTGCAGACAGTTGAGTCAGAGTGCTGGAAAAACAGTCTAAGCAAAGTCTAGTGTACTGGAAAGTAAGGTCTTTCCTAGAGGATTACACTAGCAATTATATTCACCTTTATTCCGGCAGATGATCAAGCTAAATCGGTCACCTATTTGCACATTTTTACAGGGTGTGGGGAAACCCTTTCTCATCTGTAGGCTGAGTTGCTTCTTAGCTAATAAAAGGAAAGCCACTCAAGCACAAGGATCAGTGATCCTTTTCTTGAGGAAAACATAATCCTATTCTGTATGTGAGCTTTTGCTGTCTTTTAACAATCTCTGTATTACCACTGTAGCAGTCATGTTTAAAAGACAGGTTATATAGAACTGAAGCCTAATGGCAGTCCAGCAAATTCATGTTTGTCCCAATCTTGTCTCAAATTATTTTCTTTTATTTTGTCTCACAATTTTTCTCCCCCATTTTTTTTCTTCCTTCCTGCCTTTTTCCTCATTCTGTAAATGTCCTCAATTCTTGTTTTCTTTAATTCCCCCCAGGTTAACACCTTCCACCCTCCCTGTTGAAAAAGTAAGATGATATTAAGTTGAGGTGATGTTACTGCCCTTAATCAATTATTAAATCTGCTTGATATTTTTCTCCATTCTTTCACATCCAGTTTATTTTTCACAACGTTAGTTCTTTGGATCAAGGGCTAGCTTCTTACTGTTCCCTGGTGCACAGGGTTATATACGCTATAATAATTCTTCAGGTGTATTGCTCAAGAACAGCATTAAAAATTAAGTAAAATAAGCTATTAAATTAAGTAAAATCACAGAATAATAGAATAGTTAAGGCTAGAAAGGACCTTAAGATCATCTAGTTCCAACCCCCCTGCCATGGGCAGGGACACCACACACTAGACCTTGTCACACAAGGCTCTGTCCAACCTGGCATTGAACACTGCCAGGGATGGAGCATTTATCACTTTTTGGGCAACCTGTTCAAGTGCCTCACCCACCTCACAGTAAAAAACTTCTTCCTTTTATCTAACCTGAACTTCTGTTTCAGTTTAAATCTATTGCCCCTTGTCCTATCCTGTCCCTGATGAATTGTCCCTCTCCAGTGGTTCCATTGAAATTCCAGCCTTAGTAGCTAAACTTCAACCAGCAGAGATGAGAACTTTGCAAAGTTTAGCTCACCCTTCATCTGTATTTTCTTTACCAGCTTACAAGAGGTAACCGCAGGACTTGTGGTGCTTTGTATGCCTCACTGGACTAGCAGGGATGCTGTATAATCACAGTTAGGAGAATGCATGAAGAAACTGGCACAGAATCCTATTGTTGCGTTGGTTTTCTTTTTTTCTTTCTGATTGCAAAAAAGTATATTGTAGCTGCCAGTCTGAATTTTCTAAGATTTATAGTTAAATCGACTGTTTTTTATCCTTTCACCATTTAATGAAATGGAAGTACTGCAATATACGTGTCTACTTCATATTTGCCAATACAAATCATATTTAGAAATCAAATAAACAGAAGGGTTCTTTCAACTTCAAGCCCTGTTGAGAGGTAGATATATCCATTCCAGTTCAGAGCCATGATAATGTGGCTCTGTTGTTTTCATGCTGGAGCTGGCTCATCTTCTGGCACATCTCAGCATGGGTTGAATGCACATATCACTGTCTGCACTCATCCAGCTGGGCAAATCCCAAGTTAGTCCTATTTAGCACATTCATGATACCTCTGTGAGATAACAAGCAGGTTTCTATTTTTGGATTAGGAGAATGTACTTAAGCTGATTCTTAAATGTCAAGCCAAGCATAATAGTGACTTAAAGTTTGAAAGTGACTTGCAGAGCATAAGAAACTGCAGTGCATAAACTTTTTTTAATTACTTCACGTACAGTAAGACCATCCTTTTTTCATGTGTAACTTGCTATTTTGTAAGAGCGAATAACAGGAAAGACAAATATTTCTGAGCAGACATACACTGATATGCTTTGCAGCTTTGGAAATATATTCAGGAGACTTTTTTAATATTAATTTTATTTTTATCACCTGGTACTTTCAGTTTTTATGCCTGACTGAGGTGTCCCATTTTGAATGTGTTTTCAAGGGTAACTAGTGAGAGAAGAACTGGGCTTTATAACAGACTGCTCTTGTCAGAGTTTCTGGTTGTTCGTTGTTAGTGTTTTCCTCTAGATCCAGGAGTTTCAGAAGTATATCTTGCTGATGAATATTCTTTTCCTGACATAATACTGCACTGTATTGAACTTAAAGCACTAAGTGTTAATACTCACCAGTCATCTCTGGAAACTCTGAGGATGCTTCTTTTGTTGTGTAACATTCCCATTGTTAATCCTGTTTAATGTGTGTACCTATCTACAGAAGTCCATAATCCTGTGCAATTCAAAGAATGAGGTTCATTCAGATCAATGAAATTGTGTGTGACCACCTGTTTCCTGTGATTCAGTATATGAATTCCTTCATTAAGAGAAATAAAAAATGAAATCAAGGCTTCAAGGAGATTGTTACCTGTTCTCTTCATGTTCTGAGGTAGTCCCTGAACAGCAGGTACAAGATATATCTTCACAACAGCCTCTTAAGGGAATGAAGCACAGGCAGCTTCCACTGAGGGATTTTTCCCTCATATGACTGTTTTTGCTACACCCTTGACATGACTATTATATTTTGCAGCATTTCACATTGTCATGAAAACTCATTCAAGCAGAAAATTTACCATTACAGACACAGTGCAATGCCCTTGGTTTTTTCTTAGAAAAAAACCAGTATAAATAATTCTAGGGCTACATGTGTAGTTTTTGTCTAGAGGCCATTTTTATACTCAATTTGTAATAAAAGCCTCAAAATAGCTCAGAATAGATGATGTCAGCTTGGTTTTACTCTCTGCTGGAAAATCTGTTGGCAGTCAGTCTTACCAACTTAACATTTCTTTTGGAGAGTGTTACTGAATTCAGGCTTTCTTTAGACAGAGATAGGGGAATTGTCTCCTTTCACTATCAGCTGGGATATGTAGACTATTTCATTTTCCTTTTCCTTTTCCCTTCTTTTGCTCATCTTGGGTGAAATAGCACAAGATGTTTTAGCATGATTTAATGACTCAGAATAGGAAGATGGGCACTTTTATTGTTTTTCTTGGTTTACATTTCTGTCTTGTTCTCCAGATAACTTAAAACAAACAAACATGACAATATGGTCTCCTCTGCTGACCCAAAAGATGCAGAGTAAAAAATAGAGAAGCTGTGAGTTATCTTTGAAATGGGACTTTTCTTCTGAAGATTTTTGGGAATAATCTGAGAAATTAATTGCTAGATCAATTTTATCATAAAACCTATAAATTATATGATCTGCTAAACTAATGATATAATAATCATAATTAAATGGAAATGATAGATTCAATAATATCCATGTAATGGTGGAAGGAACCTGAAGAGGTTGGTGGGTGGTCTCTTCAGTACTGATATTTCTGTAACAAGATGCCACTGGTTCCCCTTTTCCTGAGGCATATGGATCTTGTTGCGGAAAAGAACTTGAATATTTGCTGGTCTGTGATTTTAAAGTTCTTAAGAAATTTGTTGGAGCTTACAAATCACTGGAACCAGTACCTAAATTATACCTATTCAGAGTTCTTCATGGGAGGGGCAGCAGGATGATTTTGGGGCAAATATTGCCCTCCTTGTTTAGTAAAAAGTCTTTAAAATTCATTGAAAGTTTCTGTGGAGCAGCACAGAGTTATGAGGATTTGACCTCATTTCACGTGTTGTCTTAAAAAGATCTATCATGGCTAAATCAGTTCATGTAACTAGACCTCTTCACTGTCTGAATGCTTGACCCTCAGAATTTTAGTTTATCTTGAGAGGAGTATCATTTTGGGCAGGTGACAATACCTCTACCTTTTGTCTGCCTTAAAGGTACAGATCTAATCTCAGCTAATTGCCCTGTTCCTTTTATAATCAATGGAGACAAATGGGCTTTTCCAAGGGGCAAATGATCCCACCTAATCTGAACACTTAGAGGTGTCTGTCCCTATAGGGAACCTGGTCCTATAGGCTGGCAGACAGGAATTCCAGCTAGGCAAGTGGCACTGGGCATTACTGTGATAATGATATTATTTATAAGATGTTCCATGTCTTTTATCCACAAGAAATGGCGCCTCATCTGCAGTCAGAGTGAAACCATTTTGCTGAATGTAAATAATACTTGTTTAGTAATTCTTGCCTGGATGATGCTAACATTTTCAGTTCTCTGGGTGATCCTGGTGTCACTAAATCCTGTTTTTTGAATTACTACTTACTCCAGAAACTGAAGCAGATACATTTATTTTTCTGCCACAGAAAAGGAAGCAGCTAAGAGATGGTGTGTTAGTGAGTCCTCCTCACCTCTGCCTGATGTGGAGGACAAACTGTTGCAGCTGTAGCTCTTCCTTTCTTCATCTCGAGCGGGCAGCTTAGTGTGTGATTGTCAATATTATGTAGACATTACCAAAGTGTGTTAAGGCACAATGGTAGCTCCTGAAACAAAACAGAAGGTGTTCTAATTTTAGACTAGTCAGTTTAGTGCTCTTGGTCAATTGCTGTACTTCATAAAGTATCCAGATGCAATATTCCCTAAAGGCAGCTGAATCTGGCTGTGCCAACAGTAGCTCATATGTTCACACTGCTACATTTAGCATTACAGTGTGTTTCAGAAAGCACATGCTTAAAAAACATCCAGTGTATAATTTGCAAGTGTTTATTTTGCAGAAGCTTAATATGTTGTGTATTACACACTAACACATAGTAAAGTGAGTGTGATTGCTCACAGTTTTCCTTGTTGGTAGAAAGTTTCTATAGTCTTACCTGTTCAAAATCAAGCTGTCATTTTTAAAGAAGGGTGAAAGTAATTAGTGTTAAATTGGTTTTTAGATGTGTATATCATATCTTTTATTAAAAGAAAGCCTCAGTGTGATGGGCGAATGATCAGTATGTGTATGAATTATGTCCAGATTTACTGGATGGAAAGTTACACACTGTCTCTGAGTTACTGGCCTTCAATACTGATTTAATAACTATTTCTACCAGTAAGATTCTTTATTACTCCTCCTATCCAAAAGTAAAGTAACATTTCCCTGCCTTAAAGACACAGTAATCAGTGGAAAATGTCCTAAATCCTATCGGTTCCTGGACGGCACACTAAATTCACTATTTTTAGCATATGGGTGCTGGAGAATGAATTCCCCATGCATGCTAGACACCATAGAAGGCCAAAGAAATGAGTCATCTGCTGCATCTGATCTTGATCTACACATCACTATTTCAGCTTCTACATTCACACTGGCTCTTCTGTTTCCAGCCTATTTAAGAAAGGATACATCCCATCTTTTCCTGAACCCATATGATTCCCAGTCTGAAAAGCAGATGGGGAGTTGTGGTCTCAGATTCAATTCTATCCATGTCTTTTGATTTACTAGTAATTTTCTGCTTTCTGAGGACATGGCTGGCAGAAATGTGACTTTTGGTAAACAAAGAGTGATTTTTTTAGTTCAGATGTTTCAACACCCTCATATGAGTGAGAACCTCCTATCTAGCCTTGTGGATTTGAATACAAGAAACCTTTTCATGAAGTCTCTAACCTCTTTCACTGTTAGTTGTCCTTCTTCTTCCCAAAATATGCTGATTCATTTGGAGGAGGAGGTAGAAGCTCAACTTTCCTTAGAAGATCAAAGCAAAAAAGTCATCAACTCACTCAGCCTTTCCTTTCATTTGTCACCAGTTATCAGTTTGCTCAGCCTTTCATTTGTCACCAGATTGTCTCCTCCAGCAACAGACCTTCACGTTCCCCAACTTCCTTTTGAAACTGACATACCTGTAAAGTCCCTTATTGTTACTCAGAGTCTGATGATAGTTTTAGCTCCAGCTGGGCTTCGGCTTTCTTGATTTTTTTCTTAAGTATCCAAACATGGCTTTTATACTCCAGACTGTAGCCTGCCCTGTTACCAGCCATCTGTTTTTGTGTCTTTTTGCAAAGCTCCTTGCTTAGCCAAGTAGGCTTTCTTCCAAATTTCTCAGTGTTCCTCCACATTCAGGTGGTTTCTTACTGAGCTTTTGATAAGTTTTATTTTTTTTTCCTGGTACAGTCCCCCATTCCTCATTCTGAATTTAAATTTCATTGTCTAGAATGTTCATTTCATTTACTGTCCCTATTTGCAATAATTCAATTTTTATTTGAAAACAAAGTGAATACTGTTATTTATGCTTCCCAGTGAAATAATTAGAAATGCATACAAGAGCAAAGAAGCCATAAGGTTAAGTTATTTATTGTTTAGATGTTCAGAGCAATAGCAAATGTTGAAATTCACACTTTTGGCATTGGTGAAGAACCACTCAGACTCAATTTCAGTTCTTTGAAATAAAAGTGCTTGTGATAATGTTTAATTTTTCCTCCCATTCTCTCTGACAGTCACAGGCAGTGAAGTCTCTGGGTTGTTTGTTTTTTTTTTTTTTTACAGGATAATATAAGACCATTAACATTATTTTTCTTAGTCTGTGGCTCCAGCTGGTGCAATTTATCTTCAAAATTCATGAGTACAAAAATTCACCCAATTTAATTTAAAATGATGGAATATATTGCCATTCATTTACCAATGAGAAACAACTGCAATAAGCACAGAGGAAAAATAACTGCGAAAAATGGATGGTGTAATCATGCATATGCCACTGCCAGCCTGATCTCCTCAGGCTGGCTGTGTGCTTTTCTGCTATATCAGTCAATCAAATAATACTGTATTAGAAAAGCTTCTTGGGATATTGAGCAATACATTTTTAACGATTTTTTTTATGGCTTTTACACATGCAGATTGGGCCAGTGCAGCTGTACTGAGTTTCATCAGTTTTTACGATTGTGCATTCTTACAACAGACCCTACCACTCAGAGCATGAAGGTCGAACAGCTTATCCCTGCCAGCATCAAATTGCATGCTCCCCTGGAATCCTCTTTCCTCTTTGTCTATACCATATAATATTGGCTGGCACTTTTGTTTTGTAATCAGTGCATACCACAGACTTTCAGACAGGATCCTGATGTAGGTCAAAATAAAAGAAGTTATAGGGCTATTCTGAATTTACACTGGACTTCTCAAATAGAATTGTTATCCTTTAATTTCAAACAACAGAAAATACTACAAGCTGCTTTTTTGTTGTGTGACTGCTGAAAGGTTCTTATATTACATTTTGCACTTGGAAGTCAAGTTAGCAGGTACTATGCTTTCTTGTAACAGGAGTTCTCAGTCTAGACCACAGATAAGCCAACCTGTTTAAAAGGGATTGTGTCAATGTGGGTGAAATGTATCTCTGTCCAATTTCTCAGCTACTTACCTTGTTTGAAAAAATGGAAATAAAGCCCATTAATTATAGAGCAGAGGTGTACTTGTTCCCACTCTCATCCTTTACATAGGCAACTGCAGTCCACTCGGTCAGGAAGCAGATCCAGATGAGGACCAAACTGTGAAAGCCTTTTCTGTCATAAATGGCTGGGGAGTTGATCTGGCTCCCTGAGAACCAGGTAGAGTTTCCTGAGCAGGCCTACTGCATTGACCTTGGGCTGGGGTATGCTTTAGAAGCAGACTAACTTTATCTGTTCTAAAACTATACATATTTTGCAGAATATCTTGTGGGAGGTTTTTCTGCCCTGTGTTTAGGAAGTCAGTATTATTGGGACAAGACACAAAAGTGGCTATTGCCTAGGATCTTTTTCATCATGAGTTTGCTTAGTAGCCATTATGATGCAGGCTGCTCTGTAAGAGAAGCAGGGAGTCAGTTTGGTCTTTCTTGCATCATGGTGAGCCATCCCATAAAAGTTTTTATCTTCACTGAAACTGGTGACCCTGTCACATGTCGATTTTGACTATAACTTTTCTAATAAAAACTCATAAATGCAGTCAGCAAATTCCTGATCAGCCCTGAGAAGCCAACTGTGTGGGTCCAAGGCAGGGCTGTGTGTTTCATACTACAAGATTTGCTGGTGCTTTCTGGAAAGTTCAGTTTGGATCAAATCTTGGTGCAATTGCATTTGGCAGCACGAGGCAGGTGTTGGGGCTGTGAGTTTTTTTTAACCCTGCTACAGTTTTGTGGGGTTTTTTTTCCCTAAAGTCTAAAACCTCTTCAAGTTCATACATAGAATATTGTTGGTAATTGGCAGTTACCTATTTTTGCCTGGCATCATTCTTGAAAGAGGTCTAAGGGTTCTCCCTAACTCCCCAAAAGGAGAGGACCAAGTCTGAGAGGTGATAACTGGGAAGTGATAATGCAAAAATTAAGCAAAATTCTAGGCCAGAGAAAACCATTGTATGCTTTTGTCTCTGCACGCTCAACAGTCATTCTGCACTCTCCAAGCAGCCATATAGAAAATAGTGTCCTCCAAATATGCCAGAGTGTCAGCTGGTTCATGCTATCTGTATTAATATTTCATAATAAAGTGCATAGAGACTTGGGGGGTATTGAAGCATGGATATAAATTTACATCTTGTACTCTAGATGAACAAAGACTGCTCCACGTTTAATGTGCAATATATACTCTGCTTACATGGTTAATCACTGCCTGCTAACTGAATAAACTCAGGCATCCTTTCACCACTTAAAATACCTATATTGTACAGCAGTGCGTGCCTCAAATTTATGCTTTTTTAATTCAAGTTATTAAGATTTCATTACGTAGCACCCGTATTTTTAGAAAACACAGTCTTATAAAGCCTGAATTTATTTTTATACTGCTTTTCTGGAATCTGTAGCTAAGGCCAGAATTTATATGATTTCTAAACTACGTCCTTGGTAGTCAGTGAAGCAAACACACGAAGATAGATGTTTTCCTGGAAAACATGAAGTGAGAATTTACAGTATGGGTATAGAGCTGTGGTGATAAGTGATGATAGATGAAACTAAAGTATGTTTATTGCAAATGAGTTAATTTTGACAAGTCTTTTCTTACTGTTTTAAAAAAAGAAGCATGCAAGCAATTATAGGGGGATCAATTGAACAATAGGATCAGTCATCCTTGATGTCAGTGAAATAATGCTAACTGAAATACTGGACATGTCTTTAGAAAATTCTATTTTGGTTTTAGAAAGCAGTGAGAGAAATCTAACAGAGAAAAGGATGATTATTTATCTTAGACTCTTATCCCTAGTACGGAAGTGCTAAATTTCTGCCTACGTATCAATATGTTGAACAATATCTCTTTGCTCAACAACCTTTTTAGATTCCTTCAGTCTTCATCAAGAGATGTTTTTCCCACCATCTGAAGCTAAAACCTAGCCAGCTTCAATGAACTGTTGCTGGAAAAAGTGGCAGAATACAGAGACAGGGAACTCTGGCAGGGCGGACTGTCCCATGTAGCTTGTGATCTTGCCGCATGTGATCAGAAACTGTTAATTCCTTTGGTGCAGGTAGGAAAGAAATAGTAGATGTCATGGAATCAACAGAAAAAAGGGGTTCCCACGGCCCTCTTCCAAAATTTTAATCAAATAAATTCATAATTACAGTTTTTATTTTTGTCCATTGTGTGCTTGTCAAATTTAGTATATAGATCTAATGAAAACCGTATTTTCTTAAATAGTTTTCTAGAAGAAAAGAGGAAAAATAGTGTTTCTTGGATCTTTATTTCCTAATTCTCCTTTTCCTCAGTGTATTTATGTGCTTGAGTTCGATTTGTGTTAGAACAGGGCTAAATCCCCTAATGGCCTCTGCTATTTTTTTTCCTGAGATGTAAAAAGAAGCACTTACAGTGTTGTAAAGGTCAGACTGAGGATCCTGAATTCTCTTTTCACTTGCTTTGGTTCTCCTCTAGTATTGTTCCTTTGTCTTCTGTGTGCTTACTTTTGAGATAAAGTTTTGTATGAGGAAATTGAAACCATAAGATAGGATACAAGACGCGAGTCAGCATGCTTTGGAACTCAGGTCTTCTCTTCAAATAGCTTCTTTCCCCAGGCATTTATATTTTTCATTCTGTGTGCTGAGAATTTCAGGTTTTTACTAATGTAGTTAGAATACAAACACCACAAAGTATATTAATTTTTAATTATGGTTAAACGTTCCTTTAAACAGGCCACTGATAATTGTATGGCTTATGAGGATATTTAACAAGTATGTCTAAAGTTAGACATGTCAGTAATCCTGTTGTTTTGATTTTTCAGCTATAATAAAAAATATTATATTGTAGTGCAGCAGACTATATAATTATCTGTAATATCAGAATTAACTCAGATCCTGAAAACAGTATATTTACCCAAGTGCAACCCCCTCTCTTGGCTGATTTGCTCAGCTGAGAAATCAAGTTGAGCTTTTCAAGGTTCGGCCCTTGGTTATCTTTATTCTTTAGCAACAGGTCTGAGAAACATCTCCTGTGTTTCTATTAACACAGTGAAAAACACCCTAGTCTTTGCATGACAAAAAAACCACTTTGCTTATGTCTCCTTTTCTCTACCCAAGGCACAGCCATTTTCTATAATGATACTTAACTTTTCTCTCTGCAGCCTTTGACAGTATCTAGTGATTCAGTCTGGACACCAGAATCTAGGTATTTAAAAGATCAAATAATTAACTCTCTGCTAGTAAGAGGTAGAAGTATCTCTCTCTACCTCAAAACCAAAGCAAAACAAAGCCCAGACCTTAAGGAAGAGAGATCAAATCATCATTTTAGAAGTTAGTGTTATGGTTACAAATAGACCTCAGACTTTTAACGGGCTACAGATCTCTTGCAGTAATTTAGTGTACACCCTCACTGAGTAGCAAGGTAGTTTAGGACAAAGCTCTCCCTGGAGAGTGAGGAATACATGTCCTTCGCTTGGACAGACCTTCATCTTGGTAACTGCATTCAGTAGTTTGAAAGATTTGTCCTGATAGAGGGTGTGGAAAAGAAATTCTGGTAATGTCTGTGTTTGTAAAGTTAGTAAGTTATATCTGAACTATATTTCTAAATGCATTCTATTTTGTAAAGGTTTTATAGGTAAAGCCATGAAAATGCCAGGAGTACTGAGTGTATGTTGGCTAATTTAGTTGCTATACACAGGTGTGTGAAAACAGGCATTTTGAGTGTTTCCTTTTTTTATTTAACATTCATTAAGTTTGTTTCTCATTTTCAAGGCTAATGGCATAAGATGAGTACCACACCATTTTACACCTGCATAGGAAGATTGTTATTAATCATGTTTTGTCTGCAGTGTTGTGTTGTACAAGACTTTCTTTTCTTCTAAGAATAAACTTCTCTTTTTGCTTGTGGAGCCACTTTTTCTACAAGTTTTCTCTGCAGTCAACTTGTCTAGTTAACAAATGCTTTCTGAAATCTCTTTGGATCAGTTGGAAGACTAGAGCTGCAACACAACACCAGAAATGGGGAAGATAGAACATCTGGAGTGACCCTAGTTGGAAAAGAAAGTTTAGAAAATCAATGAGAAGAAGAACCTAAAAATATAGAAAGAAGTCTGTGTGACTGCAAGAATACACAGGATTTTTTTAGGCTGCTGGAGGACTTGGTAAAATAAATCTTCTTGAGCTCAGGAAGGCATTTCTCAGACCCTGGCTATCAATTGTATGAATGCATATTTGGGATGTAATAAATCCATGTTCTTAATTTCAGTTAAGCAGAGCAATAACTGCAGTGGAATTTCCTGTCTTCAGGTGACGTACTAAGCTCTTCTGGCACAGTTCCATTATCTGGAAACCATACAGTTTTAGTTCAGTATTAAAAAGTGCCAAACTCATTTATTTATCCTTCCACATCATATTTTGTAGAACAGATTCATGCTTCTACTGCAAGGTTGTGCTATTAGTTCAAATCTGGTCCACAGTGATAAATATCAAACCAGTCTGATGGTTTAAATAAAACTGAATTACCAGTTTATTCTGGCAGTATTCTGGCTTAAACAATTGTGGACTTCTGAATAAGCACTTCTAAACAAGCCTCTTCTGTAAGTAGGTTAAAAGATAAATAATCTGCTGTATTTGCCTATTTTGGTCCTAAATTCACCATCAATCTGTATATAAAAAAATGCACAAGGATAAACCTGGAACAACATATATGTGAATTGGGCCTTTATTCTTGAGGCACATAAAGGAATCGATCCCCTGAAATTATTATGGCAACATGGACAATATATTTTCTTTTAAAAACCCAATACTGTACAGCAAATATTTCTTGCTTCCCAGGAATGCTTTCTCTCCACCCCTGCTTTTTCCCCTGTTATAGCTTAAAATAGATGAGAATACTACACAGGTGTTTAGTGATTTTTTGAGTTATTTCCATATCTGCAAAGTATTTCTTTCGGTCTCGTGGATGTTGGTATCCAGGTATGTCACATTTCCATTACTGCTTCTAGGACTGAAGTCTCAAAATGCAGCTAACAACATCAGTAACAAGTGTGTCCCTGGGGATGACTGAGTTCCATCAATTAACTGAACATAAGTGGCTTTTCTCTTAGTGCTGATGGCCTGAGTAATTTTTATAAATGTATACTTTCCTGATATTTTAAAAGTATATTAAAATAACAGCCAAATTAGGGCTGATTATCCTTACATATATGTAACACTCTAAACTAGCTGAGTTCAATAAAAGTATCATAGAATCATAGAATACCAGCTTGGAAGGTATCTCAAGGATCATCTGGTCCAACGTTTCTTGGCAAAAGCAAGATCTAAACAAGATGTCCCAGCACCATCCCCAGCTGAATCTTCAAAGTGTCCAAGACTGGGGAGCCCACGACTTCACTGGGGAGGCTGTTCCAATGCCTGATTGTTCTCATTGTGAAAAATTGTTTCCCAGGAATAACTTTTTGTGCTCATTACCTCTTGTCTTTTCCACATGCCTCCTTGTAAAAAGGGAGTCTCTTCTTTGTAGCGACCCCTTAAGTACCAGAACATGCTGACAAGGTCTCCCCTGAGCCATCTTTTCTCAAGGCTAAAGAAACCAGTTCTCTCAGCCTTTCCTCATATGACAGGTTTTCCAGTCCTTGGATCATCTTTGTGGCTCTTCTCTGGACCTTCTCAAGCCTGTGCATGATTTTGTTTTTTTTTTTTTTTGTATAGTAGGGACCAAAACTGAACACAGCATTCCAGGTGTAGGCTAACAAAGCACCAGGTAGAGCAGGTTCATGACATCTTTATCTCTGCTGGTGATATCCTAGTTGATGTTCCCCGGCACCCTGTTGGCTTTCTTTGCCACAGCTGCACACTGTTCACTTATACTGAGCTTGTCCATCAGGACCCCCAGACCCCTTTCCACAGACCTGCTCCGCAGCCAGGTAGATCCTAGCCTGTCCTGCACTCCTGGATTGTGTTTTCCCAAGTGTAAGACCTTATGCTTGTCCTTTTTGAATCCATAAGGCTCTTGTTAGCCCACTCTTGCAACCCATATAGGTCTTTATTCAGGGTGTCTCTCCTCTGTGTTTTTAACACTGGATTTTTTTTTCTAATGTCGTCCCTGAGTCTCACCTGCTTTCTTGCACTGCATAGAAGTATCCTGGTAACTCTGAACACAGAGAACAGAGTATTCTAAAACAGCAAAGAAGGGAAGCATTAAACTGATTTTAAGAAAGGGAAGATGTGGGGCTAAGCAAGAAGACAGATAATTAGTGAGCAGCAGTTAAGACCTATGGTGAGATTCTGAGAAGAGAAGCTGTCAAAATATACTAGGCTGTAAGGGAACATGTTACCCACCTGCATTGCTGAAACTGAAAAATCTCCTCTGCTTGTTTGCCATCCTTAGGATTTTCTGAGGTTATTTTCACTGTTTGCAGTGAGAAACCACTTCATGGAAGCCTAGTTTTAGGAAAAAAAAACCCAGTGGTTGTTATATCCTATTATGGCTAAAGAAAGAGAAATGGCATATTGCTGGCAGTTGTACAATATGGTACCTGCTACAACACAAACAGAAACAGAATTTTCTTACAGGTTGCAAATTTCTTGCTGCATCCTTAAAAATCTCCACAGGAGATGCATGGCTCTTCATTTGCAAATTGTTGAAGCTGTTACCTTTCTGGTGTTATCCTAATTTCTTTAGCTTGTAATAGCTGTGGCCTATTTACTTTTGAGGTCTAAATCATCTTGGTTTAACAGAGGCATGGTTACCTGGAGCAGTTTCTATTCCCTTTAGAAGCATGCTTTTATGATTATGATGCTTATAAGCCCCAAGCAAGTAGTTGGGAGGACAACGAAGCAGCGCTTGACTCCACATGGCCCAGTTTCAATGCTACCATTGGGATTAATTTTATTTTTTTAGAATAACTTCACAAATTGTATTTCTTTCTACAAATGATTTTTTTCTGTGATTTTTATTTTATACTGAGGTGTTCTGTGGACTACTTCAATCATTATCCTTCCTTCCTAGTTTGACTTTTAATTGCTATCTATCTAATTTGCCTTCTGAAATATATAAGAGCTGGGTAACCTGTGAGACCTTTAATGACTCTTGGCTTTTGGAAGCCATGAGAACCTTGTCAGACTATTCGAAAATTAAAGTAATGAGATTTTACATTTTGTCTGCTGAGTCAACATGGTTAGTTGAACTTATTTTGCTTATAGAGTTCTGCATGATAAAGTCATATGATCACAGAATCATGTAGAACAGTTCACTACTTCCACCTGGTCAGAAAGGTTAAGTGCTCTTGGCTTAAGCTAATGTGTTTTTCTTCTTAACTGGTCAGGAAAATAGCATATACACAGTTAGTTATCAGGGCTCTACTGACAAATGCTGGCATGTTTTGCTACAGTAACACAGTCACTTCTGATTGCTCTACATACTTTTAAGTGCCTAAATCTCTTTTAGGATCAGAAGCCGGAGAATTGGATAGCTGTTCATACAATTTATTCTGAGATGTAAAAGATACAAGGAGGATCAAGTAAGAATTAATCTTGTAAGCTGTTTATTCCCCCATGGATGTTGACATTTCTTCTTTTTCTCTTCACTGAATTTTTGTAAGGAGCATTTTAGAAGCTATCTCTACATGGCTGTTCAACAGCAGTATAATTCCTAGAGGTCAGCATGAGTTGTCAGTTCTGCTTGCAAGTGTCTTGTGCCAGCCAGTCTCCTCTGATAGCAGACAGGACTTTTACACTGTAGAAAAATCACATACCATATTCTGACTGATAGGAAGATAGAATCAATCATAGCATGATTATTTATTTTCATAGTTTTTAATGTTTGAATGCACACCAACCAAAAATTTGCACTTAAAAGGATGCTTGGTTTAATATTGTGACACATACATTATCATTTACTTTTGCAGTTCTTCCAGCTAAATTTAGGAAGACAGTTTTAGGTCATGAAGTCGAGAGAAACATTTCAAGTACAGAAGAAGAATATGTACAATTAATATGCCATGTATGAAATTATATGGATTAAATTTGAAATTAAGACTGCTCACCATGCTCCATCTTGGCATATTTAATTATAATACATTCTTCATTCTTCTGCTGGAATGTTACATGTGCACACACAGTGCATTATGCATATTCACAAAGGCTGGGTGTACAGTAGTGTTTAGGGTAGATTTAGTTAATTGAGCATTGATTTAAAGAACTTGGAATATTATAGGACACATCTACCATGACAGCCACAGAGAAAAAATGGCAACAAAAAAATTGTCCTAAATTTTTATCTAGAGCACTTTTATGGTATAGTTAACATCTATGTGGTACACACACCAGTTATTATGTTCTTCGTCAACATGACTGAGGTATGACAGAATAGACTGCAGTAGAATGAAGCGAACTGAGAATGGTATCAGTACTAAAATCAACACTGATTAACAGTGGAGTGTGAAATGCAGACATCAAGAACTGCTGAGTGAAACATTCTGGGGAGTAAGATCTTCACTGCAGGTAGTGAAACCATCTGGATTACCTGAGTAAAGTCTGTGAGCTATATAATATCCAATGAAGACAAAGTTTCTTTTAATCTGCAAGAGAGATTCAACAGTTTCACAAAACCAACAGTAATAATTAACATATTTTATCTAGTTCAGAAAAGTTAATTGGAAGTTATATTTTCTCCTTTTTAATGTCTGTGTATTATTATCATCACTTTATTTAGGTTTGTCAGCATCCTCTGTTTATTGTGAAGTATATACATTATATTCTATACACATGGGCACACACGTGCATACGTGCACATAGGTATATGCATGTATATCCAGGTGTATGCACTGAAGACCTTAATAGTTTTACATGAGAGAATATATCATTACCATCTTACAGAATACTAAGACCTAAAAAGTCCTTTATGCCAGATATAAAAATGTCAAAATCTATAAATGAAAGCCTTGGGCATGAGCATGGCTTGGAAAACACATTTGGCTTTAGAAAGAAGAAAGAGACAGTCATCTTAAGTAGTACAAAGGGCTGAAGAGCAAGACATTTCCTAAAAAATGCTTAGGAAAAAAGAAATTACTGTAAGTAGGTAATTCCTAAATGTTATTAAATGAGATAGTTACATTAAATAGAAAATAGTAGTTGAAAAAATGTTTTTCAGGTTTCAACTTTGAAAATTGCCCTTCTTCCTATAGAAAGCTTAAGCACAGATGGGCTCTTGCCCTGTTGTGTGTTCTCATCTGACTTATGTGTGACCATAAGACAGATGGTCACATATGAGTTTAGATGGATTTAGATGGATAGTACTGGCTTGGGACAGATGTTTAGGGAGAAGCTGGAGTAAAAATGACTGTCAGGTAACTAGCTTTGGCAAAACTTTAGGAAGTATTTTCTGTATTTTGCCTACTTTGAGAGCTTAAGTGAATCACATGACACTGAAATTTGGTTTAAAAAAAATCATTTATGAGCTGCAGAAAGCTGTGTATTCCAGAAGAAAACTTTTCTCACATTTTCAGTGTCTGATAGTGCAAGGATATGTCACACCCATATTCTTACAACATTGAAGCTGAATCATGAAGAAGAGTCATGCAAAGGCACACTGTAAGTTAATGGTTTATTTATTCTAATAAATTATAGTTCTCGTGCATACCTCCCTTTCTGCCTGTCAAATTCTGTACTTGACCTTTCAATTTGATGGTGTTAAACTTCGCAGTTCACTTCACCCACCAAACCTCTGTCACTACTGATTATTAGTGTTTAATACTGTACTTAGAACTGTCTCTCTGTTTCCCTCTGCTGTTCTGCTGAGACATTGCTATTTTTTCCAGGCTAAACCCTGAGCTTGGGAAGCATCACTTAACTCCGTTTAAAACCTAATTACATTGCTTGTCTGAAATATTTGCCAGAAGATCTCAAAAATTATTAGAACACGTGCTTTATCATGCGTTCACAATATCTAAACACAGTGGGAAGCAGGCATGCATGAAAATAAATACAGTAAGACAAAGGATGACCATTTTGGATTGTATAGTGGCAATAATAATGGCAGAGATGTCGTGTTCCAGTTATTGGATGAAAATGTCTTTGACCAAAGGCAAGATGCACTAAGAGCAAAACACCAGAAAAAAAAGCATTTTTTTTCCCCTTACTGCTTTTCCACTAAGGACATCCAGAGATAGTTGTAACCTGGACTTTTCAAGGCCTTGTAACAGCAAGACAGGGTGGGATGGGAGCTAAAAGAAGAGGAAAACTTCCACGTAATCCCCACAGATCCGTTGCTCCAGAGTGAAAATCTCAGGTTTTTCTCCAGTAGAGAAGAAATTTAATCTGAGCAGAATATAAATATCCCTTTGATTTATTTTCATCTTCAGATGAGACAGAAACATTAACTAATACTTAAAATCTGATTTACAAACATAAAGCTTAGTTTGGGCTGGTTGCTGAGGCTTACCTTGCCCATATTTTGACCCTGCTTCTGCTGCCTGGAGTACCTAAACTGTGTGTAAACTGAGAGCTAATTCCCTAAAACTAATAAGCAAAGAATTTGCTGTCCATTTAGGAATGGGATCATTGTTTTTAATGATCCAAGCTTCCAAAGCCTTTATTCTATTGCTATTTTTCTCTGGAGGCATATGGCTGCAAATGTCTATCACTTCTTATTCTTCCCATCATTTCAGGATTGTGCTGATTCCCTAATTATTTCTAATATGTAAGAATTGTTTGGTTTAGGGTCCTGGACTTAAATTTGTTAAAGTTTAGAGACATATGAAAGGACCACCTTACACCCAAGAAGTTCACTTCTAAAAGCGAATTTTAAATGCAATAACAGGTGCTTTTGCTTTTGTTACAGGTTTGGAGCTATACTTGACAGAACAGTTAATGAGATTTCAGAGTTATCAAAAACTTAAGTCATCCTTGTAACATCCAGGCTCTTCACAGAAACCTACGAGATAAAGCATTATGTTTCTGAAAACAACATAAGGGAAACATTATGATGTATTTCTGATCAGATGACATTCTTCAAGAGCAAATTAATTTAGGCTGTTTTCTTCTTTATTGTTTAAGGTGATACCAAAGACGTCCAGAATCACTTTTCATGTGACATCTAAGCTGATTCACAGCTTAATGTAAGTTATTGATATCAGCCAGTAGATTTACACACTATGTATTTGTTGAGATTTCTTTTGTGTTTGCTTTTATTATTTTCATTAATATTGGTCCAATGAGCAATAGTTATTTTTTCTAAATCTTGAATTGAACTTCTAGTTGTTAAGATTTCAATAATCTAATAACTATACAAAGCATTGTAAAATGGTTTTCCCCAGACTCAAACAATTGTCATTAAAATACTTTTTTAATGTGCTTTGCTTTGGCATTTTGGGAGCTTCCATGTGCCACAGTCCTTTCCAGTGCTTCACATATTAAGGCCTCAAACTGTGAGGGGGGAGTTGGAGCCAGACACTCCAGCCCTAAGTCATCCAATCTGACTGGAAGAAACCTGGTGTAAGAAAATTGTTCTTATGAAGGGAGGATCGTCTTTTGGCTGACACTTTTGTTTCAGACTTTGAACTGTGAAACTGTCTTTTGATCTTGTTTCTATAACTTTAGCACTGGCCAACTAGGAGTGTAGCAGGAAACTCCAAATTATTTAGATTATGCTTTAAAGGTGGTTTGGGTAGCTCTTGTAATGGTTCAGGGGCATGGGTGTGCATTGTTAGTTGTTTCTTAGAGACAGGTAAGGCTTCAGACTTGCAACCTGAATCATGTGCAATCATCTGTCTATGTCCTTCCTTGAACTCTCTGTGAATGATCCTTGTCTGCTCTTTCCATCTGCTGCATACCTCCCAGCACACCCAGGAGCAGAGAGCTGTAAAGTAAGGGCATGTAGCTGGATATTGCTGCACAGTAGGGAAATCCCTGTGCAAAGCAGAGCTCAGGAAAGTTTGCAATTAAGAGCAGGAGCAAATTTACTCATACTTATCTTGGTAGGCAAGCATACTTCTGCTGAAGTGAGAAATCTGGTCCTACTTTGCTTACATAAAATAACATTTACCCTCCTTTAAGGCACTCCAAAGGGCCTGATTTTTCCTGCTGATTTACAAGTATTTCATAGAAGCTGTCATGTTCTGTTTTTTTCCTCAAATTATTTAGAAATATCCTGTAGACAAAAATCTGCAATTTTAATATTAAACACTTTATGATGCTATATAAAGTGATGTCAAATAATTAATTTCAGTATAATTTTACATAAAAGCACACACGAAAAGAAATGTAATCTTAAGTTTAACTAGTGTGCATTATAGTAAACAGTGCATTGAAATATACCTTTGGCAAGTCAGAATCTAGCAGTTCTCTAAAGCACAAACATCTACTTAGCCTGCCTGTGACTAGCCTTTGGTAACTGCATTTTAAACTAAAGCCTGGCAAACCTTTAGTTACAGAGACTCCAAGATGTAGGTTCATTAGGTAAACAGACATGTTTACAGGGTGCAGTATGTAACACAATTGGTATATCTGCTCATCTGAAGGTTATGAAGTCACTGATTAGGAACCAAATGCTTTTGTATTTAAAGTATGTGTGTATGGTCTTTGTAGGGCAGAACTATATTTTAACAACTGTAAGAGCCAATCCACTCGGGAAAGACAAAATACCAGTCTTGTTCTGCAGACTCCTATGCAGGTAGTGCAATTTAAACTACTTGAAGGTATGGTCCCTGTTATTTAAAAATCTCAGCTCTTGCAAATAAATAGCAATAACCATTAGGTATTTTGTGCAGAAAGAACTTGCAATTAAAATCAGAGAACAAAAAGCTTATTAAATAGTTTACTTAAGAACCTTAAGAGGTTCTTGAGCAATATATGAATTTTAAAATGCGTATTATTCAAGAGATACAAAAGAAAAAATAGGTGTATGTATACACATATATATTTGTATGCTCATATATTCAGTGAAAAAAATACACTAATGTAAGAGCCCTCTTTTTTCATTGCAACTTGATGGAATTACAGCTATTCTGGAAAGCAAGAAATGTATGAAATGTTTCAAAGCTATGCAAAAGTAACCAAAGCAAAGTAGAAAGATAATCTTTGATTGCTTCAAGTATTTTACACAAGCACAGGCAAAGGTAGGTGTTTACTTTGGCATGGACACTCAGGACTCCTCTCTGCAGCCAGGTTCGCTAACTTGCTTAACAGCACCAGCTAAATTTGAGTGAGATATAACCCAAGTAGGTAAGCTTTGCTGAGACTGATTTAACCCTGAGCAAACCAAGAAGCAAAACTTTAGATTCTCAAAGGAATACAAATGTCAGTATTTGGTGTGCTTACAGACTTTATATCCTTGTTAGAAGTAAGATATGAGATCAATTTTTTTACCACAGGAACTCTGTCTATAGCCTCCTTATAAGGCTCACTGGGAGGGTTGACTTTGACCTTCCTCTTTCTGACTTAGTATTTTCCCTTTTATTCAAGAGACCCAACTTTATAAAGAATGTAGATATTGGCTCTGATGGCTTTCTGACTTTGGTGCTTAAATAGAAAGCATTCTACCTCATGAATTTTTAAATAGTATTAATAGATAGAAACATTTGTATCCCACACATTTGATAAATTAATAAGGCATTGCAAAGGGGAGCAGTGAAGAGTGAAAACTACTGAAAGTGAACAACTAGTGCATGTCCTGTAATGCTTTTGGCAGAAAATACAGGCTCCTGAGAAGCCAGATCTTGTAGTGAAGAACAGTGAAGAACTCGTCTCCCTCATTTTATGCTTATAGGTATTACAATGTATGTAGGAAATCTGTGCTACTTTGTTTTCTCTGTTAGTGTTGAGGTTAAATGAAAACTGACTGACCTTGTTAAGTCAGGCTGTAAAGAGGTAAAACATCCCCATGACCCAAAAAATGCTGCAGACAGACAGTAACGTGAAAATCCTGTCAAGAGATAAAGCACCTGTATTTATTTCCCCCCAATATTTTTTATGGAACCGTAGCTTTTTTAGAGTTGCATTTAAATTTCATCTGTGTTGGACAAGGTGTTCTTCAACTCATGTAAAGAAGAACGTGTTTTTCAACTCTCCACTCTCACCCCGTATGAAGTTCCTTACTGTGTGAGTGGTGATGCACTGGAACAGGTTACCCAAAGAAGTGGTAAATGCTCCATCCCTGTCAGTGTTCAAGGCCAGGTTGAACAAAGCCTTGAGCGACATTGTCTGGTATGAGGCATCCTTGCCCATGGCAAGGGATTGGAACTAGATGATCTTAAGGTTCTTTCCAACCCAAACTATTTTATAACTCTGTGATGTTTTCTTTTTTGAATGTATGTATATATATTTCCGCAAATGTTTTGCTTAGAGACTGAGTAATACATCTGTTTCTTTCTGTACCTTTTGTTCAGAGTTGGGTTGCAATAGAGTACCTAAAGAACATGGTATTATCAATGTACAACCCTAGCACAGCAACAGTACCACCTGTACTAGATGCTCTACAAAAATTCAAATAGGCATGATTCTGATTTCTGCTTTCCACAACTTTCCTAAAGAGAAGATAAAGTGAGCAAGTGGGACAAGCAATAGTTGGGAGCAAGTAGGAATTTAAAAAACCAAACAAACAAAGTTGTTTCTAAATTTTACCAGAAAGAAAACACCAAAACCCACCGGATAAAAGCAAACATTAATTAAACTTGCTTTAGGGGTGTTTTCCTGCCTCTGACATTGACGCTAAAGATATCCAGCCTCAGTATATATATTCTTGTCAGCTCTGTCTTACTAGTCAATTCCCTTAGCCTTTCCTTCAGGACTTAAGTTGGTGTTTTACACTGTAGGTAATGCAAAAGAGTGCTCTTTAAGTAGCTTTTTGGTTCACCTTTTCCAGGAAGAGTTTGGGTGTGGCAAAGTTCAATTTAGTATTTTGCCTTAGTAGGAGATCCCATAGTACAATACATTCTTTTCTAACAGCAGGATACTAGTGTGTTCTGTGAGCTCTTGTAAACGTATGACCAACACAAAAGTGAGAAATATCTGGTTTTCAGAAAGGAAAAGGAATATCAACATCTACAACATGAGAAGGTTATGTTGAGCTTGGATTCTTGCAAGGAGTGATAGTTCAGACCTGTGTGTCAGTGCAAGGAGATTTATTGTTTCTGAACACTGTCAATTAAACGTAGTCTTCATTAAGTGGTGATATCCAAAAGGGCATTTTCAATTGCAAATATGAAGCAAATTACAGCAATTTTTGTCTACCTTTGATGACCTACAGTTATTCAGTGCTTTTGTAATTCAGGAAAATGTACCCACTGGGATGCCACGGCAACCAGCAGGAATGAACCAGTGCTCCTTACTCTGGAGTGTGCAGAGATGCTATATGTCTCTGCCTGAGTATCTCTGGAAAAGATAGCAAAACAAATGCTTTCACTGAAAGCTGTCTTGGGGAGTCTTGTTTTTAGGACCTTTTAATGATCTGAAAGATCCAAGCAGTACATATTAAATGAAACACATACAGATAAATGATGGACACTACTAGAGCTCTCTGACTGTTGTGCAACCAGCCACCATGCCTTTTTGTTGTGAAATATGTAGAGAAATATGTTGCCAAGAGTGAAAAGAGTCATTAAGTGCAATAAAGTAACTAAGGGAAATCTCTGCTGAACTGCTTGTGCTGTTTTGTAGTTACTGGGACACATCAGTAGGTGGAAACTCCACTGGAATGAGTGGCATCTTCATGGCAATTCATGCAATACTATACCTTCTGGCAAGGTTATCCAAGGATAAAAATTATAAGAAAGAAGGTATACAAATATACTACTTTATTTAATTGACTGCAGGTCTGTACAGTGTTTCCTTTGCTTATCTCTTTGCCTTCATATATTTAAAAAAATATATTAAAATTGGGTCTTTTATTGCCTTTAGTATGTGAATTAAGAGACAATTATGTCACATAGTAAAAAGATAATGGAATACTGACTTATGATACCGAATCATCCATTATGCAATAATATGCATGAAATGTGAATGCTTAACCTGTGTGTCGTGGTTTAAAACCCCACCTCAGTCTCCCGCAGTACCACACACCCCCTTGTTTCCCCCCCCCCCCCCTTTCCCACTCCCGGAGGGATGGGGAGGAGAAATGGAGGAATACAACTCCCACAGATTGAGATAAAACCAATCCAGCAATTAAGGTATCACACAAATCACTACTGCTACCACTAATAAATCAATGTTAGAGGAAATAAACAAGGAGAGAGAGTACGATACCACCCGCCGAAACAAGCCCAACCCAGAAGCGAGCTAACCCCTCCCCTTCCGGCCAACTTCCAGTTACCTCCCTGAGCAGGACGTGCTGTGGTATGGAATACCTCCCTGACTAGCCCAGGCCAGGCGCCCTATCTCTCCCTCCTCCCTGGCAGAGCATGAGCTACTGCTGAACCCATGACACTGTGAAAATGTAATGAACCTGTGGTAGTTGTATATGGGATTCTTTTACCTTCCTGCAACAATTTATATGACATTCTTGGAAGCTTGAAGCTGAAATATTAAAGCATCTTTCCTCTGGCAATGAAGTTTAAATGTTTTACTATAAATATGAAGAAAGACACTGATTTGCTGCTTTTTTTCTCCTCCTCTTGCCAGTCTTTCCTGCAGTTTACATCTTTCTATTGCAAAATAATAACATATTATAATAATATATTATTGATGTATAATAAGAAAATTCACATAATGATAACAATATAATAATATAACAAAACCAATAAAAACATTGTACCAACATATTCACTGCTAGCACATAAGTCTAAGAGGTCCAGGTCATTGCCGCAGAGCTCTTGCTCCAAACTGCACAAAATAGCAGTAGCAGAGTTCATACTCCTCATATCTCAGGTGTTCCTTTAGGATTATGGCTTCAGCTGACAGGATTGAGTTCTCTGTGGATGGAAAAATGCATCTGTGTCAAATTTGGCATCTTTTTTGGTCTAGAAAAAAATAATCTTGACATGAGTACCTGTATGTCCTGATTCATGTTTCCACATAGTTACTCTGTGGCAGTAGTATTCTGACTTCCCCCATAACTTTCCAGAGGAAAACCAATTTGTTTAGAACAGTCAGGGAGTATGTATAGGAGCTGGCCTTTCATACCTGGTATTGACTGTTAAACCAAAAATACTGTGCTTTAGGCAAGAAACAGTGTTCACCTCTGGCAATACAAGTGTTCAGTGAGATTACTGTATTTCTGTTCAAAGAGGGCTTTATCCTCCCTCTGTTCATGCAGATCTAATGATCACCTATGCTAATGCTCAAATGGGCCTGAAAGACAAGTTCAAGGACTCTGTGGAACTTTCTTGGTAGTAATTATCTCTTACCAGATGCCTGTCCTCAATTCCACACTCCTATACTGAAAGGCTAAAAGTGTTAGCATAGGATGACAATAATAATAATAATTGCTGTATTTGAGAAGAACCAGCCATAGTAACATAAAGATCCCTTTAAATTTTTCTGATCACCACAATGAGATGCAGAAGACAGGGTAGAAATACCTGGCAGTTTGTACACAAGACTGGAGATATCTGATAAGACAAGAAAATCTTGACTCTCTGTGCATCTGGCAATGCATCAGCAATGACTGATGTTGCCATTTTGCTCACATCTGTTTAAATTCCACTCAGGCTGCCTGGACTAGGCTATTGTCTTGAGAATAGCTAAGACAAGTAGTTAATTAGAGCATGTCTGTCTTTGGGAATAAAGGAAAACAGAAGTGGTTAATGAGAGCAGTTCCTTGGTCCTTCACCACTAGCAAAGTTACATTACAGTGATTAGGACTGAAAAATTAGGAGTTTGAAGCGATGCTTAGGAGCTGTAAAACTCTGTGTGTCAAATAGTGAGCAGGTTATGTCTGGTGCTCTGCTAAAGGAGACTGCCTGTAGAAATGGGAAGGTACATTATGCCTTATGGAACGTTAGTAGTAATTTTGCAGGAGTGTGGAAAGGAAGAAAGCTTCATGTGATGAAAGTGAAAAGAGATACCGGCTTATATCAAGCATTGTACAGAAGAATTAAAATGGTAAATATCAAGACCTGAATTTGCAGCAGTAAGGGAAAATATGACAGTGCATTGTTTATTTTTTATTTCTTACACATTTTTTTCTCTGCAGGCATACCAGGCAGCATTAATACCTTAGAACAGCTTGTATCTTGCTCTGACATTTATCTTTACATGCATCATAAGGATTTCAGCATAAAACCTGATGGCATATATTAATTGCCCAATTTATCTACTGTAGATACACAAATTATGTATTCTTCTTTACTTTCATCGGAGTAGAAGAGTTAGTGTTGTCTCTCTTTCTGAATCCTTTATTTTCAGTCACAGAGTACTGGACAACTAATCCCAGAGTACTGGTCTTAATTTGTCTGTGGCACAACTCAGGTTAGTATTGTAATTACTTGAAAAACTTCTCTCTTCTTTGATATATTTTATATTAATCAGGTGTGTTAATATGCATTTGCTATTAGTTTCCCTCCTGAGCTTCATGGCAAACTGGCCTGACAGTCTGATTTTCTTCAAAAATGCGTCTAGATGTTGCTCTTCTGTTCCTGTGGTGAGTTAACAGTTGTGGGCAGTATCAGAAATCTACTGTAAAGACCAATTTGAAGTCAGTTACACAGCAGGAATCAGGTCGACTAATTCATAGCTCTGACAGTGCAGAAGCCAGGTTAAAGATCTAACTCAAATTCAGTTTCCTTAGCTATATTTTTCAAAAGGAAATAATCTTGTATTATATTGAATGGAATAATTTCTCACATTTTTCAAGCTGCAGGTTAGTAGGTATTATTTCCAGCTTTATGTTTAAGAGTTCTACTGTAATAAGTGGCTTTTACAAAAGAAGCAAAGAATTTGTTGAAGTAGTTTATACTTCGAATGTTTTCAGGGGAAGTTTCAGAAACCACTGCACATATTTTCTGTGTTACAGGAGGACTTACTGCATGGACTCTGTGAAACTTTCCAGGAGTGCCCACAAGTTTTTGGTCCTTGAATTTTTTAGTTTAGTTTAATACTGAACCCAGGACACTGGCTTGCTAGTGGAATAATTCTCCAGTAGGGAATGGTGTAGAGACTTGTTGTTTATCATAAAACCTTCTGTATGTTATCATTGTGTCATGGTTTGAGCATGTTTTGAGGTTGTTTTTGTTCAAGGTTTTTTCCAGCTGTTCTTATCTCAATCTGTGGGGGCTACATTCTTTGGATTCTCCTTCCTAACTCTCCGGGAGTTGGGGGACTTGGTTTAAACCACGACACATTGGAATGATGCGAAAAGGTTTCTTATACTTGAGTATAGGATTTCTGAAAAAAAAGTATTGATACCTATCAAAATATTGATAGGTAGATTGGGTATGACTTCAAATGAAAACAAAGAGGAAAAATGACATGTCTTGATAAAGAGGAGTGACAGCTTTTATGTTATCTATGGGCTGAAAGTGAGTCAAAACCAGGTTGGCTGAAGCCTTGGGTGATATGGTTTAGTGTGGGGTGTCCCTGCCCATGGCAGGGGGGTTGGAACTAGATGATCTTGAGGTCCTTTCCGATCCTAACTATTCTATGATTCTATAAAATCAATTCAGAATATGTGGCTTGATTTGAAGACATTATTCACAGTCCAACCTGAGTGTTCAGGAATCACAAATCAATTTGTTCTGTGGAATTAATTAGATAGGGGAAGAGTACCCATGATTTGGTGGCTATGACAGTGATATGTCAGAACAGTGAGCTTTCATGAAAGAGCTAGAAAATCTATATAATTTTGTATTTGCCCAAGAATCAATAGACATCTGGCTATTTGCCAACCAAATTTGGAGTGCAACTATAACAAATGTGTGCTTGACATACTTGCCAAAGCATTATAACAGTGTTATTAATTTAATTTCCAAATAATTGAGCATTTTAGACAAAGCACATAGTATTCAGCCCAAAAGTGCTCACAAATATTGCAGAGATCAGTGTTACTTTCAAGAGAACAGGAAGTTTCTGAATTCATTCTGTAGAAACAGAAGACAAGTCCATTATAAAATCACTCCTCAATTATTAGTTGAGACATTAAGACAGATCAACAGTGAAGTCTTAATAAAAAAATAGACATTTTTAATTTTCTGTTTTTACTTGAGTATCTAAAGATTCACCTTGTGGTCATGCAAGTGTAAAACAAGTGTTAATTTTATATGTTGGTTGTTCAATGATGTAAAGCTATGAACTATCTGAGTATTTCAAAAAGATGTCCCTTCCTAAATGTATTGCATATACTTGTATTCTTTAGGAATGGCATTCCCATTTCTACAGTGATTACAGTCTAAAGGATAAAAATGAGTCTATATATTAGGTTTTGTTCTAGTTGGTTGGCAGAAATGATAATACGCAAGTGTAGCACATCTACAGTCATAACAAACAGAAAGGATTAAGAGTGCTGACTCCCAAGCCACTGTTTACATATCGGCCAGTATGACTGTGATACTGTATACAGATTCTAACCAAAATCCCTAAAGATGATGTCCAGAAGGAGTAACAGCCATTACAAAATGGGAACCAGTGGCAGTGTTTGCAATTAACTGTAGCTTCTTGGCAGATGATGACTTTCATACATTTTTTATTAGGAATTATTAATCCAAACATTAATGTCTATCAGGAATAATTTCTGCTATCAATTTTCATTTTCTTCTAATTTAAATTATTGTCATCCCATGGAACAGCACAATTTCATGCAATTTTGATGATGAATGACATACCAGCAGTAGGAAAATACTCAGAGAGATGCTTGGAATCAATTCTGTCCTGGGCCTGAAAACTCATTGTGATGTTTAATAATTTATTTATCTGGAGAAATTGTGATCCTCTAACAAATCATTTATAAATGGAAAAAGAAGGCTGAACTGGTCATAAATATTAACAGCAACAACTCTTCCAACCATTGTGTTTTGTTGAGTAGACATATGGTACTCAGCTTGGATAGATGAGAATAAGACTTGGTTTTCCATTAGGAAGTGGTCTCTTCATTGCTTTAATGTCAAAATGGTAAGTTAGCTGGGGAGATATAAGTATCTGAGAATTCTTGTTGGAAACAACCAACAAGACAGAGATGGTAGATTGTATCCAGCTTCCCACAGAAGTCATAATTTCATACAAGATGGCACAAGAAAAGGCCTGAGAGCTATATAACAGCCAGTGTTGATAAATGAAAATTATTATATCTGCCTCTTCCTTATCACATAGAATCATAGAATCAGTTAGGTTGGAAAAAAACCTTTAAGATCATCAAGTCCAACCATTACCCAGGACTGCCAAGATCACCACTAAACCATACATATTTGTGGTGACTTGAGCCCAGGCAGTAACTCAGAATCATGCAGCCACTTGCTCACTTCCTCCCTTCTTTCACCCCCCCCCCCCCCCCCCCCCCCACCTTTCCCACTCCCAGGGGGATGAGGAGGAGAATCGAAAGAATGTAACCCCCACAGATTGAGATAAGAACAGTCCAATAACTAAAGTATAATACAAACCCACTACTATTACCACCACCAGTAATAAGGGAAATAACAAGGGTAGAGAATATAAAGCTAAAAGGGGAAAGGGAAAAGAAAACAATAGGCACAAGTGCTGCACAATACAATTGCTCACTACCT
This sequence comes from Melopsittacus undulatus, assembly GCF_012275295.1. Taxonomy (NCBI): domain Eukaryota; kingdom Metazoa; phylum Chordata; class Aves; order Psittaciformes; family Psittaculidae; genus Melopsittacus; species Melopsittacus undulatus. Next base: position 23,435,335 of record NC_047534.1, read on the forward strand.
GCCAACCAATACCCAGCCTGACCTGAGCAGCGATCCAGGCCTTCTGGCTAACTCTCCCCAGATTTATAATTACACTGGGCATGATGTGCCATGGTGTGGAATACCTCTTTGGCTGTCTCTGCTTCCTCATAGCTTCCCATGCCCCTCCTCACTGGCAGAGCATGAGAGACTGAAACATCCTTAATTGGAGTAAGCATTATTTAGCAGCAACCTAAACGTGGGTGTTTCAGCATTGTTAGACTAAAGTCGAATACACAGCACTGCACCTAAGGAGCAGTGCTCCTTACTGCACACTGCACAGCACTAAGGAGAAAAATAACTGTTACAGCTGAACCCAGGACAACATTGCAGAGGTGGTCTTTGTAGCTTTCTGGATCATATTAATCTTATTTAAAACAAAAATAAACTTTACAGCCCTTTTAAAAGTACAAAAAATGCAAAGGAGAAGAATGAAAATAAAGAATGAAAAAGCCTAAACCACCATTTGTTTTGTTTGTGTATTCTGGCATGTGCCTTTTCTGAAGTGATTGTAATCACTGGAATTTAACTACAGGAAAAATACGTATACATTGGACAGATATATTGCAGAATGGATGCAAACTCCACTTTTTGAGCTGTATTTCTTAGTAATCCAGTCCAAGGGCAGCTCTGGGATCTCAGAAATCAGAGGCTATATATAATATTAAGATACCTCAGTAGTTATATGCATTGTCATTCTGTTGTAGTGGAAGGATTTTGTTTCTGAGAAATTCTTTTTCTCAGAAAAGGGCTTTTGCTGAATTTGGAGCTCAGTAGGAGCAGTGAGCTGGGGCTGCCAGGAGATGCTTTTGATCAGCTCCCTTATCTCTGTGGTAGGCAGTGATTCTCCATCAGGAGCTTTGTTTCTGACTCCGGACTTAAATCATAGCTACATCTTGTCAAACTTACTGAAAAGTTTTGTCTAGAGCGTGGGACAGATCCCCCAGTTATGCTTCTGCTAATGACCGAGGCATTATGATAAGTCAGAACTATGACACTACAAGCTTCTGCATATCAATAGAAAGCCTGCAGACAGCAATTATTTCATTTAACCTAGATATTACAGATCTGGGTCAAATTTTAATTAGTGTAAATTAGTCACTGATTCTACAAACCATTTGCATTATGCTTGTGTGCATCCTTAAGTGTGCTAGTAATCCCTCTGAAATCAATTGGTAATACAGGTCTCAAGAGTGGAACTATCTGTATGATGGAAATCTTATTGGTGTAGGCAGTTTGCACCTGTGACTCCTATCTGTATCCCTTCTCTAATCAGACCTCAGAGAAGGAAATTCTGAATGAGGCTACTTGGTAAAAATGGAGGTAGTAGCAGATTTCATCTTGCATTTGTATTTAAGTCTCAAGTAACTGAAGATGTTCTGTAGTAAAAGTGGTGTGTTATCAGTTGGAATCTCCCCCCTAGGCTGCTAGAGAGACACCTACCTCTTACTGAGGGCCTAGATCTTCAAACAACTAGAAAAAGCTTTCCTTTGGCTCCCTGTCATTCTCTTCCTTTACATCCTCAGGACAGAAGTTTTTTGTGTTGTACTGCTTTAAAGACAGGAATAGAACTTAATTAAAATATATTAAAGTAAGGCAAGTGATACTAATAGGGTAAGAAAAATACTAAATGACCAAATATGTTAGGAATTAAAATTTGTTGACCGCAAGTAGATGGAATATTTCAGTACAAAAAAAAAAAAAAAAGTAAAAATTCAAAATTTTGAAAGATGGCAGGCAGAAATTCTAGAGTTATGGAATTGTTATTTTATTGAAGTAAGAGTTAATAAATCGTACAAGGTCTCACAGAAGTTGTAAATAAAACTGGATAAGTTGGGTTTTTTAAAGAGTCAAATGGTATAGGAGAATTGAAAGTAATGTTAGAAGACTGATAATGCATGCCATTCATTAACCTTTCTATTTCTTTGATATAATTAGTCTAATAATTCAGTTTAACTGCTGGGTTTTGGTTGGTGGGCTTTTTTGGGGGGCTGTGGGGGGGAGGCAGCAGGACAGGATGACCCAACAAATTAGACCTTGATCTTCCTTGCAGAATGCTTTTGGAGCCTCAATTAGCAACTTTTAACCCTACCCTGAAATTACAGTATTCAAATGCCAGTCTATCTTTAAATTTAAATAGGATTGTGGTGTAAAGTTGAGTTTCTACCTGAGCGAGGAAGACAGGTGCTGTATGTTAAATTTCTGCAGAGTTTTACTGAAAGATGAAGTTGGATGGGGCTTGGAGCAACCTTGCCTAGTGGAAGGTGTCCCTGCCCATGGCAGGGGGTTGGAACTGCATGAGCTTTAAGGTCCCCTCCCACCCAAACCGTTCTGTGATTCTATGAATAAAAGAAGCAAGTGTGGAGATTGAAAATAACCTGGAGAGATCTAGTTCATACACATCTCCATTTCAGGTCTGTGGTGGGAAAATGAATTCTTTATTTTCAAGAAAAAAAAAATTGCTTCTGTGTTCATAGTAATTATCCATAAATTGTTTAGTTGCAGATCAGCACTGGGTGAAGTCACAGTAATGCCTGAATGGTTGTGTACAGGGAATACTGTCTGCTCTTACAGTGGCTCCATGACTGGGGTCCAAAGCAAGCTTAGGCTGCAAGCACTTTGCCTAACATGCTTCTTTTTGTTGTAATGATGTGTCCTCTTATGATTTGTATGTAGCTGTTTCAGTTCATGAAATTTGTTAAGAAAGGGTTATTTTTTTTAATCTTGCTATGTTGCTTGAACACTTGTGGCTTCCACCCCAGGCAGTCACAGAAACAGATGAAAACTTTAACCATAATGTAGTCATGGTACAATACAGTAACTAATAACCTGGACATGATTAATGACACCTCATTGCCTTTCATGCCATTGAGACTTTCAACTTTTTCATTCCAAGAAGGCTAAAGATGCAAGGTTGCAAGTGACCCTTATTCCCCACTCTATGTCAATATATGTTCACACATTATCTAATTTCACACAATGAAGAAAATTACATAAAAATTAGGGGAAATCTTACTAAGTGTGTAGATGGTATTTATTAAACATAATTTGATTGTTCAATATCAATTGGCTTGTACTGAAAATCACGAATAAAACTTTGGTGATGTTTGATCCATACTGTAGCAGTAGTTTTTTACTTAATCTAACTGAAGCTATTTACGCTGTGCTCAGAATGGTTATTTTAATCTTTTACTTGTCTAGTAAAATATCTGACAGATAAAATTCTACCTATCAAGTGGTCAGTTGGCAGTGTGATGAGGGGAAACAGGGGGGGAATGGAGCAATTTGTTTGTTGTTTGTCTGGGGTTTTTATTTGTATTTCTGCTGTTCAACTCTCAGCAGTGACCAAGTGCTTGAAAAACCAAAGATGTGCACATCTTCACTTTATGAGATTTAACACCAATTGTTTCAGCTGGCATGAAGTCCAGAATCTCCTCCTTGTGTTTGGAAATGATTATAAAGTTCTGGGAATTCTAGGATATAGAGTTATATGTTTTAGTTCTTTTTCATTCAGATGACTAAATCATAGAATCCCAGACTGGTTTGTGTTGGAAGGGACCTTAAAGCTCATGCAGTTCCAAACCCCTGCCATGGACAGGGACAGCTTCCACTAGACCAGGTTGCTCCAACCCCTGTCCAGCTTGGCCTTGAACACTGCCAGGGATGGGGCAACCACAGCTTCTCTGGGCAACCAGATTAAGAAAGTGAGAAAAATGTTACGTGATCATATAATTTTAAAAATCATTCTAGACTGTTAACTATACTGCATAGTGCAAGAAATCCTGAGATTGTGCATTTTGGTACTTTCTAACGTATCATGGCAAAGGGTGATTTGAAGTTTGAAAATGACAATGCATTTCCTGCCCCAGAAAGTGTAGGATGAAAATAGGATGCACAGAAGATACAAAGAAGTAGAACACAGTAAGGGAGCAATATTTCTCTTTAGCACAGTAAACAGCTGTAGTAACACAACAGCTGCTGAGAACTACTTTAAACAAGCCAAGGGAGTTGAGTGCTGTTTCTGTGCATTCGCTGCCAAGCCCAATGAGTCATACACAGTGGATGTACACAGATAATGTGTACAGTGCATTTGTATAATTGTACCTAGTGCCTCAGCCTTTCTTCATATGAGAAATGCTCCAGACTCTTCATCATTCTGGTAGCCCTTCGCTGGACTTGGTCCAGGAGCTCCATGACTCTTGTACTGGGAAGCCCAGAACTGGACAAAGCACTTCAGGGGAGGCCTCACCAGGGCTAAGTAGAGAGAGAGGATTCCTCCCATATTTAGAAGGTAGCAGAAATTGAGAGAGAGTCTGAAAGAAATTTGAACCAATAGATAGTGACAGTTGGCATGAATAGAGATAGAAATCACTGAGGAGGTCATATTTAGACCACAGGCTATACTGTAGTATAAGTTACAAAGCACATTCAATATAAAACCTCACTTTGGATCAGAGTTTATGACAGACTGAAAAAGAGAGCAGTCTTTTGGTGGCATGGTATTACAGCCAAGAAAATTACTTTAGTTATATAAACAGTGGATGCATTGAAAGTGGTCAAAGTTGCATGTGTCAGGATGAGAAAGTAAGATATTGCAGAGGTCAAGATAAAAAAATGGTTAGTTTTCTGTGTTTCAGCTTCATCAATATGAACTGATAGAAAAGACTGATCTTAGAAATGTTATGCACAAAGAAACAATTAGGTTTCTGCTGGGTTTTCCAGGGAAATTATTGATCCTTTGGGCAGCCTCTTATGATAATGCAGTGAGCTAATGATCATCCCCTATTGGTTTTAGGTGAGAATTTTGCACTTGTTTCACAGTTTTCAGAAGACAAAACAGTTACAGAGAATGTGCATTTCCTCTGACAGGCCATGCATTTTACCATACTGATATAATGAGCTATGCAAATACAATTTCAGAGAGAGCATGAGTTAAATTAAATACATCTTTGGGTTTATTGTAAAATAAAAATGCTTTATTGATGTCCCAGACTTTTATGTGCAATCATTTCCTTTCCTTACTCAGCAGGCTTGCTTGTTTAGATTCCCCCATAATTTGCACTTACTCTTTTTATTGATATTCTCCTGGGACCCAGCCCTAAGGCAAGGATTTCAGTGTATTTGTGAAGAAGAGAAGTTAAAGAGGCATTTTGACTCTGAATCACCCATCTGGAGTGCAGTTTGACCTTAGTAACTCTGTGGCTGTTCAAGATATTCTTCTCTTTTAGTATTAAAGTTGTTCATAGAGTAGAGAATTTGGAAACTAGGAGCTATATGAGATCTAAAATTTGAAAAGCAAAATGTCTCTGAAATCACCTTCTTGTGCTTGACTGAGTGAGAAAGAGACACGGTTCAGACCCTAAGGTACTTTCTGGTGACATGAATTAAGTGACATAAATGGGCAGTGTAAAAATTACATACAGAGTTTGGACAAACATTGCTGCTTGTTCCTCTCTACTTCATATTTTATAGAGGCAGCAAAATAATTATTGTTTTTTTATATTGCAGATGAATTCCCTAAATTAATCCTTGGGGTGTCCTGTTTTTATCAAATGAATTAATATTTACAAGTGTACTCTAATGATCTGCAAAAACACTGTAGTGATCTGGAAAATCTCAAGTATGTGAGACAGGAAGATCTTTCTTTGTAAATCCACTGTAGCTTTTACTAAGCAGATCTTATTTTTAGTGCATGCTTGGTGACTGGATCCCACAGAACTGATTTGAGCTGTTTGCTCTGTGATTGATCTGAATTTTTATAATGGCCTAATACTATGTTCTTAGTAAGCATGGAGTAGAAAAGCTCTCCTGCATTCCTGTATCTATAGAGCTCTGCTAATTATGCCTGACTGAATTATGGCCCTTGTATTTTACCTTTTTTTTTTTTTTTGGTTCATAGGTATCTGAAGTACAGATCCATAATGTTGAATACTTCAAGAATGTATTTTGTTTATATTTTCATTATTATGTTTTTTGTTAGTAATTTGGGACACACTGATAAAGTTTTAATTCAGAGAATGAAGCACAAACCTTGCTCCAGGCTGCCATCAGGTAAATGCTGATCTATTGAACTAGAGATAGGATTCTGGCATTAATACTTTGTGCTTTAGTCACTCTGGTCAAATGGACAGAGCATGTTTTTCACTATTCCTGATCTTATCACTGTTCGCTACTGACACTCACATGAAGGGCAGTAATTAATTTCTGAAGTTTTAATATTTGTGGCTGTCCACCTGAAATACAAGGAGCTATAGGGACCAGAGCAGTAACTAGATGAGAGATTAGCCTGTGCTCAAGTGTGAATATAGCTCTAGTTATCCTCTGTTCCTTATTTTTAATCCTGTAAAGAAAGGAATTGGGAACTTGCGTTTTCCAACAGTGCAGAAGTGCTGTTGATCATACCAGTGATAGCTGTTATTGTAATTGTTACTGCAGTTGGAAACCTAAGAAGGTTTCTGCAGGGGGGAAGTGAAGAGGCCGAGTTGTAACTCTGAGTACCCTAACAAAAGGAATGATGTGTGACTTGGAAATTCTGAGAAACTACTCTTGAGCCCTCACCAGAGGGCAATGGAGGACAAACCCAAGAGCACTAATGATGAAAGCAAAACCCAAACGCTTGATGGATTAGCATGAGTATGACCCATATTTAGTTGAAAGCCTGAGAACTGTGCCAACCACCAGATGAGATTACAGCTTGTTTTGCAAGCTGGAAGTGACCCCACTTTTCCGTGTAATCGAGGGAAAGCTGTAAATCCTATGGGGTAGCAAGTGGTGTTAATCTCGGAATCAAGGAGAATTACACCCTGAAAGTGCAAACACATCACTTGTGTTAGATTTTAAGGCCAAACATTTTCATGAATATTTATAGAGATAATTGGATCAGAAGATACGTCTGCCACTTGAAGAAAACTGTACTTAGTATAGTAGCTTAATATTGCCCTTTTGGCACAGTGTTTGAAGTAATACTCATGCCCAGTTTCTGACTGCTTACTCAATGGTAGACACTGACTTTAGACTAAAGTGGTACAACTGTCTCTCCAGGCAGTGTGCAGGAGAGGGAGGACAAGAAGACAGACTGGCTTATACTTCAACTCTATCCCTGCAGCCAGTGTGGATACAGCTACATGTATGTCTGTGAAGAGAGATCAAGTGTAAGCACAGTGTCAAATGAAACGTCGATGTAGCCTGTAAAAATGTGTTTAGTAATTGGTTAGATGTGGCTTGTAATAGGCCTAAACTTTAAGAAAAACTGAACCCTCTTAAATATCTGTGATTTGAGGGATTGTTCATGTTTCAGTCAGTTCAACATATATTCTTTAAAAATACGTTTTCCTAAGCTTAGCCTGAAATAGACAAGAATAAAAATTAACATTTATGAAGCAGATTAGTTCTGATGGTGATTTTGGTCACTGTTTTTTCCAGTAATATAAATAATGAAATGTGCACTGTATATGAATATAAAGAGGGCCGATTAATTTGGACAGAAATCTGAGAAGACTATAGCTCATAGAGTAGTTAGGGTTAGAAAGAACCTTAAGATTGGAACCTTAGTTCCAATCCCCATGCCATGGGCAGGGACACCACACACTAAACCATGTCTCCCAAGGCTCTGTCCAGCCTGGTCTTGAATACTGCCAGGGATGGAGCATTTACCACTTCTTTGTGCAGCCTGTTCCAGTGCCTCACCACCCTCAGTAAAGAATTTCTTCCTTATATCTAACCTGAACTTCCCCTTTTTAAGTTTAAACCGTTACTCCTTGTCCTGTCACTACTGTCCCTGATGAAGAGTCTCTCTCCAGCATCCTTATAGGCTCCCTTCAGTTGCTGGAAGGCTGCTATGAGGTCTCCAAGCAGCTTCTCTTCTCCAGGCTGAACAGCCCAAACCTTTTCAGCCTGTTTTCATATGAAAGGTGTTTGTGACATACATATACAAGCCCTTCCTGTTATCTTTCACGATGGCCAAACACAATATCTTTCCCTGGCCAAACTCGTTCTGTGTGGGCCTTAGCTTTCCTGACCTGAACCCTAGCTTCCTGGAGAATGTTCCTGTATTCTTCCTAGGCCACCTGTCCTCACTTCCACCTTTTATAAGGATCTTTTTTCCTTCTAAGTTTTCTCAGCAGTTCCTTATTCATCCATGGAGGCCTTCTGGCCTTCCTACCCCATTTCCTGCTAGTCAGGATGCCACACTCCTGAGCTTGGAGCAGGTGATGCACTCCATTCCCTATATAAGAAGCTCTTAGGCATTATGATCAAGCTATGAACATTCTGTGGCTTTCAGATTTTCCAGTGAATTTTTCCTAGTGGACTAATGATAGGAGTGGTGGTCCAAGCATTTTATATGTGTTGTTTTTTCTGCTCTAGCATATGGTCTGTGAGTTCTAAGGATAGCTGTTGCCAAAAAAAAAACCACCCAGAAGAATTTTGCCAAGCCAAAATAAGATTCTGCCACAGAAGGGATATGGACTCATGCTGTTGTGGAGATTATAGACCATTGGGTTTGTCTGAGACACATCCAGATGGTGGGAAAGAAAAGATAAAAATGAAGGAAGAGGTCAGGTGTTAAAGACAGACCCAATCCTCCATTCTCTCAAGGACTAGAGTAATTTAATACAGCAGGTTTTTTGCAGATGTACAGAAAAGGGCTTGGCTGTAAATTTTGTCAGTTTCTTACCTGCTGTTGCAGCAGTTACTGTTATTCAAGTTGTGTGGCTCATGGACTAATAAAAAAAGGTTAATGAACTTCCAGCTATATAGCCAAGGACAATTCTCTATTGCACAGATTTGACAAATATGAGCAAAGAACTGTCATTGAAATAAATGTTGATACACATTTGAATTGTGAATCGTTAGCATATTAACAGCTTGGTTGCTAACATGTTCCATGGTCTTTAAAGAGTTGCTTTAGCTCTGTCTCAATTTTTTTGTCTTCTTTTCTCAAATTGTACTTTCTTTGGACAGATGGTCTTCTTTTTTTTTACCTCTTTCTGTTTTTACACTGTGGATAAACGTCTACTGTAGAAATGCATTGCCAAGAAATTCAGCATATTGCAGGCACCTAAGAAAAGCCTTACCAGGTCAGAATTGAAGTTCAGCTGCCATAGAAAGCACCCTACCTGTGATGGTGGACTCAAAGGTAGCAATGGAATTGTATAGCATTGTGCATTGCACAAACACACTGCCCATGAGTACTCAGGTTTCTGAGATTTTGGAGTCAGGGATTTCCTAAGCGAGAGATTGTGAATTTGGTATATTTAATAGATCTTCTTTCTGTTAAGAAATATAAAATCATAATGTACCTGACACTCCAGATCAGGAAGGGCACAATGAAGGCACACAGAGAATATAGAGACAGTATTCAAGGTCAGGTTTGATGGGGCTTGGAGCAACCTGGTCTAGTGGAGGTGTCCCTGCCTATGGCAAGGAGTTGGAACCAAATGAGCTTTAAGGCCCCTCCCAACCCAAACCATTCTGTGATTCTGTTTTTTGACTCTGTGCTGGCTGAAAGTCTGGTTCAATTTTTAGGGAATCCTTAAGAGTATGGATCTTCCTAAGTATTCTGAGACCATGCAAGTGGAAGACCTGTACACGTAACAGTTGTGCTGAGCATTTGCAACAATGGGAAATGAGCGGTGTGCTCGTGCTAAAAGGACAAAAAAATCCTCACAGACCCAAATCAATTTGATTGCTCTTAAAAGACAAGATCTTACCCTAAGCGTAACTGCAGATCTTCAGCTCCCATCTGTGTGCAGTTTTGTGGGGTTTTTTTCCCTAAATGCACTCTAACACTGACAGTTATATCTGTTGGCAGCAGTCACCTGTCTTTCAGGATGTGGGCTTGGTGTAGCTACATTATTTGTGTGCACCCTTACATTTCACAAAATAAGCTATCTATTTCTGCCTGGTGGGGCAGTAAAATAGTGGTAAAGCTGCTTTGAGAGCTGCTGATCTGATACTTGTTCTGTGTCACTCTGTTTCTAAATGTCTGGGACTTTAAAGAAAGCTGAAACAGGAAAACATTCAAGGGATGGTTCCACTCCCTCCATTGTTCCATCCTCATCTTTCTTTTTCTGAAACCTGTCTGTAACTCCTAATTTTGTCCACTAATGACAATGTTTGACCCAGTGATTGATATCACCTATGAATGAAACAGTGACAGGGAAATGCAAGGCTAAATTGCTACTTAGGAGGACGCTTGAATTAGGAACTGTACTTCAGAGGATTTTAACTAGTGGAGGGTTAGGGCTTAGGTTTTTTTACAATCCATCTTTCAAGTGTTTCAGTGACTAGTTTTCCTTTTTTACAATCTTTCTAAGTTTAAAAGTCCTTAACATTTTCTCTCCCTACTGAGAAGACTTGCTAATTCTAAATAGAGAAATTTTTCCTTTCAGTCATATTAAAAAGTGAATAAGGTATCATGAACATACTGTGCTGAATTGACACTTCTAAATTTGGGGAGGAATACCATCAGTTCACCATGTAAGATGGCTTTCATTTGGTATTAAAGCTTTACAGATATCAGATATGTAAATGACCATTTGCTGCCATCTGTAAGGCCCTACAGTTGAAAAAATAAGAGCTGTGAGGGGAAGGGTGAAGAGATCTTATAAGCTACAAGATGGGGAGGTGGAGGGAGAAAAGGGTAATTTAATCAGTAGGACTTTCCTTTTGAAACCTGAATCAACACTTGTAAAAGTGTTTCAGAATCCAGCAGGGCAAGGCCTTGAGGATAAGAGCACATGGGGTTACTAGTGTAAAGGCACTACCATGGTGTGGTCAGGATGTAGGGGCAAAATGGTACAAAAATGAAAGACAGGCTACAGAATTGGAAACAAAATCCCTTAGTGCTTCAGAACTTAAGATACCTGAGCACTCTGCAATAATATTGAAAAGGCCAGAAGAAATGTATGTGTATGGTGGTATATGCATCAATATTTATAGTAATTTTGTTTCTCAAAATAATACATGTGAATTGACTCTTCATTTTCACAGAATTAATTAGACCTCTGGCTATAATGAGCAGCCATCATTCCTGATGCTCTTCAGTTAAGAGGAAAAAGGCTGTCCAAAGCAAATAAATTGGCTAAGATGTAATGGAAGGTCATAAACAGAAAAAAAATGTCAGTTGGGACTGCATGTTTTACTGTGATTGATGGGTTGTTTTTCTTAATTATAGTTTTTGTACATAACAATCTTGTGAAGAGCCCTTCAGATGTTTTGATACCACACATCACCAAGTTAGAACTTGACTAACACCTAAATCCCTGAAAATATTACTCTTTTTAGGTCTAGCTATGTAGTAGAAGTCAAAGGTGTGACTAGGCCTTCTGTAGATGTTGGTTCGCAAGTGAATGCTGATACAACCCCATATAGTATTCTAACAATGTAAGGTGAAATATTTTTCTCAGTATTCCAGATGGGTTTTCCACAACAAGAACCAAGCTGAACAGTTATGGATACTCACCAGCTAGTTAATGATATCTGGATGCTCCATAGCCAGGGTTTGATGGAATATAAGCAGACTTTTAGGAAGGAAATACCAGTTATGCCTCTAAATTCTTATTCTTTGCCAACTAGTTTAAATCACTGCCAGCTGAATCCAATTTCACATGTGTATATTAGTTAAATGCTTTCCACTGATGGAATTGTGGAATGGTTTACTGCCTGTAAGACATAACTTTAGCTTCAGCTTTTGAATGTGTAGGGAAAACAAACATCTTCCACTGGCATGAAAAAGTCTCTACATTCTCTGCAATATAGCCACACAGATTCCAGTGAACAAATCCTTTTCGGTTTATTCACCTTTGCCTTGTTTAAAAGAACAATACTTTGTGTTAGGCTGTTTAAAAAAAATAGAAAAAAAAACCCAAAAGACAAAAAAAAAACAATACTAGAAAGTGTTGGGTTGTTTCAAAAGTAAGCAAGATAAATATAATCTGTAGATCTGAGGAAATATGAGTAAGTGTCTGAGAGTCAGAAAATCCTGTCTGGTGGAATCCATTAATGCAGGGGATAAAAAAAATCAGCTATTACTTACTCTGTAAGAAAAGAGATTTAGAAATTACAAGGACTGTGCATAAATTGTTGGCTTCCTGTATGAATTCTGTCCAGACAAGGTGGTCCTTCAATAAAGCTTCCTCTCTACTGCTGCTGGCTGCTCCACTGTCAGGTCCCCCTGCCTGGAAATACTGATAATTCATGCAGTTGGCAGAAGATCTTCAGGTAAATGTAGATTTGTCACTTTTTGATGTTTTGATGTTTTCCCTTCCTTGACTCTTTCCTTGAACGAATGTGCAGGATGATCCTCTGGAGACTACACCTTGCTGTTTTCAGAGAGTAATCTTTCCAGTATCAGCACATGTTGTCTGACATGCAGTATGTTGTGGAAATAGGGTTAAAATAATCTCTTCAGTTGCATTTGAAAAAAAGTTCATCATTGCATGTGATTATTATGGACTGTTTGTTTTGAGAATTCTGAGGATTAAACTTGGTGCATAAGCCCATGAATAGGATAAATCAGTCCAGCATAAGTATAATGAAATAAAGAGATGCTTTTTGCTGTTTTAGAAGCAGGCTGTCCAGCAGGGATTACCACCTTCCTTGTTATAATCTTCACAGTGATAAACACACCTTTTTTTGGAGCACATTTCATTTCATTGCTGTTCAGCTTTAAGCTAAATCATTGGCAGAGACAGAAATTGCTTCATGCATAGAGAATTTTCAGTGTCTGTGGCTCTTTACAGCATATGAACAGAAGCAGCAGCATGTCCCCAAGTTCTTAAAATACAGGGGGCAGAGCATATGCTCTATTTGTGTCATTCAGGTGGTGGAAAGGAAGCAGTTTAGTTATATGTACTTTATGGTGCACATCCTTGTCATACCATACAATGCCTCTGAAAACCTACAATGCATAAAAAAAAGGATAAATAAATGCAAAAATAGCTTGGAGTCTTTTGTATTCTGTTTCCTACTGCAATGTCCTGTATTCTGCCGTGTGAGCATCGCAGGCACAACTGATCAGTTTTTGTTTCTTGCATCAGTGTTCCATTGGAAGGAATTGATTTATAATAGCTAGAATGATAATACAAAATATATACTTGTGTGTGTATATATACAAGATGTTGTCATGAATTTAAAAGCATAGAATTATCTTCCTAAACAGGGCAGTATCCCCCTTTCATTATGGCAGTAGTTACTAGAACAGACAGCATCAGGGCTTCCTGGGGAGGTCTTTCTCCTTTGATCTAATTAGGGTCACTGAACTGGTCTAAAAACATTTTGTGTGATTTTATGTGATTTAAAGGTTGCATGCAGTCTGATTCACCAGCTCAATGTGTTCGACAACTGGGTCATAAATCTTTTCTATGTGTTTGTCTCATTTTCTCATCCTAAGTTTGAGGGCACTACCTTACTGCTTCATAGAGATATTAGGGCTATTCATTATGGTTGGTAAAGTGCACAAAAGCTTTCAGTATAAAGTACAAGAGCTGCTGTTAAAATGACAAAAAAGGCCAATAGGAACATAAGCACCAGTACTTTCATAGAAAAAATATCTCCACTTTCCTTTTTTATCCCTTTGGCTTCAGGGATTTTTATTTTTTTCTTCTAAAAAGTTATAAAGCTGGGTTCAAAAATTGTCTAGAATTCCTACTGCCAAAGGCTAAGCTATAAATAATTCTTCTCTCATTAGCTTTTTTTCAGTTGAACAGTTAGAATAGGTTTGTACAGTGTATGTCAAAGTTACATATTAAGTTCCTAAGTAAAGAGGGAAAAATTTCCACATAATTTAAAATTGCTAATGATTAAATGACTTCTTGTATTGTACTTTGATAGAAACTGTGGATAGTGTTATCATTTTTTAACATTTTCAGTATTTGTAATCTACACTCTGAACCTATTAATGAAAGCAAGAAAATGTTAATTAAAAAAATCTTAAAAAAATCTTAAAAAGTAAGCTTTACTAAATGAATTTTCAACTCATTTTCATGAGTTTTCTACTTTGTCAGGAGCACCCAAGCCAGCTTAACTATAAGTGTTTTACTCCACAACTTAGGTGGGCTCCTGCCTTGTGTGCAATGAGTGTTTCATGGACAATCATTATTTTAAACATCTTGGTTAATATGCAGGTGCAAAGGCGTTCTGATGTACTGGAACTTAAAATTTTCAAGTTGTAAGATATTTCACTTCCTCAAAATGTTTAATAAGGAAATAGTCTCGTACCTGTAATGTAAGAGAACACAGTCAGCCCAAGATGGTACTGGGATTCTGAATCCCATGTTATCTGCCATCCTTTTTGCTACCTCTTGTCTCTGCCTCCTCTTTCTCTGCTGCAGCGTGTAATTGTAGCTGCTGTTGTTGAACCAGAGAGAAGTCAAGTGTATTAACTCATATGTGGAATATACCAATCATGATTTTTGGGTCAACACATTTACTGAAGTTAAAAAGTTCAGAGATAGGACTGTGTCTTTGAAGAAGTATGAGTGGGCCTGATGGGAAAATTACAGATCATATCACAAAAAATCGGGAAAAATTGGTGTCTGGGATCAGGCACTTTCTGGTTGGAACTCTTCCCTCTATAAACACATTTAATCTAATTAAGTCCCGTATCTCACTGAGAAGAATGTGAGCTTGCAAGAGAGAAACTGCAATCCCTGTGGGAACCCAGCAGTTGTATTCTCAAATTGTGGGAGTCTTCCTATTTAATCTGCAGAGAGGAGTACTGGAAAGAGGAGATATCAGGAAGCAAAGCCTAACCATACAAGAAGAGCCTGACAAATCTGTTTTTATTTTCTTTACCACTGCCAAAGTACTGTGCACAATTTGCTATCTTGTACACCCACTCTTTTTTATTTTAACTTATTAATGTTCTTACCAAACATGGATGTTAAAAAACATACAAACCCATCTTTTTGAGTAAACAGTAACTGAACTTCTGTGCTTTAGAATACAGCACACTAGCTGTCACCACCAGCCCTCTCAGCTGACCTAATTGAAGGTATGCTTTTAGGAAACTGAAACAGAGAAAGTAACAACACTAAAAATATTCCCACTGGAGGTGAAAGAGGATCAATATATGCATGGCAGGGGAGGGGAAAGGACAGAAGCAGTGGAAAGAGCCTTAGTAGCTTTGGGAATTTCTGGAGAGTTATTTATTCAGGCAGTCTTTCAGCCCTAGCATTCCAACAGATGTTGTGTTTATTTATAGATTCAGCACTGCAGACAAGGTAATTCATCAGATGGAGTCAAAAGTCAGGGTGAACTGCTGACTTTCAGTTCATGGAAATGAATCCTATGAACTATGAAAGACTACATTAATCTATTTAGTGAGAACTGCAAAGTATGTTCAGGAAAAACACATGCATCCATTCAGCCTGATGTATGCAGGAAGAGAGGATGCTCATTTATCTCCTTTTCTTGGCCTTTCAGTATTTATGGCATGCAGCACATACTCCTCACTGTGTGGCTTTGCTGTGTCAGGTATAGGAGCAGAGCATGTAGAAGCCTGTTAATTCTAGCACTCCAGTGATGATTTGAGCACAATGCTCCTGCTCTAACTCCCATATGCTTCAGTGGGAGGTTTACTTTAGAAGTTCAGAACTGTTTTAGGAAAGGAGACCCACAGAAAGAGTGTGGATAGTATTTGAGTAATGCTTCCAAGATTGCAGTCATTTGTAGCCTTTATGCCCTGAATAGATACCGGCACTATCCAAAGTGCATGGTAGAGATTTGCTTACAATCTTAATTTCCCAGTCATTGTGGTCTTTCTTGTCTGTTGCCTGGATTTTTGTCCTTCAGAAAATACAGAAACGAGGGAAAGAAAGGGATTTGATGCATGACTGGTCTTGTTTTACAATAGGCTTGGAATGAGATTTACAGAGTTTGGTACTGTTAGAGACTACCATTTAGACGTCCCCACAGGATCAACAGAGGAGTGAAAACTAAATGGGTGGAGAGATATCCTGATGACTTAGAATATTTCACCACTCCATTTTACAGTTAGCAACCCATAATGCATTGGGTTTATCTTTAACATCCTTAAATGTAAGATATTAGGCACAAATCTTTCTGATGTGTAGACGTCTAACTTCTGGATGCTCATCTAACTTTTTGATCATAATTTATGTATAACATATCTTATTAAGCAATCTTAATGAACACTAAATTATATTAATTAATGTAACTTCCAGTCCTTTTAGCACTAAGCATTTATGAATGGAAAGCAGTTTCTTTTTCATTTATGAATGGAAAGCAGGAGCTTCTCTGTTTTCCCCCTCTGCAGTCACTTTGAACATTTTGATATGTTAGCTCTGCTGTCTTCAACAGGAAAAGCATAGTGTAGTAAGAGAAACAACTATGAGATTAAAATCTTTCCATTCTCCTCTGCCCATACCTATAAGAAATTTCTATGTAAGTAGTTCTATGCTGACGTGGTTTAAGCCCAGAACCATTCAGCAGCTCTCTCACTCTCCCATTTCTTTCACCCCCCACTCCCAGAGGGATGGAGAGGAGAATTAAAAGAATATAAATCCCATGGGTTGAGATGTGAACAATCCAGTAACTACGGTGTAATACAAAACTACTACAACTACTACCACTAATTATAACAATGATAAGGGAAATAACAAGGGGATAGAATATAAAAGTAAAAGGGGAAAGGGAAAAAAAAAACCTATAAACACCAGTGATGCACAATAGAACTGGTTGCCACCCCCCAACCAGTCCCCAGCCTGACTTGAGCAGCAGTCTGGGCCTTCCAGGTAACTCCCCCCAGTTTATACACTGAGCATGACGTGCTGTGGTATGGAATACCCCTTTGGTTAATTTGGGTCAGGTGTCCTGTCTCTGCTTCCTCCCACTTGTCCCCTCCTCATTGGCAGAGCATGAGAGACTGAAAAGTCCTTGATTGGACTAAGTAGTACTGAGCAACAACTAAAACATTAGTGTTTTATCAGCAGGTTTTTTTCAGACTAAAGCTAAAACAGAGCACTGCACCAGCTATTATGAAGGAGAAAAGTAACTATTACAGCTGAATCCAGGACATATGCTGAAAGCAAAATCAGAGTGTGAAATCCTCATCTGTCTGGGACACTGGGACACAAGGTAGTCTGTGCAAAGATACAAAATATTTCTCATGCCTAACACAGTGTGATGCCACATGACACTGATGCACAAATTTATTAGTTAACCTCATCCTTAGGTTTAGTTTCTGACTATAATTTCTGGATTGGTTATGCTAGATGGACAGTGCTTTTTGGTACAGATTCAGATAGAGTGCACTGATAGTTTTCTCATCATCTTTCCTAAAATGAAAAGAATGAGTTGAAATATTGTATGTAGCCATTTTGCTTCCACTAACAGCTCAAGTTTTGATCTCTTTGCAGATACTGCTGCACGGTGTCAGTTAGTAGGAATACTAAGGATACCTTTTATAAAAGATACTCAATAGGAATAATTTTCACAGATAATCTCTATCTTCAGCAATTATCAGTTTAAAAAGTCAGATAGTATTTCCATCCATACGTTGTAATAAAAGATGCAGTGCTCAGTTTTAGAAATCAGACTTTTTTCTTAATGTTTGAACTGCTTTTCTCTTTCTGCTTATCTGAACTATTAGTTTTTTCTGTAACAGATTAATCAGAACTGACAGCAAGCAAGTCTCTATTTTATGACTCGTGAATACTGAGTTACCAATTATTCAAGTGCTGCTGAGTAACATTCACATGATGTCTTTCACCCAGGGACTTCCAAGTGTCTTGTACTCATCAAGCTACACTGCAGCCATGTGAATGAAGTATTTCTGTATTGGAGACAGCCAAACCAGTGTGTAAAAAGACACAACTGTCTTCTCCAGCTTCAGTGCCAGATGCAGATAAAGATTTTATCACTCTGCATCAGTTTTGTCTTATGATGAAACCATATTTTCCTATCTCATTTTCTGAAGTGTTGGGTGAAGAAGTTGGTCCAACCAGCAAATCACGGGTTATGTAGAAACTATCCTTCCCTGACTGATGTATCTTTAAACATAGACTGATGCAAGCAGAAGATCGCATGCTCCATGACTTAAAGACATGAACAGAAGATGCTATAACTGGCAGGTTATTTCAGATAATTTCATTTACATCATGATGTAATGAAAACTACCCACCTTAAAGTTTGTAGTTCTTTTCATACCTGTACTCACAGTATCACTCCCTGTTTCAGGTGTATTACTGACAGTGTGCCTTTTCCTGGCTGGTGAAACTTTATGTACATTCAGAAATTAATCTGTCATTTTATAAAATGTCACCTTATTAAGACACTCCTCTCATTAGCTTAAAAACCTCTAATATGTGTCAGTTGTACACGACTTGATAAATGACAGTCTTTCCGTGTCTGAAAGGGTGCACTGAGCACATTTCATCCCTCTTGTGCAAAAGGATATAGTAGGAACAAACTCCAGTGCATCGAGTTTGTCATCTTTTCTGACAAGTAATTTCAAACTGGAGGCAACAAATTGTCGTGGTAAGTTTTCTATGCATAATACATGCATGGAAGAGCACAAGTACAAAAATATTTGTCATTAAAACATAAGCATTAGGCAAAGGAACCTTATTTGAATAACCATCTAGGCAAAAAGTGACACCCCTTAAAAATTCTTTCTCATTTAACTTTTCTTCAGACTTTCATTTCACCTTGTGTTAGGCATCCAACTGTGGAAAAAGAACTGCTTTCTTTTTTTTCACCCAAGTGGTATTTGGCTTTAGTTTTCCTTTTCTGTTTCTTGTGGTTTTGTTTTTGTTTGTTTGTTTGTTTTAAGGAGAATCCTTAACTGCAGAATAAAAGGGGTTTTCTGTGATTGTTGTTGCTAGTTCAACAAAGCCTGCTGAAAAACATTTCCTGCCTTTGGAAGAGGTATTGAGTTCACTGTGTTTGGGTCACACCCAGAGTCAGCCACTGAAATGCTGGTCTTAGGTAGGCTCTTACAGTGAAGAAGTAGCAGTACTGAGACTGAAATACATGATTGCTTTTGGAGGCGATTTCATCATTGTAAGACCCCACATCTGTCAGACAGACACAAAGCTCTTTGTGCTTCCACAGAGAGTCATCCATCGCCTCCCCCACCACAATCTTCCTACTCAGCACCTGTAGGAACATTATGTTACTAGGATTCTGCAATTGAACACATTTCTTTGCTGATTTGAGATCAGCAAGTTGTTAAAGTGCTCAGCCTCTAATTCAGATTTGCCTTATGAACAGTAAAGAAAGAAAACAATTCATATTATTTCTTGCTGTGAAATACCGAGACTTCTGCAGTTGTCTTCACTAGACTTGTCCACTTTTGTATGTGGAATCCAGCTGTGATGCAGAAGTACTATCTTGATAACTGGATATAGTAATGGATATTGAGCTAATATCTAAAGTAGCAAAACACAGAAAGCATTTGTATTGATAACACTCTATGATTAATTCATAGGATGGAAGTGAAGGTGCAAAGATAGAATGCTACCTCATTAAAAAATGAAAGCAGAAAAGCCCAAATGAATAATACCTCTTCTAAAAATGTAATCCCTTCATCCTAAACCATTCAAGTAAGTAAACACATAGCCCTGAAATTGATTTAGGTGAAGAAAATAGAGGCTTTTTAGGAAGAAAGAAGTAGAAAAATATGCAGTAGGTACTGCCTTGCACTCTATAGCAGGATAAGAACCAACACTAAATTTACTGTCATACTGCAAAAAAATTGTTTGATACGAGCAGGATGTATCTCTGCCAGCTAAGCTCAGCTGATGGCTGTAGCCCTGATAATTTATCTGTTTCACGGTAGTGTCTAAACACTGTACGTCAGTACTGTTACATTTGGTAGCAGTAAATTTAGGGTATGAATTGATTTACTTTTAATAACTGCATCTATCAAAGATTAAAATATGATAGGCAGACAAATTATAGTTGAATTCACATATGTAGGCAGCATTTCTCTTCCATGTTCCATGCATAATATCACATTCTCTTCGGATCTGCTGTTGCCTAGACCTTTGTGTTGGAACTTCACAATCACTTTGCTTTAGTGGCTTCTCTGTTTCATAGCAGGGAAGTGTCACTTCCCAGCATTGGAACAGGGCCTAGCACACAGCTCAAAGATCTGAAGGGCTCTGTATCCCACTGTAAGTCTCCATACCATTCATAATATCTTGGTTATAAAGTAAACCCTCGGTTTTCTTTCAAGAGAAAGTAATCTGCATATTTTGTCTCCATAACTTCTTAAATTTATTCTTGAAAAAGTGTTGTTTCATCTGAGAGAAGGCCATTAACATTAAACGGTTTTCAGCCTCTGTTGGTTTTTGAATGCCTGAAAAAACAGATATATTGTACAATACTTTTTCATTTCATAATTACTTTTTTTTATGGATCTCTTCAATAAATAGTCAATAAAACCCTGGAAAGAAAGATGGCAAACTGAAAACTACTAACTATAGTTTCCTCATATCAAAGAATTTCAAATAGTTATTTAAGGCTATTCCACTCCAGGTTTTAACACAATAATGCATTTTTTTTTTTTTTTTTTTTTTTTTTAGTTTCAGAGTATTATATAGAGTAACCTGATTTGTCTTTCTATTCTGAAAAGAAAATCACATTACTTGGTAATAATACATCTCTTTGTCTAAGAAATCCAGATGAACATTGTTCTGATTTTGTGAATACCACATATTGTCAGCATATGAAAAAATACATTTGTAAGAGCGTTAGATATACAGATATGTTATATATACACACACAGAGAGTACATTTTTAAGGAACTCTCTATTTGTAACCCGGAAGAATAGTTAAATATGATTCATTCTGTAATTAAACTAAGGGAATATCTGCCAAAACAGTTGGTGATGTTTCCTCAATTTTGAATTGACTGAGGCTTTTGCCCTCTTTTTTGCAATGCTTTTCCTTCTAAGATCCTTTAACAATGTATTGACTCTCAAATATTCAGAGAAATAAGGTCATGCTCTGTGTTAAGAGACTAATTTGAAAAAAGGGAAAAAAAACCCTCATGACTCTAAGTACAATAATACTTTCATTTCATCAGATGGCAGTTGTTTTCAATCTTTATTATTCTAACCTTATTTTGAAGAACTGTGTTAATCCAGTCCAGGGACAGAGGAGATTACATTATTCTTATGTATTCATTATTATGTATTATTGCTCCTGAAGCAACTGTGAAAGAAGCATTTATTAACAGAAACAACTTTAGTGAGATTCTTTGTGGTCTTAGAGGTCCAGTGCACATCCACTTGCAAGAGTAGAAAATAATATTGGAAGCAATATAGCAGGTGGAGTTAGCAAGCAAGAGTGAGTGGACAGGAGAACTGATCCAAAGTCTGCTGTAATCAAAGGTGAGATTTAGGGCTATGGTCAGATGACTGAGAAAGACACTGATGCACTCAGTATCAAAATAAACATCCCACGGGTAATTTATCAACAGAAACTGTGAAAAGAAGATGCTTTATGCCTTTTTGAAATCAATACCTGTGTTGTGGAGTTAGTAATGCCTGCTGTTAAGTGTAAGAAAAATCCTTCAGGAACCAGTTCTTTCTCATTAAAGAAAGATGTTTTTGTGAGTAGACCTTTGTAGTTAATTATAATTCGAAGCATATAACATGTAGAATTGCCATTTGATTTTTTCTCTTGAAATAGCACACTGTAATCCCCTGGCAACCTCATTTTCAGACAGCTCTGCATACACTAATGCTGAGCTTTATAAATGAAAGTAGTCTAAATTTTTCTATACAGTCAGTAGTCTTAGCAGCTTTGATACATGGAAGAATTGCATCTGAAATTGTTCTAGCTGGAAAGGACAGCGTTTAAGGTGTTTTAATGTGTAGTAAAACTAAAATAAGAATATTCTGCTGTGTAGTGCACAAAGCATTAAATATAGGCCCTGTAATGAATATTTATTTAATATTAGTTAAGCAGTATTAGCAGCAGAGTGTAAAAAATTATGAATTTCTAGCACAGGAGTAAAACATATCTGTCAACCTGTTTGAGCTCAAGGTATATCAGAAGCCTTTTGTGTCAGCAGCATTGCTAGAGAGCTCTGCTCATGTGGCTTACAAAAGGATACTTGGATTACTTCAACCTGTGCAGCAAAGTTCCTGTGCTGACTAGCAGCTGCTGCAGTGCCTTGCCTTCTCCAGAGTGTTCAAATGGAAGCTTGGAGCTGCTGTGCAAAGTTTGGAAGGGTGCATTTTTTACCATCTGCTCTCTTCACTCTGCTCTTCCGGTGTGGCACAACTGGTTTTGACGTAGAGCTAGGTAGTAGGAAAAATGTATTACTTCTCCTTAAAATATTGTCAGCCTTGATGTACATGGAAATATTGAAAATTCATTCCTTCATTATTTTTTGCAGCACTGGTTTCCCAGCAAAATCAGCTATTCTGCTATACACATTTCTTGTTTGAATGGTATAATGAATGCTTGGTCTGAATACAAAATAGCATGACTATCAGGAAATGTTCCATCCATCTACATGCACAAAGGCAATTACACGTTAAGAATTATGACATGAAGGCCTTATTACCATTCGTTTGCAGAAGCACTGAAGAATTAACTTATCTTTGTTTGCTCTCAAAGTGCCAGTAGTTCTAGGGTTACAACTCCCTGATTAGTAGCTGGTTTTAAATAGGAAAAAGCATAGAGGAAAGCTGTGCTCTATGAAGTCTTCTTTATTTTCATCAATCCAGGAAATCATGAAGTGAGTTTGATTGAAAATCACCCTCATAAACACAAAGCATAGGAGACTATTCCTAGTGATAATTTCAATGATTTACAAATGATATTACATCTGCTTATACGAAAGCAAATCTTGAAAACTAGTTGTACCATGTTATCATGGAGAAGGTTCTTAAATTTTTTTGCTTACTTTCTTCGTAACAGAAGTCAGTATAACACAGCAGTAGTTCTGCATTTTACATCTGGGGTTCACCCTCCATATTTTCCCTGGAAAAAGGGGAAAAGCTCTGGAAATCAGTATGTAAAAAATGTTAGGACCCTATTGGGTGAAGCCCATCATGGTTATGAAATATCTGATAATTTGGATCAGATTTGCAAAAGTCCAGGTTTAAACCAGGTTCCATATACCTTGACCATATATGGTAGTTCTAACATTTCTAACAGCACGCTTCTAGTCTTAGATGCTGTATATGTGACATGGTGTTATGCACTTCCTAGGAAAAGGAAATAGTTTTTCTTTCTTTAAAAAAGGGCCTAGCCTAGGAAAAGTCATTACTTTTTTTTCTGAACACGTCATTCTTCTGACACTGGCTACATGCTACCTTCTGTTAACACAGTTTTATTTTAGTAAGAAAGATCTGAACCAGGAATTCTGGTACTTGAGGTAAATGTGGTACATTTAATATTTCAAAAAATGAACCTAGAATCTAATCAAAACCATTGGACATCCTGGCTGTTGTGCCAACTCTTCTCAAATAGATATCCCTTAGGGTAGTATACAAGGAACAGAGAAACAGAAGAAATGGTGTTGCTCATTATGTATAATAAGATATTTTGAAATACCCAGCATGATGCAGATAAGGGAGATATATTGAACTGATTTTTCTGACCTCTATTAGAAAAAAAAAAAAGAATAAATTCAGAAAAGCCACAATCTAAGGATTGACACCCTCTCACTCCCCCCCCCCCCACAGTGCATGACATGTTAAAGTTCAGATTATTTTTGAAATGCTAATTGAAAATCTGTCTGAGGGCAGAGCTGGCTGGTTGGGAGCACTAGGACTGGCAGGCTTAATTTGTTTGTTTTCGTATTTATTACCATGCAGAAAGTGTTGTTATGGAAACCAAATATCTGCTATTTCTGAAATAAATATTCTCCCAAGGCCTCTGGAACAAAGAAAAAAAAATGAAGCTATTAGTGTTATTGTTGCTATTGGCTGCCTAAAATCACAAAGCTGGGATTGTAGTTGATACTGAGAATCCAAGGATTTTGGCATTCTGGTTTTGCAGTAAAAAGGTAGAATGCCAATAGCATTGTCATCTGTTTCTTAATCACTATGAAAAACTGGGAATGGGTCCCATGCTCCTGCTTGAAGCATCCTGAGGTTTTCCCTAGTTTGGGAAACCTGCAAACAAAGAATAATTTATATGGAATTTGCCCTATAATATGGTAATCCTGAATCATAGCTTTATAGCAAGGTATCTCACAGATATTTTCTTAAACCAGTTTTAGACATTGATGCTGAATAGGTTTTCTGAATGGATCTGGGCCATCATGCACTTTGGGGGAATCCATGCTTGGTTTCTAGGCTCTTTGCCTTTAATGCTGTGGGAAAGCATCAAACGCCAAGATTCAGACAAAACTTGTTGGTGTTTTCTGGAGAAACGTTACTTATTGAAAAAAATTCCATATGCGTCAGTTATGGAATCATAGAATAGATAGAGCTGGAAAGGACCTTAAGATCATCTAGTTCCAAGCCCCCTGCCATGGGCAGGGACACCTCACACTAAACCATATCACCCAAGGCTTCATCCAACCTGGCCTTGAACACTGCCAGGAATGGAGCATTCACAGCTTCCATGGGCAACCCACTTCAGTGCCTCACCACCTTCACAGTAAAGAATGTTTTGTTTATATCCAATCTAAACTGCCTCTGTTTAAGTTTCAACCCGTTACCCCTTGTCCTATTACTACAGTTCCTAATGAAGAGTCCCTTCCAAGCATCCCTGTAGGCCCCCTTCAGATACTGGAAGGCTGCTATGAGGTCTCCACGCAGCCTTTTCTTCTCCAGGCTGAACAGCACCAACTTTCTCAGCCTATCTTCATACAGAGGGTGCTCCAGTCCCCTGATCATCCTCATGGCCCTCCTCTGGACTTGTTCCAACAGTTCCATGTCCCTTTTATATTGAAGGCACCAGAACTTCACACAATACTGCAAGTGAGGTTTCATGAGAGCAGAGTAGAGGGGCAGGGTCAGCTCCTTCACCCTGCTGGTCACTCTCCTTTTGATGCAGTCCAGGATACAGTTGGCTTTCTGGGCTGTAAGCGCACACTGAAGCCGGCTCATGTTCAATTTCTCATCGACCAACACCTCCAAGTCCTTCTCCACAGGGCTGCTCTGAACCTCTTCTCTGCCCAGCCTGTAGCTGTGCCTGGGATTGCTCTGACCCAGGTGTAGGACCTTGCACTTGGCATGGTTAAACTTCATGAGGTTGGCATCAGCCCACCTCACAAGTGTGTCAAGGTCCCTCTGAATGGCATTCCTTCCCTCCAACGTATCAACCGAACCACACAGCTTGGTGTCATCAGCAAACTTGCTGAGGGCGCACTCAATCCCACTGTCCATGTCAGTGACAAAGATGTTGAACAAGACCAGTCCCAACACTGATCCCTGAGGGACACCACTCATTACTGGTCTCCATCCAGACATCGAGCCATTGACCACAACTCTTTGCATGCTATCATCTATCCAGTTCTTTATCCACTGAGTAATCTATCCATCAAATTGATGTCTCTCCAATTTAGAGACAAGGATGTCATGTGGGACAGTGTTGAACACTTTGCACAAGCTCAGGTAGATGACATCAACTGCTCTACCCCTGTCCATCAGTTCTGTTGCCCCCTCGTAGAAGGCCACCAAATTGGTCAGGCAGGATTTCCCCTTAGTGAAGCCATGCTGGTTGTCTCCAAGCACCTTGTTGTTTTTCATGTGCCCTAGCATGTCCTCCAGGTGAATCTGCTCCAGGATTTTGCCAGGCACAGAGATGAGACTGACTGGTCTGTAATTCCCTGGGTCATCCATTTTCCCCTTCTTTAAAAATGGGGGTTATATTTCCCTTTTTCCAGTCATCAGGAACTTCACCTGACTGCCATGATTTTTCAAATACGATGGCCAGTGGCTTTGCAACTTCATTTGCCAGCTCCTTCAGGACCTGTGGATGGATTTCATCAGGTCCCATGGACTTCTGTATGTTCAGGTTTTTAAGATGGTCGTGAACCAGATCCTCTCCTACAGTGGACCTAGGGTCTTCATTCTCACAGTCACTGTGTCTGCCTCCCAAGACTTGGGTGGTGTGGTCAGAGCCTTTGCCAGTGAAGACCAAGGCAAAGAAGTCATTCAGAACCTCATCCTTCTCGAAACTGAGGTACAGGAATATGGTACAGGAATAATCATGGTGGAAAGTGGAAACTTGAAAGAAGTTTCTGATCATGTTGTAAGGAATGGATGAGATTCATGGTAGGAAATAGCTTAGTCTTTTGAATCAATCAGTCTCTGATCTGCAGTCAGCTACAATTCAACTATAGTATCACCCAATAAATTCCTTTTAAGCAGTCTTGTGAAAAGGTAAAATATTAAGAGTATTTTCAGTGTAAGAAGCCTGAGTTACTTGCTTATTTCATTAAAATAAGTATTTTATCTTTGGGATAATATTTCAGTAGAGTAGACAGAGTACATTACCTCAGAAAACTGCCAGGTGTCTTTGCATTACCCAGCTGAACCTCCACAGACATTTCTCTGAGGTGCAGTTGTGACATTCATTTTGTCATTCAGCTGGTAGAGTAGTGGACTAAACCAGTGCATTGAAGGAAATTAACTGCTGTATATTCTTTCCATTTATCTGTTTGGTCATGTTTTGCTTTACAAGGGTGTCTTTGTTCCAATTCACTTTATGTAAGTTTCTGCTATAATTGTTAGGGCTAAAGAAAATGTTGAATATAGGGTTTTTTTTCAGGTTCTAGAAAGATTAATATTATTCCACATTTGAAAACTAACACAAGCAAACAAGAATGTGAATGTAAATACGGGAGTGAGCTGGTGCTTCAAGAGCATATTCACAAAATCATATCTTTTCTGATTTGTCAAGCATAACTGAGTCCCTCAGGGAAATTATGCTTGGCCAGTCATTCTGGTGAATATGCAGAAATACTGAGGAAAATAACTGAAATAACTGGTCTTGTGTAATATTTTGGATGGGATTTTGTTGGGGTTTTCTTGTTTCGTTTTTATTTGTGCAGATAGCAATCTATCAAAACTAATTTCAAACTGCAGCGTGTATGAGAATGACTGTCCCTTAGCTTTAGCTTCTTTAGTTACTTCTGTTACTGTCATATGTTTTCTGTAATAATATTTCTTTTAGAAAATTGCTTTGGGTATTATCCATCAGATTGTAATTTTAAGTCTAATTTTTGCTAAATGTGATGTCATACCTTCAAACTTGCTTCACTCCCTTAGAACTGTTTCCACATCTGTATTTTAGAACCTTGTATTCATCTTTAACTCTTGAATGACCTTTGTCAGCTGTCAGTGTCAACTAGGGATCACTGCTTTTGACAGTTGCTGTCAGTTCTAAAGAGATGTATATCCCTAAGCCATATTCCACAGGGCTGGAAAACCCAGCTTGATGATTCTGAATCTATTCCACATTCTGAACTGTGGAATACATCAAGAAATAAAAATAACCACCCACAAGCACAGTGTAAATACTATTTCATCAGAAAATAGCTTGCCCTACTTACTTTCTTAAAAGTCACAAATATTTAATGTGCTTCAGGTTTAAAAATAGATCAGAGTGACATTTGGGTCATGTAATAAAGGGAATGCTGAAAGATCCATATATTCTGGCATGGTTAGAGATTCTGTGTAGTGCAGTTAAACACAAAAAATATGTGGAGATTGCTGGTGGCTGCTGCAAATTAACCACCTTTTTGAGAGGGGAGTACATTTTCAGTTAATCCATCTGTTTCTTAGAAGGGCTCGTGAACAACAGGAAAGTTCCTAATGCTTATTGTAAGATTATTGAAATCATTCCAAGATCAGGATTCATTTAAAGTTAAAAAGTCATATTAGAAAAAGCCATGTGGCTTAATAATCTTAAATCATACCCTAAACCATAGCTTCTTATTTCTGCAGTCAGCAAGAGTGAATAATGCACAGTGCTGTCTCTGTAGTAGCACTATTCTCATTTTCTCCCTGCTCTTTATTCTATAGGTTTTCCATGCACTCTTGGAGAACCAGGGACACAAACTGTGACTGATAAAATGATGAGTTTTCTTTTTCACTTACTATGCACCATCTCCTTTGTGTGCTTCCATGAAAGTTGGGCCTAATCTGGCAAAACATCTTTTCCCATTAAGAATCAGACAGAAGAGGGAAACCATCTCTTTCTGTAGCTTTGGAAAATCAGGGAAACTTTTGTTAAAAGCTGATTTGCTGTTCTATGACTGTTACCTCCCTGAGAGTCACAGGGAGCATAAGTCATTACACTAGAACTCAGAACTGACAGCAGGTGGAACTGCTGAGACTGGTGATGAGCTGTAATACCACTAACCCAAGGGGTGATAGCTGAGTGCTAATCTTTGCTTTGCATTGTCATCTTCAACCATGTGTTCTCTACTTGCGCTGTAGTTGTGTTAAATTTCAGCTTGCCAGCTGCACAATATTCTATATATTTTAAAAATACTTTACTGTTTTTCACTAACTACTCTCTAATTAGCAAACTAATTTCACTAACTCTGTGTGGAGACAAAGAGGGGCAGCCTTGTATCTGATTAAAATACTTCCAATCTTCCCTATAACTACCAAACAAAATATTTCAGTTCCAAGCCTCAAGAGACATGCTTTTCACATGCATACGCTGTAATTTATCGACTGAAAGGTTGTAAGCTATGTGCAGAACTGAAAATAAGGACAACATTGTTTTATTTCCATGTGATTGTGACCTGGAGGAAATCCCTAGGATCTGTGGACTGAGGAAAGAATCAGCATTACTTTTTCTTTCTTCCTCAACATACTAAAATGGCAAAGAATTGATTCAACTTTTAAGAATGAAACTCCTACAACAAAGCCTGAAATTTAACTGAATTATTAAAGGACAACCAAGGGGGAGTTTTATATGGTTTTTCTCTCTGTGTTTCTTTTGGGAAGTCCAAACCATCAGAGAAGTCAAATCTTAAAAGCTTCAATAGGCTGACTTGACTGATTAATAAGAAGCTGCTTCCACAGCCCAAGAGCACTAAAAGCTAAAACCAGCCTAGTCCCAAATGAACAATCTTCATGCTTAGAGTCTTATTCTGCCATAAATCCACCAGTCCATCTCTCATTGATGTCAGTGGAAATTCTCTTGTAAACCAGAGAAGTATCTGTCCCTAGGGAATTAGATGACTTAGATCTCAAAGGACAACTAATAAAAGAAACATGTAACAGTTGAAACAAATAAGCCACTTGACAAATGCCTTTTACACTGGTGAGATAGATGTAAAAGGAATACGATACTGATTTTAAAGTAAAAATATGGGGAAGATTTTTCAGAGAAACAATCTAAAGGTATTTGAACAATGACATTAATATAATTAACAATTAGAGCATGAAAATTTAGTTGTGATAGCAAAATAGAGGAGGTTGCTGACAGTTGAAGATCAAAAGGAAAGACATGGGCCTTTTTTATCCCCATAGATTTGCTTTTTACCATTATCACTTTGTTAACAACCTATGTACCACAAACCACAGCTCTGTCCTTTTCCCTTTTCCTGACAAGCCTTTTATTAGGTTGCTGGCTAATTTCCAGCCACCTCCAGCAGTGATTGTTCATTAGCTATGTACAGAATTGGGCAGTCTGAGCTGTGAGTTTAAGCTGGGCATGAGAAAATATTTCAGAATTTGGATCCAAATTACAAACACCTTTTTTTTTTTAAATTCCAATTTGTGATTGAAATGTCAACTTAATTTTATCCATCTCTAGTTCAAAATTTAAAGAGAAATTACCATACGTAAATAGGAATGCCTCTTTTTCCATCTCAGCTGTCTCAGAGAATTCTGGAGGTCAGAGCTACTCATCAATACCGGTCAGAAAAAAAAAAAAAGATTTTTTTAAAATTTGTCTTCAGCATGTTTACAGTGTTTCTTAATTTTTAAACAAAAAAAATCTAAACAGACGTTTTAGAAAAGATCTATGGAATTAAAGCACATATTCCCTTTCAATCAATTTTGACATCTTTCAAGTTTCCTGATTAATTTCAGGCAATCCAGCCGTACTCCAGACTGCTTGTTTCTCTTGGGAAAAAAAAAATAAAATTAACAATATATATATAATTAAGTGGGGTTTGTGCCTTGTAACAATCTGAGATAAAAGAGGAAGAGGACACGAGTAGAAAATGTAGCAGGCTAGAAGTGATAATGCTACTGACAACGTGATTAATTTGGAAGCTACAGTGCTGGAAATTGTTTTATGTTTTTGGAAAACATCTACGGTACTCTGAAAAGCAAATAAGAAGCAAAACTTAGAGAGGAACAACTTCCAATATTGTTTAAAGTGGTAGTGTCACCAGGATAAAATCAGACTTCTACTACTGGGAGTTTGGAAAAAAAAAAATAAATAAATTAGTCAGCATTAAGAACTAACACCCAATAAATAAATTTGTATGTAGAATCTTTTTATAAAAATTTCCAGATGCCAAATAATGGAAAATTTGCAAGAAGTGACAGGACCCATCTTTATGTAAAATTCTGAATTAAGTATTTCTATCACTATTAAGTAAGCTGCACATCCTTTTGAAATTAGGATCTTCTATTATTTTAATGAAATCCTTATTCCACAAGAACATCACAGAGAATTAAGGAAATCCATGCTGTTTTGTGTTGTAGTGGTTTAAACCAAGTCCACACACAGCTTGTTCACTCACTTCCCCCCTCGCTCCCCCAACTCCCAGAGAGTTAGGAAGGAGAATCCAAAGAATGTAGCCCCCACGGGTTGAGATAAGAACAGTTTAATAGCTAAGGCATGACACAAATCACTACTGCCACTACTACTACAAACAATAATGATGAAGCAAATAACAAGTGAAGAGAATACAACACCTCACCAGCCACCAATCCATAACTCACCCCACCCTGCCTGACCAAGCACCGACTGATACCTCCTCCATCCCCCCAGAGCTCCAGCCCTTCTGGGTCCCTCCCGGTTACCTCCTGGGTATGACGTGCTATGGTATGGAATACCT
This sequence comes from Melopsittacus undulatus, assembly GCF_012275295.1. Taxonomy (NCBI): domain Eukaryota; kingdom Metazoa; phylum Chordata; class Aves; order Psittaciformes; family Psittaculidae; genus Melopsittacus; species Melopsittacus undulatus. Next base: position 23,466,329 of record NC_047534.1, read on the forward strand.
CTTTGGCTAGCCTGGGTCAGGTGTCCTGTCTCTCCTTCCTCCCAGCCTCCCCTCCTCCATGGCAGAGCATGAGGCTCAGAAAAGGCCTTGGACAAACCAAACATTTGAGCAGTAACTCAAAACATACTTGCTATCAGCAACCGTTCTCAGCCTGAAAGTCAAAACACAGCACTGCACCAGCTACCAAGAAGGAGAAAAATTACTGCTACTGCTCAAACCAGGACATGTGTCAATGACAATTTGAGTATGACTGATTATTTCAATAGCCAGTAAGTTAAGAAATGCCATTTAGTGATGATGAAATTTCCAGAAATGCCTTTTGTACTAGGGAGGAATGGCCAATGTATAGTTCCAAATGACTAATCAGATTATACAAAATGTGAGTTTGCGCATCTCTGTTGGAATAGAATGTGTGGGCACACAGTCCTACAGAGACTAGCTGAATAACCACTGGCCTTTAATTTGTGTGACTTCAAAGTCAGAATATTAGGCTGAAATTTTGTTCTTGAAAAAGAAACACTTCCTGTATTGCATTTATTATATTTGTTCAGCTGTAATTGCCATCCTTTGCCATCTTCTCATGTGTAAGACATTAAGACAAACCATAACACCAAATGTTGATTACAAATACTGTTTGGATACCCTCACTCACACAATGTAAAACCCTTCAAGAAGAAAATCCTGTTGAATGAAGGTGTTATTTTGTAATCTGTAAAGCTTATTAGACAGATTCCTTGTGTCACCTGCAAAATTTGGGGGTTTGTAGCTAAGACTGAAAAGGCAGAACGAAGACTGATACACTTCACATGCCATGATGAATGTCATGATATAAACCATGTGTAAGTTCTGTGGCACTACCTTTCCACTGCTTTAGTACTCACAGAATTTGTGCAGGTTTGAAATGACTGAAACTTCATCTATGCTCCTGTAGCTATGAATTGTGTTAAGACTTTTGGATACCCTTAACCAATAAGAAATGATGGGCTCCAGAACTAGGTGAAGTGCAGATCACTTAGACCCTATCTCTAAATGAAAGTAACAGACAAACAGGTATATTGTGCTCATTCTTTTAACCTGGATTTTAACCTTTGGAGTTTCCACTATCATATATAATTTCATTTAGTGATACTGAAATTGTGATACAAGTTATTTTTACACATGAAAACCTGTATCGCTGACAAAATGGTATTATTTGTGCTATCATCGAATTTGAATTACATGGTGAGGAAGCTGAAGGCAGTACAGTAGGAAAGATACTATTGTAGTAACTTAATTGCCTGTAGTTCCTCTAAATACCCTCTTTCTCACAATGAAGACAATTCCATTGTCACATACCACTTTCACAGAGGTTCTCTTCCATCTATTAGCTGCTAACGTTGTCAAAACTCCATATCCATTTACTAAAGCAGCATTTTGTAGTGAAAGTCTCTGGGTGAAGGTACTTTGCTGTCATATTAGGAAGTGGCTCTGGAGCCTGAGTGAAACAGTTGTAAATCAGAATTCTGACTGAGGTGCTAGCAGCAATGCCTATTCTGCTTAGTGATGAACCTTATTTGATCTAATATCTTTTGGGAAGGACATGGAGGTCCAAAGTGTCTCTGTGAACTAAGCAGCTATGGTATGACATGTTTTCTGCAAGATCAATGCCAATTTGCAGCCTATTCCTGGGTTCAATGTATTTAGTGTCGTGACACTACAAAATGATTTGATGGTTTCTTACAGTGACACCGAAACTGAGCTCTGATTCAGCAGGTGAATTGCCGTGGTTGTGTTTTGTTGCATTGGGTTAGATTTCTCTAGCAGAAAAAGCCTGAAGAATTTGTAATGCTTCAACGAAATCACAAGTACATGGCAGATAGATACTGATTAAAATAAATACACACTCTTAACGAAAGCCTGTACCATTTTTCACGGTAAGGGATTCTCTGGAGATGCTAGTTTATTGGATTATTTCATTGTTGTGTTTATCATTTCAGATGTAAGATATTTGCAATAATGCAGTTAATAAAAATCATCAACTGCATTAAATATCATTATTTCCAAAATCAGTCTTCTGTGAGGTTGTGTATTGAAAGATACCTTTTTCTGTTGCTTACTGGGATAAATCAGGAAAACGTTAGTAACAAACCATGATCTTTACCACTGTTTCCAAGAACACTGGAGAGGTTTACAAAGCATTTGAGGTAAACATTTCAGCTGACTCTTCTGCTATTGCTGAATGAACATCAGTTCTGCTGGTTAACCCAAGGCAACTGTCACTTGGGTTTCTTCCAGTTCAGTTGATCAGTGGCTGAGTTGACTTGTTTCTGCCAATCATTACAATGAGTTTAGAGCTTTGAAAAAGACTTTGGGAACATTGATTCACAAAAGAGAGAAATACTCTTTAAAATGTAGTATTATATCTCAAATGTTTTCCTGTTCTGACACTAGGTTAATGTCCTGGATTCAGCTATAGCAGTCATTTTTCTCCTTAGTAGCTGGTGCAGTGATGTGCTTTTGACTTTCAGCCTGAGAATAGCACTGATACCGCTGGTGTTTTCAGTTGTTGCTAAGAAATGATTACTCTGACCAAGGACATTCTCAGTCTCATGCTCTGCCAGGGAGGAGGGGAAGCCAGGAGGAAATAGAGACAAGACACCTGACCCAAACTAGCCAAAGGGATATTCCATACCGCAGCACATCAGGCCCAGTATATAAACTGGGGGGAGTTAGCTGGAAGGCATAGATCGCTGCTTGGGTCAGTGTGGGTATGGTTGGTGGGTGGTGAACGGTTGTATTCTCTTCACTTGTTATTTCCCTTATCAACATTATTACGAGTGGTAGTAGTTGTAGTAGTTTTGTGTTATACCTTAGTTACTGGACTGTTCTTATCTCAACCCCTGAGGTTTACATTCTTTCAATTCTCCTCCACATCCCTCTGGGAATGGGGGGTGAAAGAAAGGGGGGAGTGAGAAAGCGGCTGCATGGTTCTGATTTACTGGCTGGGCTTAAAACATGACACTGGGGTCTAATGATATAAACTGATTTATATAAACTGTTCAAGAAAGTGGCAACACATCGTGAAACTAGAGAGCCATTTCTAATTCCCATATCACTGTGGATAATAATGCTATTTCCTTGTAGGGAAAGTATTTTTTTCTCTGACAGCTACACTTTTCTGTTTAAGTGTGTTTGTTATATACTCCATTTGTTTTTTTCAACCTGTATATTTCAAGTAAGATAACAGAATATTTTAAAATCTATTAAGTAACAGTGCAAAAACACTGATCCATCTGATTAAACATTTTTGTCTTTCCTTTGGAGTTACTAAAATCCTGTAAATATTCTATAATTGTACAAATTATATCACATATCAGTAAAAGATATACCAACGGTTTCCTGCTTGTTGGTAGTAGCTAGGACTAGATGCTTCAAAGGAAGCTGCAAGATTTCTCCTGCAGACAGATGGGGAGTAATGTGACCCACATTAGGTCACATTGAATCTTCCGTAGATTAAATTGACTTAGAATCTGAAATTAAAATGTGATGCCTGATGATCTCCTGCGATTTTATTATCACATAAATGGTTATTTACACAACTGTATGATTCATGATCATTTTTGATAAATTCTTTACCTTTGCAACAATTAAAAAACTGGTTATTTTCAATTTTCCATCTCTCCTTTTTTATTAAATATTCCCTTTTTGTTGTGTCATGAAAAGAATAAACAAACCAAACCCCAAGTCCTAATGTTGCCTTATTTTTTTAAAAATTTTAATTTAATTTTAAATTATTTTTTTTGCAATTTAATGTTGTAAATACACCATTTAACCTATATTGTTTCTTATATACCTCCTTTAAATATTTTCATCAGTGCTCTCTGACATCATGGTAGATAATTCATAGGCACACTTTTTCACAGGCCAAACTGAAAAAAATTTCTTTCAGCAGAAACTTCTTTCTAAGTCACAGCTTCCAAGGTTCCGTTGATATAATAACACCATAATTATTTATGTCTTCTGTGAAATTGCTCTTTTAAAAATATTTTATATTAACCATCAGAGGTTTTGTTTTAACTTGCTTCCATAAATACCTCTATGTTGATATAAAAAAATATTGACGTAGACATTATTAACGTAGAACTCTAGCTGCAAAAGGGCATTTATCTGTAGCTGATCGTTCATGGGAAAAAAAGATAATAGTGTGCTGTCACTTAGGTAATGTCTAGGGCAGTGTTCTCCTGCCTGTTTGTCCCATTCATTTTCCCTATTTCAGATAGTCCCCTTCTGAGAAAGAATAAGATGAGGAGCGTCTTCTTGCAGATTGTTTGTAAGCAGATGGCAGAGTACTTACTGAAAAATTCAAGGTATGCATTTATACTGGATGTTACTTAATGGGATAATTTCAAGGTAGCAAAAAAATAGCAAATCATTAGCAATGTTTTAGCAAATTTTGACAAAACTATAAATGTATCTTTGTGTATGACTTGGGAATATTTTGTGAGCTCTGATTTAGCAAGTATTATCTGGTAGACAGAGTAGTTTAATGGGACATGTGAGATTTGAGTTCATTATGTGGTTCAGCCACAGACTTCTGCATTATCTGTTCTGATTAAAATGAATGCATTACTTTCCATCTCAGAGGGCTGGTAAACAGACAAAACTTATAAGGACTCTAAAGTACTCTGCTAATATGCAATATAAATATCTAGTTTACCATCTACCTCTATGTGGTCTACAGAAAGGCATACTCTGTTTTAAATGGGATTAGTAGTGTGCATGAAGTTAAGCATGTCCATAAATGTATGCAAGGCCTTAGTTATTCAGTTCACTCATTATCTCAATTTGTTGCTTCATGGAACTGTTCCAAGTATCTCATCTAATCAGACCCTCCTGGAGGCATAACATATGCCCACAATAGCATGAGCTATACATAGCTCCTTCCACAGTTATGAGAGATCAATGGAACATTTTTATTGCCAGTGCATGTATGTCTGTGTGAATTATCCTCCTCAGTGAGATCACAGTGTGAATTCTAATAGGTAAAGGTGTAAGGCAGAAGTGTATTTTTTTAAATAAAAGCACTATAATTTAATTTAAGATATAAATAGATATAGTAATGTAAAAATGTAAAATAGTTATATTATTATAGATCAACAAAATTTTATTTAAAAATAAACTTGGCATTGTCTCTTTTATGATAATCACAAATATGATCCACAAATATAAAAATCAGTATCATTATGCTGAATGAAAATCAACCAGATTTTCTTCATTGAAGATGTTTACCTGAGTATTAAGGTGTGTTTCTTTCAGGTATTTTCATGACTAACCTCTGATATTTAAGCTTGAAATGCAGATGCCAAATAGCCCTAATAATTTTATTCTCAATAATGTCATAAATCTGTTGAATTACTCTGTATTATTGAATGTAGAGTAGAATGTGATGAAAGATTATGGCCTATTTCTACTGCCTTTGTTCCTTTCATCTAGAAAAGGAGCCATGGGAATCAATGAAAGTATGTATGAGATATTACTTGAAATGTGTAAACACAGCAGAATCAGGCTTTTCAGAGCTTGAAAGTACTCAATAGTATTTCCAATTTACCTACCCTGTTTGAATATTTTTCAAATAACAGAACTGAGAAAGTTAATCATGCCATAGAACTGGCTGTAAAATGCCTATATCAGTATTACTAAATAACATTACCTGCTGAAGGAATTAAGCACAAAGCATTTGAAAATGAGTTAGTTGGCATTCCAAATCCTTTAATGAATGTCTTTGTTTCCAGATACATGCCAAGAGGGAATTTCACACCAGCTGTGATAATAAATGATAACCACCTTTTTTCCTTACAATTGCATGTCACTTTTAAGTTATATCAGCCATAAATGGAAGAAAACAAATACTGCTAAGATGTTCAAACAATGGAGAATATCAATGAATGCATTTTCAAATGTACTTTATGTGTTTGAAATGCCAGATGTGATATTAGTAATGGTAGTGGGGAACTAATATAGTTTATGTTGATTTTGAATTTGAACATCATTTTATTTAAATAAAATGAAGTATGGTCTACATATGTGCATACGGATATGCTCACTGTATCTAAAGGATGCTAATTGGAAAAATGTAGTTAATGTTATTATTTAATTGTTGTTAATAAAAATTCCATGTTTGAGCTGAAAATCATATTTAGCTCTAGATGCTCTCAGACTTTCAAGGTAAAATTAAGGTAGATATTTGAAACTATTTTACTCAGAGAAAAAAACCCACAACTCCAAAACAAAACACTTAAAATACAGTTTTCATTTACTTCTTTACCTCCTAAGTGTTCATTTGAACATATCTGTTCTTGCAAACATGAGGAAGTAGTAAAAATGCTTGAAGTTGCGCATGAATTACAGGCATCAAGACTATTAGAAATGCCCAGTCTGGTTCCATTATCTAAGGTAGAACTGTGTTTCTTCTTTGAATGCTTTCCCATGGGGTGACTGGAGAGTGGAGTGACTGGAGAGTGAAGAGTTTGCCATTTCTTTGTTATCTGGATTTTCTAATACATGGAACTTCTTCAACTGTATAACTGGAAAAGTACAAAAGAGTGTGTCAGATTAAAACCTAAATGTTGCCTAAATTATTATCCTGTTTTACCTCCCCGTATCCAGTTCAGTATCAATGAAAACAGAATTGGTTGCCATGAAAATAAGAGTCAACTTCTTCAATTATTCCTTGTGCTTTCCTTTACCGTTCCATTTCTGTGGGGATGCACATGCACATGAGACTGGAAAAAAGTTATAAATGTTGAATATCACCAATTATCCTGCAATCCCAATCAATGCCATTTCTGTTGGAAGTTTCACACTTACGCCACTATAAATGTAGTGTTGAACCTGTAATGGTAATGATGCCAGTGACAAATAGGAAAAGAGGGTCCTGGCATCAGATCTAAGTTACAATGTATAACAAAAAGTAACATTCTGATCTGAGTGTCTGGTGAAACTCAATTTAATAGTTCTGACTTTAAGACATCCAGGCATGTTACTATCTTAATACCTTTGCTTAGAATATAAGCCTGCTAGTTTCATTGCAGATACTACTGGGAACATGTATCAGCTGCTGAGGTTTGATGACCAACTTTGAACAACACAATTTAGTATGCAAATACAAAATATTTTTAAGTATTCCTTCAAGTGAAGGAATCATTATTTCATTTCTGAAGTCTCTAATTTTCTGTCTTGCTTGTGTACTCTAAGTGTCAGGAAGTGAGAGGGGTAAAAAAATGCTTTTTTCCTTGTCCTTATCACGAACATTGTCATGTGAAGTTATTCTGGGACATCCAGATAAAGTTTAGTTGTTTATGTAACTTCTGATCCCACTGGTAAAGCAGGTGAGTGCAACAGAAGAAATGGGTATTTTTGCCCCTGACATTTAGTCATCTACACACAGTGGACCATTTTGTGTAAAAAAATAAAGAAAACCTGTCAGCAGTAGGGGTTTCCCATCTCAGGTGTAGTAGGAGTTCTACATGTGTATTTGTATAAAATAAAATTTCATTTATTGTTCTGTTTCTCACATTTTTGTTTTGGTTTATAACAGCACACAGGCAAAATGAACACAATCACAGTAAGCACTGGTTGAATTGGAAAGAGGAGATGTAGAATAACTACTAATTAATAAAACTTTAATGGGATTTATAGGGTATACAATCTTCATTAACTGAATCAGAAGGTAACTGTGTCAAACTGGTAAGTCAAACATACGTGCACATCCCTGGATTACAGGTTAAAAGCAGTACCAGTGTAACAGATACATTCGTACTTTTCCACTTGTTTAACTTACAAGCAACAAGGGTAAGTTTCCCAGACTTGTATTGTTTTAGTATGTCTGGGATGCAGGAGCTACAGGTTCCTCTTTCTGCCTCTCTACAAGCAGACAGTGAGGCCAGGCGCTGTGGTGAAAAGGCACATGTATGAGCACGCTGGCACCATGATCCGAATATGATCATGCACATTGACCTCTCTTGCAACAGAACTCTATGCAGATGGTGTTCAAACCTTGATTAAGTTCCATTGTGAAATTATGAGCATGCCTGTAGCTGATCTTATGAATACCTAGCTAAGATCTATTGCCAAGAGATGTACATTGAAAATGTTACAAAATTATCTGAACTGAACACCTGTTGGTTTACTCCAGTACAGGAAATTTGTGGAGACCCATAATGCCTGGACTATTGCACTGATATGGGGAAACAAAAATTTTTCTTGGGCTACCTATGCCGTTACATTTTGTGAGTAAGCAAACCTGCACTGACAATAGATATGAAAATACTGAATGAAATTCTGTATAATGAGAGGTGCTTTTACCCAGAAGTGCATAAGCAGGGATGTGAGCTTACCCAATTGTGTATGGAGAAATTTAGGTCAAACTGAAGTCTTGTTATCTGTCTATACATTCTTCCTCATGCTTTTTTTCTATGCATGTCATCCCCATGGTAGCAATGCATCTTCGAACTCTTGAGGTATTTCTTAATGGCATGAATTTCTCCTCACCCTTATCAATCTTATCAGTCAGTGTCAAAAGAGGGAATTTTGATGTGTAGTGGAAAATTCCAGTGGTTATTATTAAAACAACTCATGGAGTATCTGACAATTTTTAATGCAAAAGAAATAAGAAACAAATGTATGTATTTATTAATTTTATTATTTTGTATATTTATTCAATTATTTAAAAACCCTACTGCAGAAAATCTGTTTTATTAAAATGGTAAGAGAACATATTTAATTGATTTTATTTGTTTTCCTGAATCATGTGGATTTGCTGCCCAGATATTTTTGTAGAAACTTAAAAAGGAAGTTCTACCGGAATAGTCATTGTTTGTTAGGAAACTTCAAAGGAAAAAAATGTAATCTTAAATGTAGCAGTGGATAAATTTATAAATAAAAGTAGTTGCTCAGTTGCCAATTGAGTTAAAGCTCCATGAGGACATTTAACAGGCATATTGGTATAATTCCAGTTTCTGTAAGAGAGCTAGTTCAGAGCTGAACAATAGGACAATAATCTCTGCCAGCTGGTTATCAGAATTTTATTTTATTCCATGGAGTCCATCGCTTCAGTGTTGTTTAGCCTAAACAGATAAACTTGAGAGATAAGCTCCTATTTTGATTGCAAGCAGCTGTGAACAAGTGTTGTTGCTGTCACTGCGCTCACATATTGTCACTGCATTTGATCTCAGCATTTTTACATCCTGTAAGAATGTTCACTGCATCCTTCAAGAAAGATATCTTTTCTGACTGTAGGCTATTGATGACAGCTACAGGACTGATAATGTATTGCAAATGGCAAACTTTTATGTACCAGTTTGTAAAGGAGACAGAATTCCCCTGAGATAATTCATTAAATGCTGGTGAATTTTGAGCTTAATTTAAGACTTTATTATTCTGATTGTCCTTTCCCTTCTAGCTCTCCAATAATTAACTTGGACACAATAGGGCACAGATACAAATTTTTCTATAATTCCGTTGCGGAGTATGATCTTGGAAAGAATATATATTCTAAATGGAGCTATTTTAATCTCTAGGTTAATGAACAATTTGCTTGGCTGAAGTGATCCTTGTACCAGTGATGATATTAAATGTGGGAGAAGGAGGCATAGCCTTTTTCCTTGGTGCATAGTTTGTCTGGTGTCTTCCTGAGCACAAGAATAGTTAGCTTGTTCCTCTAGTGGTTATGAGAGTCTTCCAACTATTTGGTTAGCGTGTATTCTCACACACATCAGGGTTACAGCAATGACCAGTTGTAGAATCAGGACAGAATTTTCTTCAGGCCGGGAAAAGCTGGAGTTTGTTTCTTTGTTTTAGCTTGTCTCCTCTCATCTTAGTATGGATACTCTATGCATTTTCACCAAAATGATTCCTTATTGGGGAAACTTCTGCAAAATAAAGATGCTCTTATTTCTGTAAGTCTCTTCTTCGAGTATATTTTAATTTGTAAAGTTTGGATTTTTTTTTTGCAAGGTATTTTAAGTTTGATATGGGTTATTGAGGGCATTATAAGGCATGTAAAAGGGACTAGATATCGTTTGAAATTCTATTTTCTTCTATTGCCTGTGGCTTGTTTTATTATATCTAGAATTATTAGAGTTCTAAATTATAAATTAAATAAGATTGGGGGTATAGTCCTCATTGTATTGTAGAATATTGTCTAAATCATCAAAATTGCCCACAATACAAGATGAGCTGTGTTACATCTCAGAGCTGAGTTTTAAGTTCGTGTTGAGTAACACCATGATGGTATCAGCTCTCTACCTGGAACAGTAGAGGTTTTATTTATAAATGTAGTTTCCTGTTTGTAGGTGTTCACTGAACCTCTTGTAAATTCCTGTCGGTGAATATGATTGACAGCTGAGAAAACCAAACTTCTGCAGATCTTGAGCTAAAAAATTAGTTTGCATACCTTACTGTATCATGGTTGGTATACGCTCCAGAGAACAATGTAGAGAGATGTTGGTGTTCCAGGATACTGCAAGCTAGCCTTGCTAGTCTTTTATTAGGATGCTCTTTCTTGGTGAAAATTGAGTGATTCAGTTTGTCCTGCATGGCTGATTTTTCATATAAATGCAACTTTGCACCTAAAGTTATTAAAGTCCAGATGAATGTCTTACATCCAGTAGACCGTGCACCTGTTGTCTAACTCATAGCGAGTACTGCGTTTTTATAGACCAGTAGGCAAGTTGTAGCATTGTATTTACAGGCTGTCTTTATCTGCAGTTACAGCACAGTCCCCCCCCACAGCCTGACAGTCTTCCCTTATATTTATTTCTCAGCAAAAGAACTTAGGATCTGATTTGGTTGTCTGATACTGTTTCATCTGACAAGTAATTGGATCTCTCTGGGTGAGAGCTGGGGTTTATTGTCATTTAAGGTCTGCTCAGGAGCTGCTTTTGTGAAAACAGCAGTCTTTAGCTTTCATATTTGCAGTGAGCTAAATAAGCTTACATCAGTATTTCACGTGATCATATGCTGTATTTCTACTCAAGCATATGTCTTCAATAAATTTTAATTTCACTTTTCCTATATCACTGAGATGACTCTATTTCAACAATATTTTCTTCTGCTATAGGATTCTACCCTTACTGCTCTCCAACTGCTGTTAAGAGCAGGATAAAATAAAAAAGGCATACTGGTCCTCAGATATCTATGATGAGATTTATAATACCCCAGATAGAGGTGGACACTGCTGGGTTTTAGTTATTTTAGAAGGAAGAGGCTCCAGGGCTTTATAAAGAGCCTCTATGATATTGAAATAGTAGTTGTCCAAGTTCTAAGTTGTTACATCACCTTTATTGCCTGTATCATCAAACAATTTCTTTACCTTTGGTGAAGAAACACCATGAGAAACATGGCATAGGGAATAAACTCATTTCCTTTGGCAGGGATGTGAAGGTGATTTTATCCAGGTTGTAACAACCACAGTGGAACCAGTTGATGGCACCAGCATGTTTTGCTACTACTAACTTAAAGCCAAAGAGGGGTTACAGGGCTGCTGTTCATTACACAAAATTTTAAGCATTTAGAAACTTTTTAATCAAATTATAATTTAATAAAAAGGGAGATAAGATTATGCATTACCAGTGTGGGGACCTGAGTGAAAAGGTTCTCACCGTTCCAAAGGAGGCATCTGTCATTTCTGACAGCAGGGAAGTTAGTAAAAAGTAGAATTTTATCAACATTTCAGAGAGTCTCTTGTCTATGGTGGAGGTAAGAAGACAAAATACTAAGATCTTTAGAAAATGCAATACTCCTAAACTGATTTGTAGTGCTTGTTGAGATGAACACTTCGTGCTTCTCAGAGGTGTATTCCTTTGGAACTCTGTGTGTAATGTTTGCACTTCACTCTACTCCACACTGTTTGTTTATTAGACCTATGTAGAAAGAATATAATTTAGTGTTATATTTAGGCTTTTTTATCTTTGTGTGCATAGCTTGCTACATACTAATTAATCTCTTAACATGATTATAGTAAAAGCAGTTACTACTTTCCCTGCCCTTTGTTCATTTATGGATTTTGATCCTTTCCTGTTTATCATAATAATCTTGCAGTTCTTACAAGGCATTGATAAGCTTTTTTTTGTAATGTGTGGGGTAGGTTGTCTTCATGAGCCTCTGTTGTGGATCTTTGTGACTATAATGTTCTTGTCTGTGATTCATGGAAAATTGGATCAGTGATACATCTGCTCACTTTCCAGTCTCTTTCTAAACTACACCTCAACTAGTACAAAGGACTCCTGAAGCCTGGCTTCCATTTGCCATGTTGATCCCTTTAGCGATGGTTTGAGCAATTTGATAGTCTTTGCAGTTAGCCTTAAATGTCCAGCTTTTACTAAATTAGGATAGGAAATGAATTCAAATACCTTCAAGAGTGTAGAAAATTAGTTCATCAAATCAGACTAATTTCACATGCCTAGCTAAATATGTAGGGGAAAGTAAAAAGGTACACAGAAGAAAATTTATATGAGGTTTTAAGGAAACTTCAGAGGAAGATCACACAGTCTTTCCTGTGCAGGTGCTGTTTTCAGCACAGCTAAAAACACTGATAATCAAATTGTCTATGCTTTGGTGATAGTGATGGTGTTTTTTTGACAAAATGGAGAAAAGGTCCTACTGCTGTATAGTAACAAAAATGCAAACCAGATGATTATTTCTGCCATTTATTTAATTTGGTTTACTTGGGCTTATCTGTACCATTTCAATGTTCCTGGCATGTGCTTTAGTGTAAAAGCTACTAAGAGTCCAGCCTTGGAAGGGCACTTCAGTTATAAAACGTTATATACATTCAAAATAGAAGAAAATAGGAATAGAAATAGACCTATTATATAATCAGAGATATTGTCATGTTCTGATCTCTTCTACAATATTATTTTCAGCTTTTAAAAATAAATAACAGTGATGATTTCATTTATATACAGTCACTATTCTATTTATTGCCTTCATTAATTAAACAGAATTCATGGTGGATATGAAAGGCTGTGACTGCCCTCCTACTGAGGCCTGAAACTGGGGGAAATATTTGCTGTCAGTATAAAAGGTAATTCAATGAAGATGTAAAAATAAAAAAAGAAAGAAAGAAAGAAAAAAAGCAAAGAATGTCCTTTCATGAAGTTTAATACAGATAAATAGTACAGAAACCTTTGTCAGGAAATTGCATCTTGCCCAAACAAAAGAAGTTCAGTGCTTTATTATCTGGAAAGCAACCACATGACGATATTATTACTACATAGAATCACAGAATCATAGAATAGTTAGGGTTGGAAAGGACCTTAAGATCATCTAGTTCCAAGCCCCCTGCCATGGGCAGGGACACCTCACAATAAACCATGTCACCCAAGGCTCTGTCCAACTTGGCTTTGAACACTGCCAGGGATGGAGCATTCACAACCTCCCTGGGCAACCCATTCCAGTGCCTCACCACGCTTACAGTAAAGAATTTCTTCCTTATATCCAATCTAAACCTCTGCTGTTTAAGTTTCAACCCATTACCCCTTGTTCTGTCACTACAGTCCCTAATGAATAGTCCCTCCCCAGCATCCCTGTAGGCCCCCTTCAGATACTGGAAGGCTGCTATGATGAGGTCTCCTCGCAGCCTTCTCTTCTCCAGGCTGAACAGCCCCAACTTTCTCAGCCTGTCTTCATATGGGAGGTGCTCCAGTCTCCTGATCATCCTCATGGCTCTCCTCTGGACTTGTTCTAACAGTTCCATGTCCTTTTTATGTTGAGAGCACTGTGGGTTTTTCGTCCATTCCTAGATGTTGGATTTCAGAATCTTTTATGATGATATATATTTTGAAGTTATGAGTAAAGATTAATGTATTTGTCTTATGAATTGGATGTAGGGAGGCAATTAGGACAACTAAGGCCTCCTTGGAACTTAATCTTGCAAGTCGAGTTAAGGACAATGGAAAGGGCTTCTTCAAATACATAGCAAATAAAACTAACACAAGAGGCAATATAGGCCCACTGCTGAACAAGGTGGGTGCCCTAGAGACAGAGTATATAAAGAAGGCAGAGGTGCTGAATGCTTTCTTTGCCTCTGTCTTTACTCCTGCAGACTCTCCCCGGGGGCCCCAGATTCCTGTAGCCCCAGAAGGAGTCAGGGCAAAGGAGGAGTTTGCTTTGGTAGATGAGGATTGGGTTAGGGATCAGCTGTGCAATCTGGACATCTATAAATCGATGGGTCCGGGTAGAATACACCCACTGGTGCTGAGGGAGCTGGTGGAAGCCATTGCTAGGCCACTCTCCATCATCTTTGGTAAGTTGTGGGAAATGGGAGAGGTGCCTGAGGACTGGAGGATGGCAAAGGTCACACCAGTCTATAAGAAGGGCAAGAAGGAGGACCCGGGTAATTATAGACCGGTCAGCCTTACCTCCGTCCCTGGAAAGGTGATGGAACAACTTATTCTTGACACCATCTCTAGACATATCAAAGAAGAAGGGGTCATTAAGAACAGCCAACATGGTTTTATGAGGGGGAAGTCATGTTGGACCAACCTTACAGCCTTCTATGAGGAAGTGACTAGGTGGATGGATGTTGGTAGAGCAGTAGATGTGTTTTTTCTTGATTTCAGTAAGGCATTTGATACTGTCTCTCACAGCATCCTCATAGGTAAGCTAAGGAAGTGTGGGCTTGATGATCAGGTAGTGAGGTGGATCAAGAACTTGTTGAAAGGAAGAAGGCAGAGAGTTGTGGTCAATGGGGCAGAATCTAGCTGGAGGTCTGTGACTAGTAGAGTCCCTCAGGGGTCGGTGCTGGGACCAGTGCTGATTAATATTTTCATCAACGACCTGGATGAGGGAACTGAGTGTACCCTCAGCAAGTTCCCTGATGACACTAAACTGGGAGGAGTGGCTGACACACCAGAAGGCTGTGCTCCCATTCAGCCAGACCTGGACAGGCTGGAGAGTTGGATGAGGAGAAACTTGATGAAATTCAACAAGGGCAAGTGTAGAGTCTTGCATGTGGGGAAGAACAACCCCATGTACCAGTACAGGTTGGGGATTGACCTGCTGGAAAGTAGTGAAGGGGAAAGGGACCTGGGGGTCCTGGTGGATAGGAGGATGACCATGAGCCAGCAATGTGCCCTTGTGTCCAAGAAGGCCAATGGCATCCTAGGGTGCATTAGAAAGGGTGTGGTTAGTAGGGCAAGAGAGGTTCTCCTCCTCCTCTACTCTGCCTTGGTGAGGCCACATCTGGAATATTGTGTCCAGTTCTGGGCCCCTCAGTTCAAGAAGGACAGGGAATTGCTTGAAAGAGTCCAGTGCAGTGCCACAAAGATGATTAAGGGAGTGGAACACGTCCCTTAGGAGGAGAGGCTGTGGGAGCTGGGTCTCTTTAGCTTGGAGGAGAGGAGACTGAGGGGTGACCTCATCAGTGTTTACAAATATGTAAAGGGTGGGTGTCAGGATGATGGAGCTAGGCTTTTTTCAGTGATATCCAGTGGTAGGACAAGGGGCAATGGGTGTAAACTGGAGCATAGGAGGTTCCACGTTAACATCAGGAAGAACTTTACTGTGAGAGTGACAGAGCACTGGAACAGGTTGCCCAGGGGGTTGTGGAGTCTCCTGCGTTGGAGATATTCAAGGCCAGCCTGGACAAGTTCCTGTGTGATGTACTCTAGGTTTCCCTGCTCTTGCAGGGGGGTTGGACTAGATGATCTCTGGAGGTCCCTTCCAATCCTTAGGATTCTGTGATTCTGTGAATTATTCCTTCATTTGGAGGAGAAATAGAATATGATAATACTGTCTTCTAGGTGTTCTAGATGCTCACTCAATAGTAACAATTCTCTATCACCTTCTGTCTTGACATTTACTTTTGTTTGAATTGGATCTGATTACTGAAAAAAAAGAGCACAAGATAATTATTCCACTACATTTACTGTCCCATCTGATGTCTCTTGGTCTTTCGTCAGTTCTCTTGACCTCAGTTCCCTCATCTTGGAACAAGCACTGCTGCTATTCAGTCAAGCTAGTTAATTTTTCTGCTTCTCGTATTTCTTTCCCTGTGAGTAATACATGAAATTATAAGCAGCTGGTACACAAAGTGCTTGCAATATTGCCTATTAGATTACCATATTTTTCTCAGTATTTAGTTTTGCTGTCCATTTTCATCTTCCATTGTGTGTTGCTTATACTCTAGGATCAGCACCATTCTTGCTTTATACAGCACATCATGCTGAGTGGTTCTGAGTGGTGCCCAAAGCACAATTGTAATATTAATTTAGCTATTTTTAGTTGGAATAAGCATAAGAGCATAAGTATATTAATAATTTATTTTATTATGTAACATATAGACATAACTGTATTAAGTAATTGATTTTTATATCAAGAACAATTTCACCAAGAAATAGCTGTATGGATGATGTAATAGAAAATTATAATGGAACAGCAGTGATAGGAGCAACACCTACACTGTCCAAGGAACAACCCACCTTTGAGTTTTTCCCTTCAGTCAAGATGCAGCAATGAACTTCTTACTGTTAGAGGCTTAGCTCTGACAACACAAAATCTTTGTGTAATCTTGCCATTTAGCTTAAATCCAATCCTATTTGACTTAGTGTTAAGGGGAAAGATAATCTTATGCTGGACTACTGGGGTGCATGCTAGCTGTTGCAGTAATTCAGCCATATTAGCCTAAATTTTGCACCTTTAATGAAATCCTTTTTATTAGGCAGGCCATCAGAGCTGTGGGGTATATCCTTAGGCCTTGAAAGGACCCAAGGATAGCTTCTAATTTGGAATATTAAATCCAGCTAAACCTCTTCAACGTAAATACAGAAATCCATTATTTCATGGAAAATGTGATACCTTTTGTTGAATGTTATCGTACTTTTTTTCCCAAAAAGCAAAACCTTCAGTCAGTAAAAGTACCTGCTTCAAAATCACATTTTTATACATATTTTTGTTTACTGTAGCAATCTTTCCTTAAAAGGAAAATTGGTAGCCTGTAGAATTAATATTCCCACTCTTATGCATCTGTTTTTTCTTGGAAGTAAAGAGATGCAGAAGAACTAGCCTGGATTTCCTGAAGCTGAGAAAGTGTAAATCATGTAAAAGGAAGAGTGAAAAATCAGTAAATGTTAATTACTTTCCTAGTAATTACTGTTGTATTTTATTATTTTTAGCTTAATCTGTGTTCTTTTAGTCATGGGTTTTAGTCACCCCAACAAGAATGACTAATGTAACTATAAAGTAATGAAGCATCTTCAAAGAGAAATGTATTAATCATGAAAATGACAAAGTGAGGAAATTAAGGTGAACGAGATACAACTTTAAAATCCATACAAACGATACAGTGATTCCTGAGGGCAGCTTCCCAGGACAACAGAACCAGCGAGGTGTGTGACTGGTCACAGGCCTTTGGTGTAATATTGTAGCCAAAGGTTTTTTTTTTTTTAGAGTTGGGAAGGGGTTGTTTTGTTTTACCTAGGATATGCTTAGAGCCTTACCTTGAAAGTGTATACATGACTTACAGATACATCAAATAGAGTTTAAGCAGTTCAGTGCCATGAGGATGTGCTCACCTGTGTAGGCATTTCAAGGCTTACAGACAAAGATTGCAAGCTCCTTGGTAGAGGTATCAGGTAATCTAAACTTTAACTTTAACCTTAACACATTGCATAAGCAAAGGCTTTGTGTCCAGGATTTAAAAGATGCCTACATGTGGTGTTTAGGGACATGGTTTGGGGGTGGACTTGGCAGTGCTGGGTTTACAGTTGGACTCGTTGATCTTAAAGGTCCTTTCTAACTTCAGTGATTCTGTGACTCTGTATTGTACAAGATTGGATCCAATTCTGAGCTACACTGCTGGCTTTTCAGACAGTTTTCGGTCCACCTCACTGCTCATCCAGCATTATGCCTCATTGAAAAGTTGACAGGAAGCACAGCTATTAACATTGAAAGAACTTATTCCCTTCTTAGGATTATGTACATGTGTACATGGAAACACAGTAGAGAATTGCTGTGGGTCACTGTTTAGCTTATTATGCTACTGCTGATTCAGTTTAAGAACTTTAACATTTCAGGTAAAAATCTCTGTATTTCCTCTGTCTTTCATGTACTGATACGTTACATTTGCAGTACTTCTGAAAAGAGGAGGTGTACCATCTGGAGCAGTAAAGAATGTTATTTAAAGGTGGCTACTCAGGACACTGTGGAGTAAGGAAGAGGGTTATTTTTCTATAACAGACAGAAGTAGCTGGGACAAGTTCAGGTTTGAAAGCTGTCATCCAAAGGCATTGATGAAACACAAGATTAAAAGCAACACTGTCAATACTTCCTTTTATCTCCTTCTAATTCCTAGTCAGGAATACTTTCTTAAATGGTATCTAACAGTTTGCTTCTCTACCATCTCCTTCCTGCAAGCAAGACTAACACAGAGATGAGTGCACTCTACTGCATGTCAAGTACTGTCAGAAATAAGTAACTCCTTTGAGATCATCCATGTTAATACGACTCAGTGCAATCCCTCTTAACCATCCTCAGTGCATGCAGAAAGCATGTGTGGGAATTTTAATATCCTTTTAAAGATTTGTCTAAAAATTACTTTTTAGAGGTGAGTTGTTTTGTTTTTTTTTTTCTTTCTTTGCAATTAAAACCTCAGCTGTGTTCTTTGTGCTAATATAGCAACAGTTTTCTAGTATTTTTATAAAATTATGAACTCTATAAACTCACTATAAACTCTTCACAGAGATGTAAAGTGGCTTGTCATAGAAATTCTGTATCAGAAGTAGAAACTGAGTCTATTATTGTCAATTATAGGCCAATTCTATAATTGCAAAAGCATTTTTACCTCTCATGTCCAGTCAATAACGCAAAAATAGAATAGAGTTAACCCAGGAACCAGAGTGTTGTTCCCACAAGTTTTGCCTTGCGTGGGAAAAATGCCTTGAGGCATTACATTGGCAAAGTACTTCTGTGTTTTCTTATTGTGATTTTTTTTCCTCTTAGTCTCAATTAGTTATAGCATTTGCACTTTTCAAGGCTGAAATTTGTAATTTAAACATAGTTCTTGGTGTCAGGAATGATTTGTACAATCTAGTGATCATTCACAGGTTAGTTGTGAAGTGATTGTGTATGCTTTCACTGCAATTTAGTATAGGAAACATGTTCAGCTTCTGCCTTCTTCTGGCACTGCTAGGCATAGCAGTAAAAAAAGAACTTGAACTCAAACTGCAGTAGAATGGTAACATGTCACCAACCTACATTTCTCTAAGTCAGCGACTGTTTGTTGGCATAGTATGAGTAGTTGTGTTTAGGAAAAAGCAACATGAGCATACGTTTTCAGCCTGGAAAATCAAAGGTGACCCTTCTAGGCAATTGGTACACAGTTCTGGAAACAGTAGGTTTGATCTGAGAGCTCTTTCTCATTAGAAGACTCCCACTTTGAATTACTAAACTATATACAGCAGACAAAGTTTGGAACATAAGACCTTAGAATTTTTAAACTTTCCAATCTAGCACTGAATTTTCACTCTAATTTTTAATTTTCCAAATAAGATTTGTGTTATTTTCTCATCTCAGTGTACGGGTGTATTATAGCAGTGAGTTTCATCCTTTGTGTTTGAGTGCAAAGACAACAAATTATCACTAACATACTTTTTGACAGTTTGGTTGTTGATTACTGAGAGCCCCCAGCCTACAGTTCACACTGTCTGTGTTCTAGGGAACACTCTCAATAGCCAAAATTATAGCATTTCTATATTTAGATTTAATTTTTAGATAGAATTCTTAATTTTTATCTGCCTTTTTTTTCCTCTCATTTTCATTTTGTGTGGTATACAAATATGAAGTAGAAAAGAAAAAGGGGAAAATACTTGATTCTAATTAGAAGCTTAGAGGATACCAGCAAGGAAGTGAGATATAAAATCTAGAAAGTTTTACTATGAAGTGTTGTCTCAAATGAATGCAGCCTACAATACAAGGTGTTCAGGAAGGACAAGTCCTGACATATGGTTGGGGAAAACACCATTAGCATAAGGGGAAGGAACTTGTAGACTGATTTTGCTTTAAATAGATAAATAATATGGTTCACCTTTGTTCTTCATATATGATACCAAAACTATTTGGTGAATAAAAGGACTTTAAAAAATCCTGTTCTGAAGCCCTGAACAATCTGCAGCATTTCTTCATCATTTTCAGCCTATCCTTATCCATTCTAGGAGTAAAGATGTTTGCTCATTTCATCAGCAAGGAAAGAAGTTTATTTTCTTTGAGGTAGTGTCCGCTGGTAATTTTATGCTGATTAATCACATCCATCGCATTTCTTCTTCCATGTCACTTTACTGTCAGAAAATATTGATATTTATAGTAAATTAATCTGAAAGAAGTATCAAAAAATGCCTGTCCTTTCCTTTTGAATGTAGTAATTTCTATTTATGTGATTTATGTTATTCTGTGACAACTTGAATAGTGGTGCAATTAACAGGCTGTAATACTTTCCATGATAAATCTGTTTTTCAGATATTCATCATTCAGATATAAATATTTACTCCGCATTCAAATGAGTCTCATTGATTGGGAGCAACTATTTATCATTCACTAGTCTAGAAGCAACACAATCATATTCATGCTTTAGTTACTCCAAAATACCAGATTTTGAAATGTTGTTCACTGCTGGCTTGTTAGTGTGGATTTAATTAATTATACAAATGATAGCCAAGAAGGGCTTGAACTCAAATTTTAGTTATGAACTCTATTTTAAAAGTAGACTAAATTTAAAAGTAGTTTTGGCCCGTATGTGCCAAAGTCAAATTAAGATCACATAAAAACATTTATACTCGACATTTCCTTCCTTGTACTTGATTTTGTAAAGTGCATGTTCTTTTGAACTAAGTTTATTTCTATTTTTTTTTCTTTTCACTTTTAATGTATTTTCTTCTCTATAGCAACTGTAGTTGACCTTTATCCAGTAATTTCTGTTTTCTAGAGAGTTGATCTTTCTCTTTCAATCCAGGCACAGATACAGCCATATCTGTTTTCCTGGATGAGATATTTCAGTGAATGTGGAGTGACAGGCAAGGGCATGAAAATGTTTTGTTTTCCTCATTGGGCTAATTGTACTTCTTAGTGTTGGTTTTTTTTTTGGGTTTTTTTTTTTTTTTTTTTTATTGTCTCTTATCAAAGCAACATCAAGTGTCTGAAGGTTGTTTACTTGTATAGCAGGTCACTCAAAGGAGACAGGCAGGGAGAAAGCCTCTTGGCATTGTAAAGTTGGCTGTACCACAGTCCATGCTTCACTTTTTACTCTGAATGAACAGCATCTGGAAATAGGTAAAAGATTATATACCTCTCCTTCCCTGCTTTCCTCTCACCACCTTCATCTCTTAGATTTCAACTTTCTTGCACCTGCTTTGTTTCTGCCAACTGCATCCTCCAAGTTCACACATCTTATACTGCTCAGATGTTTTCTTCGTGCTCCTAGCTGTCTTGCAATTGTTCTCTTCCATCAGCCACTCTTCTGCTCCCCTTCACTTCTCCCTGTCTTCCTAATTTACCTCAACATCCCCAAAATTGCATCTGCTGAAGCTCTTTTTCCCCTGCATCTCAGCTTTTCTTCTGCTTTTCTTCTCATTGCCAGTGCCCACAAAGCACTGGAAGACACAAACAAGTCTCCTGCATTCTGGGAACCACAGTTATGGTTCAGACAATGCCAGACAAAGTACAAATCATTAAAAATGAGTTCTTACACTAGACAGTTTAGAAAACTTAGCTGTGGGCTTCCAATAGATGTACAAACATCCTGAGAAATATGGGAAATATTTTTTAATTGAATAAATAAAAGCATAAAATTGTGGCTTAGCTCAAATAAATAACATAGGCTTAAAAAAAATAAAACCAAACAGTTGTGTTACATAAAACATTTTTTTTTAAGGGAAATTACACCCTCTACTATCCTGCTACTCAAGAAAGTGAATTTGTTCAACAGTTTCAAAACTTCTCTCTGCTTTTTTTTTCTTTTTTGTTCAAAGATTGACCAAAATGGTCTATTTCCCTTGAAGATTTGTTTTGGTGAATTTACTCTCTGGCCAGTTCCAAGGAGAAGGTCATAGATATAAAAAAAAAAATGCAACAAATTAAATATGAGAATATTTTATTTGGACAATATTTTATTGTGATTGTGTGAAGGAAAAGCATTATGATGTAAAAACAAGTTTTGAAGTATTTCTATTCTTAACCAAACTTTAGCATAGCCTACTGTTCTTTTAAATGATTTTGAATAGAGACTTAGTTCTTAAACATGTATTTTCTTTCATGACCACTTAAAGTGATGCATCACAAAACTCAGTAGTTTTTCATGAAGAAACATTACAGTACAAACTATATCAGCTCAATTAAGTGTATACACTACTGAAGCTCTCGTCTTAATCCCTGTGGTGATAAAACAGTAATTGTTCTGAAAGACTACAACGGAAACTGTGACTCAAGCAAGGACACAGTGTTCCAGTTGATCTCAGTTACTGTAATGTAACTAATTCTGTCGTCCACCATCTAAATGTAATGTTTCTGCCTCCCTGAAGATTTGTTACAAGATCTCTTACATGATTGTTTTTGTGTTGATCTGCCAGTACCTAGTCTACATTCTCAACCAAACTAATTGCCTTAATTTATCTGACAGTTCTTATGAGATCTCAGTTTATCACAGTATGTTAAAAGTTTGAATTAGTTCAGTGGATCGTCAAAAGATAAGATTTCATCTTCTACCTGTTTTTCTAATTACAGACATGAAGGACCAAACTTCTGCTCTTGGTAGGCTTAATTGACTGATACTTCATGAAAGCTTCATTTTGGAATGGGGCTACAGCCTTCAATAAAATTGTTCTGGTTGTGTATCATAAGAAAAGAAAAATTCATCCTTTAGTTTAAATAGTCCTAGTAGAATGAAAATATACTTAATGACAAGCAGTTCATTCTTTTATGTATGCAGTGTTTTAGAAAATGCCCTTCAACATGCATAAAATGTTATAATCTCATTTCTCTGGAAACAGCATTTAGGCATGTGTAAGCCTTTCTGGAGCTGATTGTGCCATTCTGTCATGTTCAGTACTTATCTCTCTCTCTGCAGGAATTAGAAAAGAGAAATGTTCCCTTTTAAAATCTGAAAATATAGTGTATTTTATTTTGGGAATCTCATATTTCATCAGTTGATGTGTACTTACTGCTTTGCCTCTCATCTTTCTCAGACTGTACTGTAAGAGTGACAATTATAACCCAAATCGCATCTCAGTCATTTTAAAGGCTGGGTGCATTTCTCCCAATTTTTATTGCAAGAAAAAGCTCAAAAGGCAGGCTGTTGAAAACATTTCCTTTACATTGGCTGCACTATCTCAACAAATGATTGCCAAGAAAGCAGAGAAATTAAGAATTGTTGACAGTAAGTTGAGATGCTGTTTACAAATTCATTCCCAGGATAAATGAATTTGAAGCAGTATGGAAGGAAAAGGTCACTTGAGACAGAACTGCCATCAGTAGTTATTTATATGTTTTGTGATCATAATTGATAGCAACAATTACTTTGTTTCCAGAGATAACAACAGCTGGGATGTGATAAGATATTGGTTTAAGTATTTAGAAGTGGTCTAAGTGATTTTTGGTCGAGGAAAAGGAATGCAAAGAAGAAAAGAGAGGAGAAAGGAGAGCAAAACAAAAGAGTCACAGTGAGAGTAGTTTTACTGTACAAACAATAAATACATGTTATAACTGAGCAGAGCTCTTCTTACAGCTGGATCAAATAATGAGTGTGATTAGAAAAATTAATTGCCCAGGAGACACATATATTTAAATAAACAGACAGACAAACGAGCAAGCCCAAGGCTGATGGGCCTCACAGCTGACTTACAAGCATCTGTAACAGGCTGCAAAGGAAAAGGTTAAAACATCTGCTCTTGTGGTAAACTACTGTTTTCTCCAGGAATAATGATCAGGGTAGTGGTAGTAGTGTTATGCAGTTAGTCAACCAGCCAGGAAGAAGAAAAATCTTTGTGATTTTTTGATGGTTGTGATCCTTATCTGCATGAAAAACCTTAACATTATAGATTTTATTGCAGATGGTCATTGAACCCAGCCTTAAATCTGCTTTTTTTCTGAATTGGGGGACATAAATCCATTGCATTTAGTGGGGATGAGTTGCTTTGTTCTGAAGGAAGTGCAAAGGGAGGACTCAACTGCGTTGGAAAAAATTAATGTGGCTTTTCTGCATGACTTCATAGTTGTAAGCAGTTAGAAATAAAAAGATATGCTCTTCTTAAGAATCATCCTTTTTAAGCATGGGTTTGAAGAAACAGTCTTCATTTGAAGAATCAGTTGGAGATACCCTACAACAAACTGATAAAATAACCACTGACAAATTGGTAGAACCAAAGACTTCCAAGGCAATCAAACATGAAATTGCTGCTTCCATTTCTGCAGTCAATTCTCCATCTGGCTGCTTAAAGGAGTAGGTATTAGTATATTAGTAAAGCAATTATGCTAACTTTTAACAATGATTTGCAGAACAGAAAAAATATGGTGGGTCTAAGGAGCTACAGATATACAAAGTGTGGAAAGATAGGAAACTAATAAATTGAATTAATTAGTAGATATCTAGATAACAGTGATGTTGGGAGAAACAAAGCACAACTTCTGCAGATTGAAATCTTATCTTCAAAATCTGTTAGAATTCTTTGAAGAAGTCAATGACAATGTCAATATGGATAAATAATTAGCAGTATCTTTACATACCTTATGGATGTTTGATAAGGTTTCTAAACAAAGAAAATAAATAATTTCTTGCTGTAGAGTGAAAAACTTTAAACTTAAACAATAGCATACAAAGCATGGTACTAAATAGTTTTCCCCTTAGAGAATGTTAAACAAAAATGGCCATTATACATAACCTTTAAAAACAGATGAATAGTTAGTTGACAGAGTTCTGGTGATATAAACCTTCATAAAACATCAGGCTCTCTTTTACCATAGAAAGAAAGTTATTCTCATAGTTCTCAGGTATCATAAGCTCTATACTCAGCGGTGGTCAAAATATATAGAAGGCTAGGAATTTCAGGAAACAACCGTGAAAAAGTGGAAATCATTACCATGCTACTTTATAAAGTCCTGAGTGTGGTCACTGATAGCTCTCATACTCCTAGTGGAACAAAAAATAGCCTAGAAAGACAATAAAGATACTCATGGAAATGGTTCTTCAAGAAGAGGCTAAATAAAATTTGGTCTTAAAAAACAACAGCAGGTAGTAAATAGGCAGACATGAAGTATAAAGGATTAAAATGGGACAGAAGAGATCTCTTTCAGAGGACTACTAACTGCACTAGCTCATATGAAATCTTCATTTGTGTATTCCCTTAACAGCAATTTGACCTCCAGTCTTCTGGAACGGTAAGGATGGGTTTATTTTATTCTGCGTTTTCCCTATTCTCTTGTCTGTCCTAAGAAAATACTATTTACTGTTGTCAGACATTTCAATGGCCTTTACCTCTCAGGTTCTGTTTTATAAATGCAATTAATAATTGAATAAATAGCAAATAGAAATTATTATTTGTCCATATATGGTCTGCTAATTCTTGTTTCATCTACCTTGATGTGCCTTTTCCTTTGGTAATCTACAAATGAAGAACATAACATCCTCCAATACCTAGCCCAATCTGGCTGCTGATGCTGTCTCTGTCTATAGCATCTATGGTAGCTTGGTACCCCTAACTTTATCATACCTTAGGGTCTGATTCCAAGCTAGCAACATGCGGTTCTCTGTCCAAAACCTGACCTAGATACCCTTAGTTCTGATGCTCTTTTAATTTCTAGTGTTTGGTGAGACCACCTTTCTAGCAGGACGACTGAATATTTTGGCAAGGCTAAGGCAGAAGAGTAGAAAGGATTTTCCAGAGTCGTGAAAAATAGTCATGGAGCCACAGTTTTATGCCCTTACCTTCACAAGACAGGAAAGGAACCCCCCTGTCACTTGGTTTTCCTGCAACTGGAGTTTCCTCACCCCTGCTTACTATGACTTTGGTAGTCTCTTCCAGTATTCCAGTCACATTAGAAAGAATAATGCAGACTATACCCTTCCCTCACAAAGACTTCCACTGGGACGAAGTCTGCAGAGCCTAGAAGAAAGGACAGGCACAGGGAGAATCTTATGGACTGGTTCAGCTCACATTTTTGTTCAAGGGGCTCCAGGACAGTGAGCAAATGCATCCTGAATTGTTTTTGAAAGACAAGCTATTTGCAGCAATTTGCTTGTGGCTGTCTTGTTTCCTCCAAAGAGTGCGGAGAAAGAGCATAGAAGCCAAAACTTCCACAAAACTGTAGCCACTGGGCAAACTTACCTTGGCACATTGGAGGAGCCAATATGGATATTCAGAACAGAAAGTCAAATTTGACTGTGCCTGATTCTGGACTAGCACAGCCCTTACCCAAGTGAACATTGCAATTCCTCTGAAGCCTAGGATCACACCTTTTAAAGCCTGAGTAACAGTGCTTAGAAGCCTACTTGGAGCTTTATGGGAGTATCTGTATCTGAAGACAGCGGTTACAATGGAGTAGCCTTGTGTACCCTCTAGTGGTATGCTACAGAATTTAAGGTTTTGTCCAGATCTCTGCCTTTTAAACAGCCTTTTTATGGATTACTGTGAATATATTCTATGTATTCAAGTGCAGACAGTAGATCTGGGCTCATGGTTTATTAACTGTCCTTAGGCCTTGACCTCTAGGAGATTAATAACAAGATAAATAATAACAACAAAACCACAGATTTTCAAAAATTAAGTTGCTACGATTGGGTAAATAGGACTTAAATGAAGATCTGTTATAGCATGTCCTTTTAGAATTAACCTTATCCTTCAGGTAGAAATTTCAGAACCTTGAAAAAAAATGTTTTGTTAATCAGCCTTTTCAGTTTTAGCCTTGTTGTGGATATAACTCAGTATGGTTCTTAATTGTTTATAACATAAGCACCTATGATTATCTTCCATCACCCCAGGAAACATATTAACCAGTTAGACCCAAATTGTTAAATGGTGAGAGGGAGTTAAGTACAAGATTCAGGAGAAAGCAAGAATAGAAAATAGACTTGCATTTTTTATTAACAGCTATATTTTCTGTACCTTTGCAACTCTTCTTATATTTACAGGAACATATTATCTGTCCCAGTATTTGCCTAACCAAGGTTTCAGGGGATTAGTTTTACTGGAGAGTTTCAGACCTGGATATAGCTCCCAATCCTTAAAAAATCCCTGAAATGTATGATTTCATTTCAGACAGTGGTGTCTAGTTCTGTGCTTTTTGAACAGTTTGTCAAGCCTACCTGTCCTTATCATAATGCAAGTATCAGTCTGAGTTTGGCAAACTTCACTTATCTCAGCTTTTGGTCTAAGCTCTGCCCCACAGGCTGCCCTGTGCACAGCAGCATCAATGTCTTAAGTGGGAGCACAATACATTGCCTGGAGCTTGCTCAGTTTTGTGTAAGTGGTCAGTGAGCAAGCAGCCGAGTTCAGAGGGTTAGAGTTAAGGTATATAAAGATTATAAAATATTAACTCCTCTTTTCTGTAGCTGTGGAGAAATTTCCTGCTGAGGGATTCAGCTGCAGGCCACAGAGCATGTGTGGGTACAGTCCCATTTGAACTTCCCCAATGCTGGTGCTTCAGCACAAATGTTGTAGTTCTCAGGGCTGCAATGCATCGTCTTAGATTTGTTGAGCTTTTGCCTGTTTTTCAGCCAGCTCTGGTTGTTAACCTGGCCAGACACCACTGTGAACCTCTCTATGAAATATGGGCTCATGCCGCTGAAAGGACTCAGTCAGAGACCAATATGATCAGACAAAAAGCCATTTATTGCAAAGCATTAACTCCTTATATACTATTGCTTACACACACCTACAGCAATTTGGCATATCATGATTGGATACTTGTCTTGAAGACCCTTAGTGACTAACACATAATTGGTTAAGCACAGGTGTGAGAACTTGACCTCGAACGCTTGTCAACAGTCCACAGTTCTCATAACTCAGTGAATTACAGCTTCGTCTTATCTTGCTTGCTTAGGCTTCCTCTGGCCTCCCACAGCCTTGCTGTATCCCTCGGAGTTATTCAGAGCTCATGTACCAAATACACATTCTCCTGTGAGAACACTGTCTCCACAGGCTCACATCTAGGAAGGTAAAGAAAAAAGAACAAAAATGTATCTAATTCTTTATAGAAAGAAGGGGAAATACTCTGTTTGATTTGGTTGGCCAACATCATATATTTGTCTCATCACTTCTGTATGTTGTGGTCTGACTGAGGTAGGGACAAAAAGAATGTTTTTAATGACTATTACAAGTTAAAGCAAAGTAAGAAGGTACGGAGCCCAAAACTGTTTAGACCCCCATAGACTGCTATCTTAGAATGAAATATATAAAAAAGGATTACAGAGTTTTGTTTTCTTTGTTATATATTTTATCTAGGTAGCAGTTTGCTTAAGAATCCTGACACACTGGGTACTTCTCCGCCTCTTGGTTAAGCTGTTCTTTTGTTTTGAGGTTGCAGTGCAATATTGTCTGGTCTGCAGCTCACTGAAGGGCCTGTATTTCAGTGTAGTTCAAGTCATTGTGACAAAATGTAACAAAATTGTCTCTTAGGGGTCAGATATTCTGTCAGTTTTTGTGATAGCATCCTTAGATAATTAACAAGGTATCCATATAGTCTACTTGGAAGTAACTGGAAAGAATGAATCTCACTGAAACTGAAAAATAATTTCCATAGTCTTTCAGCTGTAAGCCTAGAAATCCAGTTAGCAATTTTAAATATTTAAAAACTGCTCTTTTTGTCCTGTCTTTACATAAGTCCTTCTTAAGCTGGGTAAAAACATATTTGTTGATACGAAAATGCAGTATGTGTGTATCTATAGGGCTCCTTCCAATCCAAACCAGAGGAGTTTCCTAACTTCCTATATTACAGAAATTGTATAGAGGGATGTGATACATTTGGCTTAGTATTTGTTTTCCTTGAACTTCATGCACTGTTTCATGAAAATTATTTGTGCTTACAATGGAAGTGGTGTGGAAGATGAGGAGCTACAACTGAAGCTGGTGAACTTGTTACTTAGTAAATGAGCAACATATGTTGGACTCGTTCCAGCACCACTGTTCAATCTACTTTTCATCCAGATATTTTCTGTTGGAGAGTACGAGGATGTTGATGAAATGTGTTAAAACTGAGTGACCCTGAAGTGAATAGCAGAAATAAGTGCTGCTTGCTCGCTTTTTTCCCTTTTCTTTTTACTGTATTATGTATAGGCTTGATCCATGAGTTAGAAGCCCTGAATTTTCTGTCAAGCTTACACCTCAGTCTCAATGACAGAAATTCCATGAAACATTATGGTGTATTGAAGATAGCTAATTTGTCAGTGTATTTGATGGAACTCTTGCTTTAGAGTTTATAGCTCTCCCTTTTTTCATTATTCTCCTATGCTTTTGCAACTTTCTTTTTGTTTTAATGCTCATCTATTTAAATTTTCTTTTCCATTAGTGCAGTTTGTTATGCCTGTGTCTAAAGGCAAATGAGAGAACAATTCTGGTACTTCTAATGAAAAGGAGAGGTAACCTGATCTTAATCTATATTAATGCTATTAAATTGAAAGAATTATTGTCATATTAACAATTACACCTGGCATAAATTCAGTTATTTCTCACCTCTAGCTATACCTTGTAAAATAGCAATCTATGACATGACAAGTTCTGAAGCAACTAAATAACTGCATTAAGAGGCAGCTGCAAGAAAAGATCTACTTTTAATGAAAGAAAATTAAAATGGCACTCAGAAAATGAATGAATGAAAAATTGTTGCTATATACTAAATAATTAAGAAAGCTTATTAATGAAACTGTTAGACTAGCCAAGGTTTTTGAATCTATCTTTCCTAACAAAATAGTTATTAATAATTACTGTAAACCAAAAACCTGATGGTAACCATTGTCGGTAAATGTGGAGAGAAATATTATTTCAGTCTTGTTGGTGAATGTTGATTTCTCAAGTAACACCTGTGTGACAGTATATTCATGTTTTTGTCTAAGTTACTTATGTTAAACATTGTAAGTTTGTTTATACAGTAATTATAGCATACAATCTCAGATCCTATGCAGTTTGGATGTAGTTTTCATGTGTTAAAGGTTATTTTCTGCAAAAGGTAAAATTCTTGAATAAGAATCACATTTAATGGATTTCATATTATTCCTTGATAAGCTGTTACACTTGGGGAATCAACATATTATTTATATTTTACTATGTAATTGTTTGATCCTGATGTACTGAGCTCTGTATGAGTAGCAGATTACTCAGTGGGACCCTTCTGGAACACAGTGCTTCTCATTGTGAAGGCAGATGCCACTAATTGGTTCCATGTGATGGACCTCGAAAAGTAGCTTATAATGGCTGTACAGAAAGAGACCATGAAGATTCTAAATTCAGCTTTAACTTGGGCATTTTAGTACTTTAGTGAAGATTTAAGTACTAGTTTTTTATAAGCTACATCTAATATATAGACTTAAACACACTACCCCTATTTTTCTACTGTGCAGATAAACTTGAAAACTGCTGCTATTTCCAGGATGATTTCTAGAATTTAAGTGTATTCTTATTTCAGCATGGGGGCTGGGGTTCTTGGCAATATCAGATGCTTATATTATCTTTTAAAACCATACAGGTCTTATAAAATATTTTTTATATAGCATTAGTCCATACAAATACATGCAGTTTGAAAGCAGAAGGGTTTGGGGGTTTCCTCCAATGACAAGGCTCCTCAACATGGTAAGACATTTTTGATATATTTAAATTCTCTAGTGCTTTTCTTTCAAGGTATGTTTGTAAAATACAACATATATATCCTTGTACTGGATTCAGTAGTAGCAGTCATTTTTTCTCCTTCTTAGTAGCTGGTGCAGCACTGTGTTTTTGACTTTTGGCCTGGGAACAGTGCTGATAACAAGTATGTTTTGAGTTACTGCTCAAATGTTTAGACTGACCAAGGACTTTCAGAGCCTCATGCTCTGCCAGGGAGGAGGAAAAGCCAGGAGGAAGCAGAAGCAGGACACCTGACCCAAACTAACAAAAGGAGTTTTCCATACCACAGCACGTCATGCCCAGGATGTAACTGAGAGTTACTCAGAAGGGCTAGTTCACTGGGGGGTTGGGGGAGGTATCAGTAGGTGCTCGGTTAGGGGAGGTGGGGTGAGTTATCGTCAGGGGGTGGTGAGGTGTCCTATTCTCTTCCCTTGTTATTTCCTTTATCATTATTATTATTTGTGGTAGCAGTAGTGATTTGTATTATACCTTAGTTACTGGACTGTTCTTATCTCAACCCATGGGAGCTGCATTCTTTTGATTCTCCTTCCCATCCCTCCGTTGGGGGGGGGGGGCAAAAAGGTGGGGGGAGTGAGAGAGAGACTGCATGATTCATGGCTGACTGTGTTTAAACCACGACAGTTCTTTTGAATCATTGTTTTTCTTTCCATCCTTTATGTTCAGGATCTCTTGCAACAGTACTTCAAGTTTAAGCTCCTAATGCTGAAGGAGGTAAATACACCCTTGCAGTGCTCAGGGAAAAGGGTGAACCCACAGGCAAGAGGGAGTGATGTGTAGAAGAAAGTGGTTTTTCATCTAATGGGTTTCTCGAGTCTTGTGCATGGATTAAAAGACAGTAATATTGGACACTGCCATACAAACTGACCATTTGCACTGCTGCACTGGGGCTTATCTTTTGCTTGCGCTGTCTTTATCCAGTCTCTCCAGCCCCTTGGGAGTCATGTCTAGGTGTGCAGTCAAGGAGCAAGAGAAAAAAGTAGCTACAATACTGTGCTGAAGCTGGTATAGTTCCACTTGTGCTAGTCAGCTACTGTGCTGCTGCAGCATAGCTTTATGGTCCTTCTACTGGGTCCTCAAGCAGTGCCTTATTTTCTGTGAAAGGACAACAAAAGCAAACAAAAAGCCAGGTTTTTCTTAGAATGACAGATTCATTGAGTCCAACCTAGTACTGCTAAGTCCACCCCTAAACCATGTCCCTAAGAGTTTCAATAATCTTGATTTAGTGTCTGCATTGGTAATAAGAAGGTTTTAAAATTAAGGTAAGGCTTTCAAGGTGAGAGGCTTTCACTTTTTTTTTCTTTTTTTCTTCTTACTTCTGCCCACATGATGGCAGTAGATGTTAATCCAAACCAAGAAAATGAAAAATACCCTGCTTGCAAACAACAGAGTTCTGTTGCAGTCTCCCAAAATCCCAGAAGCTTTGAGAAGTTTCCAAACAGCATTATGACCAGTTATGAAAGAATAACTCCCACTTATTGTAAAAGCCCCCAAGACTTACGAGGCAGTGAAGCCCTGCTTCACACAAGAACCGCATGTAGCTAAGTCTGAATGGGTATGGAATGGTGCTGTGTTATAAATAGAAGTGGTCAGTGAAGCTTTGTCAGTCATGCTTAGCTTAATAATTTGCAGTCAATAAAGTCATTGAAGTATGATTACCACTCCCTGGCATCAGTTTTGCAAGTGCAGAACTGGAGCTCTGAGGCTGCACGGGCAGCTAGATGTTGAGTGTTTAATTTGTGGTAAGAGTACAGAAAAGCTAAACAGACAGACTATTGAGATATCAGCTGCAAGAAAATTTAGACATTACTTCATAAGGATATGTTTTAGTGTGAGGTGTCCCTGTCCATGGCAGGGGGGTTGGAACTAGATGATCTTAAGGTCCTTTCCAACCCGAACTATTCTATGATTCTATGATTATGACCAGGAACAAAATCTACTGAATATGTCAAGCTCTTCATCTCTTTGTAAATTGAATCAAGGGAGTTTGAGTGTGTGTGGTGGCTGTATGTGTTTACTGCGTGGAATCAGAGAACATTGCCAACAGTCAGAAATAAAGGTTATAATGTTAAAAAGCACACAACCCAAAGCAAAACATTTTTTTTCCTGAGCCTTGACATACCTGGAAGCACATTTCTTGTTTTTTTTTTTTTTTTTATTATTATTATTATTTTCTGTGTACTGTAACTTAAAATCTTGGAAGCTTTATTTTAAACCTCAAACTTTTTTGATGCCAAGGTTTGATAAGGAGAAGGGAATAGTAGAACTTTGTGCTTTCAACAGCAAAATCAAGGAGCAGATACTTGATTTAGCCCCAGTACATAAAATAAGAGGCATCTGTGAAGCTCAGCATGTTCCTTTGATGAGGGTCTCTGAGGAGTCTCACCTGTAACCAATTTATCTCCTGGGTCAGGTTGCAGAACATGTGAGCACAGACAGTACTCTTTTGTGCTTTGTTCTGGTACTTTGTAATTTGGAATTCAGTCTTAACAGATGTGATTTTTTTCCTGTCTCGATGTTGGATAAATGAACAACTGGGGAAGTACTATTTTACTTGTGCAGCTTTATTTCCTGAAAATTTGGACTTTGTGATACGCTTGGCAAACTGCTGTGTGTCATTTACCTGCAGCTATAAAGCTAAAGAGATGGGAACTTGAAGCAGCTACAATACTAGGGTAAGTAATCCATTGTTCCCTTTACTTATTGTAATTTGTATTTCTTCGATCCTATGGATTATTGATCTAGTTTCTATATGGCTCATTCTAAGGTATACTATGGTTAACCTATCTTCTTACAACACATTTATTCTGCTTGCTGCTGTACGTAATGTTCTATTTAAGTTCTTGCCCTCATGGTTTAGACCCTACAGGTATGTAGGACCTTACTAGTGGCATACTATATTCCTGTATGTATGGTGTTGCTGCTCAAGTTATACCTAAAAATAAGCCAGCAAAAGTTCCTGTGGTAACTTGTTTCTTTATCCACATAGAACTGGTACTACTGATGGGAGAAGTCGTGGTATCTTCTTCATCTAGGGAAATTTCTGACTTTGTAATTCCTATAGATTTGGACAACTGTTCATTTTGTTACACCCTTATTTATCTCATATCTGCAATAATCTCCATTTGGAATATCTCACTTTCTTCTAAGTGGGTAGCCTACAAGTAACATTTACTTCTAGACATTGCCTATCAAAACTGCATAAATGTGTTATCTGTTGTTCCCACACCCCACCTCTAATATAAAGAAATTATATTAATTGCCCACTAGTATACTCCTCTGTGTGGGCACACTAGGATTATTAACTGGAATTTCTCTTGCTTATTTTACTATACTGAGCTATTATTCCGTAAGGAAAATTTCCCATTATTTTAACCCATAAAAATGTGCTATTTAGTACAACGCAGAGGTTATCCGGTCTAGAATCCTCTGTGCTAGGTCCTGCTCATATTAATAGGAGAAAATTTCTTCCTTGAGGAAATTAACATGAAAGAAACCCCAAATTCAGATACAACTCCCACCAAAAACTAGATCAAAAATAAGGCTGCTGCAAATGGGGATGATGCCACAAGGTTTTGGGATGGGCTGAGGTAACAGGGGACAGGTGTTCCGGAAAGATAAATATAAAGGAAAAGGCCATGTGTTAGACTGGAGTGAAGGGAGGCTGAGAAGAAAAAGATGCTGTTTATTTTCTACATCTTCAAAATACTACTGAAATTCAGTTTAAACAATATGTAGTTTTCAGAATGTCCAGGGTCTTTGATTTGTGATTATTCTTAGTACCTGATTTCCTAAAATACCTTGTCCCCAGACTCAGGCAGTTTTTGTATACTCACTAATAATAATGTGAGAAGGCATAGGGAGGCCCTGTACCTGTTTGAGTTTGGACATGGCTTCTAGACATGAAGTGGTGTTTCAATATACAGATTAACTTTGGGGGGGAAAATTACATAGCTATGAGGCTCTAAGGAATGATTATTAAATTCTTTGTCTTATTTTGGGGGAAGTGAATTTTGCTCTAAGCTCTTTAAAAGTATTTTAAAGGTATAAAGCTAGCTTTAGTGCTTGCTGAATGTGGTACTGATGCAAAGCAATAGGTACTCCTGTAAACCAGCAATTGTGCACATAGAGGGCTGATCAGTTTACTATGCAATATTTTGGCATTGAGATTCCTGTAAAACCAAAAAGTGGTTATGTTAATTAACACAATTATGTTAATTGTGATCTTATGTTGCCTGACGTTAAACAGCTGAGACATTTGGAAACTAGCATAAAGGAAAGGCACCAGGGTTAGGGTGTCACCTCTAATGTGGTATGCCTGTTAAACAGTAAGGATGACATTACCAGATGCACTCTGGATTGCTGGCCTCTTGTTTTTCCAGCATTGGCAAGCAGAAATACATGGCAAAGTTTTGTGTTTAAAACCTAACTTACCTTGGATGTGTCTAGAGGGAGCCACTGGGTTGCTCAGAGGGAGGAGGTTGTTTCAGGTTTGACAGAGAAAGCAGTTGTACTACTTAGAACTTCCAGGGAGTAGATGCAGCAGAGGGATGTGAACTGTATTAAGAAGGCCCATGGGCTGGAATGATCTGGGTACAAGCCTGTCATGAGTTTTGTTATTGCTGCATCTTCATCTGTGATGTGCAATTATGTGCTCTTCAGAATTGTCAGACTCTTATGGTAGTTTTGTGCTCAGGCATGTTGGAAGATCTACTTCACAAGGCTAATTTATTAAAAAAATTAATAAGCAAATGTTTGCATGAATTATGCTGATATTAAAATTGCTATTTATCTCTATCCCTGAAAATAAACTTCTTAATTTTTATAGAATTGCTGAATCAAGTATTTATCCTTATGTATTCTACAATGTATATGAGATTTTTTTCTTACATAAAGCAATTCCATAGCTTTTTGGAAAAACCCCATTGTCTTGAGGATTGGTTCTCTTGGCACCCTGCTGCGTGTTTGTAAATTAACTTGGACATAAAACTGTGGTAAGAAGTCTTTCAAAATTGGGGAAGCATGGGGAAAGCTGAAACTACTTGTTCTGGAAACAGTATTTTTGAAAATAATTGAGAAGGCAGAGTAAGCCCTGGTGCTAAGATTTCCTAAACATTTCATAGGAGGCTGGAAAAGGTTTGTTTCTTGATACAATTTTCTAGTATGTAGGAGGCAGCGCTTCTAGAGAAAATGGTTAGGTATTTGAACACCTCGGTATCATTTCCATAAATGTAGTGTGATTCCCAAGCTGCAGTCCTGTTTTTTGTACAACATTTATTTGGGCTGAAGCATTCCTGGATGCTGAGCTTTAAGGGAATTGTCTCTTTCTTTGTGCCAGATTGTATTTTGTTTCTTTCTTATTTGTTTTCCTGTATATATGCACTCTTAATAGTATGTAAGGAAGTGGTTTCTGTGTTGCATCTAAAAGAAATGTTGTCTTCTATCTTTCTGATAAACTGTCTGATGAAATTCCTGTTTCATTATAATCTGTTATAAGAAAGTATAGTTGGAGATGACTAGCTGGCCCGTGACTGGCAGTGACTTATAGAACCATCTAGCTGCAAGGTTGTATTTAAAATTTTATGTAGTACACTGCAACCAAACAATAATTGGACTGTAACAATTCTGAAATTAGTTTGGTCTCCTTTCAGTCCCCAATAGGTAAAATGCTTGGCTATTTGCTACAGCTGGCAGTAAATAGTAGCCTGTGTCTCTCTTCTGGTATCCACTGGAATTTCTTTTGTATAGACTCCTCCCTTCTCCTTGAACTAACTTAGCAAGCCAACAGGATGTTTCTTGAACTAAGGAGTAACTTGGGCATTGTCCTTTTCTCCTGTATGCAGTGCATGGGTGTGTCTTGAAAAGAGACTACTCGTTGGCTGTTATTTTGCACAAGGGATTCTCAGCTGCAGAAATATCCCCTTACGGGCCTCTGCTTGCTTATGTAGTTCAGAGAGGCCTTGGGGCTTCTTTGACCTAGTTCCCTCTATAGATAAATGGGAGTACTGCTCTCAGGCTCAAAGAGTGCCTTTGTTTATAGTTTTCCTTAGCACAGTAGAGATATGTGACTTTGCTGGTCTTGGCATAGAGAAAATGACAGATCAAACCATCCTCTTGCTCTCACTGGTAAGACCTTTAGGATGGAAGTGCTCAGTGCTGGAAAGTATGGCACAAGTTTCATTATGGTGTTAACTGAATCTATTTAATGTGGTGTAGAATGACAGGATGTCTACAGAACTAAAGACTTTTTATTCCATGTCAATCCAGATAACACAATAGTTATTCTGAGCAGCCATTTTCATCCATATAATGTTATAACTGATCAACATGAATAGTTTTATTTCAGTGTTGCATACATAGAGTTCAGTGTGGAGCACAGAATACAGTTTTGTGTCTGAATTTTATAATTTATAATATACTTTCATGACTAAAATCTCTAGTACGCCTCATACGCAAAAAAAAAACAAGCCTCCAGCCTCCTGGCTAAATAGAAGCATAAAAATGATGTCTTAGTTCTGCTGGATGTGAGTATTAGCTTTGTGTGTTTGTTTTAGTGGTGTAGTTAAAGTGGCTTAGGATGGGAAGTGTAAAGCCAATTTCCAGTTCCACCAACGTTGACTCCTTAAGGTTTACTTTATCACTTGGAACAGTCTGCCTTAGTGAAGAGAAGCTTGTTACTGTGTTCTTAAACTCGTTTAACTTGAACTCAAATATGAATTGAACTGCAGTTTCACAGAGGTAAATATAGCTAAGCACAGTTTCCTAAGCTATGATAGGCTGGAGAGCCTGTAGTATCCTTGTAGCCAGTTAAGAAGTGCCTGTGTGCCTACAGCCTAATCACTAAGCACTGTGGACAACACCAATGTGTGGTTGTTTCCATAAAACTGATTTTACATGCTGTAAAACCAAAAAGTGCAGAAGTTCTGCTGCACAGGCCATCAGTAGTTTCATTCAAATTTAAGGATAAATTTGTGTATTGGTAGGAAACTGTAAGGGTTCTGCCCTGGGTATCAGATTAAATGTGGTGTTATCAGAACTGCAGCTCCTGCTTTGGGGTAGAAGTCTTCCTGAGGGACAAAGAAAACTTGCTGAGTTTTAAACTTCCATGAGAATTAGAGAGAACCTGGGATGTTTTCTGCTAGGTAAAAGCTTTTTATGGTTAGTTAATATACAGGTCAACAAAGAACAATCAGTAGGTCATTTCATTAACTGTGTCCAGTTATGAATTATTAAAGAAGTCTCAAATGTTTGATAGAAATTAAAAGCATCTATATCCAATGTTGATAATAAAGGAAAAGCCTGACTGTCCACTTGGTTATACTGCCTTCAGGAATATTTCTTGACCTGTGTGTCTCGTGTGTGATGTATGAGCTTCCTTTGTGTAAGCATTGAATATCTCCATATAAAAATAAAGCAGCAAAACTGAGAAATAGTTGAAGATGAAGCTTCTCTTGGCTTGGCTAGATGAAACAGTGGTATGTGCTTGGGTAGAGTATATAGCACTTTCTACGTAAAGCTTGTAACTCTGTGTGTGACCTGATATTTGTAAAGGTTCACAGTAATGTTAACAGCTAATGCTTATTTGTAGTTTATTTAGTATTTTTACATTCATAACAGCATCTTGAATATAAATTGTGAAACTGGCTCCCACTGAGTGAGCTTGCCTTATAAACAATACCTGAATGTGTATGTAATGCACATGGTTGTCATTCTCTTAGATTGCCCTAAGAACATAGTATGGCAATGGTACTAGAGTTTAAAAATCTTTTCTTTAAATATTTTCTGCAAATACTTATCTGTATGCCTTCAAGGACACAAATCTGAGTGGGAGTAGCTGCAAATGTTTGAAGCATGAAGAGGCTTAATGGAAGAGTAGAAATTATAGATAAGCAGTAGCTAGACTTGCTCAGGCAGAGTATGAAGCTTCAGTTCTACTCTATTGGCATTCATGGGATTGAAATGCTGTAAACTTTTGTTTCCCATTGTTATGAAGTGGGAATTCAGGCCAACTCTAAGACACCAGTGTCCTGAACAGCCAACGTACTTTTACTGCCAAGGAGAATGTTTCTGTCATTAAAATTTTGATGCCTTTAGTGTTTATTATGAAGGGCATGATGATCTTGACCACATTATTTCCTTTGCTGCTTCTTTTCCCTTCACTTTGACACTTTTCTATATAACTTGTTATGCAACAGCCAGATGCGGTCAAAAAAAAAGTAGGAGTTTAGAGATCGGCATTGATTTTTAGTGTTTAACTATTGCTCTTGGTGGGTGGAAAATCAATTATATTAAACATGAAGTGTTTCAATTTTGTCAACTTGGGCTAAGGCAGAGAGTAAGTCTTCATTATTTTGTCATATTGAGAATAAAACTTGCAAACCAGAATAATCGCATGTTACTCTTGGTACCTACCATATGGCTCTTTTAAAAAACGTAGTGCCTCATAGTTGTAGTAAGACCTGTTTTACATTGAGTATGTCTTTGGACTGATGCTGCATGGAGCAACTAGGGGCAATGAGTATTTCTCATTAAACAGATTTGGCACCGAAGTTTGTTGATGATATGGCAGTGTTGTAAGGCTGCCTCTGTTAATGTTTTTTATCAGCATAAATCTGGTATTATTAGAAAGTCAAGGGTGCCACGCTGACTTGTGCTAGCTGATTGTGTCATCTTCAAACAAGACTTAAGTTGGGCTACAAGGATTACATAGAAGCTGAATCAACAAGGTACATGTTGCCCTCAGCTCCTTGGGTTGATAAGGGATAGACTGGGACTAGGATGTGAAGGTATGACTTGATCCACAGCCTTAATAATAGGTATGATTAAGGACAAAGAGCATGCTAGCTCTCTGGTGGCAACCTGGCACTGCAGTGATGTTGGTGTCTGGCACTTTGTGTGTGTATAATAAAATACCCTCATCTTTTCATATAACAGTGCTGCATGAGAAGTAGTTCCCTGAATTTACTTTAAACAGTGTTTTGGTTTCACTGTGAAATGCTCCCACACACAGTTTTGCAAGACTGTCTGTCTTCCAGTTAGGCAGAGTAGTAACTGAAGAATTCCCCTCTCCCATTACCCCTGCCCAGTGGGGGAGGACAGCACATTTACAGCAGGATCTTTCTTATGTTGATGTGTAGGTGGAAGTGCCCCGCAGCCAGATAGTGTCTCTGTGAGAAAACCCGAGCAATAAAATATTTTATGTTTTTATCCACCCCATTATTCAAGAGAGATATTTCTGCAGGTGTGAAGTGGCTTCTCCAGCAATGCTTCCCTCGGAGACAGCGCAGTAAGAGAGATGTTTGGCACTGTGAACAGAGAAGTCAGATGGCTTAGGCTGTCTTTTCAGATTTGATACATTTTCTGTGCTGCTTTGTGGCAATACATGACCTTGCTGTTGTTTCTCTTCCTGTTTCCAGAGAAGAGGATAATTGCATATTATAAACATTGGAGTTCTGGCACTGGGAATTCACTTGGGTGGTAGCACCTCCAAATCTGGTGCTCCCACTTTGAAAACAGAGGCAAACCCATGGAATATAAACAGCCAAACAACTTGTTACTTGAAGGAATGCTCCGGAGATGTTCAGGGTCTACCCAGTGTCTCATGTGAGATGTTAGTCAAGTAATAAACAGTCAACTTCTTACAGTCAACTGGAGTGAGATTTTGTCTTACACAGAAACGTCCCTGTGCTTAGGAACAGGACTAGTGCTGATTTAAGTGGTTCTTGCTAGTGGAGCCATGGTTTAGCAGTGGATTATGTCAGTTGTAGTTATGTCTGTCAAAAGAGAAAAAGTGTAAGGCATAAACTCTGTCTACCTCTGTATTAAAACATACAGAAATCTGCCTCAAGTGAGGCAGATGCCAAACTGGCTTAAATCTGATCCTCACAAAGCCACACCTTACCCTTAGTATCCAAGCTATCCTGTTAATCCCCCCATTTTAGAGAGAGAATGATTATTCATGCAGCTGTACTCATAGTGTACAGTCATAACTACTTCTAAATTTTATGCACTGGCTGCAGGACAGCAAAAAAGCCCTCTGTGTAAATGAGTCAGTCTTGGAGAACTTGCCTAGTTATTGACCTCTTACACCTAGTTTGTTCCCTTTAGATTAGCTCTGCAGTAATGATGTTTCACCATGGACATGCACATAACATGTTTTAAGCACCTAAGCTAGCTCTCAAATGCTTATTTATAGAGAAGCTTTAAAGCAGCATGTTGTTCAGGTGTTCTTGGGGTCTTTACTGCTTGTTGAATAGCCACAGACTCATTTCCTCAAATAACAAAACACTCCTCTGAATTGCTGGCTATAGTTGATTGGGGAAAGGGGAAAAGAGGAGAAATCAGCCGTCTTCTGTGATTTAACATTTATTTGATCAGGAATAGTGTCTTATTCTGACTGCAGGCAATGAGTATCAATGAGGCAGTAGCCAGATGTTAATGGAGCAGTGCCATGAACTGCCCAGGCTCTATCACAGGCACTGAAAAGCAAGATTGTCTGGCTTATCCATGAAACCTCTTGATAGAAGCAGCTAGGTGTTTCCACATCTTCATAGATTTCAGTTTTTAAAAGACTGAGCTGTCAGTGTGATTATTATAAAACATACAAAATGGGGGTTCCTCTGCATTTTCTTCCTCCTCATTCCATCTCAACTGCCTTCTTCATTATAGGAGTATGAAAGGGAAAATGTGATCTTTGATACTGCTGGTTTTTCAGTACTACTGTTTTTTCTACCAGTCTCCTAAGTAGATGCCTAGAAGAAAGTTAACCCATATCACTGTGTTTTGCTAAAAGTACTATTTGGGGTGTCCTGTGTCATCTTCAGCTGGTGTGGTTATAGATTACCCCTCTCTTGAATGTTCTTGATAGCTTTCATGCTGGTCTCTGTAGCTTGTAACCTAGCCCAAGGCAGTACAGTAGTATGAAATACAAGTCTAACCTTCCTTTCAGCAGCTGTGTGGCCACTTACAGCTGTACAGTGTGTCTGGGTGATGCTGCCAGCCACAGGGTGATGAGCTCTTGTGATTCATCAGCTGTTTAAATGCTATGTAGGTGGAGAAGCAGCAATGTGGGGGACAAAGCTTTAAGACAGAGGATTACTGAGGCAAAAGCACTTCATCAAAAACTAGCCTGCCTTTGTGCTGAGGCCTGGTACAGTTGCTGTACGCTGTCTATGTAACTGAAACAGCTTTCAGCCACCTGTGTGCCTTAGGTAAACAAATTAATTCCCAATGAAAGCCTCCCCCAGCAGAAAAACAGAAAATAGAGCTGGTGATACTATCATCCAGATAAAGTAAAACACTTAGTACCTGACTGCTGATACATGACAAATTCAAAATATTTTACTTTTGGACTGAGTCTTTAAATGGAAATATATTCTACTATGGGTGTAGAATAATTATGTTATTTTAACTCCTTTCTTTAAAATTTTTTCCTGATTATATGGTCTTCAAAAGATTAATATTTTATTGATCTAGTTTTATAGTCTAGTAAGACTTCCGATAGTGCAAATCTTTAGTGCTTATTCTAGATCTTGTTAAATCAAGAACTAGGCCTTTAAAAATTCTCAAAAGTACCCTTCCACAATAAACAGCTTTTAAATGATACAGAGGAGACAAAAAAATGGAACACTAATCAAATATTTTCTGTGTGTTATGGTATTTTAAAAAAACTTTTTTTTAACTGGGAAATATTTCTAGAGCTTCCTCTCTGTAAGGATTGACTTGAATACAAAACCAAGTTTGTGTTTTAGTTATGAACAAAATTTAGACAATGACAGTTGCTTATCCTCATACAAAATTGAATTATAACATATGGAAAAAGTAGAGGGAAAAATCCATAACTTCTTTCAGGAGAAAGACAATACAATGCATATTGTTTTCACTTCCCTGAGCTAAAAACAAACAAAAAACCCCACACACAAAAAAAAAAAAACCAACAAAAAACAACAAAAGCCAACCACCACCAAACCTTAAAACATACAGATAATTTTGCCTGCAGTGCTTCCTTTTACTGTTTTCACTTGTATTATTTCAAGTTCCCTAATTTAGACAGGGAGATAATCTTGTCTTGTCTTGGCTATAATGTTATTAGTTACTTTTTCATGTTTATTTTAATATGAATGTTTCCTGAAAAGATGAAAAAAGTCTTTAACTTACTTTAGTAGTGCTAGTCATTGACTTCAACACAGAATCATAGAATAGTTAGGGCTGGAAAGGACTTTAACATCATCCAGTTCCAACTACCCTGCCATGGACAGGGACACATCACACTAAACCATGTCACCCAATGCTCTGTCTAACCTGGCCTTGAACA
Organism: Melopsittacus undulatus; assembly: GCF_012275295.1. Lineage (NCBI taxonomy): Eukaryota > Metazoa > Chordata > Aves > Psittaciformes > Psittaculidae > Melopsittacus > Melopsittacus undulatus. The sequence continues at coordinate 23,509,493 of NC_047534.1, forward strand.
CTGCCAGGGACGGAGCATTCACAACCTCCCTGGGCAACCAATTCCAGTGCCTCACCACCCTCACAGTAAAGAATTTCTTCCTTATATTTAAGTTTGAACCAATTTACAGTCTTGTATGTGCTTTAAATCTTTTAAGGAAGCTGCCACTTTTTTCTTAGCCAAGGTTAGGGATTTCTTCCTATCTCAAACTCCTCTGCCAGTATAAATTCTCGTCCTAGACCTGGGGCCTTTCCAGCACTATGATATAAATCTGGGTCTTAGTCACTGAACCCTTAACTCTATTCACACCCTAAACTGTATAGCCTCATAACCTAGGAACGGGTTATGGAACAGAGATCTGCAAGGGACATAATCCAGTTCCCAAGTGATTCATAGCCTTCATCCTAATCTCTTGACACTTTTAGAATTTTTTGCAGCTATGTCTGAACTGAAATTTTATTTTAAATATTTCCTTATTACCCTTGCTTATACTATGGATTAAGTAGTAAGTGTTACTCTTGTCCTTGTATTTTGATTTTTGTTCAGTTTAAGCTTTCAGTCTCAAGGGCTGACCCTAAAAACCTTTTGTAGTCTTTGAAGTTGTAGTCTTTGATCTCCTTTAAGATTCCTTAGGATGAAGTGATTACTTCAGTTTGGGAATCAAGGTGCTTTATGTTTGAACTCTAAACCAGTGTCAAATCTGTCTTTAACACAACCAAATGCCAGACTATATTGTGAACCATGTTTTATTTCTAGTATTTTTCTAAGCTTCCCAGGGCCTCTATGCAACTCGGCTCTCCTCTCAGCCTGTGCTCTCCTAAATAGCAAATCTTATCCATACTTCTTGCCTGTCTCTATATTATGTCCTAACTTGCTTGTCTACTGCACGTGACCCTTGCAGTGATTCAAAAGGCTTTGCTATAAACACAGTCCTTCAGCTGATCCTAACCCTGCTTTTACCTCTAGCTTTAACTCCTGATGGTACTAGCTTTTCCTCTTTAAGACCTCTGATTGTAAAGTGAGGGTGACAAGATAAATCTAGCTAGTGTTAGTTATGCAGTTATATTCTGGTTCACCTACTCTCACTGCAGATTTTCTAGGCCTTGGTACATCTTCAGTATATCACATTCTGAATCTCTGCTGCCTTGAACCCGATCCAATGCTCTAACCTTACATCAGGCTTAATCGTCAGTAGTTTATTTTGATCTTTACCATCTCTTCTTTCAGGCTTTCTTGGTCTAGGCTAGAGGACAAGTGTTCAGCTATATATAAACCGTGATGTTAGAGCTCAGGGTTGATCCTTGGATTTTTTTATCCAAATCTTATGTGTAACATTGACTTTTAAATTAAAAATGCTCTATTGATCAAAGGAGGTACTTAAGGGAGAAGTCTTAGGAAAGAGAATTATAAACCCAAAGCAAGAGGTACAGAAATGTTTAATACTTTTCCAGTTACTTCATTGTCTAAATTACACAATCAAAACATGCATGATAGGATAGTGCTGAACTTGAAATGGGCTTGAACTATTGAATTCTAACTCTGGGAACAGAATGGCGAGCATTTATGCCAAACTTCTTTTGGGTAAACTTCATAACCTATCTAGCATTACTGGTGTTTTTCAGTTAACTGTTGGCTTGTTACATACTCCTTTGTTATCCTTGATCTGTCAAAACAGATAAATGGTTTCCAAGAGTATTAGTTAATATCTTAAACATTGGTTTAAAAGACTTTATCCCTCAAGCTGTGTTTCAGTTATAGTTTCTGTTTGTATAGAAGGCTGTGAATAATTGTGAGCCATTTGCACCTTTGAAGGATATACATGGCAGAAAATTCAGATGCAAAACACAGTATTAAATTAATTTCTAAAAAAAAAATGGAGTAACCAGGTTATTTATATATATATGTGGGATTTTTATTTCTTTTTTTTTTTTTCATTCTCCTGTTGGTTGTATTTTTTCCACTCAGAGGAATAATACTACTGCTCTCAATGCTGGATTTCTACACTAGCTCTTCCTGGCTTTCTTGAGGCAGCTGGTGATTTAGTTTGATTACCATTTTTGCCTTCAGGTTTTATGAGCCTGGGCTCTGTGGGGAAATGGCAACTAAAAGGCAGTTAACATCCTGGAAATTCAGAAGACCACTTCATTGTCAAGAGTGCATTAATCCTTTCCTTTGACAAAAGAATTCACCTTTTCCACATAACTAGTACCACACTTCCCGAACTTAGAGCACATCCTGTGTGTAAAAAAAAATATATTTAATAGCAAATCCTTTGATAATTGATGATGAGTTGAAATTATTTAAAAGTAGATTCTCTGGGCATTTCAGTGAGTCACCTCTTACACTCTTGAGGGATTGAGGAGGTTTGGAGGGGCCTCAGAGAGAGGGGTTACTTGTTTTTGCTAAAACTCTAGACTTTAGCTATACCAATTAGTTTAACAGCCTCTTGTTTGCTGAAACAAAAGCTGCTATTTTGTTCTGCCTGGTGCCTGGGCAGATTGTGGCCTCTAGGTGCTAACATCAGAATCCCCAAATGTATTTGAGGGTTTTTCAGATACATTAAAGGAAATCTGTTTGGGTGGTTTCGTATTGCACAGAGAAATCTATTGAGCAGCCACTAAGCTCCTGAGGGTGTCTGTGTTGAATAAAGGTTATTTAAGATTGGGTTTGGGTTTTTTAGTTTGGTAGTTCATGATTTTTTTTGAGTGAGTTTGTGTTTGGGTTTTGGTTTATTTCTCCTCAAAAAAAAAAAAGTTATTTAAATGTGCACATCCATCATTTAATGATTTCTTATTAATTCCAAATGTATACACTGTGGCTTAGAAAAGGAAAGTGTTATTTCACTAGTAAACTTGACTACTTTTCCAACATGCTGTTAAAATGATTACAATCGCCCTTCATCCTCTGAGAAGCAAAACTTTGGTTGAGCTTAGACAAGATGGTCACTTTCCTGCTTTGTTCCCTGAAGAAACAGAGAAGCTGGTTCAAGGAAGGATGGCTGCAATTTGTGGCAGCAGGAGGAAGTTGAGGGGAGAAGGTTAATGTGCAGGAGGTGCATGTAGGAATGCCAATTGAGAACAAAGGAAACAGTGACTGTGAGCAAACACAAGGACTGACAGAACTGCAGAGAGAAATAGATCCAGAGGAGTTGGTTGGATGGGAGTGAAGAAAGGGGGTGTAGGAAAGAGTAATGAAGAGAAATTGAGATTTGCTGGAAAACTGCAAAACTATAAATGATGGAAAACTCATGGATTCTTGGGAGAGGATACTTAAACAGAAGAATGGGCTTTGACACACATCTGTTTGTGTTGAACTGTTCTTCTGCAACTAAAGGCTTCTGAGAAGTCAAACTGGGGAGGTACATCTGTGTTTATTTTTATTTTTACCTGCTGCTGTGATGTTTCCCAGAAGAGAATCCAGTTTTATTTTTCTGATGTATGTCTTTCTCTGGTTTATAAAGTATTGAGACTCTTGGGAGTTTAAAAGAAGGAATACTTTTCATCTCCAGTGCTTTAAAACATTATATGAGCAAAAAGTTGTCCCCAAATACACAAATCTGTGTATACTTGCATCTCACTTGCCTACCTGTACATGATTCTCTAAGCTTCTCCTCTGGTTTTACCCCTTGCAAGTCCATAACAAAGTTGGTAGTGTTTGTATGTCACAGCTGCTTGTTCTGTTTCTCTCTGCTCTTAAGCAGATAGCCAATCTAGGAAAGACCTTCTCTCTTCCTTTCTTTCCCCTCTGCCTCCCCTGGCAGGGAACTCTTGCTCATATTTTTTTTTCCTTCATCCCTAGACAGCCTCCCAGTTTTCCACTTTTTGTGCCAGCAAAGAAACAAGCAGAGTCTTTTATCTTGTTTGCCTTTTATCTGTTCTCAATTCTCTAAGTTATGACCAAGAAGAAAAAACAGCCATTGCCTAAATTCACATTTAGGTGAAAGATGTGTTGTTACCTGTGTTAGCAGTCCATCTTTGATCCAAGCTAGTATGACAGCATAGGGATGCAGGCTTCAGTGCTGTTGCTCTGAGCGCTGTTGTCAATTTGGGGCTTCCTAATCAAAGAGACAGTTTAGTTTAGAAAGGAAGCAGTCTATTCTGCGCAGGGTACTTGGTGGAATTTTCCACAAATCAGGCACCCCGATGATTGTAGCTTTAAGCTATTTGTTACATTTTGTCAAAGAAATCAGTGTCCATTGTTTGAGAGTTATATACCTTGTTGGTTGGTTAGTATTCCAATCCTTATTGGTTAAAGGTCCCCCTCGCATCTCATGCTTATCAGGTACAAAGGCTCAGTCTTTTCACTTGGGTTTGGTGGGTTTCTTTTGCTAGTGGTCATGCTGCCCCTGCCAGAATTACTTTTTAGCTAATTAGCAGCCTTCCAGTATCTAAAGGGGGCCTATAAGGATGCTGGAGAGGGACTCTTCATCTGGGATTGTAGAGATAGGACAAGAGGTAATGGGTTCAGACTTAAATAGGGGAGATTTAGGTTAGATATAAAGGAAAAGTTCTTTACTGTGAGAGTAGTGAGACTGCTCTCACAGTGTGGATGATCTCTTTTTAGAGAAGTCTGTGTATGTTATCTCAGTAATCTAGCAGAACTACCTATTGGGTTAGCATTGTTTCTTGAGAGGTTGTGAGCGTGATTTTTACTGAAATCAAATAGTCACTGTAGGAACTACTTTGCTGAAGGGTGATGGTTCCTTCATTTGGTAACAAGCCTTTGAAAAAATCGAAGAGAAAAATCTTTAGCAATGAAAACCCACTACCTTTGGTACTTCCATATACAACCATAAAATCCTGAATGTGACCCTGACAAACAGAAGAGTCTTCTGTAATAGTACAACTATATAAAATGATGCAGTTAAAGTTATATTAATGTACTAATGGACCCCCATTAAAAAGTCTGAATCCTGCAGCATGGTGTAAACGTCTGTAAGCTTCTGTGAAAGCTGTGGGTTCTCACTCTTTGCAGGATCAGTCATTGAGCTCCTATGCTGCAATCCCAGAAGTTTAGATCTTGAAAGCTTCTGCTTCTTTTTGGGATTAAAGCATTAAAATTTCTCTTTTTGCTCTCATCCAAATTTTCCCCTGCTGCCTCAACAAATGGTTCCCCAAGGCTTAATTAGCACTAACAGAACAACTGCCTTTGCTGTGTAGTGAAGCAATCCAGAGCAGTTACAGCCCTTCTCCAACCCAAAGCAAAACCTTTCTGCCATCTCATGCAAATATGCATGTTACCCATCTACTCTGCAGTGCACCTGTACACATATATCAAGCACACAAGTCTAACATGATATAGTATATGTAATAATTAATCACTAAGGTACTTGTTTAGTTTAGTGCATGATTTTAAAAACCCTCAGTGATTCTGGGACTTCTACATTGACAGAACTTGAAGGATTTTAAATGTCTCTCATGCCCTTGAATTTAGCAAATAACTTTGTGTCACTAACTTGCTATTAACAGGGGCTTAATCCCTGGGTTTATGGTTGCAGTATGCAAAGAACTAAAAGTGGAAACAGTGGAACTGCATCAAAACAGGAAGTCAAGGTATTTAGAGCAAAGGCATTTATTAAATAAACCAAGGAAAATATTGGGTGCCTTTCCTCTGAACAAAAATTAGGAATGCTGCATTATTTTGTCAACTCAAAGATGCACAGAATCATCCAACAGAAGTTATGTTGTCTTTCATCAATTTTAATGCAGCTTCTAGCTGTAAAACTCTGCCAGCATACAGATGAAGGCGTCTGGGCATATTGGAGTTCTAAATCATAAACTGCCTATTCCCATTTCATATCATTTGGTTAAAGTTAAGGTTCCAGAAAAACCTGTGGAAAGTGAACAAAATGTGAAATTTGTTCTTGTCTGGATACTTTGATCAGGTTATTCCTTGTTTGTTTGCAATCACTTAATAAATGTTCTAGTAACTGTTGCTGGAAATTATTGCTGACAATAACACCTGGTCAATTATTGATTGTTTTGGAACGGTTCTATTTGATAAGTAACTCTCTGGAATGAATGAACACAGAGAGTCCTATGTTTTTTCTTTTGTGGTTTTGTGTGGGGGTTTTTTTTGTTGTTTGTTTCTTTTGGGGGGGGGGGGTGTTGGGTCATGGGTTTTTTGTTTGGTTGGTTTGGTTTGGTTTTTTTTTTTATTTTAAACTTCAGCCTTTTTAGAAACTTCATGGAAAATGACAGTAATGAATTTCAGTCCAAAAGACTGCTGCGAATTTTACCTTCCCAACTATCCAGTGCAAATAAAAGATGACTGTAGTCACCAGACCTCTGCAGATCTGTGGAAAAATCTTTATCATGTGATGAGTGACCTGATGCAAATGCATAGCTGGTAAAGAATCCATAAATATGGATTTTTCATCCTTAATATCACTGCTAGTAAGGTATGGATCACTTGCTGCTTTTCTGTGAAGGATCCTTTAAGAGAAGCGCAGCCTATCTTTGATTCTTTCTTTTGTGCTACTTGTACTAGTGTTCTTGAGTTTTTCTAATAACTAAAGAAAATTAAGTTGGGCTTTTGAAATGCATTTTTTGTTTCCTCCTAATTGACTTTAATCTAAATCCCACTGACTTAAACTTATTTGACATCAGGTTAAAATATGTAAAGTACTTATTGATATGTAATACATAAATACCTAGTTGTATTTTAAATTATCTTTGAGTAAGCATCTATATTTTAGGTCACAACTGGCAATAATTTTTTATGATAGCTTCCTGTGAAACGTTTAAGATCTTCATATTAATTTCTCTTTGTTAATCTATACTATGAGTGTATATAACTCTTCTCTGCCTGATTTGTGAAATAGGGATCCAGTCTTGCCAGAAATAAGATTGTGTGGAGAAGTAAATATGCACTGACTTTGTAACAGTCTGACTACATTACTGGGTTGTCACACCAATTTATGAAAGTCACCTTCTAAATCCAACCGACTTCAGTGAGATTTTCCAGCAACAGTGGACATATATTGAGGCTGTTCAGTCTGGAGAAGAGAAGGCTGTGTGGAAACCTCATATCAGCCTTCCAGTATCTGAAAGAGGCCTATAAAGATGCTGGGGAGGAACTTTCATTAGGGACTATAGTGATAGGACAAGTGGCAATGGGTTAAAACTTAAACAGGGGAAGTTCAGGTTAAATAAAAGGAAGAAGTTCTTTACTGTAAGGCTGGTGAGGCACTGGAATGGGTTGCCTGGCATTGCTCAACCTGGCAGTGTTCAGGGCCAGGCTGGACAGAGCTTTGGGTGACATGGTTTCATGTGAGGTGTCCCTGCCCATGGCAGGGGGGCTGGAACTAGATTATCTTAAGGTCCTTTCCAATCCTAACTATTCTATGATTCTATATGCTTTTGGAAGCTGAGGAAAATATGCTGATTGATTTGAAGCCTTAAGAAAGCAATAGTAGGCAGTGTATAGATTTGTAAATGGATCATAACATTTTTGAAAGACTTTGTCACAGAAAAGCTGCCTGTTGGAGCCATCACATACCAGATTTTGCTCCCCCTTTTTTTTTTTTTACACAGTAGGTGTTACTATCAGCTAACAGTGTGCCAATGGCAAGTGTTTGTCTGAACTAATGAATATGAAGAGCCTGAAGAATGATAATGTAAGTTTAGCCTAAAGGCACATAAATGACCAAAATATAAGAATGCAAATTGCATAGTTCTTGAAACTAAAAAGCGAACAAACTAACAAAAACCACACAAAAACCACCAACTCCCTACACTTCATCTACCCACACCTAATGAAACAAAATAATAGCCCCAGTGGTTAATAGGGCTTATTCCTAACTTTAGGATTAAAAAAAAAAAAAAAAATTGGTTTCCTTAAGTTGGTAATGAGGGTAAGTCATAGAATCATAGAATCATAGAATAGTTAGGATTGGAAAGGACCTTAAGATCATCTAGTTCCAACCCCCCTGCCATGGGGAGGGACACCTCACACTAAACCATATCACCCAAGGCCTCATCCAACCTGGTCTTGAACACTGCCAAGGATGGAGCATTCACAGCCTCCCTGGGCAACCTATTCCAGTACCTCACCACCCTAACAGTAAAGAATTTCTTCCTTATATCCAGTCTAAACCTCTGCTGTTTAAGTTTCAACCCGTTACCCTGTCTTCATATGGGAGGTGCTCCAGTCCCATGATCGTCCTCATGGTCCTCTGGACTTGTTCTAACAGTTCTATGTCCTTTTTACATTGAGGACACCAGAACTGCACACAATACTCCAAGTGAGGTCTCATGAGAGCAGAGTAGAGGGGCAGAATCACCTCCTTCGACCTGTTGGTCACGCTCATTTTGATGCAGCCCAGGATACGGTTGGCCTTCTGGGCTGTAAGCGCACACTGAAGCTGGCTCATGTTCATTTTCTCATTGACCAACACCCCCAAGTCCTTCTCTGCAGGACTACCATGAATTTCCTTTTTCTCAAACCTGTAGTTGTGCCTGGGATTGCTCCGACCCAGATGTAGGACCTTGCACTTGGCATGGTTAATCTTCATGAGGTTGTGATCAGCCCACCTCACAAGCATGTCAAGGTCCCTCTGGATGGCATTCCTTCCCTCCAGCGTATCAACAGAACCACACAGCTTGCTGTCATCGGCAAACTTGCTGAGGGCACACTCAATCCCACTGTCCATGTCAGTGACAAAGATGTTAAACAAGACCGGTCCCAACACCGATCCCTGAGGGACACCACTCGTTACTGATCTCCAGTCGGACATTGAACCATTGACCACAACTCTTTGAGTGCAGCCATCCAGTCAGTTCTTTATCCACTGAGTGGTCCACCTATCAAATTGATGTCTCTCCAACTTAGAGACAAGGATGTCATGTGGGACAGTGTTGAATGCTTTGCACAAGTCCAGGTAGATGACGTCAACTGCTCCACCCCTGTCCATCACTTTTGTAGCCCCGTCATAGAAGACCATCAAATTGGTCAGGCAGGATTTTCCCCTCGTAAAGCCATGCTGGCTGTCACCAAGCACCTTGTTGTTTTTCATGTGCCCTAGCATGCCTTCCAGGAGAATCTGCTCCCAGATTTTGCCAGGCACAGAGGTGAGACTGACTGGTCTGTAATTCCATGGGTCATCCATTTTCCCCTTCTTGAAAATGGGGGTTATATTTCCCTTTTTCCAGTCATCAGGAACTTCACCTGTCTGCCATGATTTTTCAAATATGATGGCCAGTGTCTTTGCAACTTCATTCTTCAGCTCCTTCAGGACCTGCGGATGGATTTCATCAGGTCCCATGGACTTGTGTACATTCAGGTTCTTAAGATGGTCTCGAACCAGATCCTCTCGTACAGTGGGCCCAAGGTCTAGGTTTTCACAGTCCCTGTGTCTGCCTTCTAAGACTCGGGTGCTGCGGTCAGAGCCTTTGCCAGTGAAGTCACCAAAACTAATCCTTGGAGTGTGTGTTGCCTGCGAGGAAGAAACAGGTTTTTAACACAAAGACCACATATGTGCATCTACAGTGTCATCTTGGGTTCAATAATTTGACTAGACTTAAGTGATTGGGAGACATGTCCATTGTATGAACAGGTCATCATTCTGTTATTTCAGTGTTGACATACTGAAGGTCAAAAAAATTCAGTCTTTATGCATGCATCTGGGTGCTTGCGCATATTACAGTATTGTCTAAAGCACTTCTCTTGCATGACAGTGCTGAAGTGTCACTGATCCCTGAAGTGTCACTGATCACACTGTTGTCACATTGGTGTACAGCCACAGGAGCTTGAGCAGTTCCAGTGTCAGCCATACCTCATCCACTCATCCTTTCCAGCAACTGTGGGCTTTGAACTTCAGGCATGACATCCTATTGTCTCCATTAAAAGTATCGTCTTATTACTATAGATGGAGAAATCTCAGTCATTAGTGGAAAAGGAAGTTTGCTTAGATGATTTAAAGTAGTTTTCATGGGATGGTATTGCAGTTGGTCTAAGTCTGGTGTATTTTAGAAGAGACCCATAAGGCCAAACCACGGACATTTCTAGGCCATCATAATGCTTAATTGAAACAGACTATGAATCTACTAGTATGTTTAAAGCATCTCGCCTATAAGCTGCTGTGTCAATAATAATGAGTGAACAGCTCACAAATGAGGTCTGCCAACAAATTGCACATTTCGGGTCTTGGTTGTTCTTTTACCAGATCTATATGCTGAATTTGGTCTTTTGTTCAAGTAGTCCAGCTTTGTGGTTCTTCTTAAACTGATTATTTTCTCCCCTTTTTCTTGAAAGCTCCCTGAAAAATTAAGTGTACTGTGCCTGAAAGAAAGAGTAAGGCAACCTACTCTGAAATTCCAGAACACTGCTATCATGTTTTGCAGTGTTCTTTGTGGCTGTGTTCTTTTTTGTTCATACTGGAGGTGTTTATTGTGTTTAGGGAAAGAAAAATAGGATCTGTTGGTAAAGGCATCATGATTTATGTCAGTGGGTAGCATTTGGGCAAGCATGAGTCTTTATTTTTAAGTTAGCTTTGGACCAAATGTTGCCTGCTTCAGATGTAAAAGTGGTAAAATTACAGCTTTCCATCAGTGAATCTGCTGATCATGGCTGGTAATGTCAGGAGTGACTTGTATCTGCTTCTCTGCTGTTTAGCTTACTCTGAAAATATGTGTCGTGCTGCTGCTAAACCCAGGACAATATGGTTACACTGTTGTTTTTAAACTGGAGCTCAACATATTTGCTAGTTTTTCACTAAAAATGGGGATGTGGGCAGAAGGATGGTCACCAAATTGAAGAGACTGTCTGCTTTTGAAAGGTAGTGCAGACTGGAAAGCTAATAATATCAGCCCAAGAGCTTGCTTCTACCTTAACCATTCTAGCATGCCGAATGTGCAAATTGTGCCCCTAAAGAGTTAAAAGTGTTTGTTTCACAGGAAATTGGAAGAAATTTATGTGCGCAAGTGAAACTGAAAGGTCGAATGTGTGACTCATATCTATTGACAGATGGAATGAGCATAACATAAGAAGACAGTGACTAGAAAACAAGCAGGTTCTGTGAAAGTATTTTTAGAGACTAATTTCTACCCAGCTGTGTCTTCTATGAACAGAATAAGTTTGTCAAAGTTACCTAGAAGTTGCCTAATCACTACCTAGTGAAAATTAATTACATTGGTACGGTTTACATGGATACTTCATCCCTTGGGAAGAAAACAGAGTGAACTTTTTTATAGAGGTCTACCTTAGTTTAAAAAATAAAAAAAAAAAAAGGTAGGGAAACAAAAATTAAGAGAACATAGAAGTTCCTATTAGTGCTCCTAAACTTTTACATGCCCACTTACTTTACCTCAGTTCCCCTGTTGACTCCCACTTCTATGCTCTCTTCCCCTCTCAACCTCTCTCTTCTTCAGCTTAAAATATCAGAACATACCCAACTTGCTTGTTATATAATAATGACTCATACTTCCATTGGCTTAAACTTCACCCAGCCTTTCTTTCCTGTCTTTTCATGTTCCTTAAGTTGAGATTTAGCATCTTCGGTTTCGGATACTACATTGTGGGGTTTTTACCGTATTTCATTGAAGAGACTTGGAAAAATGATGCTGGAAATGGGTATATAGAATTTATTTAGGGCTCTGAGGATAAAGAGTGGCAAAATTTTACATGATGCATTAATTTTGCTGGACAAGCAAAGAAGTGTAATGTATGGAAATCCACAATGCTGTGTGGTATTTGATAATCATCCAGTCTTGAGCAAAATTTGACTGAAAATATAGCTGTGAGACATAGAGTGCAGTACATGTGAGTGTTTACTTGCCCGTTGCTTGGAAGAGTGACTTGGGCATATAATGCTATATAACAGATACACTGCTTTGTGTATTTTGTAGACCATGGGGTTAAGTTCTGAGGCAATAAACTCCAAAGTTAACAATTGCAATTTCTTCTGTTGTTGTCCTGATGTATTTTAGTGGCCAAATGATCACAATCAAATACAAGATACTCTGGATTACTTTCTTAGTTATGTTTTTATGGGATCTTCATAGATATACTATTAGAGTACTGTGTGTTGTTTACAAGGTTCTCATATGAGCTAGCAGGACAAGTGTAGCCTACTGGAATGAAGAAAACATCTGGTGTTCTCTTTTACAAGAAATCTACAGTGAGTTAAATCTACATATTCACTGGGATGCTAAATCACTGAGCTAACAAGTGAGGGTATGCATAAATCCTGCTGCTAGTATGGCATGGTTGCTGCAATGAATATTTTCCTTGCAGAATTATTCTTTTATAATTCAGGACCTATAAAGGTGAAGATGATAACTTCTTCATTAGAGTAAGCAGCAGGGAGCAGCAGTAAAACTTCAAGTATTTCAAGAGCAAGATCTCTTTTTTGAAGTAAGCATACACATATAGTGTATTCCATTGTCTGTAATCCTTTCTCATCCAGCACATATGTTATTAGCCTACTCCTTTTCCTGGAGTTCATCCAAATACTAGCAGCATCATTTCCTAGTTAAAATGGAAAACTCAAGGGGAGGAAGAAAAAAAAAAGAAAGTCTTTTACAAATAAGCCTGTAATATTCCCACAGGAATTACGTATTAGTGAAAATCTTCAATATGAAAATAGAGTGTTGAAGGTTAAAAATGAAATAATGAAACTCGTGGGGCAAATTTTAGAACTCTGACTCTAGTGGAAATACAATAGCAAGTATATGAATGAAAATACATGTAATGTACTGCTTCTCATTCTCTGATTTAAATTATTGTTCCAGCACTTGAGAAAAAGGGATTTTCTACCTTTTCACTTGCATTCTTAAAAAAGTAGTGTTTTCTCAGCTTTCCTTAAAAAATCTGTAGGAGAATACTGTTTCATATTACAAATATAAACCGAGATCTAAAATCCCATGTACAATTAGAACTTACTTTAAATAAAAGCAGAAGCTGGCAGGTTACTATAAATGCAAAAATTACGGTAGTGGGTGCCTATGATTTTTTTTTTTTAAGATGAAGGGAATGTTCCAACTGCTGCCAGTGAATGGTAGAATACATACCCTAGCCTCACCCCTAGAGAGTGGGTGAGGGGTCCACTGTAGACCACAGAAAGGGGTCCAATGTTTGATGTAAATCAGTGCTCTTCCTCTGCTGTTGGGAAATTTATGCTGATTTCTGCCATTAGAAGGTAGATTACTAGAGCTAGAATACTTCATTTCCCTCCTCAGCTGTGTAATCATTAATGGTGCATATGGACCAGAGCCTCTGCCTGTATTCTTTGTGATCCACCAGGGTTTTCACTTGTTTCTGTTGCAAAATACAGTCTGCCTGAAGAAGTATTGTGAAATTTAAAATCTTCCATTTGTTTTAATTTCACTGAGCAGTAAGTGACTTTGCAAAACACCTGAAGTAGGCAGAATGGCAGTGTGCCAGTCAGTGGAAAAATTGTAGGTAGTTAGTAGTAGTAGTTTTTACACATAACTGAATGTATAGGATATTTCGTAAATTACCAAGAAGAGCATAGAATTATGACTTCACAGATCTCTGAGTTTAGGAAATCTGTGGCTGGGAGAAAATCTTAGTTACTTCATCAGCATTAAATTCACTCCAAACCTATTTTTTGTTTGCTTTAGATTTTCACTCACTTCACTTTTGCAAAATTTGGAAAACTGTTCTTGATATTATTGTCTATACCTTTAATTTGTCATTAAAATCTGTGTCATTAAAATCCTGACCTAAACTAAACCCACCACTAATCAGGTGGTTAAACTGAACTGCACCACTGTGTAACAGCACAGAATCTAATCTGCAGCATTTATGTTCTGATTCTGCTTTGACTGGAGCCAGCAGCTGTGCTTATTGGGTGCTTTGGTATGGTTTCTTTTTTTGAAAACCAAATCTTGTGTAGATATGGAGATTCTTGCAGGTACCTGTCATGGTTTAAGTCCAGCCAGTAACTCAGAACCACGTAGTCACTCGCTCACTCCCCCCTTATTTCCCCCCCAGCTCCCAGAGGGATGGGGAGGAGAATCAAAAGAATGTAACTCCCATGGTTTGAGATAAGAACAGTCCAGTAACTAAGGTGTTACAAAAAACTACTACAACTACTGCCACTAATAATAATGATGATAAGGAAAATAACAAGGGAAGAGAATACAGCCACTCACCACCTGCTGATCAATACCCAGCCCGACCCGAGCAGTGATCAAGCCCAGGTAACTGCCCCCAGTTTATATAATGGGCACGATGTGCTGTGGTATGGAATACCCCTTTGGCTAGTTTGGGTCAGGTGTCCTGTCTCTGCTTCCTCCTGACTCTTCCCCTCTTCCCTGGAAGAGCATGAGACTCAGAAAGTCCTTGGTCAGACTAAACATTACTGAGCAGCCACTAAAAACATCAGTGTTAGCAGCACTGTTCCCAGGCTGAAAGTCAAAACCACAGTGCTGCACCAGCTACAAAGAAGGAGAAAAATGACTGCTACTGCTGAACTCAAGACAGAACTTTTGAGTTGAAAAGCAAATAAATATGCTATTTGGAGAGGAATAATATAATGCAGTGAAAAGTCTTATATAAAGCACAATCTCATGAAGCACCCAACTTTGGTCCATGCATGTGTTGTGGTTTTACCATTGAAATGGAAAAGGAAGAAACTGAGGTGAACCTCCTTCTGAACAGAATTAGATCTGTTAACCAGAAAGTAGACAGATGCTCAACCATCCATATGCATGGTTGCTGACAAAGTGGGACATCTTTCAGCAGTCATCTCTCAGCTCTTGTAGAACTCTTCTTTTTCCTTTTCATCTTATCTCCAGTCTGATGCATTGTTAAATTGTTATGAAGAATTTTTACTCTTCTGGTTAAAAGGTGGATAGTAGTCTTGCTTGTGTGCCGAAAACTTAAATATCGCAGGTTTTTGGAAACAACAGTAGAAATTCTAAATGTTAATAGATACTTTTGCTTTGTACAATGACTTTTCTTCAGTATTCCATTATAGGTATTGAAAATTTTACAATCAGAGTAATATTACACAGGTAACATGTGCTCCCACACATTCCTTCATGAATTTTTAGACTGTGCAGCTCTTAAAATGCCAAGAATAAACAGGGGAGGGAATGGGGTTGAAAGGCCCCATTACAGATTACAAACAAATGCAGATGCATTGATGGAGTTTGTATTCAGTTAATGGGATAGCCAGGCATGCTTGTGTACATTGGCACATAGCTGTATGTGAGATACCCTGCTACTTAAATAAAGGTCAGTAGCGGATAGGACAAATGCCTGCAAGTGAAAGTGTATTCTACCCTTTTGCTCTTGCTAATCAGAGAGGGTGGCACAATATGTGGATGGACATCATTACACTGATGATTTTTCTTTGTCTAATTGGTTTGTTTATGCTTTTCTGAGGGCTTACCAGCTGTTGGTGTAGTAGGAGTAGCACTTCAAGTTAATAACATTTATCTTTTAATCTCTGTGGCTGCCTCCAGTGAGTTCAGTCTGAGTGTTTCCTTAGCTGTATCCACAGCAGTATTTTTTGAGATTGCATTGGGCTGCAAGGTTGGGGAGAGGAAAGCCTTCAGGTACCCACACACCTAACATTAATCAGTGACACATTTGAATTTACATGGTGTTGAAGAGACCGTAATCTTCGAGTTTGTTGAAAACCACCTGTTACTACTCCAGTGTGCATGTCAGAAACATAACTGCTAGCCCTGCATGCTTTGTAGGTCCACCAAACTGAAAAAGAAAATCTGTCAGAAAAACCTCCCCAGATGTGTTGGCTTAATAGAGTTTGATCCTGGTTTATTCGATAAGCTGGAATTTGCATGTCATATATCATAGGCCAAAACTCAGCACATTTAGAGAGGAATATTTTGAATAAGAATCTGGAGGTGAGGAACAGAAAGGGCAAGCAGTGAGGAGGGAATATGTCTCACTACTCTCTGTAGAGTGAGCTTCATCTCCAGTGGTGGGGATCTCAACAGAGATATTTCCTTTCTAGATCTATTTCCATTCCTTGTCCATGGCCTTTTATTTTCCAGAAATAATTCTGTTCTTCTTTCTACAGCAGGAATGATGATTTGAACAAGCTGAAGTGGAGCATCCTTAAGGGCCTTATTGAGAATATTGCAGTAAGAGTTGAGAGAAAAGGTTTCCTCAAAGAAGTGATTAGAAATGTTAGTTTTTCCACTGGAAATCCTTTGTAGTTAAGTTTTAATTCTTACAGTTCTTCTAGGCCTTTTTTGTTGCTTTTAGAGTTTGTTTTGTCCTTAAATGGTGGTGGTGGTGAATTTGACACAAACATTCACAAGGAAAGCTTTTAGTACTTCTAGTATCGTTGAGTATGCACCTGGAATATGTGGAGCAGGCACCATTGGTGTATGACTGGCATGCATTTAGAATCTTTGGAAAAAATGCAAAACTCTTACTAGTATCAGTGAGAGTGGAATTTACTTCAAAGCTGTAGTTAGTGATACCTTGATAGTTAAATGATAGCCCAGACTGACCTTGGCTAGTGGCCAGGTGCCCACCAAGCTGTTCTATCACTATCTCTCTTCAACAGGACAAGGAGGAGAAAATATGGCAAAAAACTTGTGAATCAAGGTAAGAACAGGGAAATCACTTGGCAGTTACTAACACAGGCAGACCAGACTCCACTGGAGGAAAGGAACCTATACCAGTAAAATCAGGGTAGGATAAAGAGAAATATATAGGATAAGGTAGGATAATGAGAAATAAGAACAAATCTTAAAACATCTTCCCCCAGCCACTCTGTTGTTCCTGGCTTAACTTCACTGTGGACTTCTCTACCTCCTCCCCATGAGTGATGCAGGGTTGTGATCAGTTCATTATTATGAACTTATAATTATACATTGTCTCTGCCACTCTTTCCTCCTCATGCCCTTCCCCTACTCCAGCCATTGGGGTCCCTGCCATTGGAGCATCCTCCATGAATTTCTCCAATGTAGGTCCCTCCCACAGGCTACTTCCTTACAAACTGTTCCTGTGTGGTTCCCTTCCACAGGGTGCAGTCCTTCAGGAACAGGCTTCTTCAGTTTAGGTACCCTGTGAGGTCACAGCTTCTGCCAGCAAATATGTTCCCACATGGCCACAGGTCCTGCTAGGAGCTTGCTCCAGTGCAGGCTTTCCACAGGGTTACAGCCTCTTTGGACATTCCCCAGCTTTGGCATAGGGTCCTCCATGGGTTGCAGATGGATATCTGTTCCAGCACCTGCCTGTAGAGCTGTTTCTCTTGTGTGTTCTCATTCCTCTCCAATTGCTGTTGTGCAGGGTATTTTCCCCCTAAGCATGTAATCCCAGAGGCACTACCACTGTTGCTGATGGGCTTGGCCTTGTCCAGTGGTGGGTTCATCTTGGAGCTCCATCAGACATTGGGGAAGCTTGTGGCACCTTCTCACAGAAATCACCCTTGTAGCTCCCCTGCTACCAAAATATTGCTATGTGAATCCAAGACAATGATCATTTAAATCATCCAAGTATTTCCAAATATTCAGTGGAGGAAAAAACTGTAGTAAGCGTGAATGTAACATTCAGCACCAATAATAATTAATGTCATCATGTACAAAAAATACTGAACTATCCTAGTAGCAGTTAATTCATGCTTCAACACCTTTTAGACAGAAAAAGATGTGTGAAGAAGCTTAAGGGGTTTCCCTCTTGTCACAGTTTAGAGCATGTCTGGGAGAAACAAGAAACAATAGCAGAAAATGACTGAATATATGTACATTGTTCTGTTTCACCATCCTACTGAAAGGGTCAAGCCTAGCTGGTAGTAGGCTGATCATGGTACTATATGACCTGATGACAGAAATATGTAACTACTAGTCTGCCATCTTGTACTGCTCTGCATTGTATCACTCTTAATTGGTGCTTCTGTGCATTCAGTTCATGAATTAGTAGCTGAATATTATTCCACACACTCCTAAAAGACAGGTTTCCAATGGTTTTCCTAGGGATGGAAACTGCAGAGCCAGACATTTGATCTGAAGATTTTCATAATTGGCTTATTCTGCTGGCCATTCTCAGCTAAAGATGCATTGAATTTATAATTGGCCAGAAAAAAAGTCTTACATGCTTTCTGTGAAGATAAGTAATACTTTGGAAATCAGAAGTCTGAGGTCAATAGAGTTAGCAACTTGCAAGCAGAGGGGTAAACCCTTTCTCTGTACTTCTGCACACCTGCTACTTCAGACTGCTCTCTTCCTTCCACCTCCTGCTTTGAGAGTACTCCCTTTTCCCATCTTCCTTTACAGGCCAAGCATCTCTGCTCTGCTATGCTCTAGAGCAGTGCAAACCTGAAGGATGAGCCATTCCTGACTGTAATCAGAGACAGGGAAGAAAGGAACAGCTTTCCTGTTCACAGCAATTGTTGGCGTGTTGTCTATTAGCTGTGGTATTGGATTCCCATCTTTGCTAAGTTGACACCTGCAAGTTAGCTTCAGCACGCAGTACATGACATCCCATGTACAATTCATAGCTGACCTACCAGGCTTTCTTATGTTTAGTAGTTTCAGTGTCCACACCTCCTCTAAAAAGGCTCTCAGACTTCATCTATTGAGCTGCAGCACCTATTTCTGTGACTCTACCTTGAAAAAACAATGGCCAGGAGACAGCTTAAGGCTTTTAACGGGGTGGTAGCAAGAAATAGCAATGGCTTTTGAGAATGATATGGAGAAAGGCTGAAAAGAAACATGGAGCCCATATTACTGGGTTCCATGCTATGAAGAAACATGAAATGCACATGCAATATTCACTGAACATAGCTGAAATAATAACTCACAGATTATTAATCTGTGCACTGGAGCTTTCATTTGCTTTTAATAAAACATACTGAAAGTAATTCTCTCTAAAATCTGTGCTGTGTGAATGAAAGCAGGCATCAGGGGTTTCTTAAAACATCAGAAGTCCCTTATACTTCTGTTGCTTGCCTATGATGTCTTTATGTGCTATTGTTTTTTCCTTACCATGTATTTTAAGTGAACGTATTCATTTAACTGAAAATGCAAAGTGACTAATGTGTAACTACATGGAGAAATACAAAAATTGATCATGCTGTTAGAGGAATGATTTCTTCTTTGTGCATAAATTCTAATGTTTGCATGCAACAAAGAAATAAACTTAGTGCTGATAATGATGCCTGTTTCAGAGATCCAGAGCTTGTCAGAAAATCAGCTGTCTTGTAGGTATTAATGAAAAACAAAGAATATAACAGTGCACTTATTAATAGACCATGCTCAGAGTCTGAAACTAAGTGGTTTGGAAAAGTACTACATTGTTTATAGTAATAAAGGCAAAGAATGACCAGAGGAAACATCCGTGTGGCTTAATCAATAATCAGCACATGAACATAAGTCATGGATTGTTTAGAATTGTTCCAAATGAGGAAAAACTGACGTCAAGACCTTGCTTTACTTCTTACCAGCTTCACACTCTGGTTGCCTGTGGTGACAAAAGTACTAATATAACACTTACAAGCAGCCTTTCACAAACTGGGTTAGGTTTTTCTTTTATTTGCATTTCACTTAATTTATTTACAGGACAGCCATGGATCCCCTTCAAGCACAGAACTGTGCTACACTGGCCAATCTATATATTGTTAGCAGATAATGAAGCCAGGCACAAGTAATCTTGTACCTCTAAGATGAAATTGCACTTACAGACTGTGAGCCACAGATGATGTTTGGTCAGTAAGTGTTTTTCGTGTTAGCAGCACAACAAGGTACAGGGTCAGATTCATTGTGACCCCACAGCCAAAAATGTTTCACAGAACTCTTTCTGCCTTTCAGTCTTTCAGGGAAGGAAATGTTGACATAGGGTACAAGAGGGATTCTCAAAATATCAGAGTAAAGAATGCATCATGCATTCTCATCGGTGCAGTGTACAATGTCCCAGATCTTATCTGCCTGGTGACTGCTCTAAATCACACTGGGTAAGGGTACTCCTGAGAACTGCAGAGCCTGTGTTATTTTCTGTGTGATGTACTCTCACCTTCCATGGACACATTCATTTCAGCTCTGAGCCAGGCAACAGTTTGTATCTTGACATTTTCCTGGCTACTTCTGATCATGTGACTAAACATCCCTGATGTTCAGGAGTGGCTTTTCACTTTTTCGCAGAGATCCTAAAAGCAAGCCAGAATGCCATCTTCTAGAATCCTTATGCACAATAAGGAAAGTATTTGTCTTGAGGGAAAATAAATGTGATGTGTCTGTGAGTGTTTAGAAGTGTTGTTTATGCAAAAGTCATGTAGTTTTCCATTGAATGTATTAAATGGAAAAGGAATGAATTTAGAGAAACTAATTTGAGAAAAGGAAGAGTGGATTGTATCATCCGTAAAAAGACTGGAAGTGTTATCGGATTTATTCCAACAGCTGGGCTGGTTTCATGACTGATTTTTCCCATTACCAGTGTGGAAGCCCAGGGCAGAGCAGCAAGCGCACAGCACTTCACAGACAAAAATCTGGGCTGTAAGCTCAAAACAAGTGTTTCCTCATACTACATGGACAGATTTTCTTCATACTGCCCATTGCTCAGTGATTGAAAGAGATCAAAAAGAGTTTTCTGCTTATGCCTTGTAGTACCTTGTTGTATGTGGCCTTGGAAGTTACCTAATCCTGCTGTCCTTCAGCTTTCTACTCATCCACAATTTCTTCTATTTCAGCCCACATATTTCCTGTTTGTTTCAAATAAAGCAGGATTCCAATGGACAACTGCCTTGTCCGCTATACAGACATAATACATGCCATGAAAGCTTCATATTCTTTGTCAGGAGCATGACAAAGTCATCTGAAAAACAGCTTATGATCACATGTAGATGTTTGGGTTTTTTTTCTTCAGTCACCTGTTACTTTCAGCTGGATTCAAAATTGTTTCAGAAATGTTAAATATAAATGGATAGGGCTGCCTGGACTATTTTCTTCCAAAAATATTGAACATATGGAAGAATAATTTGCTTCAAAGCCAGGTTCTGGGTAATTCAAGCAACCTTTCTTTGTGTCACTGGTTTGAAATGGAGCACTATTAGAAATAATCAGATAGCATTTGGGCCTGTGGGGGCATTTGATGAGTGAACAACTGAAAAAACCTACATAGATAATTTGTAGCTTATGTAATTTTGTTTTCATTGTATCAGCCTTTATCATTGTATATATCAAGAACTAAGTTGAGATCAGATGAAGTACAGCTACAAATCCTGGCAGCTAGAACTTCCAGCAAATTACCAAATGAATGTGCTGTCTTCCAGTGCCTCAGCTGTTGATGTTCTAGTAGGTCTACCACGCACATCCTTGTTTTGTTGGAATGGACCTGAATCTGCTACTTAGTTCCCCAAATGCTTTAATATCTCCCAAATGAGTTTTCCATCTGTCTTTCAGGTCTTTGTTCTTTCTATCTTAGTAACTCTGTTAGAGAAGTGTCTAACTTCCCTAGCTTGTGACTTGGGATTATAACGGGCCTAGCAAGATTTCAGGACAACACATATCCAAGTGAAATAGAGATGGCTTCCTTATTTTACTATGTGACAGTCAAGAGTGCTACTGCTTCCAGTGGGGGGATCATTATGAATTCAGAGGCGTTTTCACTTCCTAAATCACTGAGGCTTCCGTGTCTTTCAGTGACTTAAGTTTACTTTAATATTTAATACTAAATACTCTGCAGAGAGGAAGGCTGAACTGAGTTCTGTGAATATTTTTTCTCTATGGAACAAATCAGAATAAAGTGATTTATTTGTTTATTTATTTATTTATCTGTATGAAGGGGAATATGTGAATGGCTCTCTTTTTTTTTCCACCAGAAGGCCATGTGGTTGTAAAATGGCCCTGAAACTTTATTTCTAGAGAAATGTTAGCATCTGGAGTCCATCTGTGAAGGAGACTGTAGATAGAGCTAGCCAAAACAAGTCCTCACGCTTTTCAGCAGAAATTAGATAGGATTGCAATCATCCTGACAGATATGGCTCTTGCCTTTTCAAGGCAAGGCAGAGCTGAATGGTCCAAGACAACATCTGATTTGTTTGTTTCCATGTCCATTGCAATAGGAAAAAAAATGTTTTCAATGTTGTTTTTCTTTACACTTGCCCACTAAGATCACAAGAGCCATATTTTTGTGATAATATAAACATCTGCACAAACACTGTATTGAAAACACAGTGGGTAAAGGAGCACTTGTAACAGCAGCAGAGGTCGGTATGTATCAATTATGTTGTAGGATTATGGTATCAGAACTTGTAGATGAGCAAGAAAGTATTGTTAGCACTGAACTATAAGAATACCAGTGGAGAGCTGTGATACTGTGAGCCTGGGAATGCATGTGTAGGCTGTTCTAATCATAGGTCAAAGTTTTGCATTGAATTAGAAGAAGTAATTTAAAGTATGAAAATTTCTATCTGGGTTGTCCATGTGTTGCCTACTTGCCAATAGTGAAAACTGAGCCTGATTTTCTTCATCGATATATTTTCCTTTCTTGCATAGTATCATCAAACCAACAACTTCTCTGTCTGGGAAGATCACACTTGCACCCTGCAATCATCCAAATAGAACTTTTCTGCAGGTATTTGGCCAAAGTGTCTTTTTTTTTTGGTGCATATAGGTTAATTGGTTATTGAAAATGTGTTCTGTTTGCTAGCACAGGCTTCTTGCAGAAATGCTTTTGAATGCAAGCTTAACATAAAAACTATTTTAGAATAATGCCTACATCATATGAAGTTTTCCCTCAGTTTTTTCATCATATGAACTCCTTGGTAAGGCAAGTTCTACAGAAATTGATTAAATATTGAAAGTTCAAAGAACAATACTTGATATAAAATACTCATTTTTATAGTGTAACTTCATTTATGGGGTCTAATATTAGGGGAAAAAAACAGGAAGAGACCAGAATACATTTCCAAAAGCAGACTTTCTTGGGTTTTTTCTCACTGTGGTATGATTCAAATCTCCTCATGTGCTAATTTCTCTTATTAATGTTTCTAAATTGAGCCATATGGGTTTGCTTATGGTTTTAGAGCAAGCTGGTGTCAGAGCTGAGAACTGAACTCTTATTCCCTGAGTTTCAGGTCTTTCTCTTCCTTTAAGTCTTCATTAAAATATTTATTATGCACTTTTGGGCAGAGCAATAAGATATAAGAAAGAATCTTCAGAATACGTGGAGAAAACGGGACTTACAATGGTGTTGGCTCCTGGAAGAGTTTCTGTGGTGAGAATGTCTCTTTCCTATTTCTTTCTTTGCACAATACCCACCTGCTCTGTCACTTCAAATACTTCAGCCTGTGTGCCAGATGAATTATTAAAAGTGAAATTTGGCCCCACTGATATCAGACAAAGCTCCCTCTGACTTTGGTGGACCAAGATGTATCACCCCATGACTTATAACATGCAGATGCAGCGCCAGTACTGAAAAGAGAGTGGACCTGTATGTAAAGATTTGTTTGCTTTATAAAATATGCCTGAAACCAGTTACCATCACTGTGGCTAAAGACATTTGCCTTTACCTTTTGAGCTTTCTTCTAACACCTCAAAATCCAACACTGAATCTTATGATCTCTATATTACTAAGTCTTTACCATTCCAAAATAAAAGTTATTTGTTAAAATAATTACATAATGCCTACATAAATAAAAGGCAGGTATAGCTTATGATTTAGCCAAATAATACATAGGCACAGTGACACAGGTTTATTAGTAGTCTGTCTCGTGCTGTATGTTGCTTGGGTTAGGGGATTTAACAGCAAAGAAGGTGTAACCTTACAAGCTGACTAGGGAAAATTACAGAATCCCTTCTGAATAAACAACATTAGAAAGGCATTTTTTTTTCCATATACTCCTTAGTCCTTACTAAAAAGATTTAAGTTAATCAAAAGCTTGGAGATCAAATAATTAAACCTGTAGATAACCACAATTTTTTATTGTTAATTAGTCATAGAGAGGTGCCATTTTCATAGGATGCAGAGTCCCTAAATTTAGCTGTGGAATATTACATTGATCACACACAAAAAAACATCATTGATTCTCTGGGGAAGGGTTGGACGTCAGTATGTGCGTTTTGGCTCAGACCACCTTTCACCTGTTAAAGGGGGTTCCAGTAGATTTTTATCCTTGCTGCACATAGCAACAAAATGTGATTTGCCATCCTTAACCCTTTGAACATTTTCAGCATCTTAGCAGGATGATTCACATTTACTCCGTTACTTTGCTTTCATGCCCTTTATTGTATCTGAAATCTTTATACCAAAAGTGCTGCATTTTAATCTTCTGCTGCTCTGTCAAATTCTTTATGTATGGCATACATCTTTAAATATTTAATATATACTGAAGCCTGTATTACTACACCTTCCTACTAGGATTCCTTTCTTTAAATGACTTGTAGCATTTGTAAATAAAACTCTAAAATTAAGTCCCGACATAATGCAAAATACTGCATTTTACTTTACCTGTTTAAAGTTACCAAAGAACCAGATTAAAACCTTGTGCAGAATATTTTTACTGCTGCATAGATCTTTGTCATCATGCAGTATGATAATTCTCAGATCTTTCTTTCAGCAGTCATTAACTAAGTGTAACAGGCATGCATCCAGCCACTCCTGAATTTTAACTTTCATGTATCTTAATCAGTTAATCAAGTATTACACAAAACATAGAAAAAAATAAGGGACTCATTTAAAATACAAATACGTAATTTGTGTAATTGTCCATCTAATAAATTATGTCCAAATATTATGATTGTTCTTGCAAACACTTAGGGATGTGTAAATGCAAATGGTGCAAATTATGCATACATGCAATTAAATATTCTACACACATATTTGTCCATAATGATTTTCATAAGCCTGCATGAAATTGCATTTTCAGAACCCTTCTGAATGTGAACACAAGTCCTACTCTAAAAGAACAGTAGCCTAGTTAAAGACATTAATGATGTATAATCAAATTTGGTAGAAGGAAAATCTAGACAAAACAACATTCAATACCCCTGTCACCTGACTGTAGTATCAGCCTTTCCTAGGCTCTGAAATGATGGAAGAGCTACCTCCCATATGAAGACAGGCTGAGAAAGTTGGGGCTGTTCAGCCTGGAGAAGAGAAGGCTGCGTGGAGACCTCATAGCAGCCTTCCAGTATCTGAAGGGGGCCTACAGGGATGCTGGGGAGGGACTATTCATTAGGGACTATAGTGATAGGACAAGGGGTAATGGGTTGAAACTTAAACAGCAGAGGTTTAGACTGGATATAAGGAAGAAATTCTTTACTGTAAGGGTGGTGAGGTACTGGAATGGGTTGCCCAGGGAGGTTGTGAATGCTCCATCCCTGGCAGTGTTCAAGACCAGGTTGGATGAAGCCTTGGGTGATATGATTTAGTGTGAGGTGTCCCTGCCCATGGCAGGGGGGTTAGAACTAGATGATCTTGAGGTCCTTTCCAATCCTAACTATTCTATGATTCTTTCCTCCCCATCCTCTCTTTCTGCTGATGGGAAATTCCTGGCAAGTGCCTAATATTTGACCTGCTTTAAAACATATTGCATGATTTTGCAGAGTCAGGGAACTTCTAGTAGTTCAGACAAGCTTTCAGCAAGGATCTAAACATCCTGTTGCTTAGCTGAAGTGATATTTTGATGTTCAGTGCCACTTAATTATGCTTCATTCTTCTCCATCTTAAAAAGCATCTATACTAACTCAGTGATCTAAGCACAGTACTGTTTTCCTGAGTGGTGAGGACCAGCCAGAGTTCTGTCTCTGCTTTGTTGTGTGCAATATGATTTAGTTGGGTTTACTTGAGAGTTTTATTTCCCAAATCCTTGGGTTCATAAAGGCTGGGAAGACCACAGAGACAGATTGCTCAGGCACTGAAGAGGGAGAATGTATTGTCAATCTCCCAGCCTGATTTGTAAGAGAGACAGGAAAAGAATGAGCATATGTAAGAAATGCTAGTAACGGTTCTTAACGTACAGTTGGCAGGCAGCTGAGCTACTTCTGTCTTAGCAGGTGGGTAAATAGGAATGGATCTGCAGGGGAAGACAGCTAGTGCTGAGGACCGGACATCCCCACTCTGCCTCTGCTGGAGTGGTTTTCCTTCAGCCTAGCTCTAATATAGTCCCCAGACATTCTGCCTGCCCCTCTGTAGCTGGAGTGTGGTAAGGGAGCTCCTGCAGTGTCCTGTAGGCAGAATCCAACTCATGGTCAAGCACAGTCAAAGGGGCTCGCCTCAGTAGGATTTTTCTAACCTGTGCTGAAACATTCATAAACCTTCACTTTCTGCATATCAGACACTACATGAAACTGAACATTGCAGAAAAAAAAGAATGTTTAAAACTGGATTAATCTTTGGCCCTTACATGTAGCTATGAAGGTAAAAGAACACAGGAAACTCTTCATGCTCAGATATTGCACCTTCCTTTTTACAAATTCCCCTCCAGATAACTGTCATAAAGATGTTGATCTACATGCTGTCAGTGGCTACTTTATATGTTAGGAAACTTTGAGATTAAGCTTTTTTTTCTTTCGATATTGTAAACTATCTCCTGAATCAATTTAGCTTTTCAGGTGATACAAAATAGGTGTATTCTCTAAGGGACAATTTAATTTTAAATGGAACCAGTGTTTCCTTTTGCAGCTGGAGCATCCCAAGAATAAAAATGTCCAGCAAAGACTGTTCACCGAGAAGAGGCAAAGTTTGAGAAATTAAAAGATGGATCAGGCAAAAAATAAAAATACCTCATTTTCACCATTGCCTCAGCTGTGGCAATGCAGTGGATATCTTGGGAGAGTGACACATCCTCCCCTTCTGATTGTCTATCGCCCTGAAATCTCCCAATGCATGCCAATGCTTGAGCATTTTCTATAGGCTAAGTTTCTTTGCTGTTCCTTTATGCTTTAAGCAAGGTGTAAAGGATGTAAGAGCTTTTAGAAACTACAAATGTTGTAGCTAAATATTGTAACCACTATGAAAGGTCTCATACTTTTGTTTTTTTTTTCCCTCCCTGTGAATGTTATATGCTGCTTCACATAATGGCACGTTTTCATATCAAGAGTCATAAAGGGTACCCCTGTCCAGCCTATCATTGTGTGATTGGAATATTTTCCTGGGAGTTTGGACATCTGTATTCAAACACCCTTATTTTAAGGAAGGGGCTAAGCTGATCAGTAAGAAAATCATGCATCAAGTTTTAGTTACATAGCTCTTCCTTCAAATATCAGTAGTGTTTTTACCTGAACTAGAAAGCAGCTGTTAGAAGTAAAATTCAGTGAAAAGCACAAAAGCAGACTAAACATTTACTTCCTAGAGCTGTTTTTATCTGGAGGATGGATATGCATCCATTACATGTGGCTGCAAAGGCTAAACTTGTCCTTTTTAAAGCACTCCATCTGCAGCATATAAAAAATAGTAATGTCCTGTACATGCTTAAGTTTTTGGCAGCAAATTAACACCTTAATTTCTTTTACAGTAAATATATGGATATATTACATAGTGACATGTAGAGCAGATGTTTCTAAAAATGTGAAGAAATTCCAGTCTGTTCATGTTGATGTAGTAGCTTTAGTCTTTCAAAACAGAACTAGTTAGGCGATGCAGTCATGGATATTTGAAGAGGTTGTGTATGAAGTCAACACCTCGTATCAGTGGGTATGGCCATGACATCTACAAGTAAAAGGAAACCATATTTCAGAGTCCATTATAGAGACAATAAAGCATTCCTTTTCAAAGTTTGCAAAGCGAGGGACTGTTCTTGTATTCAGAGTTCCAGCATAACAGGCTTGACTCATCGACAGATGACACATCAAGCACAGGGAATTTGAAAAAGCACTGCTTAACCTCACTAAAAAAAAAAAAAATCACACTTTTGAGAACAGGAAAGAAGGAAAATTGCTTTCTGATCCTTGACTTCACCATGTTCAAAAAGGGTAATGAATGTTCTGATAAAACATACTTTATTGGACAAATAAATCTGGTTCAAACTGACAGTGTTATGTAAAGGGGTGTCCAAGTCTGTTTAAAAATCATTTTGAAGCACAACAAAAACATACAAACCAAGAGTCCAACAGGAAGCAAGAAATGAAATTTGCTTGTGCATTAATTTTGTTGTTGTTTCTCTTGTGAAAACTTTTAGTCTTTATTTTAAAAATGTTCTACATAACAAAATGTCTCACACCACTGGGCAACTCCTGTTGAAGCAATTTATTATAAATAGGAAAGGAAGTATTTTCATAACAATAAATGGAGTATAATTGCCCTTTTTAATTTTTTTTCCCCCTTATATGCAGTGTTGTCTATCTAAACTAAATTAATGGATAGAAATTTGGAAACTTTCAGTGACTTCAGAGACTGCTGAGTGCTCTCTGGACTAAATTCTGCAGCTTGCTAGCCTGCTTCCAGTTTAGTTGCCATCAACGTGGGTAAATAGCCTGGAAGTAGATTGCTACAGATGGATTTTTCTTTCCCTCTCCTGAACAGGTTATTCTAGTATTGTGCTTGAAGGGGTTCATATGAGCTGTAGGAATGGCAGTGCGCTCTTTGCTTTGGAATTAGGCCTTTCAGGGAAAGAAATGAATCCTTAAGTAACAGTAGTGTTCCAAGACCTCAGTCAAGCTTGAGTTAGTACTTACTTCAGACACTATGCAATTTGGAGCCTTGATTTTGATACCTTTCCTTATTTGCTGGATTTTTATATTGTTGGGTCAGTCTCTTTCAAGTCAAAGACGTTGCTATGGGCAGTTTATTACATAGTCCAAATAAGAAAGCTGTGTTTGTCTCTAAGTAATTTTTTAATCAGAGTTAACAATAATTTGCCTTACCTGATAAATGCATTAAACTTCACATTTTCAAAGTTTTAATACATCTCAAGCACCTTTTGAAATCGAGGGGACAGTAAGTTTCAGGTTACATGTTTGAGTACTTTATATAAACCCCTAAAATTGTATCAATCTGCATAGTGGGAATTGTGTGTATCAACTTCTCCTAAGGTTACCTGTAGTTGGTAGGAGTAATATAAGTTATTGCAACTGGTTAATATATCTGTTATTAGCAATTTATCTAACACAGCTAGCTTTTCTGTAAGAGTGATGTTTGAATAAAACCAGTGAAAGAAAAAAAATCCATATTTTGCAAAACATTTCATTGTGATAAATTTTTTATTCTTCTCACCCCTCCACCCCAAAAAAGGCCTAATTACATGATGTGGTGGAAGATTGAAATAGAGATGAAAACTTTAGGTTTGGAAAAGCATATCTACTCGGGTAGACAATGTACAGATTTTTATATAAAAATATGGAAGAAAGCATGTGTATAGAAAATTATACATAGGAATATCTAGGAAGCCATTCACAGCAATGAAAGGAAGACAGGCCATTCTGGGAAGCAAGCCTGTTGTAACTAAGGAATATGTCCATAGCTTCAGTGCTTCTTGTGAAGAAAAATGTTTACTTCTTCAGATGGAAAATAGAGGTTTTACTAACCAGGTATTGACTGTTTTAAGAATCACATGAGTTTCAGCTCTTAATTTTTCAGCAAATGATCTAAATGCAGCATACAAGACCATCCATTTGGGAGATCTCGACTTTGTGAAGTCTGACAGCATAAAAAAAGGCTTGGAAGTGTTTGCATTTTCTTCACACTTGCTGAGCAAACTGACAAAACATTAAGCATCACAAGTGTTAACACTATTTGTTTACGATGAAATAGTAGGTTTTGCTGCAAGGGTAGAAAATAGCAGTAGTGAAATATCACATGGTGCAGCTAAAGAAACTCTTGGGAGACTTACAGAAAAGCTAACAAGACAAGAACCAGCAGAGGAAAGATTTGTCAGCCAGCTGCTTCTAAATTTGTGATGCATTTAATACCCCTCTTTCCCTTATGTAAACTGGGGACTTGCACATGCCTGCTAAAACGTGTTCTAACATTGTCGTCCCAAACATCATTGTACGTAAGTAAAAGAGTTTAATATAAAAATTGAGACCATCACTTCCGACTCTCTGGGTGGTATTTCTGATACTACCTGGTCTGTGTGGATGGAAACAAAATAGAAAACCAAGAATCTCTCTTTTCTGTAGACATAAGGAAGCACACTTGCACAGGAAAAGACAGTTTGGAACAAATGAGGTTTCTTTGTGTATGCTAAGCCTACCTTCCCTAATATGTGAGCAGCCATTCATAAAATCTGACTTTCTGATAAGCTCTTTAATATGTCTATTTCTCAGCAATTCTCAACCATTTAATTTCTTCTCCCTTGTTGAAGAATAATACGGTGTGAACTGGTACAAAGCTAGTTGAGAGTTAATATCTATGGTCAGGCAGGGAGAAGGGAGGGTTCTCTTGAAATCCTTCCCTTCAAAACCTGAAGCCTCTCAGACCTTGGCATTACATATACACACAATATAAAGATAATCTTGTTGGGATTCATGAGATTTTCCTGAGAAAATTAAAATTACACAGATGTACAGCTGAAAATGATTGTGTGCCTGGAGATTGATTTTTGGATACTGACATTTGAAAGTGTTAGCCTTTGCCTAGAAATAATTCCATGATAAATCTGTTCTACTAACAAACTATTCTGTCCAAATATCTGTCATAGTTAACATTGATGCAGTGTCTTGTAGTCAAATTATTTCTTATAGTTTGTGAATTCTTTGTGTTTTGATTTTCTTTGCATGTAATCAAGGTGGGTTAGGAGAACTGTACAAGAACTTTTTTCCCAGTGCTTCCTATCAAATGAATTAGCCAGGGTTTGAAGAGTTCCAAATAATTCCACAGATGCAAGAAATTTCTTAGTAAATCCTTCGGAGCGGAGCTTAAAACTTTTTCTTCTCAATAAATTTAGTAGGAATGAAAAGTTTGAGCTATATTGGAATTGAAAAATATTGAAGATAGCAAACATGATCTGAAGCTGCATTTCAATTTTTCAAATGAAAGTTCTAAACTTCTGATTTTTAATTTATTTCTATTTCTAGATTTTCTTCTCTTTCCATTTTTTCCTAGTTTTTCTGTCAGAGGGCTGTGAGGCTGGAAAAGCATAGATGAAAGGTGGGAATGGAAACAGTGAACAGAGAGCAAGTTGTTTTTTAATTTTTCTCTTATTTTTATTAAGTAAACTAATGAAGCTACTTGTAATAATCTGCAACTTAAAACCATATTTTCTGTACTTGAGGTATTTAACCTCAGTACAACTATCGTATCAGTGCTGGAAAATAGTATCCTACTCACATTTTTACATAGTCGAGCATGAAGGAATCCATGTGTACCCTGTGCATGAGGGCAAGAGACAACAGAAAGAAATTAAAACATGAGAGGTTCCAACTGTGATTCACAGAAAGCCTTTTTCACCCTAGGACCATTGTTCACCATTGGAATAGTGGAACAGGTTGTCCAGAGGAATTGTAAATCTCCATCTTTAGAGTTTTATCAAGACCTGACTGAGTTCAAGTCTGGATCAATTGTGTCTGATCACTTGGCTGACCCTGCTCTGAGCAGAGGTTTGGGCTAGATGAACTGCCAAGATCCCTTCTAAGCAGGGTTATTCCATGCTTTTAAGATCCTGTTTTCAAGCTTTTGTTGTCTGAATATCCCCAATCCTTTTAAGATTCCTTCTTTTCTCTCAAATTATCATGAAGTACACCACTTACAGTGTGTATGCACAAGAATGAAAAACAGAGTGGAAATTAATGTTATCTAAGGAAACAGATAGGTCTTAGAGGCTATAGATGAATACCTGAACCTGTGTTCTGAGAGTATGGGGATCGGTGTCTATGGAACTGGTGCTGCTTGCCTAAATCATACAGGGATGTAAATATTTAGAAAGGAAAACTTTTCTAAAAGATGGTTCTACCTACTGTCAGGGAAAGGAAAGAAAGCGGTCTCCTTTCTGGCAGAGACTGGCACATGGAGACTATTGGTTAGACTGTTAAGATAAAACTAGTCTTTTTGATTACATCTTAAGTCTCTATCTCTGAATTTCTTGATACTTGGACATCTGTAAGGCACTGATCTCTTTTATCTTATTCTTTGTTTTCTTTAGAGACCATTTTTAGAGACCAAGTTGTATGTACAATGACACTAAATGCAAGTAAAAATACAATAAAACAGATATAAACAGTTTACAGTTAAGTTATAAATTTGGATTGACCCTCTGTGAATATTTAATGGAAATAAAGCATGCCAGATTAGTGCAACTCAGGCCTCAGAGCTGCAAAAATTATTCCGTAGCTCTCCATGGAAAAAGTATTGTTTTTTGTCCATCTGTTAGACTGACTTCTGATAAATTATGGAGATATTTTCCTGAAATCCAAGAGCAAGAAAAAAATTGCTGAAGCAAAATATATGAAGATGGTATGTCACTGAAAACAATCGTTTCAGAGGTAAAGTAATAATTTTGGCTATCACAACTAGGAAATGTCTCTGGCTGTACACACAGAAGAGTTAAGGTCAGCAAAGAATGTTAAGTCCTTACTCTTCTGATAGATGCTGATATTTGTGGTGTTCTGTAAATAAAAGTTCTGCAGAAGACACATTCAAGACAGTAGTTGATTTTATGACTACATTTTTAATCTATTTGTTGGGTGAACTTTTAAGGAGCAATTCCAATTATTTTCTTTTAAATGAGAAGGGGATCCCATATTTAATTTCCTGCTGTCTGCAGATCAATACTTTGATATTCTTTTTTGACACTGGGTAGGGTAGATTCTTATTTTACGCCTCCCACACTCTTCATTTTAATTCAATTCTATCAAATAAAGGAAAATTTAAAAGCATAAAACAGTGCATTTAAAACGTAAATGTATGAAAAATATTAACCGGTTAACCCTGTGTTCTGGTTATGTATTGAAGCAATTGTAATAAAGGTGAAATTGAATTGTGGGTTTTTTTCTCATATTACAAAGTTCAGTTCTGTATCCCAAAAACAAAGTAAGCCACCTACATTTGTACATATTTGTATTGCACTCACAACTTTAAAAATAGAAAGAATTTAACTAAGTAGTTATTTGTTATGGAAATGCAGATTTGAATTTAATCTTTTGGGGCTCTAGATCCTCTGGGAAATATTCTTACCATTTGGTGAAAAATGGGAGAATTGTTGTCTTAAGACAAATGAGATTTAGCCAAGTTATTCAAATTCTTCAAATCTAAGGTAAGGCCTAGAAATAATGCAGAGAAGCCTTCTTCCATTTTCAGTCCATAGCTATTTCCTAAACTCTGATGTGGAGCAAAATATTTGCCTGTGGAGGTGGGGGAGAGGCCGGTGGCTAATTATTCTATTATTCTGTTCAAATCTGTTGAACAGTTTGTTTAGGGTCTGAATAATTTATCAATTCTAACAGAAACTCCTCTCTTCCCCCCCTCCCTCCCTCCTCCTCCTTCCAGTTACATCCATCTTTTAAATCTCATCATGTTCATGAGTCAGTATTATAAATGTCTCATGCAGTTTTACACTAATTTTAGTTATTTTTTCCCAGTAATTCCATAGGAAGGGCATAAACTGGAGTTTACAGATAGGAACCAGTTTCCCCCTATACAACTCTCAAAATCACCAAAAAAAACCCCACACCCCAAACCCTGAAACAACTGAGTTCCCATCATCAGAGCTGTAGAACAACACACACTTTTTCCTCTTGTTCTGTCAGTACTTCACAGTACTGATTGCTCTTTGCATTGAGAGTGAATCTTGCTGTATGAAAAAGGGAGTTGCTCTTTTCACCAACTGAATCATGAGCTTGTGCAAACAAATGATGGCTGGTCTTGGGCAAGCAGGGATGTATGCTCTGTGATGAGCAGTTCTGGTGGACTGGGTAAGCTGAGAGGATTCTGCATGAAGTGAACCAGCCCTACCACACCTTCAGCCTTCTGCCCTAGTATTTGCCACAGTCACTGTAGCCAGAAGACTTGTCTTGGGGATCAGGCAGTAAGCTGAATGGAACTAAAGGGGAAATGCTGGGACAGCCAAGAAAATCCATTGTTTTATGCATAAAACATGGTACAGGTTTCTTTCTTAGCCTTCTATTTCTATCATATATCAAAGGATTTGTTTTTTGTCTGCCTCTGGAAATATTTCATTCTGGTAGGTTTGAATGTGCTTTGCATGGTTTGCTTACTTCCCTATCACATTAATGTTTTCAAAATAAGCTTAGATGACATTGTAGAGACTAAATTGCTTGAATTTATCCTGTGTACATAACAGTATGGTGTTCCTTACATAAGAAATGTTGGCATTGTGATCTCATATTGACATTTCCAGAGATCCAAGTAATCTGCATCCTATACTTGGAAATAGAGGATCCCAAAAGAAATGAAAGTCAGATTATATAACTCAGGGAACTGATGCCCAGGGATTTTCAGTATTCTGCTCTTTCCTGATGGGAAGTGAAAATATAGCTAAAAGAAAGCAAGCAAAAAAAAAAGGAAGCTTCACTGTCTATTCATTCTTCCCACTTTCACCTCCTAAATTGCTGGAAATGTTGAAGCCCTACATCCTGCTGGCAGCCTGAAATTGGTGAAGTTAATTCTTTCCTGAGTCACATCTGTTGCTGCTTGACTTTTGGTTATTTAAATCCAAACTATGATGCCATATCTGTGTTGTAATAAAATATCTTTAGCTTCCCTAAACAAAGGGAAACCTTCATGAGATGGACAAAGGGGCGGAACTGGGAATCCAAGGCCAGAACTGGAACACAGTATTATGAAAAATCTGGGCCATCAAATCTTAATCCTTCTTACTAGATGCATCTGGCTCCATCTTTAAATGAATATGCTCTCTCTGAGGATCTCTTCCAGACCCTCACTCCTGTGATGCGTAGGATGCTTCTTTTAAACTTATTTATGGACAGCTCATGTGTACTTGTGGTGTCAACATGTTGAACTTTCACATAGCCTTTTTCCCGATTGTGCTCTGTTCTCTATTATGTTTCTAGGAAACAAATTTATCTTCATTTTATCCTTCTCCCTCCCAAGGTTTTAATTCTTTTGAGAATACTAATCCAAGAGCATTTTGGCTCATCTTTCTCTTAATTATTCTAGCTCTTCTGTTTCCTTGCTCCAGTAAAGTTGTACTTATGAATGATGATAAATGCATGGAGTATTCCAGATAAAGCTTTATCTTTTGAGGGAGATTCAGCCAGTATGATATGGAATTGATTTTCTCCTTATTTTCAGAAAGATTAAACCAAATGTCAGTGGATATTTAGCAAATAAAAGGTCTGCTTTTGCAAACACTGATGATTAAGTTGGTATACATAAATGTATCCTTTGCTATCAGTCAATATTATTTCCACTCTCTAAAACAAGGCTTATTTTTAAGTCTTTGATTGGAATGTCTTGGTTCTGGTGTTGGCCATCTTCAGCAAGTTGTATATAAGCAAGTTGTATATATATACAGCTATTAATGTTTTCTAGCCTGAAATTATGGATCTGAATTTCTCTCAAAAACCATGCATAAAATGCTTCCAGTTCTGTTTTGAAGTAGTTTGAGAGGAGAGTCAGTCCAAGTATATCAGCTGATAACAAAGTCTTAATGGTATATAAGCTGGAATTTGAATAACATGTTGTATTTTTCTCCTAATTGTTTTATGAGCATAACAGTATAGCTTCAAAATATATTAACAGGTCAGGTCCCTGTTATTTTGCTTGCCTCACAGATATTGCCTGTTGGTTAGTGTCCATCTCAAGAAGGATTTTATAAAAGAAGAATCTCATACTAGTTAGATGGATGATAGAGTTTCTCAGTGTAATATCTGTATATATATATAACTCTAACCAGAACCCTATGTAATTGTTAAAACAGAATGGCCTGAAAGAGGCTGATCAGTCTGATCTACGAAAAGCTTAGAATGAGTTAACTCATGATATACAAAAAGGGCAAAATTTAATGGTTTGACAGTGGGCAGTTTGATCTGTTCAAAAAGGGATTTGATTCCTGGTTTTAATTATTACTCTTCCTCCTTTCTAGATACCAGTGCCAGGAGAACTTCCAAAGTAGACTAACAAATGGAATGGTAAAAAGGAGGTGCTGGACGTGCAGAAAGTAGCTTTATCAAATGTAGATAAAGTTAAAAAATGTGAAAGGAGCAGTGCCGGTCACACGTTGGGAGTTAAGCTAGTCATTTATCTTTCCTGAGGCAAATCTGATGCAGAACAGTTTGGAAACTAAAGCTGCTGCTGGGAATGATTTAAGAGTCAAATAATTAATGTCCTTGGAAACTCAAATGCTGTCTCTTTGCCTAATATGCCAATTGGACATGGCAGTACACAGCATCTTGTACAAGACTTGATTGGAAAACAATGATATTTTGTCTGTGAATTTTACCTGCTCTGTCTAGACATGTTCATTGTTTCCTTTTCTCTGAGGTATTTTTGACTACTGGTGCTGTAATGCAAACAATCAATAATACTTATATACCCCATGAACCAAGGGCAGTAGTTGCATTATAGCCAATGCTCACAAAAACTAGAAAAACCTGGCTGAAGTTCATGCACCTACGTCATTTACTGAGACTTACTAGCTAAGGAAGAATATTTTTATCTGGAATGAAATTTAAGGCCTCTTCATGCCTTATTTATTATTTCCTTGAAGAGCAGTGCTGACTTAGAAGGCCATGCCGTCCACATGCCTTTGATGTTTTTTTGGATCAACACTTCTTTCAAGAGCTTACTCAAAACCTAGTCAAATATGTCTTAGTTTGGTAACTCACTTTCCACAAATATGGATTTAATCCATATGCAATGAATTAATATTTTCATGTTTATCTACTCATAATGCATTCTAGCAAAGGGAAAGACTAGCACCTCAGCTTGGATAGGTTAGCAAGCCTCTGCTGGTTCAACCTTTTGTGATGCTGTTGGAGGATATGTTCTGTCAACTGCAGAAAATCCTGAAGAACAGATTGGTGCACACGTACAGTGAATGCAGCATCTCAGAGGAGCATAAGGACAACAGTTTTCACTGGTGAGCATTCTGTTTAGCAAACATCAAGAGAATGCAATATTTATATAAAGAATTTTGAAGAACTAGGCAGAAAATTGCTAGTGTAGCATCAAAGTCAAGTGATTCATTTTTGTTTCATTTATGTATTTCTGTACGCAGTATGTATTATGCACTGACAAACTATTTAGATTTTCTTGCAATGTAAGATACTAATTGCATACATTATTAATTTTCTCCTAATTAATTTGCAATACTAAACTGCTTTTAGAAGATATTGCCATTCCCTACTTTAAAGGAGTATCTGGGGACCATGTTATTTTCCATCATAAAATTCTGTTTTGGTTTCTTAACACACCATCCTGTTCACCTTCAGACTTCTTATCATAGCACCTTCCATGTTGTCCCATCCTAAAATTAAAATTTAAAAATTCTAATCCGAATTTTATCTGATAGACGGCACTTACAGGTTTTTACTCATGTAATGGGCTGAAGTCACATGAGGAAAAGTGGAAAGCTGCACTCTGTTTCCTGCCTTTGTGGTCTGTTTCTGCTTTCCCTGGTTGGTTTTAGGACATGCAGTTCATTGTGTTTTTAAAAATATATTGGAATAATTTTGGTCTCCTACCAAGCCTTGTTCAGTACAAGTTAGACCTATGAAAACTATATCAACACCAAAGAACAGGTGTAGCACAGCTACTTCATTCCATCATCATGGGGAGTAAATTCACCTAGTCAACTAACTTAGTATCTGTGTTACAAGAGGATTCATTGTTCAGGCAGAGCAGCATGACCGTAACACATCAGATGTGTTGATGGCAAAAGAGAGGGAATATACTCTTAGGGTATGTCTGTCTGAGTCTGAAGTTTTAACAGGTTTTGTTTTAACTTCTTACAGGCCAACACCCTGCATGATACTGAGCAGGAATGAGTTGGGTCCTTCCCTCTTTAAATCTGTGTCCTGAGGCAGTCTCATTAGCTCTTGGTTTCAACTGTTACTTGATCCCTTTTTAGAGGATAGTTCACAAATTATAAGATTAATTTTTCATGTCTGAAATATTGACCACAAAACAAAAAATCAGGGAAAGAGAAATTTAGCTGATCAGTGAAAAAGACATATCAGCCTGCAGGAGCACAGTCTGACACTTTGGTTCTTCAAATAAACAGGAGCAAAAGTTCTGTGATAGCAAAGAATGAGGTTCTTTTCTCAGGAATGAAAGAACAAGGTAACCCCAACCTTCCTTATTTCCTTTATTTGAATACTAATCTTTCTTAAATATCCAGAAGTCCACATGTGGAATGTTAATATTCTGTTTGGAAATTATTATTCTGGTGTAGGTGTGATGCTACATTTTTTTTTTAAGATGCTAACTTTGAAAAACAGCACATAGTGAAAGTTTAGATGCTTTGCAGGGTTTGCGCTGGGTAAATGATTCATATTGCTTCTACTAAATTGAAGGTTCAGCAAAAAGTTTAGGAAAGGGTTCTGTGTCAGCAGTGCTCACAGGCCACAGTCTGCTCTGTGTCTTGTCTGTTACACATAACATGGGGTTTGGTTGTGGCACATTACAGCAAGACAGAACACCTTGTTGGGCTGGATCTGCCACTTGAGGAAAGGAATGTTGTTACTGCTGAAGTTGTCTTCCAGTGAGGGTTGGGTTGGTTTTTTTCTTTGACATAGCCTAAGATGAGACAAGATTCTTTTACTCCTAGAGATTGAAGCGAACACCAGGGCCTGCCTTACTCTGTGTGTTTGTGATGCTCAGCTTCGAACGAAAAATGCTCAGCTTCCTCCTTCCTTTTAGGATTTTTGTCCTTCCTCATTAGAATACATTAATATGTAAATGAGCACTTTTCAATATCTACATTATTGTATCAGAAGCCAGATGTGCTATGAAGTGTTCTGCTTTCTTCTGTAGCCTCTACCTTCATTAATTCTCATCTATAGTACTACCTCCCTAAAATCTCTCTGAAGACAGTCTTATCAGTGATGCTTTCAAACGCTGATATCTTGCTAGAGAACTATTAGAAAATGACAACATTAATTTTTCACATCTAAAATATGTTGTCCTTAGTCACAGCCTTCTTTCTGCTGCTCCTGTGTCTGGAATGATAATGTTTTTACCTGCAAGACTCTGTAGAAATCCTTCTCTGCTGGAGTTTTATTCCTTCTTGAAAAACTAGTTCTGCCAAGCTCTTTTACCAAGATACTCATGGTGGAAATAGTGGTTCTAGTCTACTTCAGCCTTCCCTCGAAGCCTTCTTTTGAACATTAGAAAGATCAGAACATTGTCAGAATATTCAATTTTACAGAACTTTAAAGCCTGTATTAGTTCTTATGATAGGGTGTTTTACCACAGAATAATATGATTTGTGTTAAGTTGATCCAGTTTCAATTTAATTCAGTTATTTTGATTGCTATGAACCATTAAGAGGATTTTAACTTCAGTCTAACCTGTGCTCAGCAAATAAATTAATTCTAAAAGTAATACATTTTAAATGTATGAAGAAAATAATGTCATCAATTAATCATTCCTTTTTAAGGCAAAGTAACAAATACTACTAGTACTCAGACACAAAGTCTACAATACTGGTGGCATGTGTTACTTTTGAGTTTATTTTTCTTTGTTTTTTTCTTGCATGCGAAATATGTGCTTACTCATATTCCCATTTTAAGACCTCAGTATGTATTGGTTAGACTAGTGGGCCACTTCTGTCTTACAGCTACATTGTATGCAGGCATGTTCTTTTTAGGTGATTTTGTGCTTAACTCAAATCTGGTGCCTATTCCCTTTATGATTGTGTTTTGGGATTTTTTTTTCAGCAGCAGCAGCAGTTATTCTGTAGTATTGGTGCTGGTATTTAGCAGAGAGGTACAAGCAGTATTTCCTCTGAACGCATAAAAGCGCCTGTCCTCTAAATAGACACTAATACTAAATTCTCTAACTAAATCTAACTAGTTTCTCTGACAGAGATCTAAATGTGGTCCATTTATTTACGTCTTGAAATACATTGCTGCATGTCTGTTTGCCTAAGTTTCAATTTTGGGTTTGGGGGTTTTATTGAGGGGGGGATTGGGTTTTATTCCATGTAATTAAAAAATTATACTACTTAATTTTCAACAGCATTCTATGAAATATTACTACTGTGAGAACAATACTGCACTCCTTCAAAACAGTGATGCATATAAAGCAGCTTTATTTCCTTCAGTGGAATTAATTAAGTTCTTAATTATACATGTGTTCAAGGGCTTGATGCGAAGAGGGTACAAATCATGTTGGCATTGTAGAATCTTGAAGGGTTTTCATTTGTTTGTCTTTTTTCTCTTCTCCTGAAGTTTTCTGTGAGAATTGGCAGTGATTTCTGATGGATGTGGATGTACATCCCTTACCATGACCACAGTTGCTAAGAACAGATTACAGTGATTATTCAGGATTATAGACTGAAGTGGTAACATGAATAGAAATTCACATCACATGTCTGACATTTAGGAAGTGGTGCGGATCATTAGGAAGTACATCCAGATCACAAAACCCACCATTTACCACACAGACAGTGTAGTTCCTGGTGCTGCAAAGGGAACTGACAGTGTCATCCATAGCTAAGCTTTACTGACACTTCCAGTTGCCAGACCCTTTTCATTTGCCTTATTGTAGTTCAGTCCTAAAGCTGATATTTTTAACTTGAGATGAGTTGCCTGAAGCTGACATTTTGGGGGAGTTTAAGATGAAACATTTCAGCCCTACCTGAGAGCAGTGTTGGCATAAAACTGACTCTTTTTTTCCTAAAATAAAGTTGTTCTGGCCATTTTATTTGCATCAGCCCCACATTTAGGAACAAAGATTAAAAATGAATTAAAAGCCTCTGAAAAGTCTGCTCAGCATCCTTTGACATGGGTTGCTGAAAGCTGTTTCCGTGAATGAGTCTGCATGGTGCTTCAGTGTTACAGTAAGAAAATTGAGAAGCTGGTGAGGACTCCTCTAAAACGGCAGGAATGGACCCTTACTTCATGCAGGCCTGATCCTTCATTTGTGCTTTCTGGGGTCAGATTCATTTTCATACGGCCAGTGTTGTGACACACTAGCAGTCTGTGACCGAGCGACTTCACTTCCACAACAAAAATCTGGAAATCAGAGAATAATAATGTTTACTACTTAATTAATTTTACAGAATAATTGTCTTGATAAACCAGCAAATGCGAGTTAGCATTTTCTGCCTTTACATCATTTTAAGTCATACAGAGTATAGATGTATTTTTTCATATGTTTAATTCCTTTACATAAATACCACATTACTTCCTACAAGTAGTATTCCAACTTGTAATGCAATTCATCCAATATGATGATAATAGCTATCATACACAGAAGCTTGTCTTCAGCTGAGACAGCTATTGCCTTGCCATTAAAGGAACTCTCTTGTTTTTGTCATTTTTTTTAACATGAAATATGTCATTGAGGTCTGTCCAAGAGAAAAGCAGAGCTGTTGGCTTAGAATTCAAAAAAGGGGTCTTCAGCAGTTTTTACATCTTTGATTTTTTCAAAGACGTAAAAAGGTGGTAGAAATAAAAAAATGGTAAAAATCAAAGACGGTCTAGAGAACTTAGCAGGCAATTAAGACATAGGCAGCAAATCTGCTGTAAAGTACTTCAAAAGGTATTTCCAACAACCATGGCATAAATAAGCTACAGTGAAGATTTTACTTAGAAATAAGGATTGAGGGTTTTGTTTTCCATACTTTAATTTTTCAGAAGTTTTTTTGGGGGTGGTTGCTTTTTTGGGTTTTGTTTTTTGGGTTTGGTTTTTTTTTTTTTTTTTGCAATGGCAATTAGACAAAGATGTGTAATATTTGTCTGTTTGATTCTGGCTGATCTTGTTACCCCTGGGAGAAAGAGCCTGGGAGAGGTGCAAAATTCTGATTGGAAATTTATTGCGTACTCTGTGAACGAAGGTACTGCACAAGCTAAGGGGAGGACAAAAGGGGAAGACAAAGGCCTTTTTTCTTGATCTTGACCTGGAGTAGTCTTTTGTACAAGGACGTGGGAGTATGTGGTGGGTTTTTTTTCTTTTTATCTTCTTTTTCTTTTTTTAAGGCTGGAAAGTGAGAACATTTGCACGCTGACCTGAACAAATGTGTAGAAAATGCCTTGCGTCGAGAGGTATTACGGATAAGTTTGGTTTGTGAAATGTCAGTGTGGGTGGATGTGAGATGATTGAAAGGAGGTATGTCATGAATTCTTTATAAAGATAAACTTGCCCCAAACTCCACAACATTTGGGAGAGTTGTTCATAGATGGTATGAATAATTATCCTTGGAATTGGTGTCTGTGATATGTCCTAGTATCATAGTTCTGCAAGTTCAAGAGAGAGATGAATGCCCAATTTGTCTCGAAGAGCCATTTCTTTGTGAAGTATTTCTGTATGCTGTTGAACTTTGGAGTTCTGTCATTCCTGCAGGTGGTTCTTGGTTTAACAGAAAGGAAATATTGCTGTATTTATGGACTTAAATTCTGTTTGAAATGTTATTTTAACAGAGATTGAGCCATAGTGGAAGATCAGGAGTAGGAAAATAAAGGAATCTGCATTTCTAAGACTATTGTCAAAAAAGCAGAAATATTCTGCAAAAGGAAAAGCCTCCCACTAAACAGGTATGAGAAATATGTGGTCTGTCCTTTCAGGCACACTGAAAGCACTGCCCAAATTAAGTGAGAGAGTTGAGCTGACTTCCATCTGTCTTGTGCTGTATACCCTCTGCTCAGTATGAGTTTTCATCATTGGTGAACCAATGTGTATCTCTGGAGTTCTGCATAGCCCTAAAAGCCAGCAGAACTTGAGCATTTATGGACATTCCAGGGGACAAACATGGAGAAATACTGTCTGCAGAATGATGACCCTGGTGGTTCTATAATGTGAAAATGAGCACATGGGAAAGAGATGCTGTGGGGATGAGGAGCTGAAGTCTGCTCGGAAGCCTGGGTGACTGTGCAGTGCTTATGACACTATGAGGAGAGTGTTTCACTGGACGGGTAAGAGGAAGCCAAACCTAGCACAGCCTCATCCAAGCTGCTGTTCAGGAGTGGACCCTGAAATGAGTCCTTATCTCTGCTTTCGCCTAGGATAACTAACTGAAACAACCCAAAAGAGCAACCAGGAACAAGCTGAAAATTAAGAGGAGAGAATGCTTCATACTGAACATATATTAAAATCTGGTTCAGGAAAACCTGAATTTTGTACCAGTATAATATTCCAGAGCAAGTTTAAAATGGCATCTGGGAGCAGTATCTGTGATAGTGAGTTAATTTTCAGTTATCATGATGTATTGCATATTTTTGTCAGCTTGGCATCACTATGGAAATATGACTTTCAGAAGGAACCAAAAATACTTGCTCTTTTAGTGAGTAACAATTTGAAACATAACTATATATAGGACAAACAGCTTCTTTTAAGAAGTCCTAGGAGATAGTATATGCCAGAAAGGAGAACAGAGTTAATTCTCAATTCACTAGCTAAAGGATCAGTTAAGGACCCGAGTTAAAAACATGGCTTTAACAGTTTGTTTTATTTTCAAAGATACAGTATGCTGGTGTAAGGTATAACACTATATATTAAGAAGGTAGGTATGCTTCAGCATGATAGAGATCAGTGACTTAAGGAGCTGTTAGGAGGGATAAATATGTTCGTGGGTTTTGTATAGGCCTCAGGGTTCAGCATTTTAGTACTGGTTGGCTGAGTCCTCCAGGTTTCTATAGAAACCTTTTGTATGAGACTTTAAATAGAGGTTCTGCATGTACCCAGAAAGTAAGAATTCTCTGTTGGTTTTGGTTACAAGCTTCTTCTTTTGCCCAAAAGTCAAGTCTGATAATACTGAAAAGATCAGAGATGCTCTGGAAGCAAACATGATATACAGATAAGAAACATCTGTATTATTCACATCTTTTTGTGATCTTACAGTTTAGCATATGCTTTATATGAATTAGCTGTCTGATGTATGTACTGCTCCCAAAAGTTTCTTAGCACATAGACATTAGCTATTTTGTCTTTTTTAGAAAGCAGAACTGTTTCTTATAGTTCTGAATGCTCCTGAGTAAATGTCTCCTATAAGAAAAAAAATCATTATTGGTAGAATTATGCTTAGAGACCATGAGGCAAATTCTGCCATCACCTGGGAGGGTAAGACACACAGTGAAGATGGATGCTTGTGCCTGCTCATCTATCTCATGCCAGAAAACTGGTGTGTCCATTCAGAGTTCTATTTTGTATAGCAATTTGCCCAGAAGAATGTAACTGTGCTAAGCACAAGCAACCTGCACAAATCAGCTCATTCTAAAAAAATTAAATAAATGATAATACTGAGGCATGGCTGTTTAATCCCAGCCAGTTTTCCTTCTTTAAGTCTTTCCACCTGAGTAAGTTCAGTCCTCTTCAGGTCAACAAAATATTTCATCTCAGAAATAGCTAAGTGTCTTCCACAATTCTGTTCC
This sequence comes from Melopsittacus undulatus, assembly GCF_012275295.1. Taxonomy (NCBI): domain Eukaryota; kingdom Metazoa; phylum Chordata; class Aves; order Psittaciformes; family Psittaculidae; genus Melopsittacus; species Melopsittacus undulatus. The sequence goes on from NC_047534.1 coordinate 23,553,802, forward strand.
TGGGATGAGTTTTGCTTGGATGGTCCATTTTCTGAGCAGCAGCTGAGGACAGCTTTTTTCCTCTTGATATACTAACTTTACTAAAAACTTTGAAGTTTTGCTTTAAAAAAATACAAAAAAAGACCCAAGCTTCTGTGCTCTAATGGCTACTTTACATTTTCATTGTTTTCAGGGAAAGTAAAAATGCATCCAAGCTTCTTTTGAGAAACAGTCAGGACAGCCAGAGCGACAGTGGAAAGTGATGAGTTGTGGTTCACTAACTCTACACTACCTTTTGGCTACACAATCATGTCTTCTAGAAATTTATTTTGAAAGGACTAGTTCTTTATTATCTAAACTGTTCATTTTCCTGTTATTTCATATAAATTGTGAAATTATATTTGTTTTTTTTCCCTGGGATAAATCCTGTGTCTGTTTGAGTGGTGGGTAAAATGTATAATAACTGGACTGGGATTTAAAAGGAATGCATCCTGTTAGATGTCTTGTAAAGTTAACCCAGGCTCTTCACTTGCTTTGGTTTTGTTCTTTCAGAAAACCCAACTTGTTCCAATAGGTGATTTACATTTTCATGCTTGGGAAGTCCTTAGGGGTTGAGCGGATGTTGGACTTGGAGCTGGGAACTTCATGTACTACTGCAAGTTAAGACTTGATGTAAGGAAAACTGTTTTCAACACTGCAGTTGTAGTGTCAGTGAAACCGGCCAAAACAAAACTGGTCTCTTTCTAGAGAAGAACATGACAGTTATTTACTACAACTCCATAACTCATTTAAATAGAATAGAGTGGAATAGCTCCAGTTGGAAGGGACCTTCAACAATCATCTAGTCCTATTGCTGGTAGTGGTGAATAGGTAAATTTCTAGGGTTTTTTTGAAAGAAATTTACTATGATCCCTTATGAACGTAGTAACAGTAGGAAAAAATCATTAAAATCTGCCTATTGATTAAAAACCCATATTCAAACCCAGCACAGCTAATGTCAAGACAACTCTCTTTGTATACCAGCTGAGACCTCTAGAGCAAACCTACAACTACATGTAAACTCTGCTCAGTTAATAAGAAGTATATTTACGTAACTTAAGATTCTTTACAGATGTAAAATCACGATGACAATAGAGGGGCCTATCACTGGAATGTGTCCATAGTCCATGGAATTATAATTCATGATTCTGCAGACAAGGTTTGTTTAAAATAGAAGCACTAAATAATGGAAAGATTTGATGAGACTTTCTCTTGTTCTTTGTGCAAGTTGAACAGTGATCAGGTAGAAGAATGTGTGCTTGAACTACAAAGCCTGAAACGCTGAAATCTCACAGAGATGCATTAACCCTGAGCACCTCAAATAGGGTATGAATGGCCCAGATTTTACAAAGGGAGTTGAGCATGTTTCATAAGAAAGCCTAGGTCAACAGTTCTGATCATGGTTCTGATAGCTTCCCAGCTAGCATGATAATCACTTCCCAGGAAACCAAGTTTCCTTTGGTTAAGTCCCATTGGGTATATTTTAGATTAATCCATTGAATTAAGTTCAATATTCAGAAAAAGACCTCTTTTAACAGCAATAGTCACTTTCAGCTCCTCTGGATTTAGTTAATACGGGGGATGGGGGTGGTGGGGTTTAGTTTACATGTTCTTATTCAACACTAGAAGTTTTGTCTACGTAAAGGCTTAGAATATTTGAATATTACAGATAGGAAGTGAAAATCTCAATAATTTATGTTCTGCTTGACCTTCAGGATGCATCTTTGCAGTGCTTGGCAAAAGTGGCAAGCTTGGAAACAGCATTTGCCAGCTCTAAAACGAGTGTTTGTCTATGAGGGAGAAGAACATGTGATTTTGATAAGAAGGTCTAGTGTCCAGTCCCCCCCCAGGAGTTCTAGGAATCCGTCCGTCATTCACAGTTCCCTACTAGAAAGTGTTATATTCCCAGTGAACTATAATTGAGTTATGAAGCAGTTCTTTGCAGAATCAGAGCACATCATATGAGAGCCAGACAATCACAAGATTTCCAGACATGTCAAATATCAGCCTGTCAGCCAGGGCTTTGCAAATAAGAAATCTTATGTCTTGAAGGAGATTTTTCATTACTGCTCTCTCCACCTAGAGTCAAATTCCAGGATGTTTCCTGCATCTTTTATGACACAGGTCAACTTTCTGCATTCACTAGAGACAGTAGATTGGATATGACTTGAATCATCATGTATTCCTGCTAAAAATGGCATTGATAGTTCACCTAAGGACAATGTGAACCAAAGGTTTCAAGTGAGTTGGCTTTGCAGTGTTGACATTTTTCCTTTGCAGTAGAACTTCTTTCAATATTGTTTTTTCAGTCTTTGTTATTAATTATTTTTTAAACTGTTACCACCTCTTTGCTACCTACTGACTTGGCATCTCTTGAGGTGATTCAGAATAGTGTCTGTGCTAGATTTAGTGCTGATTGCCTCGTGGTATGTAATACTGAGCAATTCATAGAAAGCATAATTTTATCACTGTGACCTTAATAACTTTGACCACCAGGGAAAAGAAGTACGTGCATGAAAGCAGTTATCGAACTAATTTTTCAGTAGCTCATTTTGTTAACTGTGTCCTATTAGCATTTACTTTTTAAAAAAGGCAGAAAAAGTTTCTTTCAAAGCATACTAAAAATTCTGTTCTAAACATCTTTATTAGCAGTAGTTTCAGGTTATATAATTATTTTATAAAATGTGTGCAATCTATTAATCTTTCTAGTGATTCATAATGCCTAACCATACAAAAAAGCTGAAAACTCAACTACATGTCTGGTAAGCACCAGAAGGATTATGTTGCAAACATTCAGGTGTTGCACATGCATGGACAGAGGCAACTTTGATGGTGTAAACAGCAGGATAACACAACAGTTTAGATCAAAGAGTTACAAAAATATATAGAATGCATAATAACTTCAATTAATGAGATATCAGGAAAACCATATATTATTTAAAAATTGCATAACCAGCTGGGCTATAATGAGCCATGCTTTTAATCAAATAAATGAGGCTACAGTTCAGCACTGCTCATGACTCAGAATAAAGTCTTTCCCTGCAGCACAACTTCCTAACAGCCCTTCGTGCATCATTCATTAAACACAGGCTGGAGCTACTATGTAAGGCATAAGGACATACAGGACAAGAGATTCTGAATACTTTAGCCATATGCAGCTTTGGAAATCCCAGCTTTGTTTCAAGCCCTCTAAAAAATGTTACTTAGAATACTTGTTGTAAATCAACTCTGTATGTTCACCCAGCCTATGAAAATAGAGGGCTGCTTCACCAAGTTTATTTGTATGAACTATTAATCTGGTCACACAATGAAGTACTCTGAATATTCATTTGAAACATGACAATTTTGAAAATATTAATGTACAACTTTTTTTAAAGTTCAATATTGACAAAAAAAACTAGGAAAACCATCAGCAATCTAAGACAGCACCTACCCCTAGAAGACACACCTTTGTGAAGCCTGCATGAAATAAACAACAACATCATTGTCAATAAGGAGAAAGCTTCTTCTGAAAAGGCCAAGTATCTGGTTCACTGGACCCCTCCAGTGCTTTAGAAGCATTGGAAGTGGAAGGCAGCTGTATGGAGTCCCCAGCAGCAAGCTGTAGAACTGCTGAAGGGGACAGTGAATGATTTTGAGCCTGGTGGGCCCAGATACCTCAGGCTATCAGTCTAGGGGTGCAACATAGAGATTGACTCATGATCGAGGGGTGGACTTAAGAGTTACGGTGTATTGAAAATGTGGGATCTGAGCATGACGTGAATGGTATGGAATAAGGGGTGGATAATGTCCTGGTTTGAGCAGTAGCAGTCATTTTTCTCCTTCTTGGTAGCTGGTGCAGTGCTGTGTTTTGACTTCTGGGCTGGGAACGGTTGCTTAATACCGAGCATGTTTTGAGTTACTGCTCAGGTGTTTTTTGTTCAAGGCCTTATTCTGAGCTCATGCTATGCCAGGGAGGAGGGGAGGCCGGGAGGAAGGAGAGACAGAACACCTGACCCAGGCTAGCCAAAGAGGTATTCCATACCATAGCATGTCATGCCCAGGATGTAACCGAGAGAGACCCGGAAGGGCTGGAGCTCTGGGGGGAATGGAGGAGGTATCGATCGGTGCTCGGTTGGGCAGGGTGGGGTGAGTTATGGGTCGGTGGCTGGTGAGGTGTTGTATTCTCTTTGCTTGTTGTTTGCTTTATCATTATTATTTGTAGTAGTAGTAGCAGGAGTGATTTGTGTTATACCTTAGCAATTAAACCGTTCTTATCTCAGTCTGTGGGGCCACATTCTTTGTATTCTCCTTCCTAACTCTCCGGGAGTTGAGGGAGCAAGGGGGGGAGTGAGTGAGCGAACTGTGCGGATTTGGTTTAAACCATGACAATGTTGAATTCAGATTTAATTCTTTTTGTGCCACCTTGTGCTTTCTCCTTTTTCTGATAAGTAATTTCTAAAGTAATCATAATCACCCCTACCACATTGCTAGACTTCCAGAGGACACAATTCTAGGAGGGCAGGCTCCTAGTAGGAGGTAGAAAAGCTGAGCATGTGTCTTTTAAAGATCTCTCAGAACTATCACCAGAGTGCTTAAAACTAAGCTAGTTAGTATTAGTGCTTCTCCAATAAACAGACCGGTATTAGATTGTGAATAACCAGTATTTCATATAAAATTATCCTGGATCAAAATGTACCAATGAGTTTCAAATCTACACCCATATTTGCATCATTAAGCAAGTCACAGTCAATGTTATGTGTTTGGTTTGTGCAACCTTTGTTTCATTTGCCAACCTAAATAGCTGTTTCTCTTCAAAGTTAGCAAGACAACTTTGAAAATATCACTACGTTAACAGGTACTCCAACAATCTAGAGTTCACACTGTGTCTAACACTTGATGTACTGCCTCCAAAAAGCAGCATTCATAGGAATGGTAAGCAGCATTTAAAACTTTGCAACATTATTCCCGAAAGTACTGCCTGACTCATGTTCATTTGAAAGAGTTTTCAGCTCTAGGGAAAATTACAGCATGTACACTATTGTCATAAAGGACTTTGCTAACAATGTCAGTGTGCAGCCAAAGCCAGTTGCGTTTCTTAGAGAATATTACAGAAGCACAACATTTTCTATACCAGAAGATTGAAAATTGTGTATGTGACATTTACACAGATCTCTAACACACCGTGGTCTTCACAAATATGCAGGTATGAAAAATGGCACAATTTATAAGAAGAAACAACTAGATTTTTAAGGTGGTATAAAATATATGTTCCTGTTTATCATCTGCAATCACAAATGCAGGCTGAGAGGAGAATGAACTGGAAGCAGCCCTGGGGAGAAGGACTTAGTGTATTGTTAAATAGAAGTTCAGCATTGCAGGTGGTTGGAACTGAATGAGCGTTAAGGTCCCTTCCAACCCAAACCATTCAATGATATGAGCATGAAATTTTATCCTCTGATTTTCAATAGCATTGCAATGATATTTAAGTGATATTTGTTTTTAATATTTGGCGTGTTGTTTTTTTTCTTAAACTAGTGAAACATTCAAATATTGTAAGTTTTCAGGTTACACTTGTTTAATCATGAAGTATATAGATATTTCTTAAATGGGAAGGGGATACTCTTCACAGTGCCACAACACCAGTTTGTAATTCTGTTGGTGGTTTTGTGTTGGTTGACTAGTTCTTTTTGCTCTGGTAAAATACTTTCATTTTAGATGTGTTCTGAACTTCAAATTACAAGTGTAGGAATCAGTCTTTCATTTCCATCTCCTCTACCATGTAATGGTAAATTTATTTATTTACAAAAACAAACAAGCTCAACAAATCCCTAAATTTTCTCGATTTCAGTAATATTCGTCTGTTCAATGTTGTATTTGTCCTCTTGAACCCAAGATAACAGAATTCAAGAGCAACAAAGCATTAGACAGAATTATTCTGCATCTGTATCTTGTTATGTAGTTTTTCTTTTCCCAGCAAGTGAAGAGGTATCTTTTTTGATATCGAAAGGCTGTTAAGTATTTGTGCCCTTCTCCCATCAACAACTGCAAATGCAACAAGCGGACTTATTCTTCAGGGATTTGATAAAACAAACATGGCAGACCATGATGCCTGTCACACAGCAAGCAGCAGTGCTGTGTTCTGACTTGTAGTTCACTGTGCATTTGACTAAATGTTTTCAGTGGGTTATTTTATAAAGTGTCACAGCAGGCCAGCATCTTGAAGCTTCCTTGAATGTTACAGAACATAACATGCATTTCAATGTACCGATCCTAATTCCACTGGAAGTCCATGGCGAGAGTTACCTTAAGGAAAAGTAAGACAGTAATAGTAAGAATTCTTTTATCTCACTCAGTATATTACTGTCACAGCGAATAAACTGAAATTTGTGGTTAAAATGACAAAGGAATGTACTATACTTTCACAGGTCAGTTTCTATTGTTGTCATTGAAACAATAGTTTCCTCCATGGAAAAAGTACAGGAGTTCCCCCTCTGTTACAGGTAATATATTCTGCCATGTTTGGCGTCTGGATATCTTTATTCTTGGCTAGCAAGATTTTTTTCTGTATGCATGTTAGAAGGGATTACCTCTGTTTTATCTCACAGTCATTTTACTTGTCTGTCAGTGTCACCTTCAGGAAAGTAACAATTACATTCTAATCCTAAATTCTAATTGTACACTGTAATGATTGTAGATGGATAATGACATCTGAACAGGGAACGGTGTTCAACTCAAAGGAAACAACATTTTGATGTGATAAATTACTCTTCTGTTGTGAGGAAAATAAATCAGTCATTCAATATTTAATGTAGAATTTCTGAGAACTCAATTCTCCCTTTACTATGGCAAAGAAGAGAAGTGCTCTGAGATTTTCAGCCTGTTCTTAGGGTTTTTTATTTCTGAATAAAAAAAAAAAAAACCAACAACCTATGAGTGTCAGGCACTGCCTGTCACAGCACTGTGCTGTATGGTGTGGTTATGGAGTTGTGGCTTCTTTTTTTTCTTAAATAATATAAAATACATGGTGATGTTTCGTATTTTATTACGAATAATCTTTTCTGAATGAAACTTCATCCTAATTCAAGTGCCCTAAAATAAAGGTTAGCTTCTCTGACTGTATATAACTTTAGTGGAAAAGCTTTTATAAATTACTTTATTGTTTCACAGGCCCTGGAGAATGCTGCTGTGGATGGCAATGAGTGTGACTCATCTGGCTATAGAGCTGGAAGTGTAATATTAAAGAAAATAAATAACAAGACTGAAAAGAGCATTAAATGAGGAAATGAGGCATGAATGCGTGAGACAGAGGTTATTCTACTGCATGCAAGTAGATACCACCTAATTACTTGGGAAGTAGCACTTAGTAAGTACAAGGTCATGAATGAACTAGAAACAATCCAGGATGTGCCCAAATTCTCCAGTCTAGTAATTTCACTTCCAGCAACAGGTGGCTGCTGATCTGCAGGACATGGGGGGAACAGTTTGAAAATCCCAGTCTTGGAAGGAAATGCATTGTGATTGTTGAATGAGTGATTTGTAGTGCTTCTATATTTATTATTATAATGAGGATTTTGCATTACCCATAACCATCTCATCATATTCGGTTTACAAAAATAATGTTTTTTTTATTATTATAAAAAGGCAAAAAATATTAAAATCCCCCACATCATGCCCCTAGTTTAGGATTTTACTATGCAAACTTTTAACACACTAGAGCTGGAAACTGTAATGTCAATTTTGTTGCATGAAGAACTGAACTGAGAGCTAGCAGCGCAAACAGGGCGCTGCCCATTGCCCCTCACTTAGTAGAAGCCCAAGATCACTTCCTAGCCATCTGTTCTCATCACTGTTCTCATTTTTACCCCAGCTGTCTGCATGACTTTTGAGAAGCCCTTGCTTTTACCATGCATATTTATTTTTCTATAACTTTTATTCTTTTACAGAAGAGAAAAGTAAGTCTGTTATAGCAGGTAAGAGTGAATTCAGTGCTTTTATTTTATCAGTTGACAACTGACTGTAGCCTTGACTTGGGCATAAACACTTTTCCTTTCCTATAGCAATTACTCAAAAGTGTTAATATTGTTAGGTACCCTATTTTATGCAAAAATTGCTTGGACAGAATAGGTGTATTAATATGTACCTCCAGTAAATATATTGAACTATACTTGTAGTAAACAAAAAATTTGGGCATTCTGTAATGTGCAGTTGTGCTAATATTCATAAAAGCATTGGCATGGCCAAACCTCTAAGAGAGGTTACATAAAGAACACTTAAGTGGCATCTATGTCTTCCAAACTTCAGAGCTTACATATTCAAGAAAACACAGACTATAGAATGAAATTGCTCAATAATTTTTATGTGAAACCTTGTTAACAAGTTGTGTCAACAAAAGGTACAGAGATTAATAGGGGTATGCTCATCAACATTTTGCTGTTTGAGCAAATAGGTTTTACTCAGAGCCAAATGAGATTTTTGTAGTTCATTTCTTGAGACTGTGAAAGAGTCATTACCATTGCGTGTTGGGAAAACTAAGAATAAAAACTGCATGATAAGTAAGTGCACTGATTGAACCTATAATGTATTAAATATATATTAATATATTAAGTCTAATAATCTTTTATCAAAATTGATTATATAGAGTTTTTATTCTACAAATTGGATTTTGGACTTGGAAAGAAGTGACAGTTATATAACCCTAAGGGTTATGAGAATCTTTATTTTATCTAAATATTGTATCTCAGATTTAAGGATAGCATCTTAAGGGCAAGGCAGAGATCTGTAGATCTGTAGATCCATTCCATAGATGAATAACAGCATGTTACAGGTCTCTTTCGTAAGTTCAGGCTTACACCAGTCATGCCCCAGACCTCCAAATACATGCATGAGGTCATGTAGTCTACTTACTCAGAGACTTGCTGAAGCCATTGGTGATACCTATCTGTTTAGCCTTGGGTTTATGGAAGGCACAAATAGCATTAATGGCACTGAAACATAAAGATTTTGGTAACTGGCAGGGAGAGGGTTGTGTGTTTTATTAATACTGAGTGAACTTCTCTCCCATTTGGTTTTTCAATAAGATGAGCTGTGTGGCAATTAAAGCACTTTCCAAAGCTCCTTCGTAAAGCTACTGGAATATTGCTAAATTTGAGCTCTTGACATATAAAAAGACTAAGATCTGATAGTGTTTATTACTTGTCTTATACAAGCCAATTAACTTCCTGTACATGTAAAATATGAGTAAAGAAAATAATGTTTTGATTCAATCCTTTTTAAAGCAAATGGACCACTTGAAACCTTAAAAACTAAATAAAGCAGATTCTCTGATGTCTGGTCAAGCACTGTAACCTGGAAACTAATTTCAGAGATGCCAAAGGAGAAGACATTTTATATTAAAGTATTGAGAGTGGTTTATAAAATAATTTTGGTTGTAAAGCAAAGTGCTACCTTTATAATATAGACCTGGATATTCCCAGAAAAAAAAGAAAAAAAAAAAAAGAATTTCCTATTGAGGTTAGGTTATCTGGGTCTTGGATAGACAAGAATATAGTGGTTGCCCTTTAGATATACCCTGTGTTCAAACTCGGGTAGCATCTGAATGGGGAATATAAAGAAATCTTTACAGCCACAGTTGTGGAGGAGAATTCAGTTTTCACATTCCCACTGCAGTTTATGATGGCTGGTGGCAGTTCCACATACTCAGGACAACTATTTGTCAGTATGGATATACAAGTAAAGACGCTTTAAGCCAAGCACTCACATTAATGAGGGTCGTTCCACCAGTTTCCCTGTCATAAGCATTTTCTACCATCTTGAACTTCCAGGTGGCAATCTATTGTATGGGGGGAAGGAAGAACAGGAGAAGCTTAATTACATTATGGGAATATACAATTTTTTCTTTTTTTTTTAACTCCTACTGAGGTGCTGGCATCAGACTACAGTTGCCCATAGGTGATCTACTGTACATCTTCAGCAAAAGACTGGCAGTCAAATGCAGATTTGAGAGTCCTGATTTGCTGCAGTACAAAATTGTCAGAAAAAAAGCCCTCAAATAAGAAGTAATAGATAAAAATGAGCAAATTCCATACCAAAATGGTGGATGTGGATCTGACATGTCTTTCTACTTAAGGAAATTAAGAATTAATAGCCATTGTAAACCCACAGAACTCCCACTTCTGTGGCACTGTGAAATGTCACTAAACTGTTTCTTACAAGCTCCTTCATTCATGAAGCAGCAGTCTTTGTTAATTATTATTTGCCATAATACAAGTGAGTAAAATCAGAGATGTAAAGGTTTCTAGTTTTTCATGTACATTAACTACCATTTTATATTTCACCCTTCCTCCCTGAGGTACACAATAGAAAGCAAAGACCCTTCTGACCACCCCAGACTTGGATATCTCTTCTCAGAAAATAAACTGTGATTCAGCAGAAGTGCAGGTTACAGGTAGGTACTTGGGTGTTCTTTTTTTTTTATTTCATGAAAAACTTCAGCTACATTAATAAATCAAACTTTGAATGCATTGTGTTTATTGTAAGAGAAGACCATATCTAGACTTATGGATTTGGCCTGAAGTGTTTTTGTTTATAAAGGTACAAGCAGTCTAGTAGAATGGTAGGTTCTGACTCTTGTTCATACCTGTATGAAGTCTTCTCCCTCAAAAAATAATCACCAAATACACAAAATATACTTTTTTTTGTGTTTAATGATAAAGAACATCTGCCTACGTGGTAAACAACCCTTTCAACAGAAAGTAGTGCGTCAAAAGCAGACCTGTTCCAGCTATTGACGTTTGAAAGCTGCAGTTAGTCTCTTCCAACAAAAGATGGCAGTGCTCGGTTTTCTTCAAAGCTAATGTCCAATCACTGAAATTTTAAGCTCCGAAAACACTTCCCTTGTATTTGCCTTGAATCTGCACACTGAGCTCAGTGGTTTTTTACTGATTAGCTAACAAGTTGGCCTTAGATATGAAAAATAAATAAATAAATAAATACATGTATGTTTCCACAGGAAGTCCCAACTGGAAAAAACAAAGTGCCAATAATTCACAAAATACCCTTGCAAATGTAGCAGCATTAAAAGCCTCTTTGAGTCCAATTTATAATTAATCATTATTTTATGGAAGCAGTTTTTCAACGAATAGGAAATGAAAGGAAAATAGTTTCCAAGATTTGGTGAGGTCTAACATTTTATATGCAATATGCATTAATCTTTTAGATACTAGTTCAAATGCTGATTGACCAAAGTATGCATTTTCTTTGAAAGTTTCTGCTTACATTATGCCTGTATCTAAAAGCAGAGATGTTTGCATAAATCTGAACTTTTCTAATGACTTATCTCAAATTAAATAACTCTGTACTTTAGGGCTTGCTGCATGTAGGTATGAGTAATAATCCCATGACTAGCATAAATTAAAAATTACGAAGACAGTAAGAAATAGAATTTATTTAGTGTAAAATACAGTATAGTCCCCACATGAGAATTACAAAATAAATTAGGATTAGGTCTGTGATGGAGATTAGAATTTCTACCTGTTACCATGACTAAAATGTAAAAAGAAAAAAAAAAGCCAAACCTAAACCAGTAATAAACATTGTAATAATATGAAAATGTCACAGTTTAATTTAGCTAACACTAAAGGAAAAAAAAATACCTGGGCATAATGTAAAAAATCCCCCAAATCATGCAATTTTGGTCATCTTATCCTAATGCAATCTGAAGTGTCCAATATATAATGACACCTAAAATTTCCCAAATTATACGGAATGCTTTATGTTAAGTAGACCAAAAGAGGTTCAGGCAGGTTTGGATCAAGGGTACAATTTACTTTTTTTTGGAGGAATTTGTTTCCTGTCATTTTTTTGTGGGTCACTGGTGGAGAAATCTCAGAAGCTGGTATTTTTTCCATGTATATTTTCAGCCTTATTTCTCTGGCTGTTTTCTAGAAACACTGTCATGTTGTGCTTAGAGAACACCTTTCCCACTCTTTTCAGTCATTTCCATACTTCCCTGAAAAACAAATAATTCAAATAAGGTTCTGGAAATTTATGCCAATGACATTATAATAATTCAAACAATGAAACAATGCCCTTTCACAACAGCAATACTGACCTTTTTATTAGCAGAGTAGCCCTCAGATCTGATAAGTAGCTCACTAGGTCAGTCTTAGCAGCAAATAGGACAATGATGCATTGATAAACATCATTATCCTCACTGTGTAGAAATGGAACGCTGTTTTTACAAGGTCTAGGCACATTTGCACAGCAAGAAATCACCTTACCTCATTAAAAATACATTACCGCTTCATTTATCTGTTCAGAAAGAGGGCTTTTAATGAGATTCACCTTAAATTACTGTTGTGAGAGAAGCAGCACATGAGATAGTACACACGTATTTCAGTCATACGTTCAGTGTAGTAAATAAAAAAGATGCTTCAGCCAAAGAAAACAAGTACATACTACACTAAAACTTCAGATTTAAAAATCACTGCCTTGTGGCTTTTATTCCCCATTGTGCATACAGACATTGTTCATTAGAACCAGTCTTGGGAATTCCTCCAAACGTATACACTTAGTTAAATTTTCCATATTTACCTTTGGATTTTTTGCCTTGTCTTATGCTCCACAGTGAAGTGCGCAATTCCCCCAGCTCTTTGCCTTCACCATGCTCTGCCTGCATCACTGGAGGGCTGTCTCTGAACACTCCCATCACGCGTTCACTGGAGTTGGAAACCAAAAGGTGAGTACTGAAGGGCCACTGCAGGAAACAGTCTTTCCAAGGCATTGAACTTTCTGCCCCCTCCCTGCTCATGGAGAACTCTGCTGACTCCTGTCATAACCCCAGCTGGCGGACCATCCACAAAGGTAACCAAAAAGGGGCTCAACTCAGGAAATTCCTGTAATTGCATTGTATTTCAGGTGCTGGAAACATCCGTTTTACTGCCAAAGTTCTTCTGGAAAAAAAACCCAAAGTAATACCGAGTAACAGAACAGAGGGGGGGAAGGACTGAATCAAGATTAATGCAAACGTTTAACAAAAAATTAATCCTGTCTAGGCAGTAAATGGCAGTAAACTGAAATACAAACTTCCCCATAATGACTTAAAAATGCATCAGGTTCTTTACTGGAGAAGACACGATTTTTTTGTGCTGTACAACTGTTTATGATGCTGCAACAGCAAGTAAAGTGGTAGGCTAGTTTGATGAGATTTGTGGCTTCTCTAAAGCTGACATTCTTTCACAACTGGTATCACAACAGACAATGAACAAAAAAATGGTTAAAAAATTCAGTCTCCCACAGGTCATTTAACATTCTAACTGAGGTGCGCTGAAATGAAGAACTATGTTGAATTTTCATTTATAAAGAGAGTACTTTTAGCACAATATGCAGATCATTAAGATATTTCAGGTAAAAGATGTTCTGGTTTTGTACTTTCCACAAATATTAAATTTTGTAAAAATCTTGGAGACTTTTCAGAATATCTGACTATCATCTAAGTAATCTCAGTGTATTTCTAAAAATACCGTAATTGTGTTCCTTAAGATCTCACCAAAATCCATATGCTAAAAGGCCAAGCACAATAAAATGGAATAGAAAGCAGATTTGAGAGTACAGTATCACTGTTGTGGGGCCAAATTCCCTAAAAAAGATTATGATCTCTTTTATCATCAAATTCAGTCATCTGTTATGGTTTTGTTTTCAGAACCTACTGTAGTAAAGAAAGGATCTTGAATAAGTAAGTGATAGTTGAGGGCCCTCAACATGCTTGTGAGGTGGGCTGATGCCAGCCTCATGAAGTTTAACCATGCCAAGTGCAAGGTCCTACATCGGGGTTGGAGCAATCCCAGGCACAGCTACAGGTTGGGCAAAAAGGAAATTCATGGTAGTCCTGCGGAGAAGGACTTGGGGGTGTTGGTCAATGAGAAAATGAACATGAGCTAGCAGTGTGCACTTACAGCCCAGAGGGCCAACTGTATCCTGGGCTGCATCGAAAGGAGAGTGACCAGCAGGGTGAAGGAGGTGATCCTGCCCCTCTACTCTGCTCTCATGAGACCTCACTTGGAGTGTTGTGTGCAGTTCTGGTGTCCTCAACATAAAAAGGACATGGAACTGTTGGAACAAGTCCAGAGGAGGGCTACGAGTATGATCAGGGGACTGGAGCACCTCCTGTATGAAGACAGGCTGAGAAAGTTGGGGCTGTTCAGCCTGGAGAAGAGAAGGCTGCGTGGAGACCTCATAGCAGCCTCACAGTATCTGAAGGGGGCCTACAGGGTGCTGGGGATGGATATTCTTTAGGGTTTGTAGTGACAGGACAAGGGGTAACAGGTTCAAACTTCAACAGGGGAGGTTTAGGTTGGATATAAGGAAAAAGTTCTTTACTGTTAAGATGGTGAGGTACTGGAATGGGTTGCCCAGGGAGGTAGTAGTGAATGCTCCATCCCTGGCAGTGTTCAAGGCCAGGTTGGACAAAGCCTTGAGTGAGATGGTTTAGTGTGAGGTGTCCCTGCCTATGGCAGGGGGGTTGGAAGTTTATGATCTTGAGGTCTTTTCCAGCCCCAACTATTCTATGATTCTATGATCTTCCAGAAGTGCTGCTCTCTGAGAAGGCTTATAATAACAATTTCTTAAATCATCAGAGAAAAACTCGCTTCAGTTTTTCTCTTATCTACTGCCACTCCTTAAATTCAGGACTGCAGGGCACTGCAGGGGCAGTGCCTCTTTATATTTGGCTTGGTAAGCAGCTCCTCCTCTTCCTCCCACTATGTGTTTTGGTTTGAATGCAACAGTTTCTTATTTCATCAGGAAAGAGCCCTGCACATAGTCTTCCCTGCTCTGATGCTTCCTGACCCTACCACTAGAATCAGCTTCCAGTTTTCCTTTTCCATATCTCCTAGCCGTGTTGAATTTAACATTTACACACATAATCTAGGCATTTAGAGCACAGTTGGGTAAAGGGTTTACGTGTCTAGGGGACAAATGAGAATTCAGATGCCCAAGTCCAAACCCACAGTTACGCGATGACATTAGCTCCTGAAAGTGCTTGAACTCATAAGGAACAAAGATCACGAGATGCCCATTGTATTAGGACTTACAGTTAACATGAAAGGAGACAAACTTTGACACTACTATTTATTCCTATATTTGTATTTTGCATTATAGCGTCATTGGAGAAAATATGAAATCAAGGATTAAAATCCAAGATTCCCACTGCCAAGAAAATCTCCTGACCACTGTTATGTCAATAAATAAATTAGTAAACCTCACTGCCAGAATTTAGTAAATGAAATGTATAGGCTGACTATGTCTGAATTTGTAGATTTTGGACCATGTGAAAACATCAAGAGTCTAATATGAGACAGGGGGAAAAAAAATCAAGAAAAAATTGTAATTTGGTTTGTTGCAAAATGAAACATTCTGATAATTTTCTAATAAAACATTTGACAATTCTGTATTTCTGTGTAGGAATGGAAAAAAGAAATATTAGAAAATGTCTAAAGCAAAACATGTTCCTTGTCCCTTCAACTTGCCTGATGAAACCAAAGTTTTCATTGGGTTAACTAAAAATTAAAATCAGCATTGTTTAATTTCAAACTTATTAATATTGTATTAAAACTTTTTTGACTGCAAAGTTCTTAACTACTCAAAACTGTTCATACAGAAAGGAGAATTCAATATTCTTTCAAGTTTAGATGAACTGAGCTAAGAGATTCTTTGGTAATACTATTTTAATTGTTTCTGCATTTAGTTCTAACAGCATGGGTTTTAACATTCTTGGACACAAATCAGAAATTCTCACTTTTATTAATAGTATAATACAATTTAAAAATAGCATGAAAAAATATAGTCTTCTTCCATCTAATTTTTTAATTAATGGTAATAAAAGTAATGTAGAAATAGAGTATTTAAAGTATGCAAAAGAAGTTTTGTTTTAATTTCTGGTATTCACAGGACAATTAGGAGTCAATCTCCATTTCCACTAAATGAAATTTTGATGTGATAAATTCATCACTTTTTCTTATGAAGTTAGGACTTTAAGAGCTTGGGAGCCAAAGTCAAAAATTACTTGATTCTAATTTCTCTGAGATCAAAGAGAACTATGACTTTAATTCTCACATTTTCTCAAGATGTACATCATCATAATTAAAAAGCAATAGTATTTCATTACCTTATACTTTTCAAAGATTCTAAAATCTGTTTTCCTACATTTAGTTTTATGTTGTGACTTATACCCCTACATTTAAAGTCTTGCATTCTGTCATCTGAATAGAAAACCTTGAGAGAAAGATGAAACATTTTGTTCATACTTTGGGCTTTCACAAAATTATTCCTGTAGTTTTGAAGCAATTTGACAGATGGTGACTTTCAAGCTCTATGAATGCAAAGGAAGCACTGGAAAGCAAACCAGCTATCAAGTGCTCTGTTAGTTGTTTTCTCTGCTTTGACAGGATTATTTCCCCTAACATGCTGGCTATAAACTCAGCTCTTTCCTAGCAAGAAAAAATCAGGTTTTATTGTTCCAGCATAGCCTTAAAATGAATGCCATGCTACATGGACTGTCTCTTACCCAACCTGTCTTTTAGGAGCCTAATTAATGTAAGGAACTGGATAGTTGCCTTTATCTGAACAAACTGTATTGCTAATACAGCCTTTTTAAAATTATGTCATCTCATGTATGTTTTCTTTTACTGTTATTATTTTAATAGCCTCCTGCCAACAAATTCTAGCCAATAAGATATTCCATAACTCATGTGCAAACAGCTACACTTCTAGCATGTCAAATCTGGTCCTCTCTTCTAGTACATCCATTTGTCTATTCTTACATTTTAGTGCTGTCTTCCTTTTAATTCTCTTTGTAGATGTTCTTTAGTGTTGGTAATTTTCTAATTTGCTGACACTATTGTTTGGTATAATAGAACTTGTCTCTCATGGGTGGGGGTTGAAGGAGAGGAACCAAAGTAAAACCCCAAATTCAAACCCAGACCGGAATAGAAACCTGTAATGAACTTTCTTACCTCAGGTTTTCTGATACAAGTGATGGAAAAGTTGTGACGATGTTGACTATGGAAGTTCTTTCAGATGTTAACATGTAAGGATGAAATCATGCTAAAGATTCTATCTTATATTAATGATAATTTGGGGGGGGGGAGGAGTGTCCTTGCTCCTCTGACTGTGTGACTTGAAACAGTCTTTTTCTCCTATTTCTTACACTTCCCCCATCTTATGGAAAACACATTCTGTAACTTTTTTCTACACTGCCTTTTCATTTAACTGGCATCTGTTTCTAATTTCAGTGGTTGGGATTATAAATTACTAAAAAAAAAAAACCAGATGTGAATTTTGGTTTTATGGTGAAAAAGCAAACCTGGCACAGACACTGGAACACAATTCTAACTGTGGCAATGGCCATTCTTTTCTAACTGGTCCGTCTGATTTTTAAAAGGCATATTGTGGTTTTGGTTGTTTTTACGTTCTCTTTTAAATTTAAAATACACATTTTTGAAGAAGCATAGGCTAATTTGTTTCAATCCATATTAAGATGCTTTTTTGCATAGGAATAGGTAATTAATAAAATTTAGAAGAAGAACTTTAGTTGATAATATATGACAAAAAATGGGAATTTAATCTTTGAACAGTTCAGGTAAATAGAACTCATTTTCAATATCTCTTACTGTTTTGTCTCTTTCATGTTTTTTCTGAACATAGAATAAGCAATATTTTGTTTCTGTTTTCCAGGTTACTTTATATGTTATTCTGTGATATCAGTTTAGATAGGAATAAAAAGATACAGTAAAAACAGAGACTTAACCCATTAGTCCTCTTAATTGCACTAATGCTAAACTACTTTATGGATAAGGGGGAATATCTTTAACCTCACAAAGGAGAGATTTAGATTAGACATTAGGAAGAAATTCTTCCCTGTGAGGGTTGTGAGGTGCTGGCACAGGATTCCCAGAGAAGCTGTGACTGCCCCATCCCTGGCCATTTTCAAGGCCAGGCTGGACGGAGCTTGGAGCAACCTGGTCTAGTGGAAGGTATTCCTGCCCGTGGCAGGGGTCTGGAACTGGATGAGCTTTAAGGTCCCTTCCAACCCAAACCAGTTTGGGATTCTATGATTCGATGTTAAATCTGAATCTAAATCATGTATGAAAGTTGTCAATTTCATATTTGGCACCTGTGACATTTTGGTGAAGCAAATTTTCATTACAGTTAGTTTGTGGAGAAGAAAAAAGCTTAATTACTTTTATGGTGTTCAGAAATTGAAAGACCTCTTTCTGAAGTTCTGAAGAATTGGCCAGGGCTATCTAGCTGACCAGCGGATTTGTGCAATGTAAAGTCATCCATGTGCAGCATCTTCCATGTGGGTGTTTGCTGTCTTAAAGGAAGAATACCAAAGAAGATACCATGTTGATTAGCACCAAACAACTATTTCTAATTCAGGTGTTTACTTAATCATATGACAAAAAGAATTATTATATTTGTTATTCTTGCTAAAATTCAAATGGCTTTCTTAAAGTTTGACTATGTCCATTTCCCTACTATAGGTCTTTTAGCCAACAGTGATAAAATGATACAGAAAATTCAAACCTGGAAAGAAAACTGGGCAATTTTTTTTTTTTCCATGTGACATGAATGAAAGTTGAGGCATAAAACATACATGCATTTAAGGACAAAGAGTTCGATTTCTTGTTCATTAGCATGTATGTGTCATCTGGGACAGTTAAAATCATCTTTGTCAAGAAAATCAGGCCTAGTAATATTAGTGAGGTTTCAATTTTATAATCATGTCCTTAGGGATGTCCTGTGAATGCTCTGGAAATCAAAAGCAACAGACTGATCTGGATCCACTTTTGTATATTTCCATAGACTTCCCATGTCTGACAAACCTCAGACAAACCCTTCTATCTTGTTCAGAACTTTCTATCAAGATGACAAAAATGGAATTTTGATATAGAATCATAAAATAATAAGGGTCCTTAGGATCATCAAGTTCCAAACCCCCTGCCATGGGTAGGGACGCCACACACTGAACCATGTCACCCAAGACTCCGTACCTGGTTTGGTTTTTGCAGTGCCATGCTGGGAATGTTTTGTATGGCAATTATAGATCTGTCTCCTGGTGATCACTGCAATAGTAAGACACATTTTCATATATTTCAAAGCCAATAACATGAACGAATGTGTTAAAGGTTTCTTTGCCTCCCTCACCATCCCCAAGTCCAAGAAAAAATATCCAGGAGATACCAGTGGGTAAACATGGAGTTACTCAGTTTCATAATTCTACTTTCCAGCATTTTTCTAGTTCTCTTCCTTCTATCTTGTTATTACTTACCTGCACATACATCAAAATGCTGAAAAGAGTCCTCTCTATACAAATTTTCTTTTTGCCTTTAAGTATTATGCTTCTCACATCTGCAGTGGTGTCATGGTCAACCAATATAATTATAGATTCTTGATGGGAGAAACTCCTTTTCATGATCAAAATACAAATGTCAGTAATAGGAGCTTTGCTTATGTCAAGACGTTCTCTGATTCATCATCAAGACAACATCCTTCTGCAAGCAATAGAGGAGCTGACAAGGAGAGGTACTGTGCTTGACCTTGTGCTCACCAAGAGGGAAGGGCTTGTTGGAAATGTGATGCTCCAGGGCAGCCTTGGATGCAGTGATCACAAGATGGTCGAATTTGAGGTCCTCAGGACAGTGAGAAGAGCGTGCAGTAAGCTCACTGCCCTGGACTTGAAGAGGGCAGACTTTGGGCTCTTCAGGAACCTGCTTAGCAAGGTTCCATGGGATATAGCCCTAGAGGGCAGGGGGGCCCAAGACTGTTGGTTGATATTCAAAGATCACCTGCTACAAGCTCAGGAGTGTTGCATCCCAACTAGAAGGAAGTGCAACAGGAGTGCCAGGAGACCTCCTTGGATGGATAAGGAGCTGCTGAGAAAAATTCACAGGAAAAAAGAGGCTTCTAAAAGGTGGAAGCAAGGACAGGTGGCCTGGGATGAATACAGGGATGTTGTCCGGGAAGTTAAGGACCAGGTTAGGAAAGCTAAGGCCCAGTTAGAGCTAAACTTGACTAGGGATGTTAAAGATAACAGGAAGGGATTCCATAGGTATGTAGCGGCTAAAAAACAGACTAGGGACAACGTAGGCTCCCGATGGAAGCTTTCAGGAGAGCTGGCTGCACAGGATCTGGAGAAGGCTGAGGTTCTGAATGACTTCTTTGCCTCGGTCTTCACTGGCAAAGGCTCTCACCACACCACCCCAGTCTTGGAAGGCAAACACAGTCTGTGAAAATGTAGACCTTGGGCGCACTGTAGGAGAGGATCTGATTCGAGACCATCTTAGGAACCTGAATGTACACAAGTCCATGGGCCCTGATGAAATCCATCCATAGGTCCTGAAGGAGGTGGAGAATGAAGTTGCAAAGACACTGGCCATCATATTTGAAAAATCATGGCAGTCAGGTGAAGTTCCTGATGACTGGAAAAAGGGAAATATAACCCCCATTTTCAAGGGGAAAATAGATGACCCGGGGAATTACAGAGCAGTCAGTCTCACCTCTGTGCCTGGCAAAATCTTGGAGCAGATTCTCCTGGAAGGCATGCTAGGGCACATGAAAAACAACAAGGTGCTTGGTGACAGCCAGCATGGCTTTACTAGGGGAAAATCCTGCCTGACCAATTTGGTGGCCTTATATGATGGGGCAACAGAACTGATGGACAAGGGTAGAGCAGTTGATGTCATCTACCTGGACTAGTGCAAAGTGTTTAACACTGTCCCACATGACATCCTTGTCTGTAAATTGGAGAGACATAAATTTGATGGATAGAGCACTCAGTGGATAAAGAACTGGATGCGTGATAGCATGCAAAGAGTTGTGGTCAATGGCTCGATGTCTGGATGGAGAGCAATAATCAGTGGTGTCCCTCAGGGATTGGTGTTGGGACCGGTCTTGTTCAACATCCTTGTCACTGACATAGACAGTGGGATTGAGTGTGCAAGTTTGCCTATGACAGCAAGCTGTGTGGTTCTGTTGATACGCTGGAGGGAAGGAATGCCATTCAGAGGGACCTTGATATGTTTGTGAGGTGGGCTGATGCCAACCTTATGAATTTTAACCATGCCAAGTGCAAGGTCCTACATCTGGGTCGGAG
Source organism: Melopsittacus undulatus (assembly GCF_012275295.1). Classification (NCBI taxonomy): domain Eukaryota; kingdom Metazoa; phylum Chordata; class Aves; order Psittaciformes; family Psittaculidae; genus Melopsittacus; species Melopsittacus undulatus. Next base: position 23,574,953 of record NC_047534.1, read on the forward strand.
CAATCACAGGCACGGCTACAGGTTGGGCAGAGAAGAGATTCAGAGCAGCCCTGTGGAGAAGGACTTGGGGGTGTCAGTCAATGAGAAATTGAACATGAGCCGGCTTCAGTGTGCGCTTACAGCCCAGAAAGCCAACTGTATTCTGGGCTGCATCAAAAGGAGAGTGACCAGCAGGGTGAAGGAGGTGATCCTGCCCCTCTACTCTGCTCTTGTGCAACCCCACTTGCAGTATTGTGTGCAGTTCTGGTGTCCTCAACATAAAAAGGACATGGAACTGTTGGAACAAGTCCAGAGGAGGGCCACGAGGATGATCATGGGACTGGAGCACCTCCTGTATGAAGACAGGCTGAGAAAGTTGGGGCTGTTCAGCCTGGAGAAGAGAAGGCTGCGTGGAGACCTCATAGCAGCCTTCCAGTATCTGAAGGGGGACTATGGGGATGTTGGGGAGGGACTCTTCATTAGGGACTGTAGCGATAGGACAAGGGGTAACGGGTTGAAACTTAAAACAGCAGAGGTTTAGATTTGATATAAGGAAGAAATTCTTTACTGTTAAGATGGTGAGGTACTGGAATGGTTTGCCCAGGGAGGTAGTGAATGCTCCATCCCTGGCAGTTTTCAAGGCCAGGTTGGATGAAGCCTTGGGTGACGTGGTTTAGTGTGAAGTGTCCCTGCCCATGGCAGTGGGCTTGGAACTAGATGATCTTAAGGTCCTTTCCAACCCAAACTATTCTATGATTCCATGATTCGAAATCAAACTCATCACTTAAAGGAAAAGAAATACCTTTTTATAATTCATAAGAATTTATTTTCAAACCATAAAACCTAAAGACTAGGTGAAAATGAAAACTGTCTCACTCTAAACTTTCATCACTGTCTTGTTCCACAGTGGTAATGAATGACATTGAATTTGCATTGTGACATACTTCTGGCATGTTGACAGGATAAGGTGGTTAAGTGTTATTGAATGACACGGTCCATGAACAACTGAAGTAACTTCATATACTTGATTTCACAGAAATATAGGAAAAAAGCAGGGATCCACTACCTCACAAGGAAATGGATATTTCTGTTGAAAAGATAGGTTTAGAGCTTACAATATCAGTTGTATTTTTGGAGAGGGTAAGATTGCCTCTTGCACACTTCTACATAAGACTAAAATGTATTAGAGCTCTCTGATTTTCTTGAGCATAACTCACTGCAAGTATACGTAAAATATAAGTTGTTAATATATGATTAATAGATTTTTATTAATGGTTGATATTAGAGGTTGATACCAATCAAAAGGCCAGTTGTAACATGTTGGCCATTCACTTTTAGTGATTTCAGAGGTAATTGTGTCTATAAAACAGAGCCTTCCTAGAAGATCTATTAATCATTACGCAATAAATTCTGTGTGCCAATAAATGTATATTTATGAACTGCTGTGGGGCTAGGTCCCTTTCTCCTGTAGGAGAGCAAAAGAAAATCCTGTAAGGCAATAAAAAAGAGTATCACTGAAACTTTCCAAAAGGGCTTGTACCACTGTAAAATAGATTGCAAGTCATTTATTGACAAATCTGAAAACTCATCAGTATTTAGTCAAATCCTTTCAAGGTCTTACACACAGAATATAGTATCAACAGTTGAGGTCAACAGCATTGCAGAAATGCTGCAAGAAATCCCATGAGCCTTTAGTAAACTGTTCTGCGGTAATCTCGATGGAATAGAATATTCCTTTGCTAGGTCAACTCAAGAACAACTCTCTTTGATCACAAGTGAACTTTGCATATTTTTGGAAGAGAAATTTAATTTACTGTATTAGGCAGTTAGATAAAAATCGTCGAAACATGACAGTTGGCTTGCATATATTAAGAATCACTCTGGTTTTCATTTGTCATTATCCTTTTTTTTTTTTTTTCTGATGTGTAATGCTCATCCTATCAGTTCCTGGAAAGAACTGGACTTGTCTTAGAAATTTGTGGCTCTACACTGAGAGAAGACTCACAGCATAGGGGTGATGGGTAATACGCTCATAAAACTCAGAGAGCACATAGCTGTACAAAGGAAATTGAGATTAGCTGAACATAAAGGGGACCAGAGGGTGGCTGTAGATCAGCTGAGTGGATGAAGTGGTTGTGAAAATGTTTCTGCCTAAGTTCATCAACTGAGTATGACTGTCTTCCCGAGTTAGGCAGACTAAAATGAGGCGATTGGATATTTGGCTCCAACACAGGGTATCAAATCTGAAAAAGCAACAGCATCAACTCTGAAGAAAGCAGTAGACTTGAGCTAGTTTCAAGCTACGTATACCTTCCTGGCAACTGGGGATGCCCCTAATCTCGACAGTGAGCATATTATAAAGACCTGTAATGAGAATCACGCTTGTACTGTGGTTGCTGTAGAGTGCAATTCCTGTATTCTGTGAAGTGCCATTTGCACATGTGTTGTGATTTTAGTACCTTGTGGTATCACTCTGCTGAATCAAAATCCCGTATAATGTCAAGTATTTACAAATTAATAAATCTGGTATTAAACATTAAACACTATGTGTGTGAAATATCTAGAAGAACCTGATTAGAGAGAATTGGAGTCTGACAGAGTTAAAATGGTAATTCAGCTCTTTGACAGTAAGACTTAGAGTATCTGCTGCTGAAGAAGGAGGGGTTTACTTCAACTTGATTAATTCCACAGAGAACTCTCCTGTTCTCCTTTTTTGGTCAGGTGCTACCATACTGATCTTTGTTTAGCTGGAATTAGCCTTCAAGTTGTGTGCAGAAGCCAGGTAGACCATTCTAAGTGCCACATGAATCACAGCCCTTCATCTGACCGCAACATTTTTAGGCATACTATTAAAAAATGTCAGATTTGGAAACCTTTCATTTGACATTTATCTGAAAACCATAATGTAACTGTATATAAATGTCAAATGAGAATAAAGCTGTATTTTTATCTGTATAAATATCAAATATCAAATGGCTGTTTCCTCTGATATTTAGGGTTCTAAAAGGGTAAAGGTCAAGTGAGGTGCCTCCCTTGACAAAGGTTAATGGACATGATGAACTGGGATATTGCAGAATTCTAAAGCAATAACTCACACCTGTACGCTGGGGTTTGTTCCTCTGAGCAGGTCAAGTTAGTGACTTTGTAACAGGATCCTTCCGAGGCAACTGTACTCTTAATTGGCACACCACCAAATCCCTATCTCCTTCCCCAAATGCTGCTTCTATGTGACATGATTTAGAGAAGGAAGATGAACTCAAATATTCCACTTTCTACGTGAGCACTCAGATCACTAAACTGATAGTTAATTTATATGATTTCTCATTTTCACACTTGCTGAAATAGAACTGCAAAACACAATTTAAAATTAAGTATATTTAAATAGGGACTGTGGAGATATAAATGAAAATGCCCCTCAGACTAAGAACCTTAAAATCTATGACTTGTGAAACCCATCTGCTTTTTCTCAGGTATCAGCAGAACAGAATTAATATGTAAGTAAATTTTTGGTTAGCCACCCGTTATGTAAGAACATTAACTGCATTATGAGTAGTATGAAATTGCTACATTGATAACTATAAGGATCTCACAAAAAAAACAGCCTGAAAACTTGTTCTTTAGTATCTGAATAGGTTCGAAAGTCAGTTTGTCCATGAGTAATACCAAACAGCACTAGATCTCTCAGCCTGGGAGCCAGCACATTACTAAACAGGTCAGCAAACCAGGCAAACAAATTTGTTCTCTAAAACATAAAAGAACTCGTAATTTAGATCTCTTGTTTAAGAAGTCTTAATGTGTAAGCATGCACAACATAAATACTTCATATCCATAGCCATAACTAAAATGCTAATAAGAAAACAAATCAAAAGGATCCCTGTCTAAAAATGCATACTGTGCAGTATTCCCATGTAAGATACTAAATACATTGGTGCAATGCCTAACACTATTATAAATCTGGAAATGTTGAGTTTCACAATTTCAAGTACTAATTCTCTTATACACTGTATAAGTGCAGACTTTAAAATTTAAACATGATAAGAAATGCTATTTTACACCACCTGTTTCAAAGACATTAGCAGACTGTTGTGTTTTAATTATGGTCTTAAAAGAGAGCAGAGTTTAGGAAAAGGACTGCTGTGTCATCTCATTTTCACTGGGGATAGGGGAAGAATTTGTTACAATTCCAGTAAAAAAAAGCATGTAAATTTCCAGGGGGAACATCTATCCTGTGTAGCAGTCACTTCACCTATCTATTGCAATATCCTCAAAGAATGCTTTGAATGTGAGAAGTCCTCCATAGGCAGTTCCTTAGGAGATTTAGAGCTGGGAACAACCACCTCAAGCCTTTCCTTTATGTCCTATTTTCTTCGTCATTCACTCATTAGAAGCAGGATTCCTTTTATACTGCTGGGACTTCATTGTCTGGAAAGCCAGGCTACCACCTTTGGAGTCTACAACATATCTCTAGGTCTCTTGAGCATCCTGAGCTGCAGCAGGGCTCTGCCTGCAGCCTGCAGGCAAAGAGCTATATCTGCGCTCTATGTGTGCAAGGCAGTTGGCTTCTGAGAATCCCTACTCCCGTCCCCAGGAAAACCTGGGCATACTGGAAACAAGGGATTCCATTAAGTGACAGAGAATCTAAAATTTGATTTTTTAATGCTGCTTAGAGATACCCAAATCTTATTGTGATATCTCCTCTTAATGCTTTACATAAAAGAATTGTTTTTTTCTTAATTTCACTGAAATTCTGTCCCTGCACAAGCAAGGGAGTTTAGATTGGATTCATACAGTTAGTGAATATCTCATGTTACTCTTTTCAAGAGTAAGCAGTGAGTAAGGATGACATAGAAGGGCCTAGATATAGGCTGGAGTCTTTTCTTCCCCATAAGATATACAGTCAATTCAACTTCTTTCTCTGTTCCACTCTGCAAACATAAGAAGATGTGTGAAATGAACAAAGTATGTGTATGTAAGCGTGATGGGTAAAGAGTGTTGATGTTGAACCTGAAATGAAACTAAGGAAAGCATATGATGTGTGAAACATATGGCAATGCATATGTATGAATTTTGGATCAGGATATGCATCACAAAATAGTAATAGGTTTTTATTCTGGGAGAAGAGAGTGATAAAGCAAAGGGGAATAAGAACCTCACACTAAAAACAAGAGAAGTTGGAATCTCCTTCCTCTCTGCTATTTGGCATTTCCTCTTGAAAGAAGCGGAGGAAGTATTTAAATATTTTATAACCTTCATTATTGGAACATACATCTCTTTATTGCATTTTTGGAAGCATGTGTTCTATTTGAAATCAGTATGGATGTATAAATATTTTTAGGAGATGATTATTCTCTGTATGTAGGTGGAGAAGAACATCGAATTAGTGGCATCTTGCTTTCGTGAGTAACACAGCAGCTGGCATATCCCTCCTTCTCCCTGGCCAAGGGAAAACACCTCTTATCCTCAACTTTAATCCCCAAAATAAGAAATGGTTTTGGCTTCCCTCTTTCCATCTGCTTCTCCAGGTAATATTGAAATTTCATCTGCTGTGTTTGCAATTCTTTTACGAGGTCAGTATACAAGTATATAGAAAGTGAAAAACAATGGCATGGGGCTATCACAGACCTGTGGAAAAGAGAGGTAGAAAAGATCTTTTAGACTATTTTGCTTCCTAAATGTCTGATTTGTCCTCAAAGATATTTAGTCATGGAGACTCAAAAATGTTACTTCATCTTCTGCACCCTTTACATGTAAGCATCCAAGTTCAGAAGCCTAACACAAGGACCAGCGCTTCCACCTAACATGTGAAGCACAGACCACACAATTATAATGGCTAAGTGCAACCTGAGCAATTCAGTGCCCCATGGTTCAGTGTCCTGTCTACCTCTCCCATGCACTGTCCTCCTGAATGCCTGTTTGGTTAGGTTAAAAGAATCAGATTGGATGGAACAGCACTCAACTGCTGCACTTGAAAATATGGCCCAATGTCTAAGAAACCATGGCAGAAAAAACAATCTCCTCTTGTCAGGAAATTATGAACTTTTTATCTCATTGTTACTCATCAATAACATAAGAAAAGGATAATTATTTAACTCACCAGAAAAAAATAAATTGTCACAATTCAGAAAAGGTTTAAGGCAGGATGAAGGTTAAAGTAGAATTTAATCAAACAATGAAAGTAATATCATTATCCCATTACGTTTGACAAACTCATTTCACTAGAAGACCATGACTACTGGAGCAAAGTATCCATGTTAAAACTGATTGTGGTTAACACTGCAGTGTATTTTCTAATTGCTCATGTTACCACCTGATTCAAGGCTTTTGGATTTTCTTCTAAAGGCTAATTCAACATAATTCAGGCAAGTAGAGATAGCCATGAAATCCTCAAGGTAGCTGAGTACTTCATTCTAAACGTACTGAATAGATTCATCTGTAACTTGACAGACTGGAAGCTATATTGCTGTTGTTTTAGTAATCTGCCATCAAAGTTTTAATATTAAATATAAAAATAATTAGCTTTAAATCTGGATTTCATTAGAAAAGTGTAAAATAAGATTTTACTTTACTCATCTAGTTTGTTTTTAGAAAGCTATTGACCACTCAGAAGGATGAATCAGCCTGTATGCTTTGGAGTTCTAATGCAGTTTTTGCTTTGGCTTCTTATACAGATTGGGACAATATACACATTTTAAATCTAGAATAATCTTTGGAATTTTGAGTGATGACATATTCACTGCTCTTTGAGTTACATGCTTGGATAGTAGCCATGGCACTCTGCAGTGAACCACTTTAATAGGTGCTTTAATAAGCACTTTGAAGAGTCTCTAACACTTGCGTCTGCCTATTCTCAGTTAACAAACAACAAAACTGAGGAATTCAGATTAAACATGAATCTTATTACTTTCCAATAACTTTTCCAATAATTTTGCAATAACTAATCTGGCTATACCTACTGTCTCCTCTTTCCATTATGTCTTCTCCTAGATGAAAACCAAACAGACAAAACCTACAACCCCGCTACAATACATAAATAAAACTACGTTGACTGAACAATTTCCATTTGTTTGCATGATGGATCATGTTGTCAAGCCTTTTATTTGGAATTTTAATCTTAAGACGTCTGGAGGTAAGGAAGTTATCTTTATATTTGTACAGCTCCCAGCACATGAGGAATTAGAGACTGATTAAAACTTAATGTCATATAACTACTTTATTGTTGTCATCCACATTAAACAAACACATTTGCTTGCAAGCATGCATGTTGAATGAGCAACAACATTTAATAAATCCCTGCCTTTTCCTTCACTGGTAACAGGCATGTAAAAACAAAATGACACTGATATAAATCTGGAATGATCCTATTATTTTTAGTGGAGTTCATACAGACTGATAGAGATGTTAACTGAGAACAAAGTAGTCCAGAATCCACAGGGAAGACAATGGAATAAATGGGGTTTATATATGCACAGTTATTTTGCCCAGGCTGCAAGACAGACTCGAGGCAATTCTCTAGAATGTGAAGCCCACTGATAATCCTGTATCACAGTTTATTTCAATTTCAGAACAGTTATTTACTGCCTTTCTGCAGATGCACATGTTAATTAAGTTGCTTTTGATGAATATATTATTTAGAAACCCACGGTACTAAAAAGGTCATGAACTGCAAAGTCTTAATTTCTTGTGATTTTGATTCTGAACTGTTTATTAGATTTGGCTACAAGGAAGAGCTGGCTGCTTGTGGGAGAAGTGTCACTTTCTGGTCATTTGAATCCAATTATGAAATACGTACATGCGGAACATTCCAAAATAGCAGCGCTGTCGCTATGACTGCATGTCACTTTTGTCTCCATATCATTGGGTTTAGACGCATTACACAAAATGAATTGCATCAATGTTTTGTTTCTTTTTCTATCCTTTTTTAAGACAGCCCAGGAATTTCCTGATAGAGTTGAGACAGAGCAATAAGTATAGATTTTCCTGAGTGTCCCACAGACACGTAAGTCATTTGGTTCATATGTGGGTGGTCTTTGACTTATTCAGCTGGCTCTGTTATAGACTCTCTAACACATCCAACCCAATTAGATAGATGCACAGTATGGTCTTTACAAAATATCATTCAGCCATGTATCCTGCAACAAGCAATTACAAGTCATCTTCAGGGCATTGATTTATCTCTCATTGCCTTACCAATTTAATGACCTTATGATTTATACTGATTATGGAAGTCTTTCCTTGGCAAGCAAAGTAATTATCCATCAATCTTAAATTCTTTAAGGGAAGAAAATGTTTATTTTCTGTCTGCATAATAAGTTTTATGTCATTTTTAATGTCATGACTCCCACATGCACTGAAGATATATGTAGTAACTTCTAATGTCTCACAGAATGTCAATTGAAAAGGCAATTTGACAACAGGCTTAGCTTCTGTTGTCTGAATAGTTGGCATTATATAATGAAGACAGTTAAGTATTCTGCTTGGAAACACAATACATGGATACACAAAACAATGGATAAATTCTGTGGTCTGGTCATGAGGCCCTACAGAAACTTCCCAGTGACAAAAACAGTGATTTTAAATGCATTTAAACAGCAATTGTACAAACAAAGATTGATGGATCATGCCTAAGAACAAAGGTGTGAGCTGCAAGACCTTTCACTGCCCCCTTGGCTACTGTATTCATCTAATTGTTTAACTTAGAGTAAGGACTCCAGATTACTCACTGTGAGTTTATTCTGAAAGGAAATACATTTTACTTGAGTGTAAATAGGAAAAATCTAGGTTGTGTTGCATTATTCGCCAGACTAAAATGTCCTAGTTTCCCTTCTGGAAAACTTACATTGTTCTGCTTTTTAAAAAAAGTTATTACTATTTTTTACTGTAGAACTCACAAATTGAAGGTTCTTAAAACCTGAAGACCAAGGAGAGGCTAACATCCAAGGAAACAGTTTTACAGATGTGCTAATGAGTTCCCCAAATCTGGCTCCTTCTCAAGCCTGCTCCCTCAAACTATTCACACATAGTAGAGCCAACCACTGCTGATGCCACCTTACTGTTTATTTCCATCTTTTTCATTATCCAGTCTTTGCAGATTGATTGATGTGTATTCTCTATTAATATCCTTTACATTTTAAAGCCCACAGCATCTTAAATAGCATAGCAGCTGTTTAAGATGATGAGGTCCCTTCCATAAGCTTTGAGTCTGATGGGAAGATTGCTGTTCACAACAGTTATTATGAATGGAAGTGATAGTTGAGGTTGGGTACAGAAATGAAGATAGGTTCCACTATATCCAACATATAGCATCAATGATACAGGCAAGATACTAGAATTTCTCCTATTCATATATTCAAGTTACTAGAAATGACAGAAGAAAACTGTTTCACGATATATCAGGACATTTTAGTTTAGAGCCAAGCCTCTGAAGAATTTCATTTTACCCATGAAAAATATCCATTAATTAGGCATGAATATGTTTTTCCTACAATACACCAGTTACCTCATTTCTGAGTCCATAATTCCCTACTGTAACATCTCAAAGCCAAGATCCATCAGAGGTAAAAACTGCACAGAGAACAAGATTCTGTGAAAGTTTAACAACTAGGAAACATTACCTTCTACAACTCGGGACACGTTGCCAAGTCAGTGCAAGAAGGACTGATTTAACCTTTTACATTTGACTTCTTGTGTTGTTTGAAGTGAAGAAATAAAATCTAGACAAACCAACAAATATTCTATTTTTCCCTTGAAAATCTGCAATTACATATTTTTCTTAAAGTTAATATCATCAGGAATGACATATCACATACACCTTCTAAATCATGAAAAGAAAAACATTCATGCTATCTTATTGCAACACTATTGCAACACTAAAACCTTTCATTTGATTGGCCTGGTACAAAGATGACATGAGTGGGTCTTACCACATTTTTTGTTATACAAAAAACCCTTCTTGCAAAGAGCTTTAGGTTATTACATTTTTCTTCTTTTTCTAAGAAAAAATGAAACTTTTTAACTAGGAATGAGATCAAAACAAAATTTCTAATTTAAACTATTTCCTCACATACAATATCATTGAGGTAGAGGTGAAACCCAACCTAGAATGCTTTTTCTCACATGCTCTACACTACCCATTTCAAATAAAAAGTAACTCCAGCACCAAGTAGAGTGGATCAGTTAGTATCTATGCTACTTAAGGGCAGCCTCTATTGTGGTAGATTGTCCAGATCAAGGCTACCTGGCCTTTGGAACTCACTATCTTCCCATCTCCATATGGCCCTCTGTTGCCCTCATATGTTATCATTATTGGACACTTTTAGAACTTCAAAGAGTATAATAAAGCAATGCTTCATGGCAGCCTACCAGAGAAGTTGATTTTACAGCACACAACTGAGGTGACAGGAAGGACTGAAGCATGGCATGAGGGTGCATTTGAGGGTGCTAAACATTCTGAGGTAGTTTTTTAAAAGACTGCGTAGGTAGAGGAAGCTAAATTTGATGCACTGATTTGAATCATCCTGCTTTTTGGAAGCACTCCAATTCCATCACTGGAATGATCCAAAGTAAAACAAGGAACTGTGTAGATGATCAGGGATCCAGTGATTGAGCTTGCTGCCTGGCCACTGTTAGCAGTTTATACATGCCCTGTGTAACAAAATCTAAAATACAAATAACACATACTTAAGCATTTTTTACTTCCTATTTATATCTTTAGCATACACTGTGAAACAATTTCTAGCTTCTGCTGAATGTTGCAATATTAAGAAAAACAGCTTTCAGTTAGGCCCAGATAAAGTATAGAAACAGATACTACAAGACAAAAAATAAATGGGGTCTGAAATACAAAAATAGCGGCACTGCAAATCAGTTCCAATTCTATGGAATTAAATGTCACCAAACAAACTGTGTGCAAATTTGGAGCAGATCAGTTTGTCATTCACGTAAAATGTATAGATTTTAGGCATTTCATTTAGCATTGAGGAATATGTATGGAAAAATCCAGAGGATGCCGACAGATTGCAAGCTACTGCGTTAATGGGGAACCTTATTGGGGTTTTTCCAGTGGAGACCAATGACTTCACTTCAATGTTAATCTCACTGGAAAACTTCCAAGGCTGCTTAACAAACTTGCATTTTAACACAACTGAATTCCAGAGGCCACATGCAGCAGCTACAATTGCGCACATTATTCCCAGAATGCATGCAGATGTCTTTTCAAGATTGAAGGCTGTATATAAGTATACCTGAGGTTATCATTATTCCCAGAGGGATGCTTTGCTAAAATATCTAATTTAATGCTGGCCTCATAATATGGAGAGAACTGATTAGGAGCACTGATGCCGTATCTGCTGAGATTAGCAGATTAATGCATTTAGTTTTGATGGTCACTTTTCAAAGGAATTACAAATTAAAAAGAAACCACAAGAATGAAGGTCCAGTTTAAAAACATGGCTTTCCATCATGGATCAAAGATACAGCACTGAGAAAGCAGACTTCATCCTAGTTCAGAAGTACTCCTACACTAAAGACTGCTAATGTGGCAGGCAAGATACTGATAAATGAACTCAAAAATCTTACTATGACAACTTATTTTTTGTCTCACTCCTGTTCTTCTGCTTCAGGTTATTTCCCTGCAGCAGAGCCTGTAGAACACAGTATCTGCTATCGCCTCTGCTGTTTCAGTTCATGATTCAGAACCTTAAGGAAGATGGGGGTGCACATTCCATTAACTGACTGTAGTTGAGAGCAAAGCCCTCAAAAAAAAAAAAAGGATCAGGATGAATACCTGGCACTAGTAATGGCTTGAAGATCTGAGGCAACATTTGTCATGCTTATTCCAGTATGATCCTTAACATGTGTCATGGAAGCAGCAAGTAAGTAAGGGCTTCTGCTGTGATACTATAGAAAGAGCATTTTAAGAGCAAAATCTATTGCAGGTCTCTGAAAATAACTCCTAGGTGGACTGAAAGTAGCTGGGAATTACCCATTTTTGCATGCAAGACAGCACAGTCTTCTTGGAAAACAAAAAAGGATCTCGTGCAAAGAATTAATTCTGAAATTAATTTATTTCTGTAGATTCCAAGTAGATTTTATCCCTTTTAAATTGAATTCAGGCACTTTTTGTAACAAACAATAAGACGATTACTATTATGCTTGGAATACACTAAAAATGTTTCAAGCACTTATTTGTGTATTTTTCAGATCAGAATATCTATGGAATATGATGTATTTGCAAATATTATTTGCCACTGTAAAAAACAGTTATTTTCCAACTATTGTAATACATCTTTAACAATCAGTATATTGTAGCAGGGGACTTAAAATAATGGAATGTCTCTTAAGTGTGTGGTTAGTTAGTGCATTATCAGGGTTTAAGGGGTTGGATTGTATCTCTAGTGAATTTCCATATCCTACAGATGTATAACATTTCACAGACACAGTTAATCTGGTATGTACCATGCATGTAATCTGTAAAATTTATGATGTTAGTGTAATGATTTTTTTCGTTAATTATTAAAATGCATTCTAAATCTGAATTCCATCTTTAATACGTACCATTTCATTCTTGAAACAAATTCTTATAATGCAATTTAAAGCATCCTGCAATAGTAATTTCTGTCCACAATTCTGCATTGGTAATCCTACACCATAGATAAATTCCACTGAACATTACTGAGTTCTTCATCTTAGGTGAATTTCTCCAACAGACAAGCCCATAACTATATTTGCAAGACTATCCAGCCTGTTTACCTTTTACCTTTCCCACTCACCCTTCCTCCCTAGTTGTCTCATTTTTGGTATTTCTAGGGACCTTTTATTTGATATCTAGAAGCATGTACATGCAAACACAATTTTCCAGGACACTGAATTTTACTATAAAACGAATCTTTGCCCTGTAGGATTTTTCCCCTTTTTCTGTGATTCACTTCAGCACCCTGTATGGCACATGGACTTGTACAGATTCCCTCACCCTTTATCACAGCAGTGCATCATATTCCAAGCATACAAAACTTAAAAATGGGTTGTTTTTGTAGATGCACAGAAGAGAGAAAGGAAAACACAACGGAATTCAAAAACATGCTTGAGATCTGCACAGTGATTCACCAGTTATTTTTATATTGGAAACAGAATTGATCTGAAAGTTAAGTATGCCTCATAGATCATAGGTATATGTTCTCCACAAACACTCATGAGGACAGGAGAAAAGGAGAAAAAGATACATCTTCATCTACTATTTTCCCCATCTTTCATCTCTACATTTTGTAGCATACAATCAAGAATACAGGGGGCAAGAAAACTGTGAGAACAACTGTGATCTGGTTTTCATGTGGATCTCGGTTTTGGGATTGGATGTGTTGGGTTTTTTTAAATACTAAAAACATTCACACTATTGACTGCTTCAAACTATTTTATAATGAAAAATATAAGAGGGTTTGGTTATGTTGAAAATGTCAGGGCCTTTGGGAAGAAAACATGGAAAACAGATGTTTGTTGTTTAAGGTTACAATGTAATTAAACCAATGGGACTAATATTACTTATATGTCATTACTTAAGGAGCAGCTGTTCCTCCCGCCTCTGGCTTCACTGATTGGATTGTGTCTATTTTCCACCCCCATAACACCATCTCCTTGTCAGCATAAGTTTCCTCTTTCTAGTAAATTGGGAAGCAATGTTAACATAAATTTAAAGGAACTGTCCTCAAGCCTTCAATGAGCTGGGTTTGCTAAAGGCGTTGTTATTCTCTGCACTGGTAAGCAATATTAGGAATTGGCTGTATTCCACTAGTTTTGCCTGAACAGAAATTTAGTCCATCTTACAATTAAAATCAAAAATCATGCATAACAAATTCATATTGTTTTACAAGAATTCATGTTAGTTCCTTGAAAAAGGGAAATATAGCACTGGTAGAAGACAATCTAAGTTACTGGTTAACAAGTCTAGAAAATTGGTGAGGAGGAAATGCAAAGTAATGCCGTATCTCAAAAACTGCAGAAAACAGAGCACTTGTATAGGTGCTGGCAGCCGCCTATTAATGTTTATGCTTCTAGAACAAGGCCAGCTTGAGGAACATGGAGACCACCCAGCTGTACCCAGTTCATCACTTGCTAAGTACAGTTTTATAACTTCCATAATCACTGACACCTGATAAATGTAAATCCTGCACTGTAAAATATTTGTATTATCTTCATAAGCTTTTTCTCCTGATGAATCCGAGGAGTTGTTTATACAGGGGAATTAATGTGGAGTAAGTTACAGTAGAATGGTTATTGATATATCACTGTGAGACTGATACTATGATACAAAAAGATAAAGCAATATCTTACTTTAGCTAGGGAGTTGCTGGCTCATAACAAATTCTGTTCTTAGCCTTCTGTGAATCAGTTAGCCTTTGCAGAGCAGTCCACAACCTTTCCTACAGTTACAAATACAAAATAGGTGATATCCTTATCAGTTCAGCAGCTGATGATTTTTTGTGGCCATGAAGTTTTTTATCTGTGTTAGCTCCCAGTATAGCGACAGTTTAACCTCTATACATGTCTCTAGAGAGGCTTATTAGTTATGATCTAGACGTATTTTTATTACCTTAAAACTGTCATATGAGATTAATCCTTTTGCTTGAGTTTAAAAATGGTTTGGGTACAAGTTGTGAATCATTGTGAATCCTTCATTGGTTTGTAAACCATTACTGTACCCCATCTGAGAAATCATCTATCAAAGACACTCAACATTTTCTGTTTCTCTGCATGAAGAATATTTTTAGGATTGCATGTTTATGTTAGTATCTTAATATTTTATATTAATATTTATTTAAGCTTTATTTAATATTAGTATTTTTGTGTTAATATCTGAACAGCCCCATATTTCTGATTATTTCTTGTGCCTCAGTGCCACTATTGACTCGTATTTGGAGGCACCACTGCAAATATGTAGCTAAATAGCATGTGATGTAAAACACTACTAAACATATTCCAAACCAAATGAAAACCTTCTCTGTTATGGTGACAGGATTTTGTAAATGACTAAGGAGAGCTTCATGCACATTTATATAATGCTTTTGAAGGAGATTCCAAATAATACACATTTTCCTTAAGAGTTAAACAAAACCTGGGTATGTAAATGTCAGATTACAATCCTTTACAAACAAACAGCATTGGCTCTTTAAAACAAATATATATATTGATATGAACAAATATATATATATATGATATACACAAATGTTTTGTGTGTTTCCTGAAGGAAATTTCACTCTGGATATTTGCTTCAGAAAATGGATTTTAAATATCTGATAAAATTTTCACAAAAGTACATAGCTAATAAGAGTCTGGACTGTCATATTCTTTTGGATCCTTTCTGTGGAGTTTTAAAGCAGATAATATGTCTGTATACTAGTTTGCTATCACATTAGCCTATCAGATTACAAAGATGTGGCAAGTTAGAGCCCTTTCTTGTCTTGGCCATACAATTGGCCTACCGAACATGAATTTCACTTTCCAGTGACAGTTTTAAACGTTCTTATTATTCACATCCCTTTAAGTGTATGAGCAAGATCTCTCAATTGTTCATCTGTTTGATGAATTTGGAGTATGCAAGTAAAAGTGTTTTAACAGAGATGCCATTCTTTGTGTAAAATGAAGGGGGTATCTTGATTATGAAATAGAATTATGATACCTTGGCTGGAAATTAGGGAGATGTTTATAATCATCAGGGTTTCTGGAATAGTTTTCAGTATAAGTCAAGTCCTAGGGTCAGAAAATGCCTGATGCTGATGATGTTTGGGCAGGATATCATAGCTGCCGGCTGCACTAGGGGACTGGACACAGGAGTCATACAGAAATTCCTTCATTTGCTGCTTGGAGACAAACTTGAAACTAAGATTGCTTCATCACTTAAAAAGAGAGGTATTTAATTAATCAAGTATAAAGTCTAGTTACCATTCTTACAGGCGTGACTTCCATATTTTGAAGTGTATGTAGATAATACATAACCATTACATAAGAAGTTAAAAGGTGGACTACGAAGTACAGCCAAAATTTTCCTGATCACAGCATATAGAAGGGTGTAAGGAGCATAGTCATAGAATCAGAAATATTTAAGTTGGAAAAGACTTCAAAGATCACTGAGTCTAACTGTTAACCCAACACTGCCACTTCAGAAAGTTTTTTAAGTACTGTTGATCATAGAAGGATCAGAGTAGGAAGCAAAGGGTCATGTTTGTCTTTCTGACCTTCATTAATGCTGAGAAAGTTGCAGAGCATCAATTACTTTAAGGATGTGTTTGATCTACATATACAAAATACAAGATAATTCTTTATACAGGGGAAGCTACTATATCAGAAAATGTTCCTCTGTGTTGAATATAGGGTAATGGAGTTGCAGGCGAGGTCACAACCTGGTACTCAGAATACACATTTCCAGAAGAAACTGCAGATAGTTCATATGTAAATGCTTTGAATTTGCAAGTGTATTCTGTTCTTTCAACTCATTAAGCTCATACTTTATGCTCTGCCAAACTGCCAATTATAATAGTAAAAAAAAAAAGTATGAGCAAATTGTAGAGAACAGTGACATTCATAACAATAGATTAATGCCAAGTATTTCAGTATCAACTGAGGGATGTATGCAGCTTGGGTTGCAGGAGGTAATGTGTTAGGAGATTTAGGGTTATCCATTTTGGCACTACTTTTTGGGGCTTCATTTAATTTTTAGTTTGTATTGACTTTAATAGCATAACGCAGAATATTTTCAGTGGAGATTTTGCACTGTGTGAAATGCACTCTGGAGTTCTGTTTAGGGAACTGCAATTTTTGCTAGACGCACTTCACATAGGATTTGCAAAGATGCTAAGGGCCCTTGATTTCCCACAGTTTCAATGAAAGCATCAGGTTTCTACATTTCTTTTTTACCTTATTCAGATCAACAAGAAGCTGAGTATCTATCCTCATATCTCATTAAAGTAAAACTGACGATATATCACACATTTTGAAACCAGGCTTCAAGAAAACCACTCAGCCACAGAACTGTAGGCTTATCTCATGCTCTCAAACTGCAAAACATTGATCTTAGTACTAATTTAGTCTCCAAATTCTGGATTTTGATTTTGTTAAAATTGAACGTGTAATGGCAGCTTTGCAACCTTACACAAACGCATGTGTATTTGGTTCACAAGAAACATTCCTTTGGAAAAGGGAATGCTATTGTACTTGACTGTTGACAATAATTTGCTCTGCAGGTACTTTGTAAGCATTTATATCAATCTGTTTATGTTCATGCACATAGAGAGGCTTACAGTCTCATCAAAACACAATCAAATCACCCCAGCTGCAAAATTCCATTCCGGTTGACAACATGTATTTATACTTGCCAAAGATCCAGCCTAAATGGTAAGGCTTGCCTGATGCAATGCCCATTTAAGTCAGTGAGGTGACCTGTTGGGGGTCGAGCATGGGCGCTTTAACAGGCTTACAGCAAGCTGTGAGAAAGTGAACCTCTGACCCCAGGCTAAAAGAAGAAGCGTCAAGATCAGCAAAACAGGAACGCAATAACAAGATGCCAGAAGCATGATGTAACGCTAAGCTGAAGCGAAGGTGTGAAACCAATCAGGAGAGGTAAAGTGGAGCGTGTACCTCTCGTGGGCAAAGTGAAGCAGCCAATCAAGTAATGCGTGATCGCGTGTAAGACAGTATATTAAGAGCAGCATTGTAATCAATAAACGGAGCATTTTGTGAACCTACATCGTATCGGTGTTTTCTCCCCTCCACCTGGCCGCGGCATTCTGGTGACCCCGACGTGATACCAGGAGAGAGAGAGACCGCGGACGAGAGAAGGTGGAGATCCCGGCTGCCCGAGAGAGGCAGGCTGTCCGAGAGAGGCAGGAAAAGAGCTCAAATTACGTGGCCACGGCTGACCGGTGAGTCAGGCAGACTGCGGTCTGGTTCGGGATGGGTTTCACTGTATCAGCGATAGAAAAGGCTACGATAGAAGCGTAGCGAAGAAAACAGGGTACTCGATACCCCGAGAGGAACTTGTGGACTTTTTATTTTGGTGCCGACGAAGGGGGTTGTTAGAAAATACGGGACAGTTATTCTCCAAAGATCAATGGCGTAAGATAGGGGAAGAATTGTGGGAGTCGGTGAAGCTTTTAATCTCGAGACTTGGGAGAAAATTACTAAGGAAGAAGCCCCTGATTTATGGCTGTTTTCAGTCCTTCCTAAGGTGAAGGGAGCAACCCTTAAAGAGACAGACCTAAAGTTAATGTTGAAATGGTCGAAGACACGTTACCCAGAGATTTATGAGTCTACCGGATTTGAGATATCCTTGTGGAATGGGGCAGATATTAAGCTGTGGAATGCAGCTACAAAAGGCAATGATGCTGTGAAAAGTTTGTTAGTCATTTGGAGAACTGTTTTAGAGACGTTAAAGTAAAAAAAAAAAAAAAAAATGAGACCATGGAGACCAGCGTGCCCCCCCTCCCCCCCAAACCTCCGCTGGTTGCTGCCGTGGCTGTGAAGACTGAGGATGAGGATGAAGACGATCCTTTCGACCTGAGCCCTATTGACCCCGAGAAGGAGCCTGTGCACGTTCATCAGTTTGCTGTTGCTGCTCCTGAGATTCTGATGCCTGATAATGCCGATGCTGACCTGGGTGGTGCTTTTGACCTGGAGCCTATTCATCCGGAAAAGAAGCCTGATTTATATCCCCCAGATCCTCATGATAAATGGGTAGCTGTAAAGGGAGAAGTGAGATGGGTGGGGGATGTGGATGTATTGCACGGTTTCCTGTGGTGTGTGTGCTTCCCACCTGAGATGGGAAGGTCTCTTGTATGCTCTTATCAGGGGTGTCGGGCGGAGTGTGTCAGGCCGTGGAGTTGGGACCCCGTGTACAGCTCTTTTGGTGCGGTCTCTCTGTGATGCTCATGTACTAGAGGTTGGTGGATATAAGTATGTCCGTGTTTCTATCGACCCTTGGAGACCTTTGGGGGTATTGCTGGCAACTTCTTCCAACATAGGCTGGCCACCTGTGTCGGAACGAGTGTGCATTTTGGTCAGTAGAAGGGCCCAGGCCTCATGCGATGTGGGGGAGGCGGAGCCTCTGCGGGGACGCCTGCTGGGGTTGAGCCTGCCACCTCGCACAGCAATGATGCTTCTTGGAGCTGGTTTCTTAATAGTCTTTACGGGGTCCTTGTGCCGCGTCCTGTGTGTGGGACTGTGCAGTGGGAACAATGATCGTCTGGATTTTGTGTTTCAAATATTGTAGTTGTGTGGAGTGTGTATGTGGGATCCCATGTGCATATATGTGTGTGTCTGTGTGTGTGTGTGATGAGGGCAGACAGTGTTCTGTGTATGTTTTGTTGTCAGGTTCATGTAAAAGTTTTAACAGGTAGCAGTTTAGCCTTTCGGGCAAGAAAAGGTTAATGCAAAAGTGCAGTTGCCGATAGGCCAGTGGTTTTAGCTGTGCAAAGCAGGGTGAGCGACTTTAAAAAAAAACAAAACAAAACAAAACAAAACAAAAAGATAGAAAAAAAAGAAAAAAAATAGAAAAAAAATAGAAAAAAATAGAAAAAAAAATAGAAAAAAAGGGTAATGATAACACATTGTAGCTGTTATTAATGACTGTAGTTTTGATGTATATTGCTTAAAGCTTATTTTCCAGACAATATGCATGTGTAATACAAAAAAAAAAAAAAAAAAAAAATCACTTGAGAGCAACTGAAAATTAACAGCTTGAATATGCGTGCTTGTAAAGTAGCTATTATTAGAGGTTGTGATTTTGTGTATAAAACCACCTGTATTTACTAGCCAGTTGCTAATAAGAAACTATACCTTGTATTGTATGGAATTGTCACTTGTAAAAGAGATGTTAAAGAATGCAAATTTGCAGCAGCTGCTAGAAAATGCTAAGGTAAAAGCTAAAAGATTCTAAGATTATGGTAGTGTTATAAAGCAAGTAATGGAACAAATTAAGAGGGTGGGAGAACTCCACTGGTAAGAAATTTTTTTGGTTAGTCACTCGCTGTCATCAGCATCTTCAACATGCTGATGCATTCTGTAATAGTTACTCTGCTAATGTAAATCTGTGTGTGCTTTGCTGTAGTAGTGGCTTGTTACTGGGTTAAGCAGGTGAAACTCTGCATTGACAACAAGGTGCAAGGACTGAGATTGACCAAATGCCTGCTACCACAGTCAAGGGCAAGACTGGGTTGTCCTCTGTGTTTGCCACCAAGAAGAACCTTTAGCTTCGCTGCTGGCTGCAACCCAGCAGGTGTAGAGCGGTGGAGACACATGCCATGCCAGACCTTGATGTGAGGGATGGCCTCCGCTGTTATCAGAGAGCCATCCAGGAGAAAAAGGGCAGGCCCAGCTGTGTACAGCTATCAACAGGACCATACTGACTGCCAGCGAAAAGTATAAAGCCGCAGAACAACATAAAGAAACAGCAATGATAGAAATCTTTGTAAAATCTTTGTAATATCTGTTCTATTATGTGTGACCATGGGTAATGGACAAGTATACTGAGCATATCTGTTAAATCCCAATTATTCCATCCTGTTACGTGGTGTGTAGGATTCACTGGTATGCCACATGTTATAAAGGTTCAAGTGACTTCAAATCAGACCAGTCTTACTGAAATAATGCTACCTAGAGTAGTGGGTTGTAATGTTACACAAGTCCAGCAGTGATAGAGCAGACATACGAAATTGTAAAAAACTTTTAGTAAAACTAAAAAGGGGGAGATGTGGAGACAGTGTTCTCACAGGAGAATGGATATTTGGTACATGAGCTCTGAATAACTCTGAGGGATACAGCAAGGCCGTGAGAGGCCCGAGGAAGCCTAAGCAAGCAAGATAAGAAGAAGCTGTAATTCACTGAGTCCTGAGAGCTGTGGACTGTTGGCAAGCGTTCGAGGTCAAGTTCTCACACCTGTGCTTAACCAATTATATGTTAGTCACTAAGGGTCTTCAAGACAAGTATCTAATCATGATATGCCAAATTGCTGTAGGTGTGTGTAAGCAATAGTATACAAGGAGTTAATGCTTTGCAATAAATGGCTTTTTGTCTGATAAAAAAAAAAAAAAAAAAAAAAGGGGGAGTGTAACTCCTTGACTGTTAACACTGTACAGTTTACTTCTGCAGCTGCTTCACATCCTTCACAATCTTTCTGATCATTCTGAATCTATTCACAAGAAATTGTTTGAACTTAAACAAAATATGAAAGAACTTACTGTAGAAACAAATCCTATAGACTCTTGGTTAAAATCGTTAGGAATAAGTAGTTGGTTAAGGAGTTTAATTATGATGTTTAGCGGACCAATAATGATTATGTTGTTAATTTTGTTTTTTGGACCTTGTTTGTTACAATGTACTATGCAACGCATGCAGCAGATGACGAACGCCTTATTTGAAAAAAGAGGGGGAGATGTTGGGGATCGAGCATGGGCGCTTTAACAGGCTTACAGCAAGCTGTGAGAAAGTGAACCTCTGACCCCAGGCTAAAAGAAGAAGCGTCAAGATCAGCAAAACAGGAACGCAATAACAAGATGCCAGAAGCATGATGTAACGCTAAGCTGAAGCGAAGGTGTGAAACCAATCAGGAGAGGTAAAGTGGAGCGTGTACCTCTCGTGGGCAAAGTGAAGCAGCCAATCAAGTAATGCGTGATCGCGTGTAAGACAGTATATTAAGAGCAGCATTGTAATCAATAAACGGAGCATTTTGTGAATCTACATCGTATCGGTGTTTTCTCCCCTCCACCTGGCCGCGGCAGTGACCAGAAGAAAATACCCAGAATGAATAATACAAATACAAAATACAAACTCTATAGAGGGATGAAAAGGGTATTTTTTGTTCCAGGCATCAGAAAAACACTAGATGAGACACGTTCCCAGTTGTGTGAAAAGGTTTGGAGAAATTTCTCTTTACCCACCCTGCTGAATCACTCCTGTGTCAGGCTCCATCTGTACAACCCTTACTCATGTAAATAATAGAGGGCTTTGTGTTTTCTTCAGTGATTTTTAAACCTTTGCATTCCTCTTGAAAGTAGAAGTGGAATAGGTAATCTCAGGAGCCGCATTTTGCCTTGTTTCTACCAAAGTGTGGTTTTTATCTGTGGAAAGGGGTAGACAGAGGACAGGAATTGTTTTTAAATGAAAGAAAATGTTGTTGACATGAATTGACGTGAATTGACATGAGTTGACATGAATTTTAGACAGCTTTATCAGTGTTGAACACTTCCAGTGAAATCAATATAAGGAAAAAATTAAGTCATGTTTCCCAGAAGAACACCAGATATGCAAAAGATAGTCAAATTTACAATAATTAAACTACCACAAATTAGACCACACTTTAAAAGTCTTATATTCTAAACTGTTTCTAAGTTAATAAGCCTATTGGAATAATTGATCTGTTTTTAATAAGAATTTCTCATATATGAAGCAACATACCTGAGTGCTTGTTTGTACAGGGAGATACAAGCCACAGCAGGCACTAACTGATGTCATATAATCAAGCAGGGAAGAAACAGTTACTGAAACATGAAGTGAAATATCTATATTGTACTTGTTTCATGTTCCTGGGATCAAAAAGCCCAAACAGTTGCTGTATAGACACAGACTATGGCATATGAATTTACAAAGTAAGAGAAAGGCAGTAACAAAGCAGTATTTTGAGGCCCTTAAGTCAGTTCAAGGGAATGACACACAGATAGTGCCATGGAGTGCTAAGTGAGCTCCTCAAGTCTAGCAGAGCAGTACCAATAAAATTTCCCAGAGCACCTGGACTACCACCACAGTTCATACAAGCCACAAATCTCACCAGATAGATACTAGAACAGCTTTGCACAACAAAAAGGACAAAACTTTGGCTCAACATGCCATCGTATAAATGTTCCCAATTTAAGTTTGTCAGTTTTCAGTGGTAACAAATGGACATACTTATTACCAGTTCTGAGGCATCTTTCTTATGACCTGAATGTTGGTGATGATTTCTCCAAACACTAGGCAGCTATGCATCAAAGCAGTCCTGTGAGATACTATCCCAGATACCACAGTAATGTCTCTAAAAAAGGAAAGACCATAATATAGTCTTAAATGTAAGTTCTCTGGGAGAGCAAAGGATAATAAATCTGCATAAGAACTTATTTTTTATTGGTGACTGGCTATATAAAAAGCATCTAAGTTATATATGGTAAATTAAATTAGGTTCTCTGATTAGCATATGGATTTAGGCTTCCACTTCATTTAAATTCAGATCTATTTTTAAATTCCTGTTTATTTTAAACCTACCCAAAGAGGTGTTTCTAGAATATTTATCACACAAAGCCTATTAATGTCCTTACAGTCTGTCCAGTTCATAATCAAGAAATTAATAGCTAAACCCTACAATTATCTGAGTTTCATTACATAGGAAAAGATGAAAAATGGAAAACAGGTTACTGGAAAACCTAAGGGAAAAAAAAGATCAGACTATGTTAAATTAAAAGTAAAGCACATAAAAGAGAAAATGTCAAACTGAAATAAAAAAGATTGATGATGATTAGGAAAGCTGTCATGTGAGTATCTTAATAAGACATGTAACTGAAAATAAAATAATAAAGAACTAGAGGAAAATGTCTGAGATTAAATAATAGAGAGTAATGTAAAGATAGATAAACCTGCTGTATTTCCGGAAGGTGCAGGAAGGTGCAGGTGGAAGGTAAAGAATTAACTAATTATTTTAAGTATCAGAGAATGGGCGTGGAAATTACTGAGGGTGTGAAGAGACTGCGTTGATATGAAAATAAATCAGGGGAAAGCAATTCTGAATATTTTAAAACAAGTTATTTTGTGACTATGAAAAAAAGAAAAAAAAAAAAGCTTGTCCTGATTTCAAAGTGTAAAGAGAGTGAGCTGTTGCCTGCTAGCATGTACAACTGGCAATGCCACAGGGAGAATGTAAACAATTTATGGGGGGAGAAAGGAAATCTGTAGCAATAAAGTCACTGATTCTAGGGCGTCCGCTCCCCTCTCTCCCACTTAGCAGCAAACAGGGAAGTGGAAAATGTAGTTATGTGACAGCTCTTAGCTTTGGAACTCTGCAGCCCAATCACTGCTACTTAACACTATACTATGCTGAGAATTTTTAAAGAACAATTTAATATCCACCATATCCACAAGAAGAAATAGGGTGTCTCATCATTCTCCAGCTCCCAATGAGGCAAAAGCAAGTGACCAAATCCAGATTCCACATGCAGAATTTTCTATGGCAGGAAGTCTATCTCTGTCTAGTGCACAAACAGAGCTGTAGCTTTCCTCTAACTGAATGTGATCCTTCTTTCTGTTTGTCTCAGATTATTTTGTCATCCTTTGCTAATGCAAGTTTCATCTTACTTGGGGGATTTTCATTAGTGGATGGAGGAAGGGTCAAACAACAGTTTCATGCTATTTTACAAATTAGGAAAATCTCAGATTATTCCCCAATATTCTGCATATTTTTGTATGATTTTGAAAGAGTAGTAGTGCAGTTTGCCAACTTTTAGGCAGAAGCAATAGCTCTCTTATTTCACAGGCCTGTAGATGAAGTATGATTACAAGGATATGATGATGATAAGTTAATGTACACTCCAGATAGATGCTAACCCAAATGTTTGTGAGCAGGAATTTATAACCTTCAGGGGGTGCCACTTGTGGAAGTCTTGGAGAACTAATAGATTAGATTATTTCATTTGAGAGCTATTCTAGGCAAGTGTTATGTATGTGAAACAAATTCTCTGGTAATGGGACTACTTTTAAATGCTCTATTTACATGTTTTACATGTTGGGGTTTTGTTGCTATTATTTGTGGAGACAGTGTTCTCACAGGAAAATGGATATTTGGTACATGAGGTCTGAATAACTCTGAGGGATACAGCAAGGCTGTGGGAGGCCAGAGGAAGCCTAAGCAAGCAAGATAAGAAGAAGCTGGAATTCACTGAGTTTGAGAACTGTGGACTGTTGGCAAGCGTTCGAGGTCAAGTTCTCACACCTGTGCTTAACCAATTATATGTTAGTCACTAAGGGTCTTCAAGACAAGTATCCAATCATGATATGCCAAATTGCTGTAGGTGTGTGTAAGCAATAGTATATAAGGAGTTAATGCTTTGCAATAAATGGCTTTTTGTCTGATCATATTGGTCTCTGACTGAGTCCATTCCGCAGCAAATGGCGCCCGAACAGGGACCCTCTATAAGTTCACATTGAAACGGAAGAGGGTGTGAATCGCTGGGCCGTGAAGAAATCGGCTGGAATCGATCTGGCTGGACCAAGATCGGGAGGCAGAAGCCTTGGAGGAGGGAATCCTCGGATCGGAGCCTTGTGAGCCCGGAAGACACTGCGCAGTGCAAATAAGGTGAGCAGCCGGACGGTTGGAAGGGAGCTTAAGGATGGGAAAACAGTTAAGTAAGGAAGAAGTAATACTTAAGCTCTTCCAACATATCCTCTCTGTGAGAGGGACAGACTATGATGAAGCTATGCTAAAAAGATTGTTGCTCTGTAGTAAGGAGGAGTTAATTGTGGGAGTCGGAGAAGCTTTTAATCTCGAGACTTGGGAGAAAATTACTAAGGAAGAAGCCTCTGATTTATGGATGTTTTCAGTCCTTCTTAAGGTGAAGGGAGTAACCCTTAAAGAGACAGACTTAAAGTTAATGTTGAAATGGTTGAAGACGCATTATTCAGAGTTTGATGAGTCTACTGGATTTGAGATACCCTTGTGGAATGGGGCAGGAGTTAAACTGTGGAATGCAGCCACGAAAGGCAATGATGCTGTGAAAAGTTTGTTAGTCATTTGGAGAACTGTTTTAGAGACGTTAATGTCAAAAAACTAGATCATGGAGACCAGCCTGCCCCCCCCCCTCCACCCTCCCCACCGAACCTCCGCTATGGCTGCGAAGACTGAGGACAAGGATGAAGACGATCCTTTCAGCTCAGACCCTATTGACCCCAAGAAGGAGCCTGTGCATTTTCATCAGTTTGCTGTTGCTGCTCCTGAGATCCTGACGCCTGATAATGCCGATGCTGACCTGGATGGTGCTTTTGACCTGGAGCCTATTCATCCGGAAAAGAAGCCTGATTTATATCCCCCAGATCCTCATGATAAATGGGCAGCTGTAAAGGGAGAAGTGAGATGGGTGGGGGATGCGGATGTATTGCACAGTTTCCTGTGGTGTGTGTGCTTCCCACCTGAGACAGGAAGGTCTCTTGTATGCTCTTATCAGGGGTATCGGGCAGAATGTGTCAGACCGTGGAGTTGGGACTCCATATACAACCCCTTTTGATACAGTCTCTCTGTGATACTCATGTACTAGAAGTTGGTAAATATAAGTATGTCCATGTTTCTATCGACCCTTGGAAACCTTTAGAGGTATTGCTGGCAACTTCTTCCAACATAGGCTGGCCACCTGTGTCGGAACGAGTGTGCATTTTGGTCAGTATAAAAGCCCAAGCCTCATGCGATGTGAGGGAGGCAGAGCCTCTGCGGGGACGCCCGCTAAGGTTGAGCCTGCCACCTTGCACTGCAATAATGCTTCTCGGAGCTGGTTTCCTGATAGTCTTTACAGGGTCCTTGTGCCACATCCTGTATGTGGGACTGTGCAGTGGGAGCAATGATTGTCTGGATTTTGTGTTTCAAATATTGTAGTTGTGTGGAGTGTGTATGTGGGATCCCATGTGCATATATGTGTGTGTCTGTGTGTGTGTGTGATGAGGGCAGACAGTGTTCTGTATATTTTTTGTTGTCAGGTTCATGTAAAAGGTTTAACAGGTAGCAGTTCAACATTTCGGGCAAGAAAGGGTTAATGCAAAAGTGCAGCATGTATTTCTTGCTGCTGCTGAGAAGGCTGCTGCCGATAGGCCGGTGGTTTTAGCTGTGCAAAGCAGGGTGAGCGAGTTTGGAAAAAAAAAAAGAAAAGAAAAGAAAAAAGAAGGGGGAGTGTAATGATGGAGCAAACCCCTTTGACTGTTAAAAATGTGCAGTCTGTTTCTGCAGCTGGTTCACATTCTGTTTGCATCAGAATGCTTCTGCTTTAAGGAATCACTTTAACCTGTCTATTTCTTAAGAACTGATAACTCGGAGGAAGGGGTATATTTGTGTCCTCCTACCTACAGGTCCATGATGGCTACCTGCAAAGTTTGTCAGGCCTTGCCATGAGCTGGACAGATGAGTGGAAGAACTCGATGTATCATCTACAGAAGCTGACTATGAAAACCCCAAGAAAAATGACATAGAGGAAGAGAAAAATGAATGATTGCAAAACATCACTTGGGGGCAACTGAAGAGTAACACCTTGAATATGTGTGCTTGTAAAGTAGCTATTATTAGAGGTTGTGATTTTGTGTATAAAACCACCTGTATTTACTAGCCAGTTGCTAATAAGAAACTATACCTTGTATTGTATGGAATTGTCACTTGTAAAAGAGATGTTAAAGAATGCAAATTTGCAGCAGCTGCTAGAAAATGCTAAGGTAAAAGCTAGAAAGATTCTAATATGATGGTAGTGTTATAAAGCAGGTAATTGAACAAATTAAGAGGGTGGGAGAACTCCACTGTAAGAAATTTCTTTGGTTAGTCACTCGCTGTCATCAGCATCTTCAACATGCTGATGCACTCTGTGATAGTTACTCTGCTAATGTAAATCTGTGTGTGCTTTGCTATAGTAGTGACTTGTTACTGGGTTAAGCAGGTGAAACTCTGCATTGACAACAAGGTGCAAGGACTGAGATTGACCAAACGCCTGCTACCACAGTCAAGGGCAAGACTGGGTTGGCCTCTGTGTCTGCAACCAAGAAGAACCTTTAGCTCCGCTGCTGGCTGCAACCCAGCAGGCGTAGAGCGGTGGGACACATGCCATGCCAGATCTTGATGTGAGGGATGGCCTCCATTGTTATCAGAACCATCCAGGAGAAAAAGGGCAGGCCCAGCTGTGTACAGCTATCAACAGGACCATACTGACTGCCAGCGAAAAGTATAAAGCCACAGAACAACATAAAGAAACAGCAATGATAGAAATCTGTGTAAAATCTTTGTAATATCTGTTTTATTATGTGTGACCATGGGTAATGGACAAGTATACTGAGCACATCTGTTAAATCCCCATTAGTCCATCCTGTTACATAGTGTGTAGGATTCATTGGTATGCCACATGTTATAAAGGTTCAAGTGACTTCAAGTCAGACTATTCTTACTGAAATAATGCTACCTAGAGTAGTGGGTTGTAATGTTACACAAGTCCAGCAGTGATAGAGCAGACACAATAAATTGTCAAAAACTTTTCGTAAAACTAAAAAGGGGGAGATGTGGAGACAGTGTTCTCACAGGAAAATGAATATTTGGTACATGAGGTCTGAATAACTCTGAGGGATACAGCAAGGCTGTGGGAGGCCAGAGGAAGCCTAAGCAAGCAAGATAAGAAGCTAGAATTCATTGAGTTATGAGAACTGTGGACTGTTGGCAAGTGTTCGAGGTCAAGTTCTCACACCTGTGCTTAACCAATTATATGTTAGTCACTAAGGGTCTTCTAGACAAGTATCCAATCATGATATGCCAAATTGCTGTAGGTGTGTGTAAGCAATAGTATATAAGGAGTTAATGCTTTGCAATAAATGGCTTTTTGTCTGATCATATTGGTCTCTGACTGAGTCCGTTCCGCGGCAATTATTCTAGCTACCAAATACATGATATGTAGAAACTGCAGACGTGCAATAGAAATTGCAACCCAGGCCATTGACAACAGAGAAACAAAGTTTTCCAAGTAAATAAACATGATCAAAAGTGAACAAAATTTGATAGAAGAAAGAAACCTGAGCAGGTGTCTCACTTCAGCATGCAACCAAACTGACAGGAATGAAATTATTAAGTGTATGTCTAAAAGTGTGCA
This sequence comes from Melopsittacus undulatus, assembly GCF_012275295.1. Classification (NCBI taxonomy): domain Eukaryota; kingdom Metazoa; phylum Chordata; class Aves; order Psittaciformes; family Psittaculidae; genus Melopsittacus; species Melopsittacus undulatus. Next base: position 23,603,809 of record NC_047534.1, read on the forward strand.
GTGCTGAAGAAAAGATGATCAGTGACTACAAAACATTGGTTTTCAATTTTAATCTCCTCAAGAAGAAACACAACTTTATAAAAAATATCATATTAACCATAAACTATCTGACAAAATACACCTTTGCATGTCATACATCACCCTTACCGATGTTTCCTGCCCTTGTGACGGCATTTATTGTCACTTGAGTTGTGGCAATCCAAACCACTTACAGAAATATGTTGTAGATTCAGTCAGTTACATTTTTCAGGTTAAATGACAAACCAGAGAACTCTGGAAGATATTTTCTGGCCCAGGTAACTCCAGGTGCAGGAGTGTTGGCACAACCAAAACAATGGCACAGGGTCAGGAACAAGTGCTTAGGAACAGAAAGCTCTAAAATTAGCTGCCTGGCTTAAAAACATAAAGAATTCTAGTTGAGGGTGCAGGTAGGAAGGAAGGCTGTACTAAACAGATGTTGAAAAAGCACTGTGACACTCATACTCTAATACAAATTGTAAGTGCGCCTAAAAAGCCAGCAGAACTCACTCAACTGAAATAAAGAATCTCTGGCATGTCACAGAAATATGGGGGAAAATAAAGAAAAAAGGTCTTCTTTTATAATGTCACCAGTGACCATCTAAGTATGACCCTTAAAGTCCCTTTCTTATGCATAGAAGTGAATAAACAAAAGAAACTTCAATTCTTAGAATTTGCCTTAAACATCAGTCAGAGAGCAGAGAGACTTTTTTCCCCTCTCCCCTTTTGTGTATGAAAGGCCATCTGCGAAGTTCTATTAATAGAAAAAAAACCACAACACTATGGAGAGAAAAAAAATCTCTAGATATATACACATGGTAGGTAAAGACATGTGTGAACTGAAGTTACACTGATAAAATGAACCCAGCTCTTCAGAAAGGATGATTTATTATTTGCTATGTCTGGTTTGCTTAGCCCACTCCTTCACAGTCTTTTAAAATATAAATGTGTAATAAAGAGTTTGTGATGTACACATTAGGAAAAAGAGGAATTCTTTGAGCTTTACCAACATGGGAAGGTGTGAAAGGTTTCTTAACTGTCTCTAGAGCTTTGACCAAAACCAAAGAACCTTTGTCCAGTTAAAGCACCCTGGCTTCTCATCCCTGCCATTTTACTTACCTTGTCTTGTGTCCTGGTGTGTTTACTCAGCTACTTTGTGAACCAAAGATGGAACTGATTGCACTGAGAGACAACCCAGCAGAGAAAATGATGGTTTTGAGTTGCATGAGCCTCACAGCTGCACAACTACCTGCCACAGCACACTGAAAGGAAAGAGAAGGAATTAGCAGCTGGAGGTGCAGACTGATTAAACCAGCACTGCTGCTGAAAACTATGTCAATTACATATAGCCTATGTCCATTCATTTTAGAGTGATACAGCTTGCTTTGGTTTAATTTTTTTAGAGCAGATAGCTTGCTTCCAATCTACACCTTTCAACATGGTTCAGGTTACAGAGAGTGTAAGTATTACAGTATTTACCATAGGGTTATATAGGCCTTTAATTAAGTTAATAGTTTGGAAGTTAATGTTTAACAGGCTCAGTAAACTGAGAAACTAACAGGATTCAGCAGTCTCACAACACCTGCATATTCTCTTGATGCCATGTGGAACTGAGAGCAAAGCTGAGAATGCCTCTGCATGCAGGAAGTTGAAGATTCTTGTATGGACCAGCGAAATATGTAATACTTGGAATAAAAAAAAAAAAAATCCAAGAACATAGAGTGTCCTGGTTTGACTAGTGGTAACTAGGAGCTTATGTTTTCCGGGACATGGGGTGGAACTGTTAGAGTTGTTTTCCCTGTTGACGCTGGGACCTGTGATACATACATGAGACCTCATGGATTTTACGATATGAAATGCCCTGACCCAGAGTTGTTACATCTTTTAATCTTTTCCATTTGAAGCTCAAAGGTAAGATGCTGTAACTCTTGCAGACTTTTTTGCACAAAATAGAGTGTGTGGTGTGCATGCCTAAACCGAGAAGCATAGTTTTAGTAATCAGGGTTAGCAAGTAATGATACCTATTAACTATTAAGTAATGGGACACATTCTTCTTTCATTGAGTCCTTATTTATATTTAAGAAATATGCCTAAAAGGAAGCTTATACATGCTGCTGCTGCTAGTTTTATTCTCTTCCTGTACATTTATAGAAAATAATAACATGCTCATGTAACTTTATGACAAACATTTTTATAAAACCCACCAACATGACAACTTTCTATTCTATGTACAGTTAAAATGAATATTGTCTTTTTATATCATATTAGTGATCTAATTAACATGTGAAAGGATTAGCTGCTATGGCACTGGATGCTATAGAAACCTTAGGTCATACAGATAATTAGAGTCTGAAGAGGACTCTACCTCATGATTCTCCAGAGCATGAATAAGAACAGCTATGCTAGGCTTCTGTTTTAAACTGGCCCTTGGAGAAGCTTATGTCTTTTGACTGACTGCAGTGAGAAGTTGGGGAGGTTTAGCCTAAGCTATAATTAGCTGTTGTGTATTCCCCATAAGTACCAATTCAGAGACTTCCATCAACTTCAGAGGAATCTGAGTTAAACTGCCAGTCTGGCCTCTGCTAATACAGGATAATTTGTGAAGCTACCTCACATTAAGAATTCTATTCTATTGCTTGCTTGGTGGAAAGAGAGATTCACAGCCTCAATTAATAATTCCAATTTAAAATTTAATTTTTAATATTAAATATGTAAATCTGCTACCCATAAATCTAAAATGTTAGTAAAAAAAAAAAAACACTCCAGAGTAAAACAAACACATAAAATGTATTTGTATCTGGGTTTAGAGGGCGAAGTCTCTTTTTTTGAATGTGCACAGTATCTATGTATAAAAATACATCATTATTTCAAACCTGGAAAAATATGTAATTGGCCACAATGTAGTATTGAAAATACTACAATTAGTTGAGTAAAAATATTTGAGTGATATTCTTTTTCTATAATAACTTTCTTGTTACACCTGAAACATCAGACAAGAAAATCAATGCACAGAAGTAGATTAAAGAATAGACTAAAGTGTTTCATATAAGACAGTGCAACCATCTAAAACCTGAAAAGGAAATATGAAGAACTATTGGGAAACCAGGTGAGATGAGAAATCAATATTGAGCACAGACTGTCAAGCAGAAAACATGGAGCCTGTGTGTAGAAAAACACCTGAGCTGAATTCTAGGAGAAAGTGTTTTGCTTAGATGCATTGTAAGACTCAGGTAGGAGGCAGCAAGTTCATCCCCAGCAAGGACTGTTTTGAAGTCATGACTGCACCCATTCCTCTTAGCTCAGTACCATCTTTTCCCATATACCCTTCTCTCCTCTGTGCTTCCCCCCACATTGCTCTGATGCAACTGCTTACAAAGTCATGTAAACTCCACTAGGGAACTCATTCTGCCTAAAAATAAGCCTGTAGAAAATAACTACACAGGACAGGAATGAACTGTTGACAATACAGCAAGAACAAACTGAACTGGCACTCTTACTAGGAGAACAGATGAAAAAATGTGGCCTAAATGAGCAAATAATTGTTCAATGTTCTATTCAAATAAAAGTGCTCAGTCCTCAATGAAGAGCTCCTATACAAAGCAAACAGAAAAAGCTGCACACTTTAGCTTCCTTGAAAGAGATCTCATTTATCAGGCTATGAACATATACTTACACCTCTTGTTCTAAAAAGGAAATACTCTGTTTGTGCAAATACTGTATGTTCCCTACTTTTCTCAATGGGGAAACACCAATATTTAACCACTGGTCTTCCAGGGCTGTAATAAGCTGGTCTGGTACAAAGCAGATATTTGAAACACAGAGTACTTTCTCCTGAGCTAAATCTGTATGTTAATGGAAAAAAAGATAGGTTCATCTTGGTTGCTAAACCACACAACTATTAGTTCTTCCACCCTGAGAGAAAGAAAAGAGGTTGAAAACACAATGAAAATTATTCAGCCATTATGGATGGCTGATCCTTAGAACCGGCAGAAACTAGTCTTGTAACCTAGCTTGTTGACAATGAAAGTGAAGAGTATGGGCAACCATCAATAAACAACGTAAGTTCCCCAGACAGAGACCAGAAAAGTTCATGCTTACTTCAGACAAATAGGCTTGTAATTCATGATGGCACATAAAGTTACCTGTCACTGAAAATTCCTTCCCTTTTACCCCAGGATGCTAAAGTATTTTGCCTTTACACTAAACATTTGAGTATTTCTCTTGTTTTCTGCTTATCAAGGGAAGGGAGAGGGAAAAAAAGTGAAGTACAGTTTTATTTCTTTTTCCTTTTCCATTTCTAAAGAGTTACATTTCAAGTTACGTGGAAATAATACTAACATAGGTGGAAATAAGAATAGTATAAAAGAAATTTGGGTAACTAGGTTACAAAAATTGGATGGGAAAAAAAGAGGAATTCAGACAGTGATCCCTCTGGACAGTGAGGAGTGGTAAAGAATACATTTATTAGCTCAGCTTTCATTCTATCACAGATTTTCTTATATTTTAAATACATCTGTTATGTATCCATGTGTTTTTAAGAAGAATATTACATAAGAACTGAGAAAAATTAGACTATTCTTAGGACAGTTTTAAAAGGTCTAATATATACTTCTTATTCTTCAGTTGGCACTGGGACACTTCATTTGCTCAGAAGAATGCCCTGCTTTTTCCAACTGAAATAATGACAGTATAGGTATAACTAAATGCCAGAGAACCTACTCTTCTCTTAAGACATTGATGTTCCTGCAGTCTTGAAAATCATTTTGAAGGAGAGTGTTGGTTGAGATGCCACAGGCTATACTAAACTGATCATGTATTAATATAAGGTGCTACCCAGATGGACCATTACTGGGTATCTTGCATTGCAATGGTGACTAAAATTCCCGACACTGAAGGGATTATCTTTTTTCCACCATCATTTCTTTGTTTCTAAGTGTTAGCACATGCTTATTTGTGGTTACAGCAAATACTTCTTATAACCGCTGTGTGCAATCTGAGATTATATGAGTTTATTTCCATATGCCTGAGCCATCTGTAAAGAAAAAGACTTTTAAACCTACCTAACCTATGTAGGATTCAGGCACAGAACCAGTGTAGGATTCAGGTAGAATAGGAAATACACAAACAAAACAAAAATATTAGTTAACAGCATCTACCTACCTTGGAAGGCTGAGCAAGAAACTAGGAACATTATGATTTATAGTTTTTAGGATTTTGCCATCCTTACCACAAAGGATAAGACAACCAAGTTATACCTGCTCATACTTAGCCTGAAACAATACTACTGCAAAAAAGTGCTCCCCAGAACAGAGGGTTTATGCAGCTGAGTTGTATACTAGGACAGAGACCAAGAACACACTATATGTCAAGTGCTCTGCAGCTACATGCCACATACTTATTTTCTCAGGAACCCATATTTAGTAAGTATAGCATAACAGTACCTAATGATGGCTGGTCCTTTGTCACCACTGGTGTTGTGAAGGCAGAGAGCTGTCTTGCCAGCAAAGTAATTCTCAAACCAGAGGGGATCTTTAAGGTCAGAACTCAGTTGGTTTACCAGCTCATGTAGCTAAGCAGAAGGGCTGAACACAAAACTAAAAAGCTACAAAAAGGCCTTAGTTAAGCATGCTGTAACAAGCAGCAGCTTGGTATCATGCTCTGTATCATTGTTAGCTCACAGCCTATGGAAAAAAGGCGCCAGCAAACTGAAGCAGCGAGACCTCAGCTTAAAGTAGGTTGGAGACTGCTCTCCTCCACCAGACTTGGCTGAGAAGCTGCCCATTTTCACCATGCTGAAATGTTGGGACCTGAGGATGTCCCCCCACATTTGGCTTTGCAGCCCAGAAGCTGCCCTTTGAAAGGGTTATTGCCAAGTTAATTAACTGAGTTGCTAAAGGATTAGAGAGAAAAGAATAACTACTTGCATTTTGGTAAGTGTATTAATTATCAAGGCAAATAAAACAATTGTCTGAGAAAACAATCTTTTCTCAATAGTTACTGGACACTGGTTTGTGGGGGTGTGAAAATGACAAGCAGCTGTTGTACAATCGCAGTTTTTAAGTTATGCAAAGCCAATAGGATGCCTACCTGTAATCACAGAAGATACGCATCTTTGCACTGTATTTGGAGGGCTTGGGATAGGACTAGAAAAGGATTACCAAAGGAAACTGCAGCTACAACAATTCACAGGAGTAACTATAATCCCCCATACACCAGTCTGTGCCCTGGGCAAGCAGGATGAGAATCTCACCTCAGGCTCCCAGGAAGCAGCTCGCCTGCTGGCAGGTTCCTTCCACACAGCACAGCTATTCCCTTGTACCACAAGACAGACATTCTGCTTCATTTCACTCTGGTGATGCTTGAAGTTAGTAGCAGTTTTTTCTGCCCCCTGACCTTATCTTGGCCCCAACAAACTTTCAGGAGTATGTGTAGATATTTTATGTATGGATTTAATAAGCAGATTTCCATCAAATACGAACTACCCAACAGAGGAACAGCTTGTATAAAGCTATGCACAAATCTGCCGTCATCACAGACCACTCGGGCTTTGCTCTCATGGTTACCATGATATCATCACAATCCCTCAGAGTGCATGCTGCCTTCCCTCTCTCCACCAATGTCAATTATTAATGCCTGTTCATCATAACAACACATCAGCTAGGAATGTTTTCTCTTTCTCCCTGTATATCTTAAAAGAAACCACTCCCTTTCACTTCACAAAAGTGCTTGTAGAAAAAAAAGTGTCTGCAGGTATCTGAAAGAAAGTATTTGCCTCTCCTGGGTTAACTGGCCTGCTAATTACCCACAGCAAGCACAGTGGGCATTAAGTACTGGAGAAAAGATAAGTGAGGTAGGTGGGAAATGTTTATCCAGGCTAGAAAACTAACTGTTCCTGGTGCCAAAACAAACAGGTGCAGATTTTATTGGTGCAAAAACATGGAAACAAATCCAAACAAATACACAGTTGATGGGGTGTATTTCTGTACGACAAACAGTACCTGCAAACTAAAACAAAAGATGTTCTGTTTCCTGGTGGAGACACTTGAAAAGTTCAGGCTTCTCCTCTACCTCTGAATTCCAACATGATGTTATTGCGCCCAGGGGACTTTAAGAAAGTTCTCCCACAGCAGGTGCTCAGTAAACCCGAAGGAAGTTAGTTGGTATATTAAGATCACCATTTTTCTTGGTGGTCTGACCTATGGTAACAGCTTGAGATATGTGCCAGTACAGCCAATGGAAAAGCTACCTTAGCAGCATCTTCCCACTCCCTCAGTCATTAGAGTACACTGGATTGCTGGGGGGGTTAGTGGGCACCCCTGAGTCAGATCCAGAATCACACTAAAACACTAATACAGTAGCAGATACAACCTGGAAGCCATTTTCTTTTTCATTAAGTGACTCTCCCAGTAACCAGTGTGGTTCTTGTAGGAGATCAATGTTAGGGTGTGCAGAGTAAAACTAAACCAGAAGATGCACACCAGCTTCTAGTCATGGTCTGTTTACAGAAACAGCATATCGCTCATCTGGAGCAACACACCCCACCCCCAAAAGGGTACAGCATGAAGTCTGGATCCTCAGCACCAACATTTTTACTCAACAAACTTATTCTATTGATAACTCCTACAGACTCCACTGAGAAACTCTAACCTGAACTTTTACCACCTGTTTTGGACCAAATTAATTTAATCTCCTTTTTGCTGCATTATTAAAAAAAACCCTTAGACTAATAATGCAGCTTCCTGCTAAACTGTTTATTCCACACAGGTCAATGTAAAATATTTGTCTGTTAAGCTTATTATAAGAACAAAATACAGATAAGAATAATGAAAGCTATGAGAGTACCGTGGCAAAACATGCATACTACCAAAAAAAGGAGATGCAAAAAACCACTTTTTAATGCTATGCAAAGACCTTAGCTGCTTTCTAAAAACAGTCTCATCAAAGCAGTTAGAAATTGGCTGTGAAGATACCTATAAAAATCACATTCTATGTTCAAAACTTATGCATGTTTTCAAAAGTCTTCTAAACTTACAGAAGTATTTCAGCAATTCTTCTGGTTCAAAGTCTGAGGTGGAGAGAGAGGGGCAGCTGTTCCACACTTGAGTAATGAGATGTAACACTAGTGCCAGTTCTGGGGAGCTACAGATTAAATTATTTCACTGTACATTACTGTCCACTTGTGTTTCCTGGCCAAAGACAGACAATGAGATTCTCACAGATATCCAGCCTCAGAGCTGAAGCTCTCATCCTGATAAGAGCACTAATAAATGAATAATTAATGGAAACAGCTTAAGCAATATCATAGAATCATAAAATAGCTGGGTTGGAAAGGACCTTAAGATCATCAAGTTCCAACCCCCCTGCAATGGGCAGGGAACACCTCACACTAAACCATGTCACCCAAGGCTCCATCCAACCTGGCCTTGAACACCACCAGGGATGGAGCATTCACAACTTCCTTTGGCAAGCTATTCCAGCATCTCACCACTCTCACAATAAAGAACTTCTTCCTTATACCTAATCTGAACTTCCCCTGTTTAAGTTTGAGCCCATTACCCCTTGTCCTATCACTACAGTCCCTAATATATAGATATAGGTATATCTTCCCATATACCTATTTCCATGATGATGGTTATTACTCACAGTGGATTTACTAGGCACTTCATTTCACTAGTCTGGGGTATGGAGAGGCCCAGACTGAGGAAATGGGGTCAACCTGCTTGTGCTACTGCAGAGCCCTGGGCACCCACTCAGTAACAGAGCCTTGGTACTGCTTGGATGTAGAGAATGTAGAAAGCTTTCATCTATGCATGGGGAGATACATGCCAGTTACTTTTGAATAGCAGAACCATTTTTGAAAACAGTCCAAGCTCCATTACTGCATCGCTGTACTGCAAAAGCACATGGCTGCAGATGAAACATAAGGCAGTGTAGTTTGACTCCCTAGCCTCCTGTGCACTAACTTCTGCAGTTAATCCTTGAACTCATTAACCAACCTGAACGGTGAAGTACTCCCTGTTTCTGATCATTCTGCTGCCCAGAAATGTAATCTTCCCAAACCTACAGAAGGGGAGGCAGAAAATACGACAAGATAAAAACTAACATTTCATTAAACATGAGGTTCTAGGAGGATTTCCTGCAGTATTGCAGCACCTGGCTATGGAACACCACAGCACAAGGCAGCTGCTGCCCAGGGTGTTCATGTGATGGGCAGCAGTACTTATGGCCCTCTTCTTTTATCCCCGCAGTGCAGCTTCTTACAAAACTTATTTCCTTCTGACTATACTCTCTACAGTAAAGGAGAGGAATGCCTTCTACAGGAAAACTAATATACTCAGCATAGCAGGTAATCACTACTGTGCGACCATCTTTTATTTGAAATATTGAACATTGTATATGACCAACTCTGAAACACTTGATAGTCTCAGCTCTCAATAAAGATGAAATTTAATTTAGATTTTTGGCTTTCAAGAAGCTGTCTTAGAATCCTGAGTGTCTTTACATACCCATAGTTGTTTTTTTTTCACCTTCATGCTCCTTTATTGTCAGCATCTTCACTAGAAAAATCTGCAAAGTTCTCTGAGGTTATTTTTTTAATTATTCTGAAGACGTGCTTACCTGAGAAACTGCAGATAATTGGTTTATTTAGTGACCTCAGTGGAAACTATTCTTAAGAACTTTTATATGTGAGGTTATTGCATTTTCCTTTAAGTCTTGCTTAAATCCAAGTCTTACCCACTATACCCTATCATTCTTAGGCATTTTCTAAGTTCTTCAGCTAAAATTTTCCATTTTCTTCCTCCCTTCCTTTGCAACTGTTGCTTGTAAACTAAGTAATTTTCAAAAGTATTCCCAGATGCCTTTTCTTGTTACTCAGTAGTCCATTTTAGTGATTAGTACATGATACCTTTTAGTGTACTTATCTATGTGGCCTCACTCTATGCAAACTATTTACCATAATTGTCCATTTCATATATTGCTTGAGCAACCATTTAAAAATGAAAATGAGAAATCCATATTTCAGAGCATGTCATCAGCATATACCAGTAGACTTGCAAGCATTAGCTTTTCAGCCACAAAGTAAAACAGAGAGAAAATATTACATTAGAAAGAAAACCAAAATAAACTATACACGACATACTTGGTTCATACCAGCTAGCTCCCTATCAGTAGTGTTTAGAAAATGCTTGCTTTTGATGCATTTCTTTATGCAAAACATAAAACCTGCAGCTCTATAAATATTCCTTCAGATTCCTGTTGGTATAGTTAATGCTATAGAAGGAATTCATTTGTTGTCCTGTGCTAACTAGTGACTATGACGTTGGTAACTGTTCAGAGAACTGACATCATACAGATCCTTATTCTAAAGAATTAGTAGACACATGAGCGTGCAGAATAATAAATTGTAATCTCTTAGGAAATACTTTGTTAAAGTTAGTGGACAAAAAGTTGGGGGAGATCTGAACTACTATTAAAAACAGATGGCATGACTCATTTGTTAAACTGCCAGGAAGAATCAGGTTGATCTTTCTTTTGTGAAGTAAGTCAAAGCACTCTACCTGCATATGAGTCAAAGTTCTTCCCTATACTTCAATTACCTGCCTGAAAGAGCTGTGATATTTAGCTCAAACTCTAGATGAAGGCACTGTAACTCTTCGCAACTTCTCTTTTGATAGCCCTGAAGAGCCTTTTCAACTTAACTATTGTGTCTATAAAGTCTTACCAGAGAAACAGGAATAAGAGCCTGCAAGTCAAATTCACAGGCTGTGCATGCTGTCTTGCTGCAGAAGCATATGAGGACATGGTTGAACACCTTAGCAGGAAGAACTGCTTGAAAGTCCTTTTCCAAGTATCAGAACACTCCCTCAGGAAACTCTGCATGAAATGGGAATGACAGGTTTTGGAAACTGCTAGGTAAAAAGCAGGTCTGCAACAGGTATTTCACCATACCGCATTCTACAGTCCATACAAAGATGTCTTCATGCCACTTTCAGATGTCAGCAACTTCCATCTCCCTGTAAGTTCTTCAGAACACTCTGGGGCTTCTCTCATGTACCAGTTTGGCCACACCACAAAAATGCAACTTACCTGCAAAGAAAATACCCATCTTTTCCCCAGACACTTATGTATTAAAAAAATGCCATCTGCTTTTCATAACATGCCCTAGGGAACATAGTTTCTGTTTGGATTAAGAAAGACAAAGAAAGAGGAACTGTCTGAAGGGGGAGACAAACCTCCGTGAAGAGGCATTTTCTCTCTTGATGCGCAGGATATGTTCACATGATGTCAGGCACAGTTCTTCACTCACGGGAAACATGGTTGCCAAGACCCCGTCCAAGGCAATCCTAGTTACTAAATGCAGTGTGGCTGGAAACTGTAACACTTTTATTCATGTTAACAGATGGACAGAAACCCCCAGTTTGTTCAGTGTGTGTAAAAGCCCTAAAACATTGTGCAAGTAGCCGGAGTGACTGACCTGATTATCATGCTGACACTAACAAATCCAAAAGTTATAGCATCCACTGAAGCCATCTGTTGGCAGGTAGGGTGGCTAAAACTAGAGACGCTATGGAGACAACAAAGAGCATGTAAATTATGTGAAGATTCTCCTAGTGGGTTACCATCATGGGAACAAGTTTTGGGAAAACCGCTTGGAAGAAAAAGGAAATCTGTCCTCTGCTATGCTTGTTATGGAAATGAAGTTTTCAGTTATCTCATCTGAAGTTTCAAAATCTAACTTCATAAGAAGTATGTATGCCTTCAGAGATATCTTGCATGTTGTCCCACGTACTGCTACATGTCTCTCTCAGATCAAGGATTCTGTAGGCATTGTCACTTGTGACGACTATGCAGCTTCAGGCAAACTAGAACTGTAAAAATACATTTATTCTACGGGTTTCACAGATTAGAGCTTACTACTGCTGCATCTACTACAGCTTTGAAAGCACACTGCAGCATGAAGGGGGCCTAAAAGGATGCTGGAGAGGGACTCTTTATCAGGGACTATAGTGATAGGACAAGGGATAATGGGTTCAGACTTAAACGGGAGAAGTTTAGGTTGGATACAAGGAAGAAGTTCTTTATTGTGAAGGTGGTGAGGCACTGGAACAGGTTGCACAAAGTGGTAAATGCTCCATCCCTGGCAGTGTTCAGTGCCAGGTTGGATGTAGCCTTGGGTGACATGGTCTAGGGTGAGAAGTCCCTGCCCGTGCAGGGAGGTTGGAAGTAGATGATCTTAAGGTCCTTTCCAACCCAAACCATTCTATGATTCTATTAGAAAACAGTAATATATTCATATGCAAGGATGAACTGACATAGTTTGTCTATACATGCTTATTGGTTGTGACACATGATATTAGGAGACAGCAAAAGTTATTGAAAATTACCATTCAAAGCTGCAACCCTTAACATCCTCACTATACAAAAGACTAATATTTTATGATGGGTACTTTGAAACAATAACCACAATATATAGAAATTTGCAAATTATGGCTGTAAATTAGAGACTGGGGGGGGGGGAGGGGGGGGAGATCAACACAACTTAACACAACTCTTAAAATACAGTTTATGTAACTGATTTCCATTCTTGATGAGTATTCCAGATTTGGATGGTAATAAACACAAGAAATCACAATAACACAAGTGGAGGCTTTTTTGTTAGTGGCAGCAGTGATTTTGCTGCAAAATAGTAGAGTCATGAACTGTCCTACCCTCATGAGATCTGGAGGGAAAGTGTAAACTTCCCTAACAATGAGTCTAATTTACATGGATAAAATTTGCAGACATACATTTCTAAAGACAAGAGTAGTGGCCTCACTGTACTCCCCAAACCAGCAGGATCAGATTTTGCCAGCACTGAATACTTCAGAGACACCTAATACAAATAATCTAATATAAATCTAATAATCTAGTAACTATATCACGACTTACATATATATTTTTTTAATTTATGCTACAGTTATTTTTACTTCTCTACTTCATGGACACAGAAATAATCTTCACTCTTCTATTTCTTAATTAAAGGAAGGATGATTTTTAAATACATCATTAGTTTTCAAGATGTATGTTTCAGTCCTTTTATAATCAATCCTTTGTCAAAGAATATTTACAGCAGCAAAGAGTATCTGATGTCAAATAAAACCACATCGTAAACTGATTTACTTTTGTGTCCTTTTGTCTTAAGTTTTACAGTAGCTCTGCATTTGTCTTTTGAAGAGTTGGAGGGGAGGAATGTATTAGGTTTTTTTTATTTCCTTCAAAAATATATATACATACTGGCTTTTTAACCACTATCTACAGCAGTAACAGCTCAGTTGCTGAGAAAAGTTGTGTTCATATGTCGTATCACATAGATTGTGGATACATGTGCTACCATGGTCTTTCCTAGAAAACTTGACAGTTATTAAATATAAAACATCCTGGTAAGATATTTGGTCTATTCACGTTTTGTCTGTTCACATTTTTTCTTATGGATTTGTCTGATTTTCTATTTTTTCAACCTATTTTTTACTGGTTTAGTCAGAGAACTGTTCAGGATGCAATTTTCTATCACCTTTGCTGCAGTTTTGTGTTTCTCTGGCCAGCTTCATACCTATATGTATGTTTTATAAATTTCTAGATGTCCCCAAGTGGATTTCACTAGGATTACATTTTGCATAGGCAAACCCAAGACTAATAGTCCTGTCTGCTCTCTGTAATGCTCTTTCCAACATTGCCAATTTTTATTAAAAGACAGCATATCATGTATATGCCTTGGGGGCAACACTACTCTTAACACCTCAAATGCTTTCTACTGCATTAAGGTAAGGCTAGCTATATTTTCTGCAGCATGCTATTTATTTGACTCTAGTCATGCTAGCTCTGCAATTGCTAGCCTAACTGCATCGTTTCATTCAATAAGGAGTTGACATTTTCCCTGGTTAGTGTCAATCTATACTATCAACTTTCTTGTAGTTTTAATTAATCTGCGCATTGCAAACTCTGATCCCATGATATACAGGTAGATTTACAAACTAGCAAGGCTGAACAGATGACCTTGACTGCCACTCTCATCTTCTGCAAGGGTGCTGGTGAAAGCACCTCTAATACAGAAAGTATAGGTGCATATTTAAATGTTGGGAAATTCCTGATCTGCATCTAAAAGTGAATGAAGATGACTGTGTTACAAACACAAAAAATTCAAATCAGACTTACTATCAAAGGTGACTGGTCCTGTACCCAGATTCAGTCTTATATTTGGAGAGATGAGCAAAACTAAATCTAGTCTAAGTTCAGCAAAGTGACTTCCAGAATTTTAGGATAATTAACATTGAATGTAAGTTTTGTTTTCAAAGCCTTGAAGAATATGCCATAATAAAGCTAGAAGAACACACAGTTTCCCCAGACTCTCCTCCTGCAAAATATCAGCCAGGCAGATTCACTAATGTGATAGCAGAATGAAGAGATCTGTGGGTGAAAAAAATACTTCTATAGGGAATTCAAGGCAAAATGTTGGCAAGTACAAAAGAGACTCAAACCTAGAAGTTTTACAGTGTTCCTTGGCCACTATGCCAAGCCTTTCCACATAAAAGTCAAATCTGTTCCACATGATTCTTCCTACATACTGTATAACAGTTGAGTACGACTGTGAACATGACCCTAGGGGCTGGTGAGTAGGATGTTTGCAGAAAATAACTTAACCTGTTTTGGAAACAATATCCCCCAATATACATATGAGAAGGATCTGAGATTGCTAACTTACAGTGCAGGACCACCTATTTCCACTCTCCTCTGGTACAAAGTTACCGAGAAGAGGCAATTACTGTGGCATAAAAGTAAGCTGAAGGAGGAGACTATGGAGAACATAGTACATTTTGGAGAATTCATACAGGCTTCACACTGGGACAGCTCATCTTTACAAGCAAAAAATGGGTGTATCTTCCTGTTAAAAATATTGAGAGAAAGCTTATTTTTTTTTGGAGCGTTTTACAATTTCTCTCAGTTGTCTGCACTCCCCCAGTCCATGTCAGGTAAGAGCAGTGTGTGGGGGGAGAAGAGCATCCACTTGCTGGAAGCAAGGCAGAGTGAGAGCAAAAGCAAAAATACCAATTACAATGCAATTACTCCTCAGGCATGACTGTACTGGAGTGCTACCCACTCACCAACTGCCCATATCTGTGGGTTGTCTCTAGTTTTACTACAGTTAAGGAAATGTTGCATTACTTGTTGTTCAGATAGACTACATTAATTTAAGTACTGTACTACTTTTCCCTGTTATTTTAAAGGATGGGTTGCTTTTTAGGCTTTTTTGTTTTCTTGGAACACAGACAATTACAACTCTTTTGACTGACAAGCACAAGACAGTTTTATCATTACAGACACATTGGTTTGTTATTTTTTCAATCTAAATAGCTGTATAGATAATCTCAATGTGGATAACGTGCTATCTTACAAAGCATGTTATGTTAGGCCAAAATGAATCCAGAACTTCCCCCAGTGTCCAATTATGTGTATTAGGACTTTTGTATCCAAGAGGCAGACGTGAAAGAGAAGACAGGTCAAGTAGGTAGGAAAAAAAGGAGATAAGTGGCAACATCTATACACGTTAACAGGAAACAAAAACTGGCCCGAGTATAAAATGGTAGATGACACAAAGAAGAATAAAAAAGAGGAGATATATAATTGTATGAAGAGAAGAGAAAATAAAATAGGTTGCAAAAGAAGCAAAAAAGAGTCACAATGGGTGAACCTGATTCCCTCCTAAACAACATATTGAAAGCAGCCTTAACAGCTGACCGAAGTGAAGATCTGTCATAAGTAAAAGTTATCTTAAAAAGAAAAGCTGCATCACTTTCGGTTCCACTTAATTATTAAAATAAATTAAAAAAATAGAAAAGAGAGCAAAAAAATGTGTACCACTACAGAATCCCACTTCAGACTAAGCAAGTAGAAGAAGTTGTACTGGTATGTCAGCATGTCTAATTCATGCAGCAAAAAGGCTATATTTTGGTACTAGCAGTGATCTTCTCAACTGCTTTTTCCATCATATGAGTCATCAATGACATAGATCTGTATTTTAAAGAAGTTACAAAAACATATTCACAAAATGACCGTCTCCGAATGATCATCTCTTGCCTACTGCTGAGGACATTCAGTCGTGATTAATGTCCTCGCCTAGGAAAGTTGCTAGTCACATGCTTAAATGAAATTTAACTAATCTGAAATAATTTCTGTGAGATTATTCATATGCTTGAACTTCAGCAAGTGCTTCACCATAGAGAAGCCTAAACTCCTGTGTTAATTCTCTGTCTCCATCACTCTGTCCACACAGTAATCACCCACTTTGCTACTATTATTTTGACTATTTGCTGAATCTCATCAGGTCCTTTGTTGATATTTCAAGTATTGCTCCTTTATGCTGTGAATTTAGGGAAAGAATTTAGACTTATACCAGCCCATATGTTAGGGGAAGGTGGCAAAGAAGGGCTGGCCGAAAAGTTAAATGATTGAACAGTACCCTTGGAGACCTGGATGTGTTTTGTCACAGTGTGACTTCAAGAAGCTAAATACTGTAGCCTTTCCATTTTACATATCTTGTGCTACATGGGAAGATAATTAATAGCTAAATTACTTACCTTCCTATACAATACACAAACAGAATAAACAATGCTAGCAAAATTAATAAAATATGAAATAACAGAATCCCAGACTCATCCAGTTCCAACCCCCTGACACCTTCTGCTAGACCAGGCTGCTCCAAGCCCTGTCCAACCTGGCCTTGAACATCCTCATGGTGAAGCCATCCACTAGAAAATCTTGTGCACAGTACATGTGAAAGGTATGTGTGAAGGGGGTGTGGACTAACATACGCTAACCTTGAGCTGTGGTGTAACTAACAATGATTCCTTCCCACTTCAGAATCTACATCTGCAAAACCTCTCACGGAGGCAGGTACTCACAGGACACAGTAGGTAGTACTGTTCAGGATACACAGTAGATCCCAAGCAGCATTACAATGTATGTCTAATTTTTCCAATAGTATTAATGGTTAGGAACTTCACCCACCATTTGACACACACAAGTCCAGTTGCCTTTTGTGAGCTGTTGCATCAGGTCAAGAAGAGACTTTCGGTTTCAATGACTTTGCAATTACTCACGGAGGTGTTATCTGTTCTGTGGCGAGACAAACAGCAGGAGTTACTTGCACATGTAATTGATGAGAAGCATTTAGGCAATGACTAAGGCCAAGCTCTTGTTAATATAAAAAACATTGACAGAACAGAGCCTTTAGTATTATTCTATGTTATTGAATAAAAATAATTTTAAACCAATAGCCATTTCAAGATTTACTAACCAGAAAAAAAAAAAGAGTTGGGAAGAAATGTATTTCCTGATTAACATTTTGTTTGCTGCCTGGGGACTGATATCCTGAGTAAACCTGAAAGTCCTCTAGTTACTTTCTAAAAGGGTTAATTTATGAACAGCAAACTGTAATGAACTAAAACAGCATCATCTTTCATAATTTATGCTATTTATGAGCTTAATACTATAGAATTATGCATATTTTAGCTGCTAATATACATACATGTGTAGTTACATACATGGAAAATTATGATTTCTGTTACCTACAGAAAAACTTATGAATTAAAAGTATAAAAGCTGATTTGTTGTTTTCTTATCACACAGGGCTTTAGGGTTTAAAATAATTTAATAAAGATTTCAGATGAAGCTGGAATAGTTGGTGACTCATAGGTCATCAGTGGGTGGCAGGTGAGAGAAGGGAAAGCCTAAAGCAGTTAAGGTTTTAATGAGAGTCAGAACTAGTTTTCAATTCAGAACATTATTAGTTATTTTTTCCCCTGTTATTTTAATCAATACACAGTGTTAAATATATTCTCTTTTTTTTCCACTTTTGTTTAGTCTAATTTGTTCTTTCCTTTTCTCCAGAGATTTTTGAAGGTGGAAAAAGATTCTGTCAGAGTTTCAAAACTAAAGCATTAGTAAATATAATGAAATTTTAGCCATAATGATATTCTTCAAAGAAAAGAAAAAAAAAAAAGAGCGAGAACAGTTTCAGTTATCAATTTTGATTCTTTAAGCATCACAAGATTTGAGTAAAAAAAATACTACGGAAATACCACCATTTTAGTGATGCATCTTATACACCATGTATTTATTTAGAATTGAACTTGTAAAGAGAAGCCAGACCTTGACAAGCTTCTGCTATTTCCCAAGTAAATCCAGTTGAATATGTTAATATGCTTCAAGAAAGCTGTCTGCCCCAGACAGCTTTCATGACAGGGGTGGGATTCAAACTTTTGGATGCCGTATTTTAACATAACAAACAGTTCTACCTGAACTTTGCAAAATGCATTCCCTGTTGAACTGCTGAAGCTGACAGTTTTCCATTTATTTGGTTTCAGCCCTAGTCTTACAATGGGGAATCTCTCCCATCACTCTGATGGGAGGCAGCAATGTCTATAGCAAGGGTTCCTTCAGAGAGGTTAATGAATGGATGAGTCAGTTAGACTGGCTGAATAACAAGACAGTGAAAGGAACATGCAGCATTATCCCTAATACCAAATAAAGTTTGCAGAGTTTTTTAATACATAAATTTCTTTCAATAGCTTCTGGTCCTCTCTTTTCATAGGCTTATGTCCTTCCATAGACAAAAAAGCCTGGCTTCACATCTTTTCCCCTGGGAACCTGTGTCATCACTGTATGCTGTCAGGGCACCCAATTAATTTACTTCTCATTTAAAAAACAGAATTAAGACAGTTCTGGTGCACTCCATTCTTCTTCCACTCTCTCTAACTTCTCTGATCTATTCTGTTATTCTTTGACAATGACTCCAAGGAGCAAACACCACCACTTCTCTCTACTCACAGGAGCAATAGAACCTCTTGTGCTAAGCAGAAGGACTGCAGGACAAATAATGACACTCTGCTAAAATCAAAATAGTTTCACAGAATCATTATCACAGAAAACAAGAGATAAGGCAAAAGAAAGTTTGAAGATTTTCACACAAATCTCTGTGCCCCTTTCACTCTCACAACATGAAGCAAGTGCTGAGGCTGAAAACTCTTTGGCTCAACTCTCTGCCTGACAGGCTGGAAGAGTGTTCTCTCCCTTTTCAGTTGCTTGAGACTGTGACCTACCTGAAATCCTCAGCTTTTATCTACATCTGTAGAAGAGATTTTCTTATACGTGCTGTGAATAAGGGAATAAATAGTGATTCTCACTACAGTAAAAGAAACAAACCAACCATCCAACCCCTGACACAGTAGCACCACAGAACTGTGGTACCTCTCAAGAATATTTTGTGCAGAACTGACAGCATAAGATGCAGAAGTTCATTATTCCATTCCTACTAATTCATAAGGGAGCACCCTGATCCACCAGCAACATGACAGTTTGATGCTGAACATTCCTGAAACCTCAACTTCTATTAAAGAACCTTCACAGCATATTGAATATCAGCTCTGAACTGAGTGGAAGCAGAGGATTACTGAACTCTACAAGACTAATATAATGGTTAAATCTGACTCAAATATTGAAAAATCCAGGATTTAAAAGTAATGGGTCGTAAGAGTCATAATTCTCATTCTACTAGTAACAGTCATAAAAGGATTGTGTTCCAGTGTCCTCACTATGACTGCATATTGTTACGTGAATACATTGGAACAAGACTGTTATATCATATCCAAGAGCGTTACATTGTAGCCAACGACAAGCCTGTGCAAATATACTCATCCTCTCTGTGATCCCACATGAGCATCACACATATGTCTCATACACACACTCTGAAGGCAAACATTAATGAACTTCATATTTTAAAATTTCTAATGTGAAAGCTGTCCTTGGTAAACTAGGATGACACTAAAGCTGTATCTCCTACTGACATCAGTTTAATAATCTTTGTGCACACACGTCATAAAGACTTTAGAGGCAGTGAAACTGATTTTATGTGTTTTGATGTTTTCAATTCTCTTTTTTTTCTGCAGAGCTCACATTCTGTCAATTTAAAGAACATGTTTTCCACATGCACATATTGACCAGCCTGGAGAAGATAAGGTTCAGGGGAGACATTACAGCAGCCTAAAGGGGCTACAAGAAAGCTGGAAAGGGGCCTTTCCCAAGGGCATGTAGGAACAGGAAAAGGGGGAAGGGCTTTAGGCTGACAAAGGGGAGACTGAGATCTTAGGCAGAAGTTCTTCCCTGTGAAGGTGATGAGGCCCTGGCACAGGTTGCCCAAAGAAGCTGTGGCTGCCTCATCCCTGGCAATGTTCAAGGCCAGGTTGGAAGGCGCTTGGAGCAACCCGGTCTAGTGGAAGCTGTTCCTGCCCGTGGCAGGGGTTGGAACTGATGAGCTTTAAGGTCCCTCCAACCCAAACCATTATGTGAGCCTATGCAGGAAACCAGAAGAGCTGTTCTCACATATAACAAGGTAGGACTAGGAAATACATTGACATGGATTTCACTAACAAAATCTACAAACAATTCAATGGCTTTAGTATAGATTTATTTTCTTTTACATTATTAACCAATGGTTTGTTATTCTTACTGTCACTGTACCTAGGTCAGAAAAAGAAGAAACCATTTTGCTAGGTATTGTACACAGTAAGGGAGTTCATTCTCTTAAAAAATAAAGTATTTGAATTTTAAAGAGAAACAAAGGAATTAAACGTAACAAAAGGGGGAGGGGGGTGAAATAAAAATATTCATCATAACAGGTGGCTATCTCAGTACAACAGGGACTTTCTTTTTGCATGCATGACAGTGAAGAAGCTCAGGGAATCACAAGTGATTTACAGCGATTTTATGTGAGATTAGAATGAGGCCCTTCAAACATATGCATGCTGTTCAATTTCTAGGAGACACTTATAAAGAGGTAGTTTTGCATGCAAAGTCTTGAACAATTCCTTGCCCAGCTAAGATGAAAAGCAAAAATCCTCCTGAAGTAAAAAAGCCAGGCTATAATCTGTATCATGGCTCTTAGACAAAATCTCCATAGTTCCCTCCCACAACAGAGAGAAAATTTTAATTTAACCAGAAATGAACGTGGGTTTTTTTTTTTTAATTGGAAATTATCGGAGTTGTAGCAAATTTAGGGTTAACTTGAAATAACAAACTACATATTTGTAACTTGCAATTGTTTTAGCTTGCAAACCCAGAATTCCCAGGGAGCCTGCTGTTACTATGGAACCTGATACAGTGCTTTCATGGTCTTGTATATAATGATCCCCCAAGCACCAAAAGAAAGAAAAATGCAATATACAAATTCAGAAGGTAATTTTAGAGAGCTAATTAATGGTACACTCTCTAGCCCTGAATTTTGTGTGCTTGCTTTAAAATATCCAGAATCTAGGCACTTAATTCTCTCACTATCTTGACACTGTGCTTTTTAATCAATATTATTTTTCTTTTACTAAAACTCACAACTTTTTCCTCTCTTTCCACCATTACTCTATGGCATTGATAAACTTTGAATAATCCCCATGTGTTATATACCTATTTGGGATTCTGATCTATGCACAGCCTGGTGTCCTTAATGACTACACCCCTCTGCTTTCCCTTAGGCACGAGGGTGGGGAAAGGATAAGGAATCTCCTGGCTCCTGCTAGGGAAGTCTTAGGGCAGGGCCATTCCAGCCCTCTGGAATGAGATGTCTTCTGTTACTGTCTAAGCCCTTCTGTTCCCTGGGCTGTACGGCACAGACCACGACACAGCCATTAACACTGGGAAACAGGGCTGCAGAACAACTGAGAAGACTGCTTGGTCTCCAAGCTTGTTTTCTTCTAGTTGTGCTCTCCCTTGCCCCACAGACCTCATACTAAGTTTTGGAAGTAGCACAGGTTCAACAGGATGATGAAGAATTACCAAACTGGAACCATTCAGATGCCAGCTAGCAAAAAAAAAAACTCTGCAGGAAAGTAAGACATAAAAAAATAAATACCATGCTTGTATTACCACAGGGCAACGAGGAAACTGAACTTCAGCTTTCTAAACTGTCCTTCAAAACAGGATAGTATCAGCCCTTATGTCTGAGTTTCTGAGAAAAGGTAGACAAACCTGAATGCTGAACTCAATTTTCTGGTGCACATCAAAGATGTTCAGGACCCCTTGGAGACTTAAAAACATGTGATTCTGTGAAATAGAACCCTAAGTCTTTAATAGGAAATAGGCCTGCAAGATGGTTGGCTCAGCTAAAACAGTGGTACCTCCTGGCATGCGGGCTTTAGGCATCACAGGTGATATCTGTATTAGAAAACCAGTCCTTTAGCCTCTCTGGCCTGCCAGTAAATTGTGCTTAGTTTGTACTTTGGACAGTTGCATCACACGCTGTCTCCAAAATCACTGATTTTGGTACCCAGAATAACAATTCAAACATCGTTCTGATTTGCACAATTTTACAAAGTTAACAAGAAAAATAATTTGTGAAAAATAGTTTGTGAAAAAAAATTGTGAAAAATAATGTTATACTGAGATCCAGAAAACATACATGAGGAAATGTTCTGAGGATCAAGCCATGTGGCAGGAGACATGCTGAACAGTTTAGATGGAAGGAGCATCAGATTTCTGAAGGGTAGATCAAACCCAAGAGCTTCGACCCATTTGATCATCACTGAAACATTATCCCTAAATTGTATTGCACTGAGCTTGCTCTTCTCTTGTAGTTATATAAGGCTACTTTTTCCAGAGAAAAGGGGCCTGGATTCTTTTTACACAGCAAAAGATGTCAACTTCCAAGATGCAGTTCCTTTGAAACTTTGTTGGTAAACTTGAGAAACAGTCTGCCTGAATTTCAGAAGTATGCAAAAGGAAAGTGCAGGATTCTCCCTTCTGCCAAAAAAAAATCAAAAAATGAACATACATATGCTAGTAAAATGTTTTCTGAACAGCCTCTATGTACTTGGCCATTTCCTTACTTTTTCTTGGACTTTGCTCAATTTCTATATTTCTCATTTAACAACAACAAAAGAATTACCCCTAATAAAAACTAAGCCAATGTACCCCCATTTTTCATTGCAAATTGATTGTAAATTATTCACTGTTTACTAGAGAACAGTGTTCTAGGTTTCATTTTTAAATTCTTCATTCCTCCAAATTCTTACTGTATTGAAATAGATTTCTAAAAGTCAGGTTCCTATTGTGTAAAGAGTACTTTTAAAATGAGAAAATACAATATAGAGGAAGTAGCTCTTGTCTGCAATGAGCCTAAAGCAGTAGGTTAAGAAAAACACTGTGAATGCTCTTACTGGTGAGGTCCTCTGCTTAGGTAATACACAACTGCTGAAATACATGTTGCAACTTCAGTACAGTACTTTTTTCTTTTTTCTATTGCTCCTATAAAATGTCTACAATGACTTCTAATGTCATGAAATCTTCATTATAATCTTATATTTATGTATAGGGGAGGTAAAGTGGAAGACAGAAATTTATTAAAACCAATTAAAACCAATAAACCTGCTGCTGCCAGGCTATGCAGAACAAAGAGAGAAGGTGGCAAAGGAGTTCCCAGCTCTTTGATCCCTTTTCTCAGCCTCACTCTAGGGGGCCAAGATTTAATTCATTGCCTTGTAAGAAAGGTTCTGAAAGTTAAGAAGAATCCCAAAAGAACCACTCCCTCTTCTGTCTTTCCTTGATATGTCCCAGTCTACTCCCTGCCTCCAATTTTGAGCAGAGATTTAACAGGTCTGGACAGTATAGCAAGCACAGCAGGCAAAACATTGTCCCAGGTACTCTCCAGTGTATACTGTGTTTTATGGTGTCCTATGCACACAGGGAGACTCTTTTTTTCCAATAACTGCTGTTTCTATGCACTGTGCTAGGTGAACAAGTGATCCTAATGAAGGTGAGAGCCAGATCCTGAGATTGTAGGAATAGTATACAACTCATAGCAGCAAATAAACCAAGAAAAGAAGACAGATCTCCATACCTTATTCCTCTGTTGGTTTCACTGCTGAGCATCCTTGGCTCATAAACTCACTAAGGTAGGAAATTTAATGAGAATTCTTTTAAAAGGCTACGTTAAAGCTAATAGGAATCCTGTTCAGTGGTATCTTTTTCCAGGCTCAGTTAGTTCTACAAAACTATTGCTGAAATCTCAAAGTGAGATTGCTTTTATTTGAACCTTGTTTCCTCTTTCCACTTTCATATGCTTCTCACAAACACATGTGCAAAATCAAACTCCTCTTTCTCGGACCTTTTGATGGAGCTGGTGGCAAGTTTATCACATACAGAGCTGCATTCTGTAGTTCTGAATCACACTACTAGGCTTTACAGTAACAGAGTACACCTTTCCCTCTTACTGGAAAAAGCATGAGATTCAAACATATTGAATTTATCCCATTTCCAAGAATCTGACTAGATTTCAGCCTGTAGTTTCTACCACAGTAAGTCTCTGTATCTGTTGCCAAAACTTCAGCACTTGCTTGCACCTTTATCTTAAGCTGGAAATGAATCCTGAGCATGCAGCATCACCTTAAAATATATTTCTGAGCTGTGGGAGGAATTTTAAGTTCTGAAAATGAACAAACTATGGAAAATGACTTGAAGCCAAAATATGATGATAGAATGACGTAGTGACTCCATCACAATTTGTTAGTTTTTTTTTTTTTTTAGATAGAGCTGCCAGTGTTCACTCTTCTAGAGATTTGTATGTGTTAAATAAAGCAAAACTATAAGGCTTCACAAAGGACATATGTCTCTCATAATAATTAATTATTCATACTTTACCTTGAAATAAACTACATTTTGATACGAAGTACAAGGATAGGAAAATTCTCTTTGTCCTAGATTTCAATAGTTTCAAGAAAAGTTCTTCTAAATGGGCTATTTTTCATTCCCAATTTGTTAAATGGAGTAAATTAGAGTAAATTTCAGGCTTTATGCTTGTAGTGGGTTGGCTCCAGCCAGCAGTTAGACACACACCAGCCATTTACTCACTTGTCCCTATCAAAAGAGAGAAGGCCATTAGAAGGCAAAAATCTTGTGGGTCAATAGACACTTTCATAAGTGAAGTTAAAAAGGAACAAAACCCCACCCTTAGTGATGCAAAGGAAATAGCTCACCATCAGACTGATGCCCAGTCAGTCCCTGAGCAACGGCTGCCTTGGAAACATACCCTGGTTTTATTGCCAAGTGTGACACTACATTACATGGACTATTGCTCTGGTAACTTGGGGTCAACTCTCCCAGCTGTGCTCCTTCCCATCCTCTTACCCATCCCCAGCCTACCCACTGTGGGGACAGTCAGAGAAACAGTGGCAGCCTTAAGGCCATGCAAGCACCATTCAGCAATAATTAAACCACTGGTGTGTTACCACAGGGGCTGCTCTGAAGAAAATTATCTCCACCTAAGCCAAACCCTGTACAATGCTGAAGGCACCTCATATATCAAGAGAGATTTCTCAACTTCTGGTAGTATTTTTCTGCATTTTTAGTGCAACATTTAACATCAACAAACTACAAAAGCTCTGCACTTATCTATATGATTTGTGTTAGCAACTGTATTCCCGAATAGTCAGCTTTTATTTGTTGACAAAAACTTTTAACTTGGAAAAATGCATGTCCAGTATAACTATTGCACATTGAAGGAATTCCCATTGCAAGCAATTCAGGTACTGTTCTCTGAAGAATGGAAAGGTAACAATCTTAACAGCCCCTCATGCCTTGCCTTCAGGATGGTAAGGCCAGGCTTACAGAATAAGTCTAGGTGAAACCGGTTGACAATGTTTACTCTGAAGGAGCAAGTCTGATACAGTCCAGCTGTTCAGTAAGGTTCATGCAAGAACCATATCATAGCTTCACTGTGTATTCAGAAGTATTTCACTTGCAGGCAAAATTTCATTCAAATCAGTACAAAAGCTTTTATTTGCCTCAGTGAAGCCAGGACTTTATCACAAGTTCTGGTAAAATCCTACCTGGCCTAAACCAATCATTTCTTATTTTAACCTTAATTTCCCTGTGTTGTTCATAGGCATACGTAGTGTGACAAGTGTTGTCTACATGCTTCACTTCCCACCTCAAAATAGGCTGACTGTTCAATCAGGGATCTTCAGACAGCAGAGGCATTCCCTCTGAAAACTCTTTGCAAAGAGAAGACTAGGGATTTCATGACTTTGGACTTTGGAAGCAAACTAGGAAACACGTACATAACACAATCACTAGTCTGCACCACAGAACATTGGTATTGAACGGGGGGAAACTGACATTAAATTTATTAATTTTAAGGCTAT
The DNA here is from genome assembly GCF_012275295.1 of Melopsittacus undulatus. Classification (NCBI taxonomy): domain Eukaryota; kingdom Metazoa; phylum Chordata; class Aves; order Psittaciformes; family Psittaculidae; genus Melopsittacus; species Melopsittacus undulatus. The sequence continues at coordinate 23,630,046 of NC_047534.1, forward strand.
TCTAAATCTCTTTCCCACATACTGATTTTGAGGTTTGGAACAACAGTGCTGTAGGAAAGAAAAACAATCAACAAGGCCCGTTCAGCTAACACCTAATCTGGATAATATCATAGTTTTAAAGGTGCTTACAAGAACAAGATCTGTTGTCTGAGACGCTTAAGGATCATTTGAATAATTGATGTGCACTGTAATGACAAACCGAGCTGGAAGAGGCAAGGATGTAACAGGACACTCCCCAACTAAAACTGAACTAAGAGAAGAATCAAGGATGTTGCTGGGAACCACACTAAACATTGGACAGCTATTCAGATGACATGTACTACATATATTGCTTTTTGGCATAATTTGGGGGTGAATTTTGCCCTTCATACAATTGCCTAAGCAATGAAAAACATTTTAAGGGATTCTCCAATCCCTTAAAAGAAAAGGGGAGGTGTACTTCAGAATATTTTCAGCTGGCAACATAATTCATTTGTACAACCCAATCCTAATCTCTCTATTCAGTTTAATCTTGGGTTTGGGGAAGAAGCTCTACTAAATAAATCTTCCAGGGCTTTTATATGAAGAAACAACCATATACAAGGATAAAATTGAGCAAAAAGTTTTCCTTGTTTTTCATTCTAAGTAAACGGAATTCTAAAAGTCAGAAGAGCATTTGGATTCAACAATGACCTCAGAGTTTACTCATATCCAAACCTCAAGGCAAACTGATTCTTTACATATGGACTACAGGGGGAATGGGAAATTAGCAATAGTTAAAGTGCTGTGCTGGGCACCTAATTCAATGAACAAAGTAAAAAAAAAATAAAAAAAATAGTGTTTTGTTCCTAAAAGTAAGGCAACAGTCTTCTAAACTCTCAGCCTGAACTGACACAGAAATCCATGGTGAAAAGTCTCTATCTTCTACCTTGGTTTCATCATACTTTCCTCAATTTTTTTTTTTTGTTTGCTTTCTTCTATTCTATTTCCTTTTCTTCCTCCTACCTTATCTTTGATTTTCTCTCTCTCTTGCCTGCAGCCATTTTTTTGAGCTCAAGTTCTCATGGCAGGTGATAAGAATCCAAGTGCAATACAAAGCATGAATTCAGAGTCTGATCTCCTAGGATCTTAGCAGCCCGCAGCTAGCTGCAGTGGATTAACATTCAAACTAATATGCAAACAGTTATATCAAAAATAAAGCAATGGTCCACAATATCATCCTGTGTTGAAGGCTGAGAAATCTTAAATCTGGGAAAAGACAGAGTACCTACAAAACTCAGCAACATTAGAGAAAACAGTTATTTTATCAATTGCTGACAGTCTAAAAAAACCCCAACAAACACAAAAGAAAAAGGAGTGGAGAGAGGAAAATTTCAGGTGCAAAAAGAAGATGGGGAAAGGAGGTAGCAGGAACACATAGGCTGTAACAAAGTCTTTGGAAAATTGAAGAAGAAACAATTCAGGCTTCTCGCTAGTGGGACAACCTTACCAAAGCACAGAAAGCAGTCATGGAAAAAAAACCCTGTATTTGACCATGAGGTGCAAGTTCATGATTTACAATATGATTCTGTTTCTACTTTTATGTACAGCTGTACATGCTGTCAAGCAAAAGCCTCGTTTCACATCACCTACAAAATTGTCCATACATTTTAATGTCTGAAGTTACATATACTTAAGACTCTGGACAGAAAGCAATCTTAAAGAGACCATGGCACCAAGTTACCTTTTCCTTTTATCCTTTCTCCTCAGCTGACACAAGTGTTAATGGGGTGCAGTTGCAAGTCACTGGACTAAATACAGTTTGGTTAAAAATGACCTTGCCAAAAGAACCCCTTAAAAGATCCCTTTAAACAAAATAATTTAATCATTGATCCTGTTACCGGAATGGCTTTCTAAACTATTGTCTCAGACTGAGGGGAAGCAGAAAATTGTCAGGTGAGAGAAAGTGCAACGACAGAGGATATGTCTTTGAAAACCAAATTTCAGTCAAGATCCATGCACTGTGACATTATATCTCTGAACTCAGGCTTCTTAGAGACAATCTTCACAGAAAAGCAACTGCACTAAATAAAACATCATCAATAGATTTTTATATATATTTAAGCAGTAAAATGTGTTACATCCAATAAATATTCATATCCAATAAATACAAATTTTCATACATGCTGGTTAAGCATCATAAAATCTAGGTTAAGAACTTTAACAATCTCTAAATTATATATTCTTTGTATCTGCAAAAAGAAATGTTTTTAAAGATGAAGCTGAGGTTTTCTTTTAAATAAATATTTTTTTCTTTTTGTAAATAGAAGCTTTTTGCATACTTCAGAATAAAATTTAATCAGGCTATTATAGATGTATGTTTTTCTTCAGTGCTTTCTTAAAGATCAGTTTTGAACTATAGACCTGTGTGTGCAGTATGGCATGTATAGGAGAAGGAAAAAGCCAAGAATTTTTTCCTCTGATTCTTTACCAGACACCCCTTTTCTATTCATTTAAAATAATTAGAAGACTTTGCCTACTGGGAAAAGCACTAATTGGACATATCTGCCATCACTGTGCCATGTCACAAAGTTAAAAGTCCTCAATAATGGTTCCTGAAACGCCAGTCTGTGGTAGGTGGCATTAGATGATTCACAGAAGACAACCATTTTTGTAGATTCATTATTTTTATTTTGCTCAGATTTTGCTGATTTATTTTGAACTAGTCATGGGGTAGTTAATAAATGTCATTCACTTCATTAAAAACCAAAATGCTCATCTGTTGTAAATAGTAATAAAAGTGCACTTGACAGTAAAAAAAGTGTTGTCTATAATGCCCTCTGCTTAGTATTACAAACCACTATGAAATCAAGCCTTAAACCAGTATATGGACTCTTCAAGGAGGTACACTGAGCTATGTTTTTCTGAAAACATGAAAAACATATTTATCTAGCAAAATAAAACTAAGGAAAGCCCCGCATGATCCTCCTGTGCCAGGTGACGGCAGTAAGGAGCCAGTCACCCAACAAGGGTGGGGCATCACAGCTTCCAGACTGAGGACCAAGACACAAATAAGTGGAAGAATTACCAGGCTGGGAATCATACACAGGCTTAGACCTTGAGCCATATGCACATGCAAACACATCATTAATTGGGTTCAGGATTAAAGGAAAAGTCCTCAGGCCTCTCTAGAAGTTATTTCCACAGTAGGTTAGCAGCAACTGCACAGACTTTTCAAGAACTTCACTTTTTTAGACACTTACTTTCCATTTAGACACTTAAATAAAGTACTTATCTCCCTTTTACAGCCATCTATAAACTCCTTCACTGACCAGACAGCTGAAGCACTGAGAAATTTAAGACCCAACACAGCAACCTGAAGTCATCTGCAAAAAAGAAGCATATTGAGATGATTGGACTCAGGTTTCATTTGATGACTCATACATGGAAGACAATTCCACAATACATGGCTTCCAGCTAAACTGGTTTATGAATTTTCAGTTCTCCTACCCTCACAATCTCAATTTTATCCCTGCAAACAGTCCTGTCTCACTTCTGCTAAAAAACTTTAGGCCACATAATTCACTATAACCAAGTTTGCTTATAGCCAGATCGAATAAATAAATAAATAAATAATTACATAAATAAATAAATGCTTTTCAAGTTGTTTTATTGTGATCCATCTGAGTACCTTGGGATAGAATGACTATCACGCACTGAAATTTGATTACTCCAGAGTAATTGCTTTGGAACAGATTTACCTCCCTGTGCAAATCAGAACATTCCCCAGGTCTAACTGAACCCCACTGGAGAGAGAATGATGAAAAAATTCATTGGTCTAAGCATGTAGTCTTTTTCTCTGCTGTCTCAAAGGGTTGAAAATACACCACAGTTTGTTATCACACTTTTATTCTGCCTTGCTGAACCACCTGCTACTGGCTGCATATGTTGTGGACTCTGAAGTTTCCCAATCCCATTAAAAGTGAGACCTGGATATCCACTGTATCTGCTGGGGAGCAATACAGAGGTATGCACCACAAGACAACAGTGCTCCACTGCTGCCAGAAGTTGAGAGAGCCTCTGGGGCCATCACATCCAAGCTAGCTAAGTCAGGTGAGGATCAAGCAAAACTACTCCCTTCATCCTGCTTGCATTGTGTTGCGGAAGACAACCCACATGGAAAAAGGATGTACTTCAGTTCAAAAGTCACAGGACATAATTCAGAGACAATCTTCAGTTCATTTCCTAATTTCACCTAAAAGATGCAGTTTAGGCCTCAAGGATTAAATGTATTATACTGTAACCATAAGGTAAATTACTTTCAACACTAAATAACTGGCAGAACATTTTTAACTTTTATGACCAATGTAAATTATTTCTCAAAGCAAGGGACACTTCATGGAAAAATTTCTTAGTTATATTAGTGTAAGTGAATAGTAAAATTATTGTTTTCCTTTGCCAAAGGCAGCATACAACCTGCGACTGGGCAGGAAAATAGAATTATCCTCTAATTTTAAGTGCAATAATAGTTTGACACTGTTACCTTCAGCCTCTGAATAAACTCTGCTGAAATTTTTATCCTCTATTTTGGGTTCCATCTTGGTACTGAAAAATCCACTTACAACTATGGCAGTTCCACTTTGGCAGGATTATTTCATATACATAAAGTATTTGTGATGGAGTTTCAAAATGAGGAACAATATTAGTAAGAAAAAGTATTATGAAATATTAATAAACTTGCTCTTACCTCTTTGCTCAAGGTTGCCCTTGTACGCTTGTTTTCCAACTCTAAAAAAAAGAGAGATCACTTTAATAACAATATAACTTTAATAACAAAAAAATGTGTCTACCATTTGATAACCAAAATTTACTATAACCTAAAAAGAGCAAATAGAATCTATATGACATTCTTAGAGTGGATTTATAGTGCTGGTTTCTGTATATGATCTGGATAACAAAATTTACAGGAATTTGCTTTAAAGAAATTAATCTCAAAAGACTGGTGTTAAAATACTAAATCATGTAATACAAGAAGTAAACCAATTCAACACAAAACTCTGTACTTTCTGTATAACTTTAATAGCCTTAAGAATCAAATTTTAATACTGAGATTTTAGTAGTTCTGCCTCAGAGTTGAAAAGCTAACTGCTTCTTTAGTTTCTCTTCTATGATTACTTCTTTTTATTTTTCTGTATTTGATAGCTTTATTTTGTCCTAAACTAGACTAACGCATAACAAAGCATAGCTTATGAGTATAAAACTTGTATTTCAATAAGAAATATGTTTCTGTGCAACACTACATATTGGTGCCATGGCCCATGACTACTAGTCTACAAGTTCTATGCCTGTTTTCTGGGTATTGTGGCCGACTTTTGTCTTCCATCAGTGAATGGAAGTAAATTTGTCTTCCATCAGTTCATTCTAGCTTACGCCTTTACAGTGTTGTCACTTTCTTTGTATGTGAGGCATCATAAAACAAAGAAAGAGTTTAAATTTAATTTCAAGTGGTGCAGCAACAGAAATTGAATCCTGCAACACATTAAGTAACTACTACATAAGTTATCAGTAGTTTCTTACACCAATGTAAAATAAAATGAAAGGCAGGAGAGGCACCAAAAAAAAAAAGAAAAGGAATAGGAAAAGGTTGGGGGGGGGGGGAAGGAAATGTGATACATTTTCTGTTTCAGGTTTCCGATACAAGAAATAAGGGAAACTAATTCAGAACCTATATGTAAGTTTCAAGATAACCTATGATGCTAATCCTGTTCTGGACCTAGCCTAACCAAACCAACAAACACTCCTCCCCAGCCCCCAAACAAAAACACACCCCAAAACAAGCAAACTACCCGATTTTCCAAGAGGAGGCTATCAATAGATAGCCTACTTAGAGTTAAAGCAGCTTGGAGTTACTTAGCAGTAAAAGATCAAAACCCATCATCTGTTACCAAACCTTTTCAATGGTTTAATCAAACACTAGCAAGAACACTCATAAGAGCAAAGGGAAAGCCTCCACTCTCTATCATGTCTACCTACCAAAGCAGAAACCACAGCGTTCTTAAGAAGCAGTACTTAGCTCAGGGCACTTCTTTTGTCCAGAGACAAAAGGAAGTAGAACCATGCCTAACTTAATTTGTGTCAAAGTATCACTCCAAAAAAAACCCCTCCATAATTCCGTAGGTTCATTTGACAAGTTTAAATAGTTATGAGGGATAGAGAGACAAAACAGCTAATTTTATACAGAAACTGCATAGGATTAGGCAGAAAGATGAGGGCAACATAAACCTTTTTCTGAAGAGCAGCAAGAACAGAAAAACAGTGAAAAAAAATCTAGAGCTAAATATATACAGGTGAAATCAAAAAAATACCTGTTTTGCATATGCTGTTCTTACTCTGAAAGTATACTGTGAAGTAAAAGAAAAGGAAAACTTAAATATGAGGCATAAAGAATAAGGTGGACTTGAAACATGTTTGAACATCTTACCATCTCATCTTTCTTTTGCCTTTTAGAGATATTTGTCTTAAAAAAAATTAAAATAATCTAGCTTCTGAGAAGTGGTTGCTATGTGGTCTGAAATCATGTTCCTTGCTATTCTAACTCCCCACATCCACTAAGCCACTAACCACAATCTAAATCAAACATGACAGCCACCTTTATTTCTTCAGTCTTCATAATTTGTCCTGCCCCAGAAGGCATTTAAAAGTGTACAAAGGCAAGAAAGGAAACACATTTTGAAGGACTTTTAGCCCTCAAGGAAAAATTAGGATTAGACACCTAGAAAATGGAATATATCCCTGGAGCTGCTTTTGTATTTCTTTGACTTTACAGATTTACTGACTGGATGCTGAAGACAAAGTTAATTTATCTTCCAGTTTTTAACTGACAACCCGGAAAGAGGGGTTGGGGTGGGAATCCAAGGTGTTAGAAGAATACTCTTTAGAGCATGAATCACACTATAAAGTGAATGGGGGCTGAGCAAAGAACATTAAAACGAGCAAAAGTAAGGTCTTATAAAAATGTGAGTGCTCTCGCCTCTTGCTTGCTTCAACAAGAATTGGGCTTAGGCCCTGGAAGACTACAACAGACTACAACCAGAGTAAAAAAAATAAGAAAACTGTCCCTTCTCTGTAAAAGCTATCTTGTTTAAACAAACACCAGAGAGCTATGAAAATAATTTAATAGTAAGCATATGCTGAAAATTACTACTATGTATCAGTCTCCAGGCATCTTTTGACACAATGGCCAAAAAAAAACCCAAAACAAACAAACAAAAAAACCCAGAGGAAAAAAAAAATTTAAAAGGCAAAGATGACCAAAAAAAAAAAAAAAGAAAGAAAAATAGCCTTTGGCTATTTACAGATAGACATGAAAAAGTCTCACAGAGTCTTCAGGTATTTTTTTTTCTTTTTTTCAAAGTACAAGGATTTTTTTTTATGTAAATTCACTCAACATAATTCCCTATTGAACTATGCCTATCCATCATTCACTGAAAAACCAGCTAAGTCAAAACCTCCAGCATTACTGCTGCCTGCATCAAATGGCCACTGCACCATTTGAAAAGTCTTTCACTCAGACCAGATTTTCTACTGTATTTTTTGAGACTTAGAGGGTTTACTATGTCTTACATTCCCAAGGAATTCCCTTTATTTGAAAATAATCCAGTCTCATCTTTGTCTTAAGAAATTAATATTCAAGTGCCATTATCTCTGTAGATACAAATATACAACCTCATCACAGACATACTAGAGTAGTCATTGTCAGCAGATCCAGATACCAATGACTTTTGTAAACTATTCCCTAGAGGTACATGAGAATAACTCCTTTGACTTTTCTCATGGAATTTTACTCAAGAAAAGCAAAATGGTTGGATAATCAAGTCACATTTTTCCATTACGGCTTCCATTTTTTCAGTAAACGCAGGGGTGCATGTTCCTTTGTTAAATGTCTCAATATTTGTTGGTGTAACACTGTGCTGGTGCAACACTCTGTGCTGGTGCATTTGCAAAGAAATGCAGCAAAGATTTAACAGCACCTTCACTTCAGTTGTAGGTGCTATTGCAATTGAAGATGAAAGTTATTAGCATTCAAGTGATCATTTTGGAAAAAAGTGGATAGCTTTTTTTGTATGGAAACATATTGGAGTACTTCATATGTTCCAGAACAGCTGAAATATCTGCAAGAAATCCACCTCCACTACAGTATTTCAATGGATCAGTAATGTATAGGCCAGAAGAACAGGTATCAGCTTATTGGATAGAAACCACTGTATGTGTTATGGGTGCAGTAGAGGTGATGCAACCTTACATTGCTGGAATATGGCACCTCTTAGGTCACCTGCTTTCTTACGGTCCAGCTGCCAGGGTTATATTTCAAGTGAAGAGCTTTTAATTTGGTTTAATTATATACAAATATCTCTCTATATAAACTTCTATATTAAACTTATACACACAGAGAGAAACACTTAAAATCAAAATAATAACAGCATACCCTAACCAAAGCTATCTTGTCATCAATCACATTCCAAGAAACCTCTTGGCAAAACAGATCGTATGTGATACTGGAGTTGATATAACCGACTGCACAACTCCAAGAACTGCAGATTAGGACAAGTATTACTGCAGTTAAAATAAAATAAATAAAATAAAATAAATAGATAAAATAAAATAAATACTGCCTTTGAAATAATTTTCCATACTATTAACAGTAAATGTAAGACACTGACCAAATTTCAAAGCCTTTACCATTTAAATTACAAATGCCATGTAATTTGGGAAATGAATACATCCACCACTGCATCTCCTGTTTAGTGGAGAAACGATGGCTTTACAGATGAGACTTCAGAAAGGTACTAATCCTCATCTAGAAAGAAGCAAGTGGAAGACAATGATGCTGGGAGCCTGCGTATCCCAATTATCACATTTGCTATGCCAATACACCTCTTACAAGTACCCACGTCATTCTATTTCAAATGTTCAGTGTTGTTCTATAGAAATCAGTAGGGGCTATGACTTTTCTAGCAGCAGGAAGTGTTCTGAGTAGGAGGAGATGTGGGCTGGAAACAAAGGCCTACGTGACCAAGGCCACACAGAAGCTGACGAGCAACTTTAAACAGGAGCTTCAGGGCAAGCTGGATTTATGCCCATCCATTCTGCATGCAACTGAAAAACACAAAAATCCAAATGATGGATTTTGTGTGTGGTCAATCTTCTTATTTATTTTTAAACTAGATGCTTGAGTAGTATGATAGTTTGGCAATTAAAGAGCCAGGAGTGTTGGGATTATTCTACTGTAGACAGTTGTTTTCTGTTGGACTAACTCTAATGATAATAAAATCAAGCAGTGCACATTTCTTTCAGCTTTAAGGAGAGAAAAGCGTGGGCCAGAAGTAAGCCATACAGGCACATAAATTCCTTCATTCCAGTATATGAAGTATGTTCTTGTTCTGCTGAAACCAAAAGGAATTGAGAGCCCTTGTGCTATTTTTGCCTCAGTTTATCTGGTTCTAAATGGCTGGAATAGATGGGAAATGTTCTGGAAAATAATATGAAACACAAAAAACAAACCAGCCCCAAAGCATGTAAAGAGTTTTAATAATAACACTAGCAGTGCTCAGCTCGTATTTCTCTGATAGTTTAAAGTGGAATTTGGTTTTCCTAGTTTCCTTTTTACACACTGCTATTTATGAAGTTGATGTGGTAGCTGGTTTGACAGATGATAGGACTGTTTGCAAGTTACTCATGTTTGGATCCCTATGTGGAAACTTCTAGCCTTTTTTTTAAGCACCGACCTCATATTTTTTTCTCTCTTTTATTCATTTTATTTTAAATGAAAAAACTGCCCAAGCTTTTTTTTTTTTTAATTAATCTTCCTTAAACATACAGCAGCAATACAATGATTATAAACAACCTCAAAGCCATCTGTATATGCTAAGGCCTTAAGCTAATCGTGCAGTGTTTTAAATTTAGTTTCATTTTTCTATAAGAAGTCTGACTATGGCAAAATTATATTTAATTACTCTATGCACTGCTGGGATATTCTGCATGTGCGTGTGTGTGTGTGCACGGTGGGGACAAGGACAGAGAGAGAACTGCGTATTTCTCATCTGAAGCAGACTACAGACAGCGAGAAAGATGTAGCACGGTATGTTCTTGTCAGAGATCACACACAAACTGCCTAAAACGCAGCTTATGGTCCTCCCACAATGGGATATTTTTACTGTCCTTAATGAAGCTAGGCAGGTGTCTACAGTTATGATGTATGTCCGGCTAAAGTTGGAATTAAGCACAGACACAAAATAGAAATGCTTGACGCACCAGACCATGACACACTGTATGCACTGTAATTAAAATAAACTACTCCTGGATTCTTTCTCTATGAGGAAACAAGAAAAACTATGAAGATGCTTTCTGGTTTGTGGAAAGCTGAGAAGTGAAAAAAAAATAATTTGCAGAATGAACTAAAATTCTCCAAAACACCTTTTTAGCCTTGGTTCGCTCTTTGCCAGGTGATTTTGGGAGAGGAGGAAGGAAGGGAGCTTTCCATCTGTTGAGGTGCTAGGATTCTAAACACGTTGCTGAGTTAATTTTGACTCTTTAAAGTGTGAGATAAGTTAATATACTCTAAACCAATATACCATGTCAATCAACAGTACTTCTCTCAATACCTGCCCACTCACTTCCGCCTCCTGCTTGCAGGCTCTAGAGGCTTCTTGTTCTAAAACTATGTTTCTCTCACGAAATGAAACGTTCAAGTGGTATCAACAAATCATAGATGTCTCTAACGAAATAAACCTGACTAGTGTGAATGGCTGACATTTATTCACTTTGTGCTGATGTACCATTTTACCTATCCATTTCCAGTCTTTTCAAGCCAGGCATGGAAGGTTCTGAAGTATATTAATATTTGCCAGATGCTATAAATTTGAAGTATCTAGAGTGTTATATCATCATCTTGTCAGAATGTACGGACAAATTTACTAAGTCTAGGCCTGCCTTCGCCAATATACTTTGTTGAAGGAACTCTGTTATGCTTGAGGAGTCTTAATGATTGCAGAACCTGGAACCTACATCTGGAGCATCAGGTTTAGGAGTAATTCAGGAAACATAGTCCATAAATTTGCCTAATTCACGTACATTTTTGATCTCCACAACATCCTGTGATAATGGGTTCTCTACGTGGAAATTGTGCAAGAAGTAGTTTCTTCCATTAGCTATAGGTTTATTTACAAGTTAAAAGTTTCATTCAGTATACAAGTTTTTCTATTTGCATATTCCCCTATCATCTTCTCTTCCTCTTACCTCTTCTCCAAACTGAAAAATTGCAATTATAATTAAATTTATAATTCCTATGGTATTCCATGCTTTTGATCAATCAAGAACTTTCTAGTTCTATCAGATGCTTTTTCAAATTAATCAAAATTGCATGAAGTATTCAAAATTTAAATTGACAGAGTGACACATCTTTATAAATAAATTTATCCAGCAGCACAAAGTAGTTTCCTGATTTGCTTTAAATATACCTAATATACTTTAATGCCTAATATTCTAATGACCTTTTTACCAGTGACGAATATTCAGAGAATTATTTGTAACTATTCCTTTGGAGTGTGTGTAATATGCTTAGTGGTCTAAACGATAGGCATAGTTCTCAGATGCTGTAAAAATAATTAAAAAAACCTGCTAAAAAGATAAAGTGAACATTAAATAACCATATTATCACACCAGAGATCATCCAGTTTATTAGCTGGTGTGTCCACTTCAGTATAATATTGGTCTCTCTCTCCCCCTTTGTTAACATAGAAAAGGAGAAAAGGCAAACCAATGCCGCTCCCATAATCTCCCTCCCTTGAAAACTAAGGAACACTAAAGCTAATTTCAGTGTCAGCCTCTGATGCAGCAACATCTTGGGGACAAATCTAACTTTCAGGATGAGTCACAGCACTGTGACTCAGAATCAATAGTCATTTTAATGTGAAAAAAAAAAATTAAGATGGTCTTCAAGATCCTTCCTTGGGTAGCATCCTGTTTTGATAGGTATTGCCTTATGGTTTCACCAGCAGAATAACAGAAGCTCAGCTGCCTTGATAAATGGCCATGAATGAAAACTTTCTCCCTTGGAATCTGTGGATTCTTAAAACAGTGGAGATTTATCTAAACAGAATATGGCCAAAGGTCAACAGGTTACATTCTGCTGCCAAGAAAATAATGTAGATTCTTTCTTATTTTGATCAAAATGACGTAATACCCTAAAATCATACAAATGGCCTTAATTCTCTTTTCTCTCTGCTAAACTTATACCTCTAAAATATCAGCTTATCATCTGATTAACAGCACGTGCACATGAGGACAAAGTTTCACACAGGCCCCCATTCTGCCTAAAAATTTATTTTCCCCATTATTGTGAATGTCTGTAGTTCATTTTGATTAAGGCCCAAAGTTATATACCAAAGTGAGCAGTTCTGTGATGGTGTTTTCTATCTTGTAGCAAGCAGACTATTACGTTCACTTTCAAAAACGTCACCATCTTCTGCTGGCACAAAAAGAAACCAGAAAATTTCACATACTTCCCGGGGACTGGCTTGGATTCGTGCTAGAAAGGAAATAGTATGATGCTGATAGTTACTAGGGTTAGCCACCCCTCTCTATCAATCTGAAATTGAAGGATTAAAAGGAAATAAAAAACATTGGAATTCACAAAGAAACAGATCCTAACTAACAGAATTTCCAGGGAACTCTGAAAATCATTTTTTAGAATGGAGACACATTATTTAGAATGTATTTATTTAGTGCTTCAGAATTTTATTTAGCTTTTATTTAATTAGAGAGAAACAAAAAAATAATTTTATTAATAAGGTTTTGTTTTTTCTTTTTATTTTACTTAAAATTAGTTGAGCATACGCATATGACCTAAATACAGAAGTTAAAATAAATAAAGGGGGAGGAGGGGGGGAGGAAAGAATGATTTATCCATCTTACTCCAAGAACTACATAAGACATTTAGATTTCTAAACTCTACTAAAGATCTGTGTCAATACCTCTTAATTAAACTGATCTACTGAGTGGCCCCCTTCCCTCCACAGCCTACTTACACCGGACTTGCACATCACTAAAATGATCAAGGAGAACATGGGCCTGCCCAGATGACTGTTTCTTCCAGAACGGAGTGTTTCCAGTCATCCAAACCCCACTGCATTTTGTCTGTGATAGGAAAGGTATACCAAAGGAGGAAGGAAAGGCTGAGCTGCAACACACACATTACTGCTCCACTGATGCACACATAACTGAGGAGATTACAGACATCTACACCAAACATTTCTTCTCCACCATCTAATCTAGCCCCAGGGGTCCTGAAGCATCATAGGGATTTAGATTAGGTCTTTCACATAACTGTAAGAGCTTCACAGAGAGAAAATGTTTGATGCCAGATGAGGGCTTTTCATTTCTACAAGTGGCTCCATAACCACGGGCATCTAGGGATTTGGAGGATTCCTGGTTCTTCACAGGCATCCTGTAGCAGAAAGGGAAGCCAAGAGGGCTCCTTATTTCAAAGGTCAAAGACAGGACAGATCCCTTTGCAAGGAGTCATTAGGCCAGACTCCATTGGTTTCAGACTTCTAATTCAGGAAGGCAAAAGGGGCATTCAGTAAACACAGCAAACAGAAAAGAGACAGAAATCAAAAGAAACAGCCTGCTCCAAGATAGCTTTTGGAATGCTTGTATTTTTGTGCTAATCCATAACATATCACTGAACTCCCTTACACAGCTCACCAACAATCCTTGACCTTTTGTATAAGTTTGTTAAATTTGTCTCATCTACAATTAGAATAGTATTGACATTGTAATACATTATAATAAGTCCAATTAGATGTAAACTGAGGTCAAGAAAGGAGAAAGATCAGCCTGTCAAAAATATCCAACAGCTTATCTGTGGGCTGTTGAAATACATTATCTGAATTATATGTATATACACATCTCCTACACGTGCTTCAATGTTTCCATCACCTATAATCTACTGTGAATGTTGTGCTGACTGTTAAACTGATCTATTTTGAGGAAGGCTTTGGTTCGTAACCACTGTTAGCGGCACAATACATTTTTCTGACTAAAACCAATTTGACTATTCATGCTCATAATTTTTCCCCTTATAATCGAGTTGTGTGTTTCTCTTGTTAATATTTAAAGATGCTTTCCCATAGCCACTTGGAGCAAACAAAAGAAACCAAACTTTAACCATTTAAATAAAGCTTGTAAAACTAACTTACAAAGTACTTTGTATTAGGAAACCTTTAACATCCTGATTCTCTCTCTCTCATACATACATACACAAAGCAAGTCTCTTAAAGCAAGGAAACTAAACAACACAAGGAATACTAAATTTTTAAAAGCTAGCAAGGGCATAATAATCAGAAAATTATTTTTAGACGTTTAAAACATTCTAGCGATAGTCTTTCCTGAACAAGTGTAAATTCAAACACTGAAGTTAAAGGTAACTTTTGTTCATAATGACATGCTTCAAGAACTCTACAAATGATTCCTCAAAATCTGGAACACTTTTGCCTTTGTAAAACTGAAAGTAGGAGTGGAAAGTAAAGAGTAAACTGTGCTATTTTTTAAAGTAGAAAGAACTAAAAAATACAGAAATAACAGAAATATAAATTTAAGTTACATTCAGCTAAATAAATAAAGGGAGTTTGCACCTTCAAGAACCTCCACATGAACAGTAGCTGCAAGCATATAGAATGAATATATTATCAAATACAGTAAATGAGTGATTCCCAGCCTTAATTTTCCCTTACCTATTTTAAATTCAACCTAAGAAAACTCCATTGGAGTGACTAAAAGGCTGATCATAGAAAACAAAAATCTGGCCTACTGTGTAACAAAAGAAAATGCATGCAATAAAATCACCCTAAAATAAGCTGACTGTCAAGAAAACCAAAGCTAAAGTGCAAGTTCAAACACCATTTTCCCCAGATCTAACAGTGTGTTAGGGGCATTCAAATCCCCAGAGACAAAACCTACGTTTGCCTCTCTGTCTCAGAGAGAGTACAGGTAGTTGCTGGTGCCTTTTTTTAAATTAGGCTTGTGATGCTCAGCTTTGTTTCTGAACCTGGACTTTGACCTGATTTTGTTCCTATTTGTCTAATTTTTTTAAACTATCAATGAAAATACTCCAAAGAACTTCTAATTTCAGAACAGCTTGACATTTCTCTTATCTGCTTTTAAAATTTAATAAATATTTTTATTGCCTTGATTTCACAGGGTGACATGTTAAGCATTATTACAGTGACTGACTATCAAACGTTCACTATTTTTAGCTATGTCATGCAATCTTTGTTAGATCTAAGCACTTAAATTCTTAAAGAAAATTAGAGTAATTATTACATTACCTTTCATCATTCAGAGAAGGCAGAGTTCAAAAAAAAAGTGACTAATTTTAATTCAGTAATATAGGACACGTGCAACACCCAGGATTAGAAATTACATGGCTATCTTAATTTTTTGCTTGTCTTACAAAAGCTGTATAAACTAAATACATGACAGAAATTCAATCTATTAAAGAAAATAAACAGGATACCCTAGAGTGTCTTTTAGATGTATCTGTGACACAGTTTAATGTGTTTTCATCAAATACTCCACCAACATCTCGAAACAAGGCAGAAATATTCTTACAGCCACATGGGATTTAATTCCCAGACTCATGGATGGGATTAAAGACTAGACCACACAACTCATTCACAGGAAATGAAGACCAACACAGTTTTATTCCCCTCAGTGATTCTCCCCCTCTACTGCACTCTGGGGAGACCCTCCCTGCAGTCCTTCATCCAGCTCTGGAGCCCCTAACACAAAAAGGACATGGAGCTGTTGGAGCGAGTCCAGTGAAGGCCACAGAGATGCTCTGAGGGCTGGCGCACCTCTGCTACGAAGACAAGCTGAGAGAGCTGGGCTTGTTCAGCCTGGAGAAGGCTCCAGGGAGACTTTAGAGCAGCTTCCAGTGCCTAAAGGGGCCAAGAAGAAATCTGGAGAAAGGCTTTTGAAAAGGGCCTGTTGGGACAGGAAAAGTGGGAATGGCTTTAACCTGACAGAAGGGAGATTGAAATGAGATCCTAGGAAGAAGCTTTTCCCTGTGAGGGTGGTGAAGCCCTGGCACGGGTTACCCAGAGAAGCTGTGGCTGCTGCATCCCTGGCAGTGTTCAAGGCCAGGTTGGATGGAACTTGGAGCCACCTGGTCTAGTGGAAGGTGTCTTTCCTGTGGCTAGGGGTTGGAACCAGAGGAACTTAAGGTCCCTTCAAACCCCAAACATTCTTTAATTCTATGATCAGGAGACCATAGGATTCCCAGTGTAGGCACACAATGTAAACAATATGCCACTGGCACCACTACTTTCCAAAGCACAGCTCTGATGGGCTGGCATGTACTTTCTGACTTCTGCTGATGGTAGAGTAATGCTGATGTAACCAACACCACGGTTTCCAGTCCAATTTTTTTCAACAGAGGAACAAAAATTAAAAAGAGAAAAAAGCAAGCAAAAACACAACAAGAATTCTGAAGACTGAATTCCCCTACTAGTTGTCTGCTCCAATGGCACTGATGTATCACCAGAGGGTGCATTTTGTAATGAATATATGATGCTATAGAAATGGATGTTACCCTTCTTCAGCAAAGAACTAACCACAGATATGCTGTTTGCATGACAACAGGATAAGTATCTTCATTATTAAAAGTGCCCAGATGAAAAAAAAAAAAAACCAAAAAAATGCTTAATGCCCAAGTAAGGAGACTGTAGGTTAATCTAACAGCTAGTCTACATGATAAGGCACAGCTGACATAGATAGAGACAGTATTTATAGCACTGTAGTTATATCCAATAGCCCTGGAGATCAGACAGGTTACCCCACAAAATTACGGAGTTTTCACTCCTCAAATGTATACACTGGTAAGACTACAACACATGCTGGAAAAAGCTCACTTGTTCCTTAGGGCAGAATTTGGGATACATGAGACTCATCCATTTCATTGATAGATTCACTCAAACAAGCAATGCAGCCATCACATCCCTGCCCATGAACCACTCAGCTACTAATGCACTACAGAGCACCCACCAAGAAAACAGAATTACAGTCCATCAGATACTACAGCTAATCTGAAATTCACACCCAAAAAGGTGGTATAGTAGAGCAGTTGGCAATTGTGAAGAGGGGAAAGCTGTGTGGACAGGTCTGGGATTCAGTGAATGTCCTTTTTACTTATCTGTCACATGCTCTCTAGATATAAGCATCGCAAAATAAAAGGCAATTTAAGATGTAGCTCTCCTGTACTTCAAATGCAGAAAAAGCAAACCTGAAGCTATGTACAGGAGCAGCTTTTCAGCTAGTTCACTCATTTGTCCCACACTTTTTGAAACAAGCCCACCTAGCTCTAAGACAAGTTGAAGATTAGATGAACAGTATATGTCTATGCTACTTCGCTAAAGATTTTCTCCGATGTTTTGTTCAAATTATTAAATTAGGATACTCCAAGAAACCAGTGTCAATGACATTGGACAATCAACCACTTAAACCAGTTGGGTCTGCACTATGTGGTAAAACATTATGTATAGTTAAACCACAACTCCATATTCTCTGAAGCAGGAAAACAACAAAACACCAATGATTTTCACCACTGAAAAGGTGAGATGAAGAGACAATATGTGAAAAACTTCAGGGGGTTACAGCAGTGAGGCATCTCCAGTTCAGAGACAGCTCTTAAATACCACTTGAATGGGTTTAATTGCTACAGAAAAAAGTTCCTTTGTTGTGAAATTTGCTCCATAAGCTGTTGAACATCGTCATCAGTTATTAGTAGATTCAAATAATGTGGAAGGTACCAGTTCAGTTGCAGTATAGCTATTGGAATAAGGTGTTTATTTGGATAATTGATAACTAAACCTCTCAAATTATGTCCCTCATTAGCAAACAGTCAAAGCATGGTAACATCTTCTGATCACTGTTCCATGCTTGCTTACGTTTAAGTGGCAATTAGAAGAATAAGTCTCATTTTCCATTAATTCCAATTAGCTGTTCCTTTATTTAGCTACTTGCCTTTTTATTTTAGCATTTTCGATGCAGAATCATAAAATATTTCTTATTTTTATAGCTGCAATTCTCACAAAATCTTATGAATGTGGGCACCAAAAACTCCTTTAGAAGTTAAGTCCAGTATAAAAGTAACCAATCCATTAGCTAATGAAATACTTCCTGTGTTACAAAAGCACATTGAGAAGCCAAAACACTTGTGAAGTACAGAGACTTTTGAGACTATACATACTGCTGCAATAGATAAACTTACCTTTCTGCCTGTGGGAGTTTTTCATATGATCTCAGCACTGATAGGTAACAGACTATGACAGAATAGTGTACGAATAACAGCCTGCCAAAAGACTACAGTTTCCCAGTATTTTTTCCATTTATCTAGTGAGATTTCTTAGCTTACTATTAATACTTAGTATTAATACTGATCATAACTGCAACCCTGTGATTTCAGAAAGTAGCTAAGAAATGCTGACATTTTCTTATTATGGGTTGTGTGAATTCATGACATTATTACCTATCAGTCACGTTACTTGAGCAACTTGCTTTTTCCTCAGTTTGAATGAGGGAAGAAACATCAAAAAAGATGCTTACTTAAGATAAAAAGATGCATTTTCTTAGCTTTTGGAGAAACAGCACCTATTGATAAAACTGTATCTCCCTGTATCAAAAAAAAAAAAAAAAGGAGCAAATCCATTTCAAAGAACCTAAACCAGCTTTACAAAAGTACAACACCCCAACTTGCATTAAAATCCCCAAAGGCATACATAATACACATGGAAAAATATTTGTGCAAAAGATACCATCAGGAGAATACAAAACTCACAGATTAGTTATGTTTCCAAATAGCTGAATAGTAAAGAGATGAATAGTGAATGGGTTGAAGAGCATTTCAACCGAACATGCTGAGATTGTGGTGGTTGCCAGAACGCAGCTCACTAGATGGCACTGCCACACATCCATACACCGTGGGGTTAGTTTCCCGTGGGGAATAAGCAAGTTTATAATTTTGGGGGAAAGAAAAGCCACCTTTTTCCAGCTGACTGTTGACATTTGTCTTTCTGGAATGCTCTCTGAACTGTAAATACCTGAAGGAGCTAATAGTTAAGGAAGATATGCTCTCTGGGAAAAGGTAATACAGTTTAGGTGAGTACAGACATTACCTGAATGCTGTTACTAGGAAAAGTGGCACCTAGAGTATACCAAACATTATTTTTCATTCAGGTGTAAGGTTCTGACATCTGCTACTGTATATATAATTACTCTGCAGATTTCTTATGTGCTATATATTTTACTTAGATTCAATTTCAGCTATGTTAATATCCACAGATGATTTTTGAGATACTAACTTAGTGGTTTGGGTAATTATAGAGAGTGCCAAGAAATGAGGAATCAATCTAAGCAGTTACACTAGCAAATTCTTTGGGACAGTCCAACAGTGTCCTCATTCCCAACACTTTCACATTGCAACGCTGTGAGGCCTGATTTTTATTTGGTGTAATAAGGGGTCCCAGTCAGTCAGCCTCCTCTCCCATGGCACACTGTAGTGGGCAGAAAACAGAGCACATTGTATTTACAGTTCCTTGGGATACTGCTTTAGACTGACATAAATACACAGATGCAAGCAGGTTTTAAAAGGTACAGACACATATTATTATAAAAGAAGACAAAAAGGGTGACTGCATTCATGAAAATGAATGGGAGCTGGATAAGCCGTCACAACACAAAATTGTCTACATTAGGGAGCATCAAATCAATGTCTGCAAGGCCAGGGGATGTGTGGGGTGGTGGGTGTATTTTGGCAGCAAGAAGTATTATAAGAAAAGCAGCACTGCAGTTTAAAGTAGATGTATTACCTGGTGAGAAGTACAGAGCCATTGCCAAGCATAACAAATCTAGAGATAATGAATAAGTTGCTTAAGTTATTTATAAGCAACTAAATAGTTTTGGGAAAAAAGAAATAGGCTTTGATTCTACCCTGGTTTTGTTTTTGTTTTCTAATAGATTGATTTGTTGGTATTCGTTCTGTTGTTATAAAGCATAAGCAATTTAAACAGAGGAGGCCCTTTCTTAACTAAGATATTCTAGTCTCCACAACTACATTAAACCCCAGGGAACTGAAAAATGTTGATGGAAGAGCACCAGGTCTCTAGTTTAAATAGGCTGCACACAGCAAAATTCCAGATTCTGATTGCATAGATAATACAGCCCTCCCTCCAAATAATAATCTATGTACATCTAAATATGAATATTTTTGACATGTTTACCAGACTCATTAAGGCTCATGCTTTGAGCATGAGGCTCATGCACTTGGTATTGGCCTCATACCATCTCTCATGAGGTTACTTATTTTGTTTAAAAGAGGGTTAATATTGAAATGAAAAGCATTTTCTCACAATAAAAAGCTGACAAAAAACCTCCTGTGACTATTACAAATGAAGATTTTCAAAACTTAGGTAAGCGTTCTGAAAGAAAGAGAAAAGTGAAACACAATTTTAGGATTATTACCATACTTCCAAGTTCACTGAGAAATTCCTAAATTGATTAACATCATTTGTTTTCTGAATTCAATTCATTGTGGACTTTCTGACTTTGTAGATCAAGTCTCTTCAACTTGAGTTCAACTTTGAACTCAATAAAACTGATGTTTGGGCAGAAGTGCTGAAGAACGCCTCTCCTACAAGAAAGCTGAAGAAATTTCAAAACATGCATGACAGGAAACATCATTTTGACATTGCAGTCCAGCAACTACTACTCGAAAATACTATTCTAGCTAAACAAACACACTCGTTTTGTTGGCTGTGGTGGTGGGTTTTTTTAGACACCCTTTCTCCATGCTCCAGATCTTTTGCACTTTTCTTTCAGCTAATCCCATTCTTCAAACAGATACCCCCAACCTCCTGATTTAATCACATTCACCACCCTCTCACTGTCTTCTCAAGCTGAACATCTTGTTCACACTGGATCAGCTGATCTTTGTTGGGGGAAAGAAAGTTAATGGCCATAGGGAAACAGTGTAATGCAAGGCCTGATGTAACCCCAACAACAATTCTGCTGCACAGGCTACAATAGCTAGCAACATGAATATTGCTTTTAAACATGCTTGTGAACTTTGACGAGTACATGGAATTGCTATTATGTGAATTCATTCAAGAAAAATAAAGGCATCTATAAAATGTCTACAAAATCATCAGATCCTCTTAGTTGAAAGTAATGCTATGTTTGGTAAAATGCAGTATGCCTTTTTCTACCTTGCTTTACAATTAACATAATTTGACAGTACAGATAACTGTTTTTATCAGTCAGAACACATCTGTTCAAATATCTCAGTAGCTGTTTCTTCTCTCTCCTATTTATAAACTACAAAGAATACTACAGTATGCATGCATGTGTGCAAGGAATCTTTTTGTTCTTTCTTTGTTAACTTTAACACCCTCATTTCCTTCAGTACAATTCTTAAAAATTCACATTCATATGAGAGAGGAAAATGGGACAAACAGGCATAGCTTGCCTAAAACTGACAGAAGTGAGGGAAAAATGAGGTCTATCACCTTCAGTTGGCACAAACTGATTTATGTGCTTGTCAGAGAAATCAGAACTAGGTTTACCAGATTTATTTTTAATGCTCCTTGGAAATAATTTATAATTGCTCAACACACATCATTCTAACTAGGCACAAGTAAGGGAAATTAATACTTCAAAAAAGAAAATAAATCAAGATCTTCCATAATAAATGGGTCTTGGTGTCTGCACCAGCAAGCACACTAACAACAATGAAACCCCTCACACTCAACTGGCAGAAGAACAATTTACAAATGGCAAATTTTAATCATAGAATCCCAGACTGGTTTGGGTTGGAAGGGACCTTAAAGCTCAACCAGTTCCAACCCCCTGCCATGGGCAGGGACACCTTCCAGTAGACTCGGTTGCTCAAGGCCCTGTCCAACCTGGCCTTGAATACTGCATAATAGCTGGCAACCTGATCAAAAAGCTACTGATACACCAGCTGCATCAACATGGATTTTTGAAATCACAGTAAGCCAACAGCTTCACTGCCACAAATGCATGTATACAAATTCATGATGTCATGCTGCATTTATGAGCAGCTCATTCTGCAAAAATAAAACCCCAAGAGCACAAAATTTTTTAAGCGGAGGTTTTGTTATGCATGCTTAGATTGAGATTTGTTTTTTTCCTATTTGATGAACCGTATGAAAGACAATGAGCATAAACCTAAGAACATCTGCAATTTATAAAACAGCTTAAAGAGGCTAAAAATACTCATGCCATGTGCAGTCTTACCTTGTATTTCAATTTCTGCATTCATTTGCCAGAGTAAAGCTCTACTGGCCATAATTAACTTTATATTTAATACACTTAAAGCAGGAACTATTTATGAAAATATTTTTCTTTATTTTTGGCACTCTAATGTCCAAGTTTTCAGCTAGTATAATTTGGCTTAAGAAATCAATGAATCACAACTACTTAGACCTGCCAAAATTCAGCCATTTTTAATTTTTTTATAGAAACTACGAAACCTGACAAAGCAGGGGGTGTTTGAAGTATACTGTATACAAAACAAATACACACCAGTTTGCATGTGAAATTTCTTAGCACCTTCCTGTACATTTTTTCTAAAGTATTTAGGGCTCTGGAGCTAAAAAGCATTGTTAAAAAAAAACCCTACTCTAAAGATATCCAGACATAGGCTGTAATTCAAATAAAACATCCAAACTAACTACTTAGAAATAAACTACTTGTATATACAAACCACAAACATGCCCCAGAACTTTCCAGTCTCATACATTTACATAAGTCAAACCCCAGTTCCCTAACAGTCTGACCATGGGAAATATTACTTATATGATCTTATATTAGATGTGCAACATAACATTAGCCATCTAAAAGATATTAGGGCTTGAAATTAGACGTGTGGATCTATGAATTTAGGAACATCAAGTTAAAATATTTAAAAGAAAATATATGAATAATAAAAGGGTCACTGATCCACTTATAACTGAACTTTTATACGAATAACTTGAGAAAAAGTGAAAGAAAATAACAAGCAACAAATTGTGTAACTGTAGAGTGACACTGATTCCTGGCTTGTCAAAGCCATACTGCACTTACCTTAAAAATACCTTTAGAAGGGAGAATTCCACCAACCTCAGATAAATAGGAGAATTAAAAAAACAAACAGACAAAGAAACAAACAAAAAACAAACCCCAAACCAAGGAGGACCTAAAGAAGTTAAATACCTGAAACATATGAACATTCATTGAACATGCAAAGATGCAATTCAACATCAGGAGAAGATATGTACATCTTCAACAGATGATTAAACCTGAAAGCAAGAGCAAACAAGAGGTTAGATGTTGTGATATTCCAAACAGGGAGAAATTGATCTCAACAAGAATTTGATTTGGGAATTGGTAAAGGAGCTATTTCCCATGAGCAAACACAGAAACCCTCACTACAGAGCTCCCCTACAACTTCAGGGGACATTAAAGTCTAGTCTGAACATGTAATTTACATATATATGAAGGTGTCAGTGGAAGCAGTGAAGGTGAGTCAGGTGGTGGAGAAATAAAAAATAATACGGAAAGTGTCTCTACTTCTGTAATAGTTTCCAAATTAAAAGACAGACATCACTAATGATATTCAGCCTACTTGGAGATGCTGCCATCCATGACTCTTTGGAAGGATACTTGGAGATGTGCAATATCACTGCAGTTTAAGAGAAACACTAGACAGGAGCACACTAGAACACACTATAGAGAAAGTCTCATAAACAAGTAAAACTGGAATAAAACTTGCTGTCCACCACCTTTTTTTATGGGTTCATTACTGTAATTCAGCTACTGTAGGATAGTGATCCATTTCACTTGAGCATCTCTATACAGGGATAAACAATCTGCAACCTCATGAAGGCTTTTAATCCCATATTTTTAGCATCTGTCGTGGTTTAAACCAATCCGCACAGCTTGTGCACTCACTCCCCACCCCCTTGCTCCCCCAACTCCTGGAGAGTTAGGAAGGAGAATCCAAAGAATGTAGCCCCCATGGGTTGAGATAAGAATGGTTTAATAGCTAAGGTGTAACACAAATCACTACTGCTACTACTACTACAAATAATAACGATAAAGCCAATAACAAGTGAAGAGAATACAACACCTCACCAGCCACCGACCCATAACTCACCCCACCCTGCCTGACCGAGCACCAACCGATACTTCCTCCATCCCCCCAGAGTTCCAGCCCTTCCGGATAACTCTCGGTTACATCCTGGGTATGACGTGCTATGGTATGGAATACCTCTTTGGCTAGCCTGGGTCAGGTGTCCTGTCTCTCCTTCCTCCCAGCTTCCCCTCCTCCCTGGCAGAGCATGAGCTCAGAAAAGGCCTTGGACAAACCAAACACCCTAGCAGTAACTCAAAACATACGTGCTATCAGCAACCGTTCTCAGCCCGAAAGTCAAAACACAGCACTGCACCAGCTACCAAGAAGGAGGAAAATGACTGCTACTGCTGAACCCAGGAGAGTATCAAAGACTAACTCAGCACTAGCAGAAAAGCTTTAAAATTCTTGTCCTTCATCCCAAAAGTATTTGCAGCTCCAGAGTTACACTTCATTTAGACCACCATATTGATATTAATTTTCAGTGCTGCAAGTTGGAATGTCAGTGCACATTAACACCTGATCTATAAAGTGAACACTGAGATCTCACTAGAAGTATTAGTCACTGTGTCCTGGGAATGCAGAGTGTTTGTGTTTGTGTTTTTGGCTCAAGTGTCTGAGCTAGACATGCCTTGATTCTTAATGAAATGTATACACCATCCAATTCATTATCCAAAACCGCTTTAGGATTACAAATTTTCTCCAACTTATTTAGCTACTACTAATCTCCATGATGCATTAATTCCTTTTGAGGGGCAAGAGGTCAGGTCATTCTAACACACATTATAACAATGCCTTGTATTTGTTCCCTATAGGTGATTAATTTTTGTCTCCCTTTCTCTCTCTTCTTTTTCTCTTCTTTTTCCTTTAGGGAAACCCCTTTAGATATTTTTGCTTTTAACAGCTTAGAAGGTATTTTAGCACAAAGTTTGCAGTGTTGCTAAGTTGACAGTTAACTTGAGATCTTATTCAAGAAAAAAAAAATCAGTCTCACCTTGGATTATTTTTTTAGGCTCATAATCACGACGCATCACAACAAGGTGATTTCTCAAGCCTTGTCAATAGCTCCCTGGCTACTCCACAGGACAGGCCTAGAGCTACTTCTAGGTAGGATTGCCTAGGTAGTACACTGCTTGAACTACTCTCTTTCATGGTCAGCTGGCTCTCACCTGCCAGCTACTTGGACCTATTAAGTTCCAATCATTAGAGCTACACTCAGTTTCCCCTTTTAATCCAATATTGCTCTTTTACAACATCCAACATACTCAAAGGTTCTTCTCTCAGGAATTCCCTTCCTGGAATACATTTTGTCATAAAGACTATAGGTCTAACTATACTGGTGTCCATTTTTGTGCTCCCAGCCCTTTTTTGCTGTTTTCTTGAAGCAGTGGTCAAGTACCACCTCTCCTATCCCCAGAGGTTTTGTAGAGATGGAATTAAAAAATAGGGCTGGTGTATTATGTATTTCTCCATCTAGACCACTGCCACAGTTAGCTTGCCACTAAGTTTTTTTGGGGGGGGACGGGGGGGGGGAAGGGAATCAACAAAATCAAACTTTTTTACTTAATTGCTGATGTTTAGTATATATTATTAATTGCATAAGAAGTTGCCACAGACTTACACACAATCATAATGAAAACCAAGAAGAAAGGGGAAACAAACACAGTGTAACTAAAGGCAAGGGAGAAGAAAGCTATAACATCAGATCCAGTTTCCATGGAAATCAAAAAGCTATGAAACCTTTTCTTCAATGTTTTCAAACAATTTTCTCTATTTAGACACCTGAACCAGGACTTCAGCTACTATGCAATTAAAGTGTCTGTGCCAATTTTCCCTCTCTATATACATTCTATTACATCACACAGGCTTTTTGACCATGGAGTTTAAGACAGCTCCTCAAATGAGAAGCACCTACACATTCAAGGCCAGGCTGGGTAGGGCTTGGAGCAACCTGGTAGGGTGGAAGGTGTCCCTGCTTGTGGCAAGGGGTTGGAACTAGATGAACTTTAAAGTCCCTTCCAATCCAAACCAGTCTGGGATTCTATAAGCTGTCTGACATCAAAAGGTTTTGGAAATTGGTTGTGAGGAGAAGTGAACTTTCAGAAGAAAAGAAAGAAAATTTAAAGTTGCCATAAATGTACTTGCAATATTATGTTGCAAAAAGGTACAAAATTCCACATATCCACTAGCAGTTAAAAAGGAGATGCATAACAGACCAGGAAAAATGCCCCTGAAACAATAAACTGTTCCATCTCAATCAGCATCCTATTTGATGATATAATCTACATCTGTTGCTTATTGAACATAAACTTTGTTGGAATGTAAAAAAGCCCCAGGTACTGTTAGAAGAGGCCTTGTGTTTCATTACATCATTTACTATGCTGGAGGTTTTATCCATCTCCATGCTCTCCAAGTGCTAGGAAAAAGTTACATAATAATCCTAGAAAATCTTGCTCTAATCATTCTAAGTCAACATACACAGAAAATTATTTTGCTTTCATTGAGCTAATCTGGAGCATAGCTCTGGAGTTGCAAGTTTAAAATATGTGATTCCCTACCCACAACAGCACATATGTAACATTCCCTCTTTTTGCCTTGTTCAAGTAACACTGCAATTATACATACACACAGACCCACCCATTTCCTAAATAGCAGAATTTTCATAACTTCAGATGCAGACACACAACCCTATCATCTATGAGTAACCTCAAATGCATTAAGATTCTCTCACCCTATTCCTATCTTAGTATTCTGCATTAAAAGATGGAATAGCAGTCTCACTCTTAAACTAGATTCAAGAGATTAGCCTCACCAAGAAAGCGCAAAGTAAGAAAAATGGTCAACGTTTATTTTGCAACTAGCTTAAAATACCTTGGGGTTTATTTTTCTTTCAGGATATATATTGCTCTTTGCATTATCCAAGTTTCACAGATATTTTTAATGCAGGTAGTTTTTGGATATAAAAGAAAAAACAGCATAAACCAGAAGTTAGGGACTATAACAACTTGTAAACCTCAAAATTAACAGCATTTTGAAAGAAGCCTGTATTTTTCCAGCTACAGAATACAACTCTGGAGAGCAGTGGAAGAAATCAGTCTTTCATTGATTATTTTGACATGAATCCATTGCACAGGATTATTGATGACTATAACATGAGACATATATTTTCCTAACTGACAAACGGTTTAAGTGGCTTTCAGCCTGTACTACCAAGATTCTAAGAGATCTTGCTTTGCAGTCACAATTAAGAAGTTGGAGAGTTATAACCAAAAGTCCCACATGCATTACAGAATTGCTCCTAACATTTCTCAATATCTGGTATTTCTGGAGCTTCAAAGCAATTTTAGGTCTGATGAAAAATATGTTAAACAACATTTGAACTGGAAACTTGTTTTCAGTTGATTTCTTAGCAGTATTAAGAACACAGAATTTCTTATACAAAGTCATGATGATGTCTCTATGAATATTTTAATAAATTGCCTATACATCTGTCTTCTGTATAATAAGTCAACTCAGAGAAACTAGGCAATATATTTGGTCAGTGGCTCTCACACAGCCTGTGAGCAACTCTTCAGAGAAGTATCCATATAACATTTTTTCATTTGCAAAGAACACAGATTTACATAAAGCAGAGATATTTGCATCAACCTATATACTCTGAACTGTGAAGTGTACTGAGACAGACCTACAAATTCTTGAATCAAGATAAAAATAGACAATTTACCATTTATTTAGGACCTTTAAAAAACTGTAAGAAACATATTAAGGGACAGATGGTGCTGGTTGGACTATTCAGGAAGACTTTAAAGCAACAGCATAGAGGGGAAAAAAGTGAAGACATACAAAACATAGAAATACATTGGAACTATATTTTGGTGGTTATAGAATCACAGAATGTTTGGGCTGGAAGCAGCCTTAAAGCTCTGACCTCCTGCCACTGGCAGGGACACCTTCCACTAGCCCAGGTTGCTCCAAAGGCCCGTCCAACCTGGCCTTGAACGTATTATGTTAAGGAAGGAATATGGGATACAACCAAGCAAGAAATATGGGATACATCATTTATATTCATGTGCATGTGTTATAATTGCTTCTTTACTAAATTGAAACCTTATGGGAAAAACTTTCTTGATTGAAACAGAATTAATCTTTACCCTATTTTAGGAACAAATGAGAGAGCAAATAAGAAGCAATGTGGGCTCTATGCATGTTTCTTACTTGAGGACAGGTTGAAAATAAAAGGAACCTTGGATATTCTAGGATCAAGAGCCTGACATAAACCAGAAGTAGGATATTTTAATTGGTACTTAATGTGACTTTGTGGTAAAGAGCAGAATTGTTTCCATCTATCTAAAGCATATGGGGGAGGGATCCATTATTAAAAATATGTCTGTTCAAGTAATAGTGTGAGTATATCAAGATGTCCAATGTATGTAAACCCATAATTCAAGCAGCACTGTGCTTAACTTCTTTTGCATAGCAAAATCTTGAATATGCTAGTGTGTTAACAGTTATGGAATTATCCTGAAAAATACATTTGGCTTTTTTTTGTTTTGTTTTTAACACACAGCACTGTGTGCTTGAATCTTTTCTAAGAATATAAGCTACAAGTTACTAGCCGTTTTCCTCAGCTATCACTGTGGAAATAAGTTTGTGCCTTAAGTGAGAGAGAATGAGAAGAGAGAACAAAAAGTGCAGGCGGACATACCATCACAGCAAAAAAAAAAAAAAAAAAAATAGCACAAATGAGCAGATTTGACAAGAATGTCAATTTTGAGTATAACTATCTCTTCTTGAATGCTAGAGAATAACATAGAATAGCAGTAAACAATTCAATGGCAAATTATCATTAGCTGTGCTAAAGGACATACACAGTACTGCAGTCTTTGGCACAATTATGACTTCTGTAAGGTTTTTTTTTTTAATGACTATTGATAAAAAGAATTTTGGAAAACCTCTATTAAAGACTCCTGCTTTTGAAAAGCTTGTGGATTTTCATATTTTAAAGCACAATGGAGATCAGAGACATTAGTCTGTGAAAGACATTTGTGAGAGCCAGAATTTGAGCTAAAAAGAACAACAAATCTGAGATCCAGCACGGCTAAACCACATGTGTAAAAGATAATAAAGGGAGGCAACTGGTACAATCAGATTTCCACGCATACATTTTGGTTTTCATCTGAATTTGGAATGGTCCTCTAAAAACAAATAATACACAGTAGTGTGCTATTACAAAACAGCTTTTGCAAGCAACTATGACTTCAGTTCTTTTGAGCAATGCAGTCTCTAAATTCCTGTAATGTCAATCACCCTAGATGTAGGAACAGACATGTCCTGGAGGTATTTAGAAGACATGTGCATAGAGAAAAAGTTTAATGGTGGCCTTGGCAGAGTTGGGTTAATGGTTGGACATGACCTTGACAGTCTTTTCCAACCTAAACAATTCTATGATTCTATGAATCACGAAGTCAATCAACTGATTGTGATGAAGTAGTCACCAGGTAAAAAATTCTGTGGAAACAGAGTAATTGTCAGCATCCTGCAGTATATGCTTTTAATTATAGCTTCTATTCCAGAAGTATGTAGTATATGCTCCCAGAAGATCATATATCACCTGCAAATAGCCTTAACTAAAGCTGAGGTTGACATAAAAACATTAAAAGAAAATATATATATATATATATATATATATATGCGAGTTTATATACGGAAAACTGAAAAGATGTACTATTCTGACCACAGCTGTATTGGTCTACCTGTTATTTAGGGCTACTATTAAACAGTGCAAACACTTTGAAACAAAATGGAAAACTTCTGAAGCAAAAGCTACTGAGAGGTGAAAGGCACAGCAAAATGAAAGTGACGGATTAGCTCTGTATTATGGTCCTCTAAGGTGAACACTAAGTATCGAAAGAGAAAGGTACTGCTGGAAGCTCAGGAACTATCTAGCAATGTTATTTCCAGAAATTTTAGGTTAGTATAAATGTGTGTATTGTTAGGAAAAAAAACCCAAACAAAAGAAACCAAAACAGTAAAACATACACCTTTTTGAACTATTTCTCCTTTCCTTTCTTGTACTAACATTACCAGAGAAAACCAACCAAAAGAAAAAAAAACAAACAACAAAAAAATATGTTATCTCAGCCATAAGTGTGTACCACTAAATGGGACAACAAAGCATTAAAAGAGTGAGAAGTAGGAAAAAAAAAGTGAGTATGAATTTAGTGAATAATGATTTAATGAGTACACAAGTGTTGAATAATATGTCTATTAGACTGTTAGCATGACACTGATCACTAGCAACAAAGGAGAACAATTAAACAGCAGTATCATTCCTCTCTCTTATTGAGAATTTATGGAAATGGATCTTGACTAGTGTTTGTTAGATACTATTCTCCAATAGTTATTAACTACTGGAATAACAAACAGCACAATGCATTTTTACCTTGTGTTTAAGTGGAGAGCTCTCAAATCAAAAAGCACAATTGCTGCTAAATGGATCTAGATCTGCAAAAGTCCATTCTTGTGTATGTGGTCTTCTGTATTTTTATTGGTCACTTGGGGTGGGAAGGGGTGGGGGAGAAGAAAACAACATCAAGAGCTCAAAGGTGAAAAAAAGCTCAGGGAAACAGTTAATAAAGAGGACCAATGAAGGGCAGTCTTGGGGGTTAATCAGGTTCAAGGGGGAAGGAAAAAAAAATCTAAGCTACAGCTGGAGAATTCAAATCAGGTAATTACCAAGGGACACAACAGCTGAAAAAGTTTTGGGTGATCATTCATTAATATCATCAACTGCAACATACAACTGTGATCAAAAGCACAAATAAGAGCCAAAAATGCCTGAACTGGAACTCTGAATAAGAGGGGAAAGCTAACACTGGATGACAGCTGTAGGAATACAATCAAAACGATCATGTCCTGCCTTATTCCAATAAAAGAAAGCTGCTGAGGAATGAGTAGAGGTTTGGAAAAGAGCCACAAGACCGATTAGAAGATTGGTAAACATGCCTTAGAGAGATGTTCCGGGATTTAAATCTATTTATCTTGGTAAAGAAAAGGTTAACAAGTGATTTGATATAATGTGTTAAGTAGCTACATGGGGATTACTAATGTAATAAAAGGGAGTTCTTCAGTCTCTTTTAACAAGCACCAATAACTGGAACATGAGTCTAAACAAATATAGAATTACCATTTTTAACCATTAGTATTACTATGTGAAAGAATACTAAGACTATGGAAAATTCTCTAATTACTGGAAATATTTCAACAGAAAGATTAATTAGCATATATTACCTTTAGCTTATCCTGGCAGGGTATAAACCAGTCCTGAGATGAGAAGAGATTGTCACCAAGCTTTATTACTATTTATACAATCCTCTCAGAGTAATCATTCCTCAAGATTTTTCTATGTTCATCCACTGCAGTCACTCCAGCACACTCCTATTAATTATATTTGCCCTCCAACAGCATTTCAGCGTTATTCAGTCTATCTCAGATATGCCATGTGAGGAATATACACCTGTACACAAACACACCACATACATTTATAGCAAAGATCAAAGAAGTCCAAAAAGGTTGCTGCAGAAAAAAAACTATTACATTTAGAAAAACTACTGACTTGATAAAATCCTTCCTTCATGTCTCTTAAATCACTTATTGCAAGAACTTTTTAATGAAAAAAAAAATAAAATAAACTCGACAGTGGTGTTTTATAAAATAATAAATCCAACATACATTTCTATAGTAAACAAAAAAAAATAATAATTGCAACTAAATAGATTATACATTAACTGCAGAGGGCTTGCTTGGCATCTTTGAAAGGGAAAAAATAATAACTCCTTTCTCTTAAAGCATAAAGAGCTGAAACGCATGCAGACCACAGAAAGATTGATTATTCACATCCCCATCCACCTTGCCAAGGCCAGGCATCATCTGTGATACGAGATGCTGATGCGAGGGAGGGTGAAACAGTGTCCACTTAATGCCAAACTTCAGAAAAGCTCATGATCATACAGTCCAGTTTTAGGAAAAAAAATGTTAATAATCCATTACTACTAATAACCTTATTTTAATAACCTTATTTGACAGATACTACAGGAATATAGAACAGACACATGTTCAGTTCTAAGTGTCACTGCACAGACTCTCATCCACCAATGCAACACAAAATCAGCAAAAAAGCAGCATAGTTATTACATTTGTAGATAGGGAACTGAACCACAGAAAACAGGAAACAGCAAACTATTGGCTTTGTCTAGATTCAATTACCAAGACCCTTATTCAACAAAAAAGCCACATAATCATGTATGCATCAACAGACTCAAAAATTTAGAGCAGATTTTCTCCACTTAAATCTAAGCATTGGTAAACCATTTTTGAGTAGGAAGTAGCAAAATACAGACTTGAGAAATTACAAGAACATACTACAACTACTCATGCAGCTCCCAAATTAATCATACTAAATTATACTTAGAAAGTATACCATTGTTTTCCTTCCTTTGCAGTTAATTCCAGAACATAACTAGGTACTTTTGTCCAAGAAAGAAAAATGTGGTCTATAAAGAGCAAATTTACAGTGAAAAAGATGCCTCTAGCATAGCAAATTTAAATTTTCCTGATAAAAGCTATACATTTCCTCAAAGGATATAATGACCTGTTTTCTACAGAAAGGATCCCAATGAGCAAGCAGCTCAGAGCCTTCATCATATATTCTACTCTTAAATGGATAAAAGTGAAGAAAAAAAATCTTAGTTGAGAAATTTAGACAGAACATGAAAGGAAAAGGTTTGGTAGAGATTATGAAGTACTAAGAGAAATTACACAATAGGTCATGTGGCTCCATGCAGCACAGATGTACGTGACAGAGGAACAAATCAGGCTGCAAAGCAAGGGAAAGGTAAACAATGCGAGTTGATGGGAGGAAAACCCCTGATATCCTAATTACTTATTTGCAATGTGGACTTCCTGTTAATTCTCTGAAGCGATTCACTTCTCAACCTTTGACATTTTGGAAAAGACACTTATATATTCATAATGAGGGTTTGTGAGACGGGATACTTCAGTATTTCTTTCTTACATTTCAGGATTTAGGTTGATGATTTTTTAACCTTTTATTTAGAAAAAAATCCTGGTCCTCCCCACTAGCACAAGCTGTACACAAACCACTCCCAGAGTGACCAACTATTGCTTACAAACACATTCTCATCCTTTATCCAATAAAAAAAGTGAAGCTAACACACTATTTTAAGCAAATAATAATAAAACAATTTTTCAGAACAACCAACACAGTTCCAGACAGAGAGGAGACTGCATCACTAAAAACACCTTTCCTTTTCCTGGGAGAAGGTTGAACTAAACCCAGAGCTTTCAGTACACTAAACTCTTCTAGGAGTCATGAATGCGAGACCTCTGCAAACTGAAGTGCTCCTATATTATTTCCCAGATAAAAACATATTTATGAACATGTGCTATTTTGCAGATGCATACGCAAACACTGCAAAAAGACAACAACAAAATTGGAGAAATCATGTAAAAAAACTTTCACTAAGGTCATGTTAATAACATGATGTGTGAATTCATCTGATAGCACATGAAGAGAATTTTAACTGAAGAAAAAATTCACATACTGCCTGCTACAGAGACAAATGCTGTTTGCTGCTTTTTATTAAACCTTTGCCAGACAACTACTAATGCTTTCAACACAGAATGAACTTAAATAAAGATACACTATTAAATGCAGACAACTCATAAGGGTACTTTAAGATTCAAATGAATATTTGGGGGGGGGGGGGAATCTCTATAATTTAATTTCCTTATTTCAAAAATTCATTTCAATATCACAATGCAAATCACAGAGTGGTTGAGGCTGCAAGGGACAACTGGAGGTCATCTAGTCCAACCTCCCTGCTCAGGCAGTCTCACCTAGAGCACATTCCTCAGGGCTATGTTCAGGTGGCTTTTGAGTATCTCCAGAGGAGACTCCACGGCCTCCGTAGGCATCCTATTCCAATGTTCAGCCACCCTCACAATGAAGTCCTCCCTCATGATAAGGTGGAATTTCCTGCTTTTACTTTATGCTACTACCTTTCATCCTATCACCTGGCACCACTGTGAAGAGTCTTGGCATTTCAATATTATGATAAAAATATTAATCCGTTAACCTCAAAATCGAGCCCCGCAGTTTTCATGTGTTCAGAACAATATGTAAGCATGCAGTTTAAGGGTAAATACAAATCTCTTCTGTGTCAGCAGGAAATTAAGCATATGCCTAGGTGCTCTCCTGTGTCACTTTGCATAATGTTTTATTTGAGTGGCCTATTCCTATTCTCAATCTAAAAAGAGAAAAGGGAAAATACTAACAAGAAATTCAAGAATAATGAAAAAAATCTAACTGAAATAAACATGTTCTTACTGCAGTCTTTAAGTGGACTTACACAGACCTTGAACACAAAATCTAGGAAACATCAAGTGGGAGTAGAGAAATGATTTAATAGCAACATCTGGCATTAGTGAGGCTTTTACTGATTCATTTCTTCATGAATCAGAAAGGTTTCTGACAAACTGGAAAGGGTTCAGAACGAAGTTATAAAAATAGTGTTAAGTCTAGAAAATAATGTGCTGCATAAAATTAAAAGCTAAAGCCATTTATTTCACAGCCAAAAAGGCAATGAAATGGTTATAGTACCAAATAAAAGTATGTATACAGACAGATTTGGTAGCATTGTAATTTTGTTCTGCCCCCTCTCCCCTCACCCCAGCTCCCCATTGGTGTGAACCAAAGGTATGAAGCCAACTGTAGACATATTTCAACTAAAAACTTTAAACGGCAGGCCAGCTAAACACAACTGAGATTTTCTATAACTGAAGGTTCTAATATCAGTGCCAAAAGCAACATAAAATAAACAAAACCTAAGGATTTAATGATGCTTTTCTTGGTTAAATCTTCATGGCTTATATAACAAGTCTAAGTCTAAATCTACAATTGACTATGAGCAAGGATCTAGCCACCTCTTCAGGAATTATTTCCTTAGTTATGGGATTTGCAACTTTGAATAAATATTGTATCACAATATATTGAAGTTCAAGTTTATGCTCCAGAATTTTAAAGCTAATATTTATCATTATAAAACAGTTAGAAGACTTTTAGTTTCTTTGTAGCTCCTGCTATCTATTGGATGAGACCTGACTTGTGGACATTTAAAATCCTTAAACATACTCACATATATTTATTACTTGCTACTTTACCACTTACATTTCTTTGTATACTATTTTACAAACACACTAATTTGATTCAACCACATTTTTCTTTGTGTCTTTGAAAGAAACTTTGATACGAACTATGCAATCCCATACATACTGTTTTCCTTTGGTAAATATCTCATGTTTGTCAGCCTTCATGACTATTTTTTTTTAAACAAACACATCTGCTGCCCAGAAGAAGAAATCAAAGTACAAAACATCCCCTCAGATTTGAAAACAAGTTGTCACTGTGTATGTTTCTCATGTTAGAAATGATGTCTCAAAAATACCTCTACCACATCCCTGTCAGGCTTTATATGCCTATACTAGTTATGTGTTACTCAAGTACACTTGCATAATAGCGTTTTTTTACTATCGATGGCTCCATTAATAAAAAAAATAATTTTGAAAACACTAACAATCTCTTCCATGCCTCTGCTGCTACAGCTCTGGCCTGCTACATTCATGTGTCATCTGTAATGCAATCCAAAAATAAAGGCACAACCAGCCAAAATATTTACCTACTTCCTTGTGAAATATTTCACACAAAAACTTAAGAGGCATAAGTAAGCTATGATGAGTATGCTCACTTATCTTCAAAAAAGTACTTTGAGGATTTCCTGGTGTGAAGAAATGAGAAATTGAGCCATAGGTCAATTTCTGGAATGCAATGTAAACCACTAGCCTGCCTTTTCCCTTTTGTCTGTCACTCAGAAATGATAAACAGCTGATAGTGCCCTTTTTCACAGAATCCCACACAGAGTGGCATGATCAACTTATCAAATAATTATATGCCTCAGTTGGATCAAAAAGTTTGGGGTTCTTTTAGTTTGATGGTCAATGTCAGTTCAGATAGGTCTTTCCTTCAAAAGGGGAACAGATTCAAAGCTAACATCCATGTTTCTTATTTTAAATTAGATTCACTGCAGGAAACTCATGGGAGAGAGGGGAATCATGATACTCTTATTGTACTCGCATATTTTCATCTTTTGGACATATAAGAAACAGTGTGTTTCCTGCAAAATGAAAGAAATTCCATATGGAAAAATCCATACTATTAGACTACTAAATTAATTTCTGCTCCAAGTAAAGTACATAGACTGGTACCAGCATGAACACATAGGCTTTTGTTTAGAAAATAAACCCTTGTTTTACAACATTTAACATGGTAGAACATTTCAAACAGGAATATTTATTTCCTTATCACCTTGTTCTGCTAAGTGCTCAGCACTCATCACAGCAAAAATTAGGAGCATTCAGGCAACTTCCAGGATCAAGTTCCATCACAGAATATAGATATCAGCGTTACAAATGAAGGCCATAAAACAAACAAATGAATTCATGTACCATCAGAATTGGTGTACAGAGGTTAAAGAAAATCGATTACTAACCAGTGGTACATACAACAATGGCAGAGAAAGACAACCAGCCCAGAAAATTAATCAGCATACAAATTAATCTTCTTACCCAGGAGCAAACTGAAATATTGCTTTCAATATATCACAAGGCTAAAACTTTCTCCTGGAAGAATACTAACATGGTATAACAGAATTTCTGAGCTCCTGAGGTAGGTAGATATTGAAATAGGAGGAGAAAAAAAGTTCCCCTTTTTCCCTGATTCTGCTTACCTAGTTCTACGGGTTTTATTTATCTCATTAGAGACAGTAATACATTTAATTGAATCTTCACTGGGTGGCTCAAAGTGTTAAGACTGAACTTAAATAGCTGTAAACGTTATAAGTATTTATACCATAGCTGTAAACTTTATAACCATTAACCATTTATAACGATGCACCAAATAAACTGCTTCCACAATGCTATAAAAGGGAATTTAAAAGGGAGAGAGACATGATAACAAGAAAAGGGTGGTGGTATGTATGAATCAATGTCATTAATAGTCTATATTGATTCACTTTCCTTGTGCCTGAAAACTTCTGATTTCAGACATTTACTTACACTTAGTAAAATGCTTTCTCCTCATAACTATCCTGCATTCTGCCACCTTACAAGTCATAACTTGTTCAGACATTCATTTGAATAAGCACAATTCAGTCATTCACACATTTGAAGAATGTGAGGGTTTTTTGAATTTTTCTGACAAATGGACAATTTTCTGTATAAGCATTTGCTTTGTTGCTATGGAATCCACCCTATTCCACCATACCTTACTTAATCTAACAGCAATAGTAAAGACTAGGGAAATAGTTCATATCCCAGCCTGACTAGATGAACTGTTTTTCAAGCAGATCATTTCCAAACGGTGAACTAGAGATCATTCCAAAGACTTCCAGAGATCCAGCCTAGTAAATTCAAATAGCACAGCACACTAGGGGCTTATCTGCAGGTGTGTAGGCATATCATGAGCTCTATGCCAAAACAGGTCAAAACCAGTCAATCAGGTGGGGCACTAACAACTCTACAGCATCAGGACCAAAGCTGTCCATCTGCCAGCTAAATTCAAGTCTCATTCTAGCTTTACTGCTTTGTAATTTTTTTTCACAATTTCCACCTACCTAGGGGGATAGGTCATTGTCATGGTTTGAGCATGTTTTGAGGGTGTTTTTGTTCAAGGTTTTTTCCAGCCAGGTGGAGGAGGGGAGGCCGGGAGGAAGGAGAGACAGGACACCTGACCCAGGCTAGGCAATGAGGTATTCCATACCATAGCACGTGATGCCCAGGATGCATACTGGAAAAGAGAAAGCTGGAGGGGTGGAGCTCTGGAGAAAAATGGAGGAGGGAGCACATGGTGCTCGGCCAGGCAGGGTGGAGTGAGTTATGGGTCGGTGGCTGGTGGGGTGTTGTATTCTTTTCACTTGCTGTTTGCTGTATCATTATTATTTGTAGTAGTAAATGGCAGTAGGGGTTTTGTGTTATGCCTTAGCTATTAAACCGTTCTTATCTCAATCCGTGGGGGCTACATTCTTTGGATTCTCCTTCCTAACTCTCCTGGAGTTGGGGGACTTGGTTTAAACCACGACAGTCATCTTTACTTCTTAATTTTTATCAGTAAAATAATAAATATTTTCCAACCTCATGGACAAAGTTGAGGTATTGAGCTTCCTTTGGCTAGCCCTTGTGGCCTCCCACTACAAAGAGAGCCTTGATCTCTATATTCCCTTGCATATCCTTGTCTCTAGATACTTTTACAGCTCTTAAATTTAAAAACATATCTTCAGGAACAGTCTTAAATTACTCTCTTAAATCCCTAACAGATTTTATAAAATAATCCTTATTGGAGATTTACAGTGATGTACTTTTACTTGTATTTTATAGAGAGGGAAACTGAAGCAGAAGATATTCTATAAAGCTATAAGGTAAATCACTTATAAACTTACTTTATAGACAATCATGTGTTGCCAACATTAAAAACCTCTCTCTTAAATGGATAGATCTTAACAGTGCTAGGATTATTCATGATTAATTTAAAATAAAGACATGCTGACTGTATAAAGTTTCAAACAAAACAAAGATAGCTAAAGCATGATATAAAGTTGCTTGGCTTTATTTTTTCTTTATACTTTCCTGGCTACAAATAGTTTCTGTAAAAGGTTACCAAATAGGAAGTTTCCATCTTCTCTTTTTCATCATGCAAGTAAAAATCCAAAATTAAGAAGTCTGTAAAACTTTGTAAAACATTTAAGTTTTCATCTAGGAAAGGCTGTGCATAGACACTGATAGCACTTAGTACCTTTCCAGGTAAAGAAAAGAGAAAGGTAACTATCTGTCTGCATTACACCATATTGGGAACTGCTGTTTTCACATCCTTTTGTAACTAATCTGCCTTTTGTTTCTCAGTTAAATTTGTCTTTCAATTTACTTCTTGGTGAAGTTCAGACACTGATCACTACTACACCTTTGTGTCTTTTAAACCAGGATGATTTGAATATCCCATTTGTAATGACAGGTTCATAAAAGCACTCTCAAACAAGTAAATGAGAGCAAGCAGTCAGTACAGGCGAGTTTTGTTAATGCACTTACATAAGTGATTTCCCACTAATTTTAATTCTTTACCTAAAAATAAATGCTATAGAACACAAAAATTAAATTATTTATATTTCAAACTGCTTTGTGTGAGATAACTGAAGGAGGAGATACAGCAGCTGGTACTGAACAAGTCACACTCTTCTTATAAGTCTTTATAGCCCTTCTAATTATAGCGTAACTGGTTTATAGGCCGACCTGAGAGGTACCCCAATAATGCCTAAGAGCACAGTGCTTCCTCAGCTGGGAAGCTGGGGGGGGATTAAGCCTCTATGCATGACAAAGTGAATTTTGCAAGTAGAATGATAGATATGTAACCGTATTCATCTCAGTTATTAATATATGATGGTATTAAATGACTCGATTTTGATTTAGAATTAGACTACTGACCAACATGATGAGAAACAAAGTATTTGTTTCTTTCTGCAGCAACTGCTGTTGCATGTTATAGCCATTTCACTGAAGATGAAGGGTGCAAACCAGAAGCCAGGAAGGTCACAAAGCAAAACATAACTGCAAGCCAACGTGTCTTCAGAATTGAGTTCCAAAGAACTAAAGTCACTAGTCCCAGGGGAAATTGTTTCTCAGTAAGCAATAAGAGCCAACTCACAGAGCTTTTACTTCTTGGTTGACCACTTTGTTTTTTCGACTGATGTGTGGGTGGGACAGATTTACATAGCAATTTTTTTTCTACACCTATTTCTGCTAATCTTGTGCTCTACTAGCACAACAGTAGTAACCAGTGTTGCAGCCAAGACAGTAAGGCAGGTCTTAGTTTTTGTAGAATCGTCAGGAGATGAGAGGTGGCAGAAACAGTCTTCTCTCTCTCCCAAGCTATTCCACATAGGTATTCCTACTACCTCCCCTATTCAAGAGTCCTCAATAAACACTACTTGAATATTTCCATGTGATCCAAATAACACGCAACATACGTGACTAGCAGCTGTGAGGAAAGCTGGAAACAGTGAAAATGCTGCATCCTTAGGGCTTTCCTAGAATGGCTTAAAGTTAGAAGCATCAGAGTTCCGTAAGTCTATTAAGGTTTACTAAGATATTTACTCTCCTTTAGCTATTAAAAGGAAAGATATCCCTTTGACCTTTCATTTTATTTGCCTGACATTCTCTTACAATAAAACATCTCTGAGCCATTAAAAAAATAAATGCTGATTTCGTGTTTTCTGCTGCCAAACTTTATGATTTACTGTAGATATTTGACAGCATGTTACTTAAACATTTCGTCTTTAAAAAATACCAACATGTAACCTCAGAGTTAAAAAAACTCAAGCATTAAGCAACTTCTCTTTACATAACTCTACAGCCATTAAAAGACTGTAGAAAATCAAATTAACACACTGGTACAACTACTTAGTGCTGTACAT
Organism: Melopsittacus undulatus; assembly: GCF_012275295.1. Classification (NCBI taxonomy): domain Eukaryota; kingdom Metazoa; phylum Chordata; class Aves; order Psittaciformes; family Psittaculidae; genus Melopsittacus; species Melopsittacus undulatus. Next base: position 23,670,846 of record NC_047534.1, read on the forward strand.
TGCTTTCAAACAACAGATTAGTACTGTATAGCCTTCCATTTATTCAAAGATAAGAAACTGGACATAACTGCATAAGTTCCTTCTTCTTTAATCATGTTCTTCAGACCTGCCTCAACTTGACAAGCTTGGTGTCAAACAGAAAAATGAATGTACTGAGTCTGACCAAAGATCTGTGGTGGCTGTGGCCATAGCAGTTCCAACTGAAACATATTATATGGACTGAGCAAGGAATAGGGGTATTCTTTCTGCTATCCTCCCTGCCTTCAGCCACTTCTGTGGGACTTCATAAATCACATGTGCTTTCTAGAAGTATGAAAGAAATTAATAAAAAAGTAACTCTCAAAATTAAGGATCTTCCATGCTGTCCATTACTCCTTAAATTTATAAAGATGTCAATTGCCAAAGCTGTGTTTAGTTACTATATTGTGTACTCCTACAGGAACACAGTTTTTAAGCCACATAACATCTGTTTTAGATAAAGTTTTTATCAAAGCTTTGAATTACTTTCATTCATTATGCTTTACTTCTTTACACAGCCTTTCAACAGTTTTTATTGTATAGTACAACTCAACATTTTTTACACTGCTCTTGCTCAAGACAAAATTAATGCAGTTTGGAGATTTCTGGAAGGAATCTAATTGTGTTCACAGACATATGGTAAAACTAGAGGATGCTCACTTTAGATTTTGTTAGTCATTATTCTTACATTTGGCTATTACCACCATTTGTCTGGGTGTGATGACAAAATTGCCAGAAATAGGCAGCTTCACACATGGCATGAGAAGCCTCGCTAGGATATATTCCTTCTTCTGAGAGAGTTACTATTTGTAGAGTTTTATATCTTGTCTTCACCATTCAACACAAATGTTTTAAAATGTGCTTGTAGACGTCCTTTAGGACATAGTCTTTCTCTCAAAGAATAGAAAAACTCCTACTGATTTCAGCCCTGTTACCAGAAGCAGCAGACCAAAATAGCTCCTTTGCAATTTCCCTTTTTGGCCTTTGGGAGTATTTTTTCTTTTTCTCCCTTCCCCCTCTCTCTCCCTCCCCCCTCCCCCTCTCCTTTGGCTGCCAGTTACAGCCAACAAAATCTATCAAAGAGCATACGCAGACTTCCTGAATCACTTTTTAAAGTTCATACTCCACATCATTCCTACCTTCCTCCCTTCCACCTCCTCTTCCCTTCCATCATCAGCATACTGAAGAATCACTTTCATGCCATGAAACATTTTCAAATATTGAGTTTAATCATAATTTTCACTTTGATGTGAAACCCACATCTCTTCCACAGTCTTTCCCCCAACCACCAATTTTTACTTATCCAGCCTCCTTTAAATGGAAACTAGGCTTCCTTTCTTTCAGTGTATCTGAAGAGGGATGACATCATCAGCAATGAGTTAACCACCAGAAAGGAAAAGACTATTCCTGCTCAGTTCAATTCCTAATTCAAGGCATGGGCATCAGTTAAATACCCTGGAACATAATGAGAAACACAAAGCATTTTTAATTTCTTTGGATAACGGTGTAACAGGACACACTATCTTCCTGGCTCTTTGAAAGGCCATGAAGGAGGTTGAAGACTGGCATCTTCCAGAGGGCCCAGTATTTGTCTAGACAGTTGGAGAAACAGATGGTGAAAACAGAGTCATAGAATAAATTCAATTGGAAGGGACATGAGGAGGACATCTGGTCCAAAGCCCTGCTTGACGCAGAGCTAGCTTGTTGCATGATGCATTTCATTGCCATACAATGAGCTGTATGACGAATACCCAACTGAAGTCGATAACATCAGACTCCAGTTCTGTAACAGAGAAATAAAACCTGTCTCCTCAGGATAAAAGACACTAAAAGGAAGTAGAGTACTATAATTCCAGCAGGGCAAATTCCAATTCAAGAAGATGATTTACTCTTATAGCCAGAAAAAGGAGAAAATATTTTTTGATTCTTGCATTTTCAGCCGGAAAGCATTTTACGATCTGTTACAATTGATCCTCTACTATTCCTACCCTCACTTTATAAAATGAATTTTCAGAATGGAAAGATATTTCCTGAATGGTTGATTATATTTAAACAATTCACCTTTATACAAGACCCTTCCATTCCACTGAGAATTCTCTTATTTCTTTAGCTAGATTAGACAAGCTTTGCCAGGGCAGGGGGGCAACTGACCAATAAATTGGTTAATATTTTAGAGCTAAGCTATGTGTTCTTGTGCACCACAAAGCATGTGATCCAGACTCTAAGATAACTTACAGCTGCAGTATTTCTTCCATACTCATCTAGTTAGTCCTAGGCATCTCACTGCCACCAGGCAGTCAGCACAGCCTAAACCAGCAAGTACAGAAAGATGCACACAGTCCTTAAAGGAAGTTGAAACAATTTACTAAGACTTACTAAAATATTATCCTTTCTGTTGGGAAAATAATGACTAGAATCTTGGCCCCCTCAGTAGCCTCACATGATGTATACAGTTATCCTTATGTGCAGGGAACCTGAACCCATTACTCCAGTGTCCCCCTCCCAGTGCACGGCGGTTGGATTCGCGTCGCCCCCTGTCCAGCGTGCTGAAACACACAAGCGCCGGAAACACATAGTATGTGCTTCCAGCTTAGTGGTTGTGTGCTTCTAGCTTCAATGCGTGGCTCTTAATCATTAACACGAATTAAAAAGTCTAATAAAAAAGGCAGAAAAAAAATTGTTTCACAGATGAAAGATATGGGTTAACCTCTATTTCAGCTTTCTTCCCTTATATGTCCTTCCAGCTCTTCAGGCTTTCTCTTCCTTACAGCATGGGTCTGATCACTTTCTACAGTTTCTATTCATATTCAGCTGTAGAACTAACCTCAAATACATCTCAAGAAAGTTGGGATCCATTTACCTACTAACTCTTTAGATAAAACACTTGCATTTTCAGATCTGCATTGAACTAAAAATAAAACAGAATGTACTATGTGAGTTGCATAATTCAGAAGCTGCCCAGGTAGGGAAGATCAAGAGTGACAAACTTATTGCTCTGAAGTCCTCACATTTTGAGTGGACTAACTACCTGCAGGAACTGAAGATCCAGATCCAGATCCTCACTAACAGAATCCAGCATCTCTTGCTCATACTGCTCCCAGCTGGAACAAGAAAAGTGCAAGAAACTTCTGTCTTACTGAAATGTTTTCAGTTAGCTTAGTACTTCAGGGGCTTAATGTAGAAGTAAGACTTCAAACCAAATTCTCAAGATCCGCAACAAAACAATCAAAACTAGTCTTGCACATTCCCTTGGTGTTAGGGATGCGTTACGTAGTGTAAGTATTAATGTACTCTGTTATGATGACTAATGTTTTCAGTATATATTGTATGTCCTTGAAAGAATTACTGGTACAAGTAACATAAGATCTATAACAGAAGATTTATATTATAAGAGCCAGTAGAATTTACTGGTATAGCACTTTTAATACTCCATTCCCTCCCCTGATTGGGTTGTTCATTAACATCAAGATAAGGGAGCTGATTCATCTTTTCTGCTCCTCTGTTTCTAACATAGCACATTAATTTGAGAACTTGTTAGCTTTTGTTTCTCTAACATGTTGTTAATGTTTCCTTTTCATTATTTCAGTATGTTTTTTGTGCTGACACATCAAAGGAATACGAAAAATATAAAAGTAAATTTAAGAGTCTACCATCAAGCACATTAAGGATCACAGAATCATTTAGGTTGGAAGGGACCTCTCGAGATCATTTTATCCATTCTCACTGCTTAAACAGGATCAGCTACCTCAGGTTGCCCAGGCCTATGTCTGGTTGGGGTTTGAATTTCTCCAGAAATTTCTAGAGCACACAGCATAAGAGCATTATAACCATTTGCTCATTTTCTTCAAAATTAAATAGATGTCAGTGCCAAAGTAGAGAGAAAAGATTTGGCTTCTAGTACCTACAGAATAACTTTCCCTGACATTGTGCTAACAGTATTCTGATTTTTAAAAAGCATAGCATGAATCATTCTAGAGCTTATGAAATAATTCCTTTAAATCTAAAAGATGCTTGGGTTTCTTTCTTTTTGGTTGATTTTCAGGGGGAAAAGGGAAGAGAGAAAGAGAAGAGGGAAGAGGGGAGATGAGATGATGACAAGATGTGGAGGGTTGTTTGTTGCCAGACTTAAGCCACATATAATAAACAATACTTGCAAAACAGTCAGGAAAAGCAGGTGTTAACCATTCAGGTGCTTCTCTAAATCAGTTCCTATCAAAAAATCTTAGTTTTGTAAGAAATCTTCATTAACCCCTACATTATAATGAAATATAGGCCATAAATTTTGCTCCAATAACAGCTAAAAACATTAGTAAAGCATATCAGTTTTACTGGTCTCATCTCTTCTAGGTTTTCTACACTTGATGAGCATGAAATACCACCAAAATAAGACCCATGCCATCCCTATTTCCTGTCCTAAAGAATAAAAATAGCCTTTTCTACAGTTAAGCTTTTTGAAAGGTTTAACCTGGGACTTTTTAGACAATCACAGAACAATTAATTTAATATCACCCAAGAAGACCATGAGTAATCTCCATCCAAATATCACTAATTACTTGTCGATGTACCCACCCATAGTGTAAAAATGGAGACAGACTAAAATCGGGTATTGCAGTACCTAAAATACAGTTTGCAAAGTATGCAAAATAGATTGACAACAAATGCCGGGTATTAGCTGGATAATGCAACAGGTGATAATGACATTCCTGGCAAAAGGTTAGCTCATCTCAGACATCTGTTAGGAATGAAACCATTAAAAACAAAGCAGTTTCATACTGTGGGGGTTTCTGCAGACATTTGCTTCTGTTTTGATTTGACACGGTTTAGATTCCTTGAAATCTACACTTCAGTTACTTTGCTTCCTGATTTTTTTTTTCTTTACAGACTTAAGAGAGTGTCTAACACTCAAACCCACAGTGAATAGCACTTTTGCAACTGTTGACCAATTTTCTTTCATTTAAAAGACGGGCTGAATTTGTCTGGTTATTGATTACAAGGGAACCTGGGCTGCATTTCAAGACTGTAACAAAATCCTACCAGAGTATTATAGTGTTTCCTTTTTTGTGAACATTTTGAAATGCTCAATTTACAGTTCTTGTCTTCCTGGCTAGTGTTTTCCATTGCCTTGATCCTATCTCCTGTAATATTCATTGCCTTGATCATATCTCCCATAACATCCATTTTCAATTCAGTTCAAGAGCCATAACAATTAACCACCACCCCACCCCAGAGTGTAATGTTCAAGTGACAGAAATAAAAGCTAGTTTTATAACTTAGCCAAACTTTTTAGAAAAATTTCAGTAAAAAAATCCCATCTGATGAATTCTAGTCTTCAACATACCTAAAGTTACATTTTCCTAAAGATCTCATGAAATTGTGAGAAGTTGCTAACTGTCCAGGTCTGAGGACATAGGCTGGAAGCCAGCAGAGAAACACTACATAGACTGAACATTGAAATCCATTGTCTTCATTGATATAACAGAGGTTTTTTTCTCGGACAGTAAATCTTGACTCCAGATATTCATTGAAGGTAAGATGAACAAAATTACATGCTTTCAAAACCACCAAAAAGGAGTGTCCTATGGTTCTTATCAGAGAGTAACTGCATTTATGCAAAATGGTTATCAATTCAAATACATTAACAGGATGGGAAACAGAAATTAATGCAGAGCTCCATCAGGCATTTTTGGCTTTCACACATACTGCATTCTTTTGCAGTAATCTCCAATTAGCTAAAGGGTCTACGTCTGGGTCCACACCAACCTGATCGGTAGCCTGATCTCTGGAATACACTGAAATATTCCTAGGCTGATACAGCTCTAGGCGGGAATAGTCACAGTATGATGGTAGTCAAGACCTCAGATCTCCTCATAAATTAATACAATTATTTTTAAAGTATAATCACTATTTTTAAATACTTACCCACTTTCAGCAGCATTCACTCTGAATCCCTAATGGCTGCAAATGGCTACCATGTAGCCATGATTTGAAGTATCACTCTAGTCTAGAGAGCAGGGGATATTCAGAACACTCCCTAGCAGTCACACAAAAATCCTTCTTCAGTGCAGAATTGCAAAATCCAGCCTTTTTTTGCCTCCCCTCCTCCTGTCTCCAGCACCCTCCCACCCCAACAAAAAGAAAGAAAAAAAATCTGTAAAGCCCTCAGCTGGGAAAGATGGCATTTACACAGTTAGTCTACTAACAGAAAAGGCAGGGTTGAAAAAAGCAGGAAGGCCAAGATGCTCCATGATGACATAAATGGGCACCACATGCCTCATTAACACTGCTTTGTTTCTCTACTCTGGCTTCTCTAGGAGTACAAATCGCCTGTAAATGAGCTGAAAGCAAAGGCAGGAGCTAATTATCGTGCATGGACCAAGGACCCATGGAATATGCTGAACATGGTGGACTGAATCTGAATTTATCCTAGAAATTTACTCACATGATCTTCCTACTACCCAATGCAGAGCTCCTTAATGGAAATAGTTTCATTGCAGCAAGATGAACAACATCCTTAGCGTTTAGGCCTCACTATCAGAGGGGGAAATTTTGCTGCTTGCAATGAAATTAAAGTCTTCTGTAAATAATTTTGTCACCCCATATCTTTTTTTGTCACAGTCTAAGACTTTCTGTATGAAAAAAAAAGATTAAATTAATATTCCTTTTAGCAAAATGTGGTTTCTGTACAAACTTAATCTAGTGGAAGGTATCCTGATCCAGCGGAACATGTTCCTCTCCATGGCAACAGGGTTGGGACCAGATGATCTTTAAGGTTCCTTTCAACCCAAACCAGTTTGTGATTCTATTCATGGGACTTTTAATCCTGCTTAAAGTAGTCAAGTGTTAGCTAATAATAATTTACAAGAAATAAGACTACGCCAAACAAAAGAAGAAAGCCTACAGAGCCTGAAGACATTACAAAAATGATGTAAATGCATTGTGGTTTTGAACAGAAGACCCTTTAGTAGCAAGCTGAAAAAGTACTTTATAGGTGCAACTTTCAGTAAGGGTCAGGAAAATTCATTCATTAGAATTACGGGAGGCAAGAGATTCTTATAAATATTACAGGACTATTAGAAAGTGTCATCACTTTAAAATGGACTTAAATCATATTCATTAATTATTAAGCACTACTCTAGTTCTTCACTGATGTTTTTAATGAATGAAGTTTCTTCAACTGCAGTAACGTCACTGCTATTTATAGACAACTTGTCTTTAGTTATAGAAGTGCCTTTTCATGTTAGTATCTAAGCAGGTTTTTAGTTTGTCACAAGACTTCTAATAGTAAATGAAAATAATCCATTACTTGGTGAATGAAAGAGACAGAAGTGAGGATACCTAAGAATTTAAGACCATCCCAGGTGCTCATTCACAATACTATCAATAAAACAAAGTCAGATTTATAGTTTTCTTCTTAGAGGGGAACACATTCTCTTTATTTACATTTTAAAAGGCCTAAGAGATCTCAACAAATGATATCAAAAAGGCAACCTATTGCTCACTGTCCATCTTTCCTCTCTATTCCTCTAAGCTATTAACAGTAAACATTTCCAAAGTCAAGTAGAGAGTCCAGTTTCATGAGATTCTTAACTTTTTACCTTAAAGAAATAACTATACTACCTGCCAATCTTAATCTTCCTCATCAAGGAAGATCCTTATCTTCCTTATCATCCTTATCAAGAAGAGTCCATCATACTCCTGATCTCCTGCACAAATAAACACTGATAGTGAGTGGGGGAAAGACTTGCCTCTTTAAAAGTCTGCAACAGTGACTGCTAGACAATCTGTAGATAGTTTTTACCGATAGGTGCTAGATGCTAAACAAAAGTCTGAGCAAACTATGAGTGGCCTATCTCCCTATGCCTGTGTGTGTAGCAGCAGATATCACATCTTCATCTACCCCATAGGTATACAGTCACAGCAGCTCAAAACATAGCTTAAAAGTACTATCTTCAGAAGGGTAGAAAGTCTTCAAGGTCTTCATAATTAATTTCTCATCCCAATATCACAGCTAAAAGAGTGTTTGCTTAAAAGGATCTCAAAGGCACTGCATCATACTGCCTAAGGCTCTCCTCAACCCCTGCAACGTTAATACTTTCCAGAAAAATCTACTGTTAAAAAACTTGCTATGATGAAAGGAGGTAAAATTTAAAATAGACTCTCCAGGATAATGCATTTACCTAAAAAAAAAAAAAATAAAAAACCAAAACATCACTAGCAGAATGTATCTATCTGTGGTCCTAGACTGAACAGCTCATTCTTCAGGGAGAATAAATACAGAGCTGTTATGTAAGAAAGTACATTAGAACAATTCCTCTGGATTATGTGCATATCTAGAGGCTAAACTATCTCTGTTTTTTTTATCTCCTCAATAGAACACCACAAACAGCAACCTGAAACTGAAAAAAATAACACAGCCACTGCAACATCAGGCGGCAACCACAGCTTCAGAAATACTGCCGGAGGTAAAATCTCGGTTCCTTCAACTTTATGCCATCTTCAGACAAACCAGTTTTTATTCTGACCTCAGCATTTGTGTGCGTCAGCTCTTCCAGTCCTATTTTTGCTTCACTTCTCTCATCTAACAATATCAATGTCCTAGAGAGTTCTGCCTGTTACATTTAAGGATGCTCCCATTAGTTCCCCAGCTTTTTGCAGTCAAGAATCCTCTACACTATATACAGACCCAGAGTGTAACCATGGGTGTCAAAGACAAGTTTTTAATTAAATGTTGGGCTTTAATATTGTTATTCACACCAATTAAAAAAAATCACTATGGGATAAAAGGTTTTTTTGTCTCCATGTAGAGCAAAACAGACCACTGACCTGAAAGCCAGACTAGGCATTAAGTACTTTTGAGAGCTTCAACCAGCTAGTTTAAACTAAAGTAGACATTTGAAATTACAGCCCAATACAGGACAAGAACACAAAAGCTGGCAAGTGTTTAACTAAGTTAAAATAAAATACTAGTGGAAACTCATACCCAGACTTGGAGTTATTGCCAAAACCTAAACAGTACTACCCAAAAGGCCAGCCAGCATTTACCCAAAAAAAGAAACAGGAGTAGGCTGCCTGCTGTCAAGCAATAAAATCTCCCTAGATTCCTAGTTTATTAATACAGAAATTTTAGTAGCAACTACAAGACCCCCTGTCCCTTATGTTTCCAGTGACTGTCAGAAGCCTCCTACACCTCCAGATCAGTGCTTGCACTAGGCAACAGAGCTTCCCAAAGGTCCCCTTCACAAGTACACCCAATTTCTCTACTAGAGACAGTAATTCTTCTACTGTTGAATACATACCCACATTCCCTTCATAAATCTTCTGCCAAAAAAAATATTTCTGCTTTTTTAATAGAAATATGTTGGGACAACAAAATCTTAAGCAGAATGAGGACAGCAATATACTTTCAAATTTCTCTTAGCCACTGTATTCTTAGACCATTCCTACCTTTCAGGCTAGAGATTACTGCAGACTATTAGTGCTCTAAAAGGCCTCTACCTGCTTGTAAAATGATATAAATACAACTGAGCCCTTTCAAATGAGGGAACAGGGGCAACCAGGTTTTACACGAACCTAGAACAACTCATCATTCAGCTTCTGTATGACTGCAGATGTTACTCAAACTGAAGTCCTGCCACACAGACTTGAAGGCAAATGTTTTCCAGTCTGTTACCAGGCCAAATAGGTGAGGAGGCAGCCTAGAAATACTCTCCCATCACACTGTCGTGGTTTAAACCAAGTCCCCCAACTCCCGGAGAGTTAGGAAGGAGAATCCAAAGAATGTAGCCCCCACGGATTGAGATAAGAACGGTTTAATTGCTAAGGCATAACACAAATCACTACTGCCATTTACTACTACAAATAATAATGATACAGCAAACAGCAAGTGAAAAGAATACAACACCCCACCAGCCACCGACCCATAACTCACTCCACCCTGCCTGGCCGAGCACCACGTGCTCCTTCCTCCATTTTTCTCCAGAGCTCTACCCCTCCTGCCTTCTCTTTCCCAGTATCCATCCTGGGCATCACATGCTATGGTATGGAATAACTCACTGACTAGCCTGGGTCAGGTGTCCTGTCTCTCCTTCCTCCCGGCCTCCCCTCCTCCACCTGGCTGGAAAAAAACCTTGAACAAAAACACCCTCAAAACATGCTCAAACCATGACATTATCCACCCCTTATTCCATACCATTCACGTCATGCCCAGATCCTACATTTTCAATACACCATCACTCTTAAGTCCACCCCTCGATCATGAGACATCTCTATGTTGCATCTCTGGAATAATGGCCTGAAGTATCTGGGTCCACCAGGCTCAAAATCATTCACCGTCCCCTTCAGCAGTTCTACAGCTTGCTGCTGGGGACTCCATACAGCTGCCTTCCACCTCCAATGCTTCCAAAGCACTGGAGGGGCCCAGTGGATCAGATACCTGGCCATACTGTCCCACATGCCCTGCCACTCATGACTGTCCAGCCTTGGGGACAGTCTCCTGGTGCTCCTATATCCTTGTCTAACCCTAGACAAGACCCAAACCTGACTCTGCTTAACTTTTGGGATCAGACAAAATGATTGTGGATAGAACACACTCTGTGTGTGTGCCACCATGCTGATCCCTATCACTATCAGCAGGCAGGTCCCAAGGGCACCCAAAAGCCATTCATAACTGTCAGAACTCTCAGGTGCTGCTGCTGCACTTGTCACTGGGGCTGATGTAGCTGCCCTGCTTGCCAGTTCTCCCATCACCAGCTTCTCTTCTCCTGAGTCCGGATCTTCCTTCTCTGCCTTGCTGGGAAATGCTGTGTGGTCTCCTGTATCCTGCTGGGGCTCGGCAGGTGACTTCCGGGGAATATTCTCTGAAGCTGCGGGGTTCGGAACGGCGGCAGGACTCGGTTCCTCCACTGCCTTGCTGGGAAGTGCTGCGTAGTCTCCTGCATCCTGCTGGGGGTCGGCGGGCAACTTCCGGGGGACACTCTCGGCCGTCAGAGGGTCGGTAACGGCCGCAGGACTCACCTCCCCCGCTGCCTGGTCCCGCTGCTCAGCTACCGCCCTGCTCCGCTCCTCCCCCGCCTGCTCCCGCTGCTCTGCCACAGCCGTTTGGCTCCCTGTGCCGCTCTCCCTGGCAGCCTCAGCTGCCGGCAGCTCCCGGGGCCTCTCCTTCCTGGCTTCACGCAGCCTCACGCAGATGACGATGAGGATAAGGACAAGGACGGCGAAAAGCAGCGGGACGGCCTGGTACAAGTCCAAGTTCATGGCCACGTCCATCCCCCCCTGCTGCCGGAGCCCCACCGTATTACAAGCCTCCGACATAAAGTACAGTGAAACAAAAGCTTTAGCCCAAGCCTCAAACACATCCAATCCATACACAAAGTACCTGGCAAAATCCCAAAACAGCGAGATCCAGAGAAAAACCTCTAAGAGCCAATAAATCAGCATTGTGACAAGAGACCATAAATCCGCTCAGATCTGTTCTTATCTCAAACCCTCGGGCCCCACGTTGGGCGCCAAAAATGTCGTGGTTTAAGCCAAGTCCCCCAACTCCCGGAGAGTTAGGAAGGAGAATCCAAAGAATGTAGCCCCCACGGATTGAGATAAGAACGGTTTAATTGCTAAGGCATAACACAAATCACTACTGCCATTTACTACTACAAATAATAATGATACAGCAAACAGCAAGTGAAAAGAATACAACACCCCACCAGCCACCGACCCATAACTCACTCCACCCTGCCTGGCCGAGCACCACGTGCTCCTTCCTCCATTTTTCTCCAGAGCTCTACCCCTCCTGCCTTCTCTTTCCCAGTATCCATCCTGGGCATCACATGCTATGGTATGGAATAACTCACTGACTAGCCTGGGTCAGGTGTCCTGTCTCTCCTTCCTCCCGGCCTCCCCTCCTCCACCTGGCTGGAAAAAAGCCTTGAACAAAAACACCCTCAAAACATGCTCAAACCATGACACACACATACAGGAAGAGCTCTTTCCAGCCCCCAAAAGGGACAGCTTTTCCTGCCCTAGAGTGAACATGGTGGTGCTGCAGCTGTGCTTTTACGTACATTTCAGGGAAGAACATGGCCCTTTAAAGCTACGCATTTCTCACTTTTAATTTAGATTCCCTTTGGAAAAAAAAGGTAATGCAGATATTTTGTTTTAAATCAGAGAAAATACAGGAATCTTAATTGGTCCTTTCGGCTTTTCAATGAAAGCTATACTCCTCAAAGAAATAATACATACAAACACGAGGCACTATTTTCAACTCTTTACTGTCATTAAACTTTATGAATATCAGTATTTCACAACATCAGCTACCATGAGATTGTGCTGGAGAACAAAGTGAACTTTGCTAATAATACTTTGCTGTAACTCTTTTGCTATTTTCAACACATACAATAAACAATCAATACACATGTGCAAGCAAACGAAATCATTCGTAACAAATATTTCACTCAACAAAGAACTGAGTGATTTAACATAATTCAGCCCATCAGTCATTCGGTTATCTTCAATTTTTGTCAAATTTATCACAGAATGTTTGGGTTGGAAGGGACCTTAAAGCTCACCCATTTCCAACTCTCTGCCATGTGCAGGGAAACCTTCCACTAGACCAGCTTGCTCAAGCCCTGTCCAACCTGTCTTTGAACACTGCCAGAGATGTGGCAGCCGCAGCTTCTCTGGGCAACCTGTGCCAGGGTCTCACAACCCTTACAGGGAAGAACTTCCTAGGATCTCATCTCTATCTCCCCTCTGTCAGGCTAAAGCCATTCCCACTTTTTCTGTCCCAACAGGCCCTTGTCAAGTCCTTCTTCAGATTTCTTGCTGGCCCCTTTAGGCCCTGGAAGCTGCTCTAAGGTCTCCCTGGAGCCTTCTCTGCTCCAGGCTGAATAAGCCCAGCTCTCTTAGCTTGTATCCAGAGCAGAGCTGCTCCAGCCCTCGAAGCATCTCTAGCCCTCCTCTGTACTGGCTATAACAGGTCCATGAGAAATCCATTACAGAACAGTTAACAAAATATGGAGGAAGTTAACTTTTCCCGCAGCATTAGGATCACGAACAAATGGCACTTACTGAACCTTGGAGTAATGAGCACATTTCTTCTGAGTAGTCATTCCTGAGCAATCCAAGCACAGCATAAGTGAGAATGGCCCTAAAACAACTAACATTGAATGCACATTCCTGAAGCTCTGAAATAAAGCAGAACTAAATTCTGTAACATAATTTTCAGTATCTTTCAATAGAGCTGTTCCTTTTCAAAGGTAGTTCTATTCCTATCTAGCCAGAAGCTAACTTTGTTCTTAAGAAACTTTTGTGTAGAAAAGTAAACCAGGTGATTTTCCACACAAGTGTGGAATTAAACCTGCTTGGCAGCACTGCATATAAATAATAGAATGCAAAACATTACGTAAAAATCTCTGACTAAATTAATCTAGTCTCTCCTTCCAACTGGAATAAACCCACAGGTCACAAAACGTTTTAAGCACCTGCTATATGACATATATCAGGGTAAACATAAGCTCAGTTTCAAGTCAATTTTGGCTATATCAAGTCACAAAGTCACCAGAAACTCTCAACTTTCTAAGCTAGTAACTTCTGAAACTTGAAATTTTACATCCTATTGAACTTGCATATGAAGCCCTAAGATACGGTTTTCAAAAATGCTGATTTTTCAGGAAATTATTTGAAAAGTATTATTATGGTATTATTAAAGTATTACCAGAGTGATTATTCATGGTGACACCCATCCATGACTTTATTAGCACCTGTTAGATGGAAATGTTTAACCACTACACAAATGGCCCATTTGTCAGTCTGACCGGGTCCTTTTGAATATTTCACACACAAAGGGTATAACTAATATAAAATTTAGTTATTTGAAGATAGGTGATGTTACATGGGATTTCCGTTTAAGCAGTGATGCAGAATATACTGAAACAACAATACAAACGTAGTTTACACTTGGCAACATATAGCAATTGCAATGTATGATTCAACCACAATACCAGCCCAGTTCCATCACCAGTCTCTATATTGTGCTTGCCACTGTGACACTGGACATCCCCAGTCCCCAAGAAAGAGAAGATATGCTGAAACAGCTTAAGCCCATTTCTCTCCAAAATATTTCTGCTACTTGTCTAGATTCTGCACTAGTGATCTTCTGCTGGGCTGAGCCACCTATTCACTCCCCTCACTTTGGTATGACTAACTAAGGGAGATGTTTAAACTCTTTTAATGAATTTTAATAGAAGAAATTCAACACCAGTTGACCCACTCAACCGTTGATAGCTGTTTGTCTAAACAAATGCTCACTCTCCAGTCCCCTTTGTGGTGAGCTAAAATCAGCTTCCTTGCAACCAACTATGTTCAGTCACACCCCTCATTAGTCATAAGTTTCTGAGCTTCCCAGGCTCAGAAACACCCATCTCATCTGAGCCATCTTATATTTTAGGTGTTTATTGGTCAGTCACACCACTTTGCAAGATACTGATAACAATCATTACAACTACTTCAGTAACTCCTGAGCTACCAAGGACAACCCAAAGTGATACTGCTGTTTTAATACAAATACAGATAAAGCTACAGAACTGGTACAACAAATGCAACAAAACATCTAAAATGGAAGAGAAATAGTAAATTAAAGTTTGACAAAGTGAAGCTTGCCATTTCAAACTTCAGATGTCTCCATTTATAATTAGAACATATGTATATATGACCTGCTGCAAATAAAAGCAACTGGGAAAGCTTTTAGTGGCTCTATGGTAGCTCAACCCAATGGTCTTACCAAAGCAGAGTATCAGTGCAAGGTACTAAAACAGAGTTTAACATATTTATGAACTTAGGACACAAAAATCTCGTCCCAGAAAAAACAAAAAATCCTAATTTATCCATAACTACACTTGGTTTAGGAAACACACAAAATGCTAGAATTATTCCTTACCAGGTAAATTCCGTATTTGCAGAATACAAAATTCACAATGCCACTTTGATAACTATAAGACTGTCAAAAGTAATAAAGCACAGGATTAATTCAGTATTTTTTCATCATTTCCAGTTTAACACCATTTCACAATTATTGTGCACTTCTGCTAAAATTATAACGCACTGCAACACCCTTTTTGTTTTCCTCATAAAAGTAGGGTGTTCTCAACAGCTTTTAGCAACATTAAAATAGCTCAAGTACTTCTATTTTTGTTTCATTTTTGTCTTCCATTCTCAACCCCATCACTTTATTTTCCTTTTATTTCATTACATTTCATTTTTAATGGGATACATGAAAATTCTGATAGAACACTTTGATATGTATGTGCTTGAAAATATAAAGGCTTGCAAAGTTGATCTTCCATCACACTTTCAGGATTTCCTTACACTGAGGAAATTATGAGATAGACGCTACAAACAATGCTGACACTATTACAAACATGCATGAAGCAGGTACGAAAACTGAATTTGAAAGCACACATGTATCAGTCTCAGGGGTGAGCACCATTTCATCCGCCTATAATCTATTTTGATACACACAAGTTTATCTTGAGATTAAATTAATTTGCTAATAACAATAGTATCTCAGACTTTCCTCTTAAGGCAACACTTGGAAAAAGTGAAAGTGATGATGTCTTTGCCTGCAGGTGCACACAGGCTAGTGTACTGAATCCAGCTCTTAATCCCTCTTTCAGCACAGACACATCACTGTGAGATGTCTGTTGTACACTGCTTGCTTCTCTGATTGATGACATCTATTGAACTATCTGCAGCAACTCTATGGCCTCTCCACATTTATTCAATTGTTTCTGCTCTGCCAGATCACATATTTAGCTCTTTCAGGACATCAACTATTTTGCTTTTATCTACATCTACTGCCAGACAAAGAAAAATGGACTTTTCACTAAATTCATCATTAAAACCATCATGCAAGGGAAGGCGGCACTTAAAATGATGCAAGCTTCCAGTGACTAGGATAGTTAAATTTCCTGCTTTTAAACAATGCTCTGCCTTTAGAAACACACACCCTAAGAACACAGACTCTCCACTTGCAGTTGTTCCTACATAAATTTAATTAAGAATGCCCCAGAAAGCTGAACTAGAATGAAAAGCAGTGACTTGATTGATACACAGAAATAAATCCTATCCCTAGCCTTAGCTCTTCAACTTCAGGTTGCTGCTTAGTCATTGCTGACAGTCTAGAAGTTTTTTATTTTATACATTAAATACTTTAGCCACTTGCCTTTATTTTCCCAGGAACCCTACTCAGCATTGCAGCTCACATCTCCTTGCATTATGCTGACTAACCAGAAGAATTGTATGAATTGCTACGAAAAGGTGACAAAATCTCTTGAAGTGCTAAGGCTTGGAACATTAAAAAGCACTTGACTATGATAAACTTCATAACACAGTGCAAAAGAAAAGTTATTCTGAAACATTTCCAAAGCTCAGAGATAACTAATATTATGAGATGTGGAACTTTCTGAAACAGAACTAAAGTAGAAAATCAAATTGGGAATTAAAATTCTCAATTTTCTAAATACTACTGGCAAGCAACTCTCCCTTTTCACAAAGGACTAAAAAAGCTCCAATAGTACATGCTGTTTCCTCTCTTGTAATTGCACAGGTAGCTATGTACTTTTATTTAGTAATTAGACTGTGATGATTTTCATTACTTCAGAGCTACTCAAATGAAGATAACCATGCTTTTGTTATGCATAAATATTGCAGATGATTTAATCCAAAGTAGTTTATTTTGAAGAACGCTTTTTATGTACAGAAATATACAGTAAAATGTATAGAACCCATTAAAACTTTACTGATTTAATGGCTAAGAATTTCAAAAGGAACAATGATTGCTGACCATGCCTATCTATTTGATACTTGTTTTCTTACATGGCTAGTTACAAGTGCTAGGAGAAGGTAAGACGCCAGTGCTGGGTACATAGGAGATCCTTCTCTCTTCATTAACTAATTCTCATTGCTGCCATAATTAATGATTTTCTCCGCAACTAACAGTTACCCAAGCCCATTTTTAAGCTTATTTATCATTTGAATGCAGCACCCATGACCACATTTCATATGTAAAAATACAAG
The DNA here is from genome assembly GCF_012275295.1 of Melopsittacus undulatus. NCBI lineage: Eukaryota > Metazoa > Chordata > Aves > Psittaciformes > Psittaculidae > Melopsittacus > Melopsittacus undulatus. The sequence goes on from NC_047534.1 coordinate 23,687,931, forward strand.
CATACACTGTTAAACTTTCTATTTTTCAGATTGTTTGAATGATAAGGCATTGGGATTTCCTGGGTAGAGGATAAACTGTACATTTAAGCAGCGTAGCTATGTGCTGGTTAAACCACGACAAGCTAGCCTACCCCAAGTACTGACTGCAAGCTGGGTGCTTGAACAACTAAAGCCTTTTTTATAGCTTCACGTTTTATAAGGAGTCTAGTTTTCTGTCAGAGTGTGCTTAGCTAAACACCAGTCGTGAAACTATAGGTTCAAGCTCCAGCCACTGAAAATGAGTCGAGAATATACCAATTAAATTTCTACAGAAATGAGGGGTTACACATCAAGTATTGTCAGTCTTGTGGTGACCTTAAAAAGCACATTGCAGGTTCTACTATAATGCCCTCTCGTACCTTAACAGTTAACTGTTCTGGTCTTGGAGTTCACAAGCAGCTACTCTACACAGAATTTCAAGTAATAATCCTATATTTTAGGAGCTTTTGTAAACTTAAGTATTATTGATTGCTACTGAGATCATTAAAGTTGGTTAAAAATAAAAAAAAATTCAACATTTCTTTTAAATTAAAAACTAAATTTAAGGAATATATTTTGCTTCTTTTATTATTTTTCATCTTCAATTTGCAAAAAAGTATCCATTTCAGAAGCATTCGCTTTGGAATTCTAAACTTTCAACACAAAAAGGAGATAGTTCTTTTTAGAAAAGAAAGGGTATGAAGGTAACATCCAAAAACTAGCCTTAGCCTTTTAAGCTGTAAGAATAATGAAACATCAACTGAACAAAGAGCATTTAAATGTTTAAAAAGTAAAATACCAAGAGAAAGAATACCAAAATTTCAAAGTTTCATAAATATATTTTTAAACACACACACAAAGATCAAGTGTGTTGAGTCTTACACCAGTTTCACTCAGTGGCTGCACAGTTGTGCTTAATGTTGCTCTTACGTTTCTGAGCACCCTAAATAATGAATTATTTCCTAGAGGTTGTCATGGCTTGTATGTAAAACATACAATATGCTACTTGCTTGCAATATACATCCTGGACTCATCTTTCTTTGGTCTTTGTAGCAACAAAATAGGGGAAGTTCTTTACATAGCATACAGCACCAAGCTAACAGCTGTTTTCTGCCTTTTATATACTACAGTGAAAAGCAGCTCAGTGCCCACGCACCTTCAGCTGATCTTTTACCAACCTCAGCCTAGGCAAGATATATTTTCCCCTGCAGTTTCATGCAAGTTTAGGATTAATTCGCATGTTGTCCTTCAATAATATAATATAATGACTTTAGACGCTATTTTTAACATACAGACTCATAAGGAATATTTACAAGTCTTAATACACAAGAAGCAATCAGAGGTTAAGGAAATTCACAGTGTTATAAATAAACCCCAAAGAGGCAAAAAAAAGCGTTACAAATTTGTGCTACTAAATCTTTGTTTCAGTTTGGAAACACACTGATGCTGAAGGCCAACATTTAAAAGGACACTTCAACATTGGCCTTTACTATAACCAAAAAGCAAAGTCAGTCCAGAAACCTGCTCAGTAAAGTAAAACCTCAACTAAGAAACCCTTCCTTTTACAAGGCACAATATCTTACCCTCTGATGAAGTGCAATGATTGTTATGACAGAGATTTCATTTTAACTGCTCTTTTTAAGAAGTCTCAGGGGGGGTTTCTCTAGGTGAACCTCTACTAAACTAAACTGCAGCTTTGCTAGAAAATCACTTTTCCAGCAGCTCAACATTACTTAACAAAAATCTACACCTTACCTTATATTACAACATAGTTCTGATGCACACAAAATGTACCCTATTCACAAAAAAAAAAAAAAGCCTTACTGACTTATCTCCATTTTGCTGTTGTTCTTTTGCAGTAAAACGAAAGTGTGCAGACAGAACAATTTCCCAGTGTCTGTTGTTTTCCACTGGAGATTCCAACCAGGTGCCAGGAATCAACAATGCTTCATGAAAAGCATGTGTGCACTGAAGATCAGCAATTGGATTTGCAACTGAATCTGTTGCAACACAGTAACAAGGTGAATCACAGGTGAAATTATTATATCTTAATTAATATAACCTCTCTGCTTTAGAACAAAATTTTACTATCAAGATGAAATTGGTTTCAAAGTCCTGCTCATAATCCATAGAGCTACCATTAAAACACTAATAAATTTAAGAGAAAATATTTCTTATAAAGTTGTCTAAATATACATATATACACATACAGAGTTCTAAAAACATACATAAGAAAACCTAAAAAAAAATTGCATTTGGAAAAAGGAATTTATAGATTTTGATATATGTTTAATAAAGAGTTTGAAGCAAAGCTATTATTAACATTCTTTATCTGATTCCGCAAATAAAGGTTCTTTTGTGTTAGCATATTTTTCTAAAATTTAACATTTCAAAGCAGGCTAATTTGTGAATTAAGTTCTTGAAACGGGTACTTTTCATGTCTAGGAATAGAACAAAATGAAAAACTGAAGTACGCAACTGCAAAAGATCAGTCAACAATCCTTTTATACAGCCCTATTCTCAAGAGGTTACAATTTTTTTCAGGGAAATAATTTTGACCTAGATGGTTTTCTGGCTGATAGTTTTGGGTTTGTTTTTGTTGTTTTTTTTTTCTTTATCTCTTTCTTTTAATGAATAATGACAGCTCCCATATCTGTAAGAGGAAAATTGCACATGACCTTACCACTTGCATTTCTGTCAACAACCTGAAAAGAGAGGACTTTAGACTAGGTCTAGATTTCACTCATCTCAGCTTCTGTGATATTTGAACTGAAATGCTTCACATTAACACACTATCATAAAATCTAATAATAAAATTTATACTGATATCGTTCTTTGCTGTGAAGATTTATCTGTGGTTCAGATCACAAAAAATACCCAAACCAAACAAAACAACAAAAAATGGCTTTAGAGTAACTCTTTCAAGATAATTAAAAGAACCTTCTTCTTCCATGCATGCATATACTCCCTCAAAATATAAATGCCAATAATGCAAAACATACACTGGTTAGGGAAGGAAATAAATGTTGGTTCATCCTCTATTTCATGGTTTGAATCAAAATTCCCTCAACATAAAGGTGAGCCATTTGCACATTAGCATTCTAACTCACCAGGGAAAGCATGGCAAGGCTTTCCTGTTGCATGTTGTGAAAACTAGTTTTATAGGCAGAAATAATATAGGCAGAAATAATAATAATAGATTTTATGTTGCTTGCTGTTCCTGGAAACTTGAAATGAACTGACATATTAATGGGGATACACAACACTTTCCATGTTTCTGTAAGTCTTTATTTTGTACTATTACTTTATCCTGTTAAACCTCGGAGTTTTGTCACGTATTCTTCAGAAAGAGTTTTGCAAGAGTGGCACCCAGCAAATGCTGGAAATGCTCTTACTTAGCTAGGTTGTTCTTCATATCAGAAAGAAAAAAAAGGATTCTGAATACTGTTTACACTGCTGAACTGTTGCACTTCTTTGCAAACACAGCTCTTCAGACAATTTGGGGCTAGAGCATGCAACAGATTTAAAGAACTGCCATTTCAAGTAACTTCCTTTACTTAGATCTTTTCTCATACTGCAGACAACCTAATTCTTCCCATACAAAATTCTCAAGGTCTTTTTAATATGCAACAGCCATGAAGCCATTTTTCCCTTGCTATTTTCTCCTGAATCGTAAGTGCACTTGGCAAGGAGTCAAACCATACATGGTTGCTGACGCTTCATGCTCTAGCAGAGAAGGTGAAGGTTGAATCACTCTAACACTTAGGAATTGATTTGGAATAGCTCTTACAGGTTTGGAAAAAGCTACTCGCTCTCCCAGCTACAGAAATGTTACACTTCACCATTATGGACTGAAACAGATACAGATACACAATTTACGAGGAAAGCTATTGTACTCCAATGGCACACTCTATTCCCTGAGCCTTGGCAACAAAGCAGGGGTTGAACTTCCTTTGTGGGAGAATGATTACTGAATTGTGCACCTGGCATGCACAAGGCCTTTCTGTCCTTCATTGATTGCTGTGGGCACCAGAAATGAATGAAGTCGGGGAAGACACTGTGCTAATACTCTGTTTCCCAGCAGATAAGCACCAAGCTGGGGCACTCTTTTCTGGCTTCAGGTATCTTTGGAATCCTGGAAGTAGTTTATTTATACTCAAAACCCTTAAAATAAATGCTACCTCACTTTCAACTGCCTTAGAGTAACTACACCTCTTTCTGTAACAAAGCAGTAAGCTCATTGTTTGCCAAGGGCCATAAAATCCCTCCAGCTCAGGTGTTTGTTACTCTAAGTTTGCTGCTCTAAGTATTCTCTTGGATGACTGACTTCCTCCTCCCTTCTTCTCAAAGTTGTTGCAGTACCATCTACAACTCTCTGCTGAGCCCCCACCTTCCTCCCTCCTTTCACTGCTCATACCTCTTCTCTTTTCCCAGTGGCATCTCCTAACACCAAACACAGAGGGCTCAGCCAGCCAGAAGAAGAGTTTTGCAAGCCCCTTTCTTGGGCCTTCCAGTCACAGGCCTGGAAGAAACAAGAATGTTTTCCACTACCTGTGGCCATATTCATCAGCTGTATCTAAAGATTAAGAAGCTCAGAAACATAAAAGCTTTGTGGAGTGATAACCACTCAGAATACTAACAAAAGGACTTCAGTCCCAGAGAAAAGAAGCTCAGAGCAAGAAAACAGAATTTATAAATGGCAGCAAAAATGGTATTTAGCTCATAGTACCTATTGCAGGGAACTGGTTGGTAGATATTGAGTTTTTTCTTTTATTACTGATTTTAAGAAGGCCTTCATTCAGAAAAGAAGCTGTTGGCAAGATTTGTTGTAACTTTGAGGGTTTTCTCCTTTTTATACAAAATACACTTAAGCATGGTTTCAAATAGTGGTTTTCGGATTTCTTTTCACCAGGTAACCCATTTTTTCTTTGATTTCTTTTACCTAGTTGTAGATCAGTAATTTTGTCCTTGAATATAATGTGGAAAAGAAGCACTTCTCAGGTGTTGCATCTTTTCTTTTATAGATTTGGTTATGAAATCCTGGGGAAAATTCCCCTCCGCTCCTCCCCAAACAATATTGAGTGTTCCACATCAGCTTTACTAACTTATATCTAGCAACATGTATCTGACCCAAGCACCAAAAGAGACTCTTATCCAAAGCATCAAGTTCCGCCACAAGATTCATTCAAGAGACAGATCCTCATCTGCCATTATTCTGTAATTTCAAAAGGGGGAGGTATAAACCTGCACTCCACACTTCCAAAGCTAAACTCAGTATTTTAACTGATTTGATTACTTCAGCTTTTTGCAGCTGGTGGTGTTTTCCATCATAGAAAATGGAGATACAGTAAGGATATTAATCCATTTTCTTAATTAGATATGGACAGTTCCATTGAAATTTTGCACTTTGCTCTTCATAGCTTAGAACTGGTCAGCTAAATGGCAAAGTATTTAATCTGCCAGGCAACAGTAAACTCTGAGATAAAAATTTGAAGATACCCTTATCTTCACATGGCTCTTTTTATTCATACGGCTAACTAGTTATTGTCTGAAGCAAATCCATTCCTCATACTGTCCTGGGTTCAGCTGTAGCAGTCATTTTTCTCCTTCTTAGTAGCTGGTCCAGTGCTGTGTTTTCAGCTTTAGCCTGACAACAACGCTGATAACACACCGATGTTTTGAGTTGTTGCTAAATAATGTTTACTCCAATCAAGGACTTTTCAGTCTCATGCTCTGCCAGTAAGGAAGGCACAAGAAGTCAGGAGGAAGCAGAGATAGGACACCTGACCTGAACTAGCCAAAGGGGTATTCCATATCACAGCACATCATACCCAGTATACAAACTGTGGGAGGGTTACCTGGAAGGCCCAGATTGCTGCTCAGGTCAGGACGGGTATTGGTCTGTGGGTGGTGAGCAGTTGTATTCTCTCCCTTTGTTATTTCCTTTATTATTATTATCATTATTATTATTTTTATTATTGGGTTTGTATTATACTTTAGTCACTGGACTGTTCTTATCTCAAAGATTTACATTCTTTTGATTCTCCTCCCCATTCCTCCAGGAACTGGGGGAGGAAGAAGAGGCGGGGGAGTTGAGCAAGTGGCTGCGTGGTTCTGAATTACATGACACATACTTCAGTCCAAAAAGCACTATTCAGATTGTGGGGAGAGATACATGCTATTAGTACTCTGAGAATACCTGAACCATTCATGCACTGTCTTTGTATTAACACCTCTATGAAATGGCTGCCACAAGTCTACTTTATAACTAGAACAACAGTAATTTGGTGATACTCAGCTACAATACAGACTAACTCACTAACCAGAATTTGCTTCAATATTTCTCATTTTCTTTAAATATTATCTACCTCGGCTGTGAAAACCATGTCAAACCAGGCTTTTTCACAAATTAATTTTAAGCACACGGCTGCTAAGTTTTACTGCCACTGTGGCCATGATGGTAGTAAAGAATACTTTCTAGGAAAAGATGTTTTGTAGTGCCTTACACTGAATTGCTAACAATATCAAGTCAAAATGAGACCAAAATGATTGTCCTGTCACAATCAAGGTTATAATCCCTTTAAATCTCTTTTTTTTCAATTACTTAAGCCTTGCTTTAAAGGCATTTAACCTTCTTTCTGGTTTGGGGTGGTTTGTTTTAAATTAAAATTCAATTAGGATGCCATTTTTTCAGGATATAATTTTGAACATCTTACACCCTGCTCCTGATACAATATTAACTTCTGCCTTCTAGAAGGTAGGACAAATCTAGCACAACAAACAGGAGAATTTCATTTATACTCTATTATTACATGCTTTTTCAAGTAACACAGCAAAACCAGATCTGTTCAGATGGCCAAGGATCTGAGTAGCAGTAATATCTTTACCTGCTTTGTTGATTATGTCTCAGTCATCCAGTGGCTATTATTTTTGTTTTGATAACTCTACAATGTCTGTAAGCTCTACAGAAGCTTTTAAATAAAAATAAGAACAAGCCCATTGCAGGTGTGCTTTCTTCTCTAGCTAGATCTTAGATGATGGCTGCATTGTTGAATAAAATCTCATTATCTGACAAATATTTTCTCTATATCCACAAAAAAATGGGGGAAAAAAAAGAAAAGAAATACTGTTTACTCCCCCTAATATTACCTAATTAACTTCACTGTGTGCCACAGTAGTCTTTGTATTTAGCATGTCCTGTGCAGCATAATAGAACCATAGAATTGATTAATTGCTTTGTGCTTAGACCCCAGAAAAGGGGTTGAATGTCTGGGCCACTCTGTCTGTGAGTCATGGTTCAACTCCTGCCCCCTTTTTTTGGCCTATACTCTTGAGCCCTCTATGCTGACTCAGCAGCTTTGACCAAAGTATTCAAGAAATGGAAATGAAAGTACCCATGTCAGGATGACTTCCCATTCAACTACCACCTGCAATACAGACCAACAATGGGACTCTTTAGACTTAAATAATCTTCTAGGGATCAGGTATCTGGACGTGAAGTGCTCGCCCAATAGGCACTAAGAGTCGCCGCTGTGTGACAGACTGCTCAGACCTCCAACTACTTCTATCCATACATGTGACAGACAGGGTAACTTGTAATGGTGGGAAAGGACCCAGGAACTGTGATCACTAGCAAGGCTCTCTAAATTTCCCAAGGTGACATGCCTTGATGATGCAAATGGCAGAACCCTGTCCCTACTGGGGCACAATGCTGAGCATGGGATTAGAGACCAAAACAATTGAGAGAACTTTACTCTGAATAAGTACAGCATGGTATGTCATGCAAAGTGACCTATTCCTTGAAATCCTTCCTTTTCCTTCTGGAAATCAAAGACTCCTGCATGTCACCCAATTATCTGTGGCTTGCTGTTCATACATTATATTTTGTCATAATTAGAACATATTTTATCTTGAGATCTAGTTAGTTCCCATTATTATAATATGTAAACAAACCTGTTTATACAGTATATATATTTTATTCAATTATACAAATTAAAAGCTCTTAATAACTTCCTATTAATTGTAATTAATCATAATTTTATCATCTTACATAAAAATTATTCTGCATCAGAAAACCTGGAATATAATTACTACATTTAGACAGCATAAGGAAAGTATACTGTGAAGGTCTTGAAACTATAATTTGTTAAAGAGAAAAGATATTAAGCTTTAACAAGTATGCCGTGTACTCTCTCCTCTCTGAACTCAATGCAGGAGCCTTATCCAAATCTTTCAAAAACTTAACCTGTGATAAATTCCATCATTTTAGCTGATTTTTCTACAACAGCATATAAAATGAACCAGGGTGGTGAATAATCCTAACAACAGGAGTGGAAAGAGTCTTTCAAGTATTCTTACAGGATTTCACTAATAATCTTTCCATATGGGAAGTGTCTCTGTACTTATTTGAAGATAAACATGGTCAGATAAACAGTACTTGAGAAAGGAATCCTGACATCTTCCACAGTACCCCACAAAAAAGTCCTGAAAAGCTCATTCCTGAAGACTATTTCAACAGAGCACAAATGTGATACTGACGCCAGTTTAGCAAAGACAGCACAAAGAACAAAACCCTGACCTACTGAAAGGGCTTTGTGAACCTGCATAACACTGCAAATTTAACAGAATTGTCTTGAAAAGGTGATGAATACTGAGTCTGCCACCACGCAAACTCTATGACATATGGCCAATAGATTGTCGGTAAATATTTAATACGATGAAACATTAGTCTCTGGCATAAAACCTCTACTATTACAAAGAGGCAAAGGTACAGCAACAAAGCACGTGCTCTTTTTTGACAATGGTGCTGTGTTTCAGGTTGCCCATATCTACAGACCAAAATTATAACTCAGTCTGTTACCGTAGTGTAATACAACTCAGCAGAAGAGGCCTCTGTGGATTTTCTTTTTAGTTAAACCTGGCTTCTATGGTTCAACAGCTTGACAGCAGTATACAAGCATATCAGTTTTGCTGGAACATGTGTCCTTCAAGTCATTACTATTCCTAATTTCAAATGTGTACTGTAAAAGCCAGTAGAATTTGGGTGTTGGGTTTCTTTGTTTTTTCCCCTTTGTTAATACCTTACACTTTGTGTCAGGCATAAGATGCACACACAGAGCAGGATTGGTGCTTCTAAATTAACAGAAAATTATAAACCACATTTCAATTTGCTTGTCACAAGTGCTTCTGTGTGGTAAGAGACTGGCTTTTATAGAGGATCAATTAGCTTTTTTCCCTGAAGCTGCTTTTTAAAATCAGTAAAAACAGTCTGGTACCTTCAATTTCAGTGGAACTCCAAAAAATAACATGTTTGGCAGCTCCATTTATGATTGTATGAATTACCAGAATGCAAAATGTCTGCATTCAGATGTGCTATGCCAGAGTTATGTACAATATTGTCAATCCAACTCCTAAAATAATGGATGGTTTTAAATTATCTTTACTTTAAAGAATAATGACAATTGAGGTAATTTCTTTTTCTCATGTTTTCCTATTTTTGTACTCTCAGGGTAATCCTTATTTCAATGTATTCTAATTTTGGACCAAAAGATTATAAATGTAATTTCTTCAGTGAAAACAAACCCACAGATGTCATTTCCTGATTTCTGCAGCTGAATTTTTAAGATACTAAGTTGCCTAACAAAAGGCAGTGCAAGATAAAAAGATCCACAATACAAGATCCATCACGAAGACTGACAATTGGTAACATTGTACATGGAAAGTCTAAGCAGCACTTGCCATATTTCTCTGATGGAATTAACCAGCCATCAGAAATGTTTGTCCCAGCCCATTTGCTGCAACTACTTTACTTTCCTCTAGACGCAGTAACTTGCTGCTCTACTGAGCTACTACAGATAATCCAGCACTTGAATGGATAAAGATGTGAATGGATATGCTTGATAAATTGCAGGGGCACTACGTCTGTCTCAAAAGCTGTTATACAACAACATTTTTTTTTACAGATTAATCAAAGAACCCCACATTTAGCTATCAACATTACAGCATCAACATTCCTGAAATGTTGGAATTCTCCTTGTCCAGCACAGAAGAGGCAGATTTTTTTTTTCATCCAGTTAGAAAAGCAACAGTCTTTTAAAACATAATTCACACTGCAGGGCAACAACACTTCTTCAGCATAGTCAAATCTCCAAACTGCAATTATCCCTCTTTGTATAATAATATAACCCTTAAACACCTGCCTCTGTGCTATCTTGCCATGAGTTATTTTCTGGCCAGCTCCCTTATTTCAGCACCTCATTATTCATAGTCAAAATTTCAGCCAAACTAAGAACAAACACATATGTGACACTGAAAAAAAAAAAAAACCCAACATTCTGGCATGAGTTCAAATTAGTAATAACATTTTGAACATTTGTTATTGAAGTTTGTTTGATTCCTTCCATCTTAAAGTATGTAACAAGGGAACTTGTCCTATGCAGCATCATGAGATCTTCCCTTATCCAATCATATATCAAGAAAACATGACAAAGTCCTATTAGAGTAATATCTGCTTATGTGTTTAAAATTCTGCAGTTACTAATGCTGATACTGAACACAGAGCCCACTAGATGGCATAAAGCAATAAATATCGTGATATTTAATCATATCATAAATATCATAATGCTATTTAAAGCAATAAAAACATAAGGAAGCCCCTGTTTTCTGTGATGGTATTTACTGTTTTCTTTTATGATAAAAATCATGCAGTGAGAGAACAAATTTCTGTTTCCTGAAATATTAGTAAGTACTAATACTTTTCTTATACACACAAAGTACAATAGAGGAGAATGCTGAGGACACAAGCATATGTAAGGAAGTCAGGTATATTAATATGAAGGTTATAAATACAACCTTAATTCTATCCTTTTAAGATTACATACCCTAGTACAACATTACTACATAATCACACACTACTTCAAAAATAATACAAAACACTAATTTAGTTTTTTCTATATAGCTTTTTCACTGAAAAGAAAGTAGCCATTTCCCAATTTTTTAAACTTTTTTCTATATTCAAAGTGACCACACTTCATTTTTGCTAACAACTGTTAACAAGATATCTTTAAGATCGAGACCTGGCCTGGAAGATTTCTCCAGTCCTCAGAAGCCTCTCCCAGTCACCACAACCTTTCAAAGATATTTAAGAATAGCCTTGCAACACTCATGCATGCATCCCATCAGGTTCCTTGGACTTGTGTACATCCATTGTGTTTACATGTCCCTTGATTTGGTCCTTTTCTACCAAAGGTAAGACTTCCCTGCTCAAGACTTTCCTGCTGGTCTCTGAGGGCCTGGGATTCCTGAGGGCAAAACCCTAGCTGTAAAGACCAAGAAGAAGGCAGCACTGAATGCCTCAGCTTTTTCCATGTCCTTTGTCACCAGGTGTCCTGCCCCATTCCACAGAGGGCCCACATTTTCCCTAATCTTTCTTCCACTGATAACATATCTAAAGAAGTCCCTCACATCCCTTACCAGTTTTATTTCCAAGTGAAGTTTGGCTTCCCTAACTCTGCTCCTGTACTCAGAGGAAATGAAAAAAAGAAAAGCATTTTTTATGTAAGTAGATTAAACGCTGGGTAGTGTGTTGGGTATTTTTAATATTCTTTTATGTTTTCTTATAAACTTATAACTTTGTTTATTCTGAATGTTATGAACTATGCTTTTGTGTGCATTTAACCTTATTCAAGCTAAGTCTAATGTGACTTAAGATGACCGTGTACACAGCATCCCTCACCTCAAGTCCCGATGAGTCTATAAAGCCAGACTCTGGGGCGCTTCACGAGTAGCCCAGCTCCTCAGCTATTTCAAAAAGGAAGGTTTACAGCTGTGCTGCTCAGGCCAAGGAGAGAATAGTTGCTGCAGGGGTCAGGAGAAGCAAAATGTTTTAAAGCTGTTACACTAAAGTCTCTCTGGAACACAGGAAAATCACCTGACCGCCAGAGTTACATATATCAGGTGATAGCACTTGTGAGGTATACTCCTTGACTTCACTGAAATGTCTTTTTTCGATATTTATGGGCAGTTTTGGTTCAGTGCTTTTATGCCTACATGCTGTTCTTTTATATTTGATCGATGCTGACTGTAACAGTGGTAGAGCCAACTAACAGGATGCTCATGAAAATGTTTGCTAGCCAAACTGGTGCTAAGTGAAAACTTCATATATCAGACAACGCTTTTGCAAAGTGTGCTGCTTCACTTCTACTTTTAAATGGTTTCTATGGCTGAACCTGGAAGTTCTAAAGCCATGGACTTCCAAAGATGAATTTATTTCTAGTAAGCTGGGACAGCTTTTTGACCAAAACTAAATTATCCTTTCCACTGTAAATATATATTTACTAAATATATATATTCCCACACACATTCAATATGCTCCATATATTCAAATATTTGTATGTATTAAAATACGTATGTGCATATTCAAATATGCTTACATACATATGTTTACATTTTCATATCCTTGTGCACAGGAGGAATCAAAGATCCGAAAATATATTTAAAATCCACAAAAATATCCTTTGCAGACAGTGGGGAAAAAGCCTTTTGCATAAAGGAATTATATGAGGTACACCATTTCTCCTCAGGATAGTGTTTTCTGGCAGTTTTAAGTTCTTCCCTTCAGTTTTTCAACTTTTCTTATCCACAACTCAGAGCTTATTTCTAGGCGGTAACCAACAGACCCCAGCACTCGATGTCAGTTACTGGTAGTAACCAATCAGAATTATAGAATAGTTAGGGTAAGAAAGGACCTTAAGATCATCCAGTTCCAACCCCCTGCCACGGACAGGGACACCTTGCACTAAACCATGTCACCCAAGACTCCATCCAACCTGGCCTTGAACACTGCCAGAGATGGAGCATTTACCACTTCCTTGGGCAACCCATTCCAGTACCTCAGCACTCTCACAGTAAAGAACGTCTTCCTTATATCTAACCTAAATTTCCCTTGTTTAAGTTTGAACCCATTACCCCTTGTCCTATCAGTACAGTCCCTAATGTAGAGTCCCTCCCCAGCATCCCTGTGGGCCCAAATTGCTACATGACTTCAGACAGAAAGTAGAACAGTCTCACAAAATACCTTCTATGGCTTTGTTTCTTTTTTGCTGTCATGTTTTTAGCTATGTAGATGCACTGAACTTTTGGATACTGTCTTTCACTGTTGTTTAATTGGCTGGTCCATGCACTCTGCAAAGCCATTCCCTGCATGGTTTCTCTGCATGCTTCCATGTATGCATTCCCTTCCTTATATGCTTTCTCTGCATACCTTATGCTGTTGAAGTGTTCCTTTACACACTGCTTAAAACTTTTCAGCAGACACTGAAGATGTGTCAACAGTATGACTTTCCTTGTGAAGAGTGAGTCAGATTTGGTATCTTTGTCTCAGCCATTCAGGCGCAGTTTTTAAAAATCCCCCAATCACCATGACAGATTTATTTCTTTTAATACTTGCTTGATCTCTACTTCCACAACTTCAAAATTCATTAAAGCTTCTGAGAAGTGTTGATCTCTTTGATTAATTTAATTAAATTCTATTTGAAATGGAATATTTTGAGGTCATAAACTATTACAACAAAGACATGGTTGAACTGTCGTTGCTCTGCCTCCAATGTGCTGACCTCAAAGACTGTGCCAACATAAACAGATTATTATATAATGAAACATGGCTTTTCATGTGTAACCATAGGCCTGTGCAGTTATAAGCAGCTGTGGGACATCCATTTATGAGACATAAAATGTTAGTGTGTGAATAATTTTTTCCTTCTAATATAATTGTAAAACTAAAGCTGCCTCAGAGCTAATTGAATATAAAGAAAAAAAGCAGATGTTACTTTATTTAATTGCCTGGTTTAATCTTTACAGAGAAATATGTTATCTTATTACAATCTTATTGGAATACTAGATGATTCCCACACTGCCTGTACTGATATCCCATACTAGTTTCAAGTTGTTTCCTGGGTTTGTTTTAATTGGATTTTTATGTTTTAACACTTAAGCAGCAGGTTCACTTGTTAGTACCAAAAACATGTTTGGTACTTCAAGCTTAAAATTGAAATTCACTCTGATACAGCTTGAATGCTGAGTTTGCAGCACAAAAAATGCTGAAAATAATTTTTAAGTGTTCCCATAAAATACAGATTATGCGAGGAAGCTAAAACCATACTCAGTTTAATCATTTGTATGCTATGCTAACTGGGAACATGTGCAACACAAAGACAAGAAAGTGCAAGAGAAAACCAATCTTTCTGTATCTCTCCCTAAAAATAAGATCAACACAATCAAAAATCACCCTAGAAAAGTCATCTGTCCATTACGTACACATGGCTACCATTAAAGTGTTTTCTCTCTGCCAGAATGGAATAGTTGTAAACATGCTCCTGGGCTTTCAGAAATAAAACTGTAACATAGATAATAATATAGAATTCCAATTCTATCAGGCATTCTGAGAACTTTCTAAAACCTCTTTAAAAGAACTGAAATATTTTTAAAATTTCGATCTGAAAAGACTTTTAATAAATGTTCCTAAAGCTCCTGGAAGGAACAGGCGAGCTGTCACAGCACTTACATACAGGGAAGCCTGAAGATCCTGGAAGTCTATAGGCTTCCTTGCTTCCTTGAAGTCTCATGATCACACGGCATTTTTTGTGAGGTGTTTCATTTTAAGATCAATACTAAATGTACAGAGGCTACTAAAATTCTTCAATTTTTTAAATTAAGTAGTACATCACCTACCCCTTTAAAGTACTCTAACAAATCCAATTGAAAGTAGCTCTAAATTCATTTAGATAATACAGAAAGAAGAACAAGAGTTAATATTCCATTCAGAAAATATCCTCCCATACCTTCACTAATAAACCTGTATCTCTAGGCACCAATCAATATATTCCACTTCATAGAGGTCTGCTCCTTCTCTGCCATAACGACTTTCACACAGAATTACCAGTGTCATCCACAGCTGTAGGACTGGCAGGAGACACTGAGACCTTGCTTCTGTGAGATTGTTTGGAAATTGAAAGATAAAACTACCAAGTATATGAGATCTCCTAATTCTCCCTCTGCTCTGCTTCCTCTTTATTCTGTCTTTGCTGTACAGAGCTTGACAGCTCTGTGTGCTGTGGTTCATGTGTGGTCTCATGACACAAAAGGGTGAATGAGAAGCAGGTAGAAACAACTAGCAGCTCCTGCGTCTGTTCCCAAGGTGGGTTTCAAAGCCACTGAGAAAAAAAATAAAAAAAATAAACATGAAAAATTGCAAGTTGACAGCACACAACCATCCTGAACTCTAACTTACTCATTTGCCTTCTGTAATTCTTACATGTACAGTTTCTCTTTTTCTCTAATAAACTAATACTGCTTCACCAAATCTACCCAAGCCAAAACTTCTGATTTCCTTCAGTTGTGGCTCTGTGATTAATAATTAATATTGAAGAAAGGTAAAAAAAATCAGAAATTGTCAATAACAATTCCAACAAGAACAGCTTGGTGGGCAGCATATAGACCAGTACTATGGACTTGTATTCGCTTTTCTGGTTCTTGAAGCACACTGATCATAATACAGTTTCTTAAAACAAAAATCAAACTCAAGACATGAAAATATGTATGTTCTGTTTAGCTTCATTAGATTCACTTTTATCAGTAAATCTATACATCCTGTAACAGCTTTGGGCAAATCTTTCTTTTCAGGATACTGATATTGGGTTTATAAAAGCTCAGATGCTCAGCCCTAGTTCTGTCTTTCAGGTACCTATGCCTGACAAGCATCCTGGGGTCAAATAAGCCATGTCTGCTCCTATAAATTAATCCCATTAGTTTTAGATCTTTGCAAATTTCCTAAGCTGAAAACAGAAAGAATAACAGAGAAGTACTCTATTTTTGGTATTTAAAATTTTATAAACCTTTTTTCCTGCACAAAACCCAGAGTATCTTCATATGGCATATTAACACAACCTTATCCTGCTCATTAAACTATTTTAAATATTAAAAAAGCAACAGTTAGGGGAAAAAAAGCAGAATATAACATGGACAAAATATTATTCGCATATAACTCTATGGTGTTTAAAATACTTTAAAATACATATTGTAGCTATTAGGATCATTTGCTTCATATTTTATATATTTAAAAGGGCTGAAACTTTGACTTGTATTCAAGAGTTATGAGATCCACCTGAAATAAATGGGCTCTTTGCCATCTCTTGCTTTTAACAGCAGGACATACTTGACATGTGTCAGAATGACATAATAGACGCTCTATTGTAATACACTGTAGGCACTGATCAATTAAGAAAGCCTGATTTACATCACAAGGCACTTCTGAACTGACACAACAACAAACATGGTGATTTTCTAGTACTAAATCACTTTTCTTGGTAGAGCTCTTGGACAGCCCAGATGTAAGAGTGTAAAAGTTATTCTTACAAAACAGGTAAGTTACTTGACCTTCCCTGTTATACTGTCCAATGATAAAGCATTAGAAACAACTGCTGGGAAGAAGATACACTACAGCTTTTCTGTGCCCATTCATCTATATCACCCAGATGAACCACTTCCAATCAGGGACTAAGTTAAACACTAAGTTGCTATAGAAGTTGAAGATTCTAATGAAGTGCCAGGTCATCACAGTATCAAACCCTAGGGAATTCATTCATGTCTATGGCAAAAATTCCTCTGTTCCAAATAACAATACATCATAGATTTCATTTTCAAGGGTGTTCCTGTTGAAATCTTCCATCTTTTCAGTACCCATTAGGTCTGTCTGAAATATCTCACTATGTAATTATTTACTAAGTTCTTGGGATAGACAACTGCTTCCTAAAATGGGTAATTGTGCTGTGGAAATAGAGGCTAGCAGTATTTGTTTGTACTTGCTACAAACCATTTTGCTAATCTTGAGCAAACACTGTTCCTAATGTGATCACAGGCTGCCAAATGAAGCACTACATCCAGCCTCATTAGGTAAAATCCAGCTTCTTCTTCAGGCAGTACAATGAACAACTTCATTTGTTGCCAGGTTACTCCATCTCTAATTTCTTTTGCCAAAGGAAGTTGGAATTGGCATACATCTGAAGATGCCACAATGAAAATGGGTTGGCACAATTTTGTTGAGAAATTACTCCTTTTTTATCATGAATTTACAAGTCAATACAGGGAGTAGTGGCTTGTAAGGGATATGTTTCTGACATGTTTCTGCCTGTAACTGATATGCAGCTTCTCAGGATACTCCAAGAAATATCTGAGTCTCATCAAAGTGCATCTCTTAAGAACGGAGGGGAATACAGACAATCTTCTGAGATTTTAATTAAATTCCTCCTACTGAATTGATAAGATTAATTAAGAGCACTATATCTTAATGGCCACAGTTCCCATCAGAACAGTATTTGGTAAAGTCGTAAAAGATCCAATGGTACTAGTGGTACCAGAAAACCATCTTTGAAAAGTGTTACTTTCAAAAACTCTTGTAACTCCAGAAAAGCATGTAAAACTTTGGATCAAGAGGCAATCTTCAGCAAAATGTTACATTTTATTCTGACTCTATTTTTCTATGGACACTATTTTCGGTACAAAGAGTTCTTTCCCTTGCAGAAGATGTATCTCAGACCTTTTGACCTTGCCAGGCAGTAGGAGAGAAAGCAGCCCCCCACCATTTTTTTTATACTTAACAAACTAGGAACATACAGCAGGGATATGAGTAAGCATGTAACAAAGGTATGTTTTCAACCTCCTAAAGATACAGCAACTAAATCTACTTCATTAAAAGCGAGCTGTTCCTTTATATTCTTCTTCCCTATCCTGGCCAGTGGCAAAGTTGCATTATTATCCTATGAGTCATTCTTTCTTCAAAATATCTCTCTGGGTAGTACTTGTTAATTAAACTTTCTCATCCTCTCTTTCTTTCTCTCTCTTTCTCCCTTACAGTTGTTGGCAACAGTCTTGTATCCTCTCTTTTGAATAGACATCTATATGTAATCTCCCATTATTAGAGTAGTAGGAAGGAACTGACTATCTTTTACCATGTGTGCCTGTCGAGCACACAATTACTAATTATACCAAGTATGCCTTGTGAGTGCTACTGGTGATTTAAATAGTACATTTTCTTCATCTCTTTAGGACAATGTCATCTATTGTACAATGTTTCTGTATGATTCTTTGGTGGCATTTTAGCTAGTGAACTTGAAAAGTTCTTCAGTTTCATAAAGAAAAATGTGGAACATCTGTCCCTTTTCTGTGGATGTGACTCTGCAGCAGCTAAAACAGCCTGCTGTTCAGAAATGCAGGGTAGGAAATAAAATGTCATTTGAATACATGGGGTAGTAATAGCCTGGTGGCAGTACCATAGCCAAAATCAATATTCATCAGAGTTGCATCCAGTAAAATCGCACATACTGATTTCTTAATTTCATTTTTTTATTAAATTATAGGAAAATTTTTTAAAGAATACAGGTTTGACTCCTGACCATACACACACAGATATATATTTCATGTTGAGTTTGTCCTACAAAATATATAGAGAAGTAACTGAGCGTGAATGAATCACCTGAGTACAAATGAAAGGATAATAGAGCTGCTATTCATGCTTGGTGAAGCAAATTCACAGGGTGGCTCTGTAGATGGACAAGAAGTTACAGCTCATGTCTTTATCCTTAGTCATTTAGTCATAGCTCAGTACAGAGTAACAGCTCTAGCTTCAAGCATGTGGCAGGATAGGGAAAGTAAAATAGGAAGGAAGAGTAGCTGATGTACTGGAAGAGCAAGGTGAGCAGAGAGAAAGTTGGAGCAGAGTAACACCTAAAGCTGAAGCCAGATTTCCACTGTGGAGGCTGTTGTAGGAATTAATAATTAGAAAGAATGACAAGTCTACAATTAAGATCGAATGGGAATGTATAAGAATTCAGCAACTGATTTAACGTAGGCCAAGGAAATTCTGAAGTAAAATGAGTAAAATAGTCTATCCCTTGGAAAATCAATCCAGAAAACCCTCCTTTTTGTAAGCAGAGACAAAGCAACACAGATTGCTGCACTCTGAGTAGCTATGACTCTGCCTCGGAGCTGATTTGGTAAATCCCTCAAAGTCCCTTCAAGATCTGTATTTCTATGGATTCAACAGTAAGCTAAAGATAAGAAGAATGGGCCATTATGTGTGTGATGCTTGATCTTTTTATTTCTGTCATGTATGAACATCAAAAGAATTTGTTGGGACTGCAGTTGTCAAATTGTAAGCCAGCATGTGAAAACAGCTGTCTATCCTCAGCACCAACAAACACGAATAGATCTGTCATCATAATTACAGCTCAGAGCTGGATTGTCTTCAAATATCAACAACAGTCTGCACTGTGAGCAATGTCAAATACGCCTGACTCAACTGGTTTAGGATTCATTTTTCTAGAGAGCATAATGACAGCCTTTCTCTTCTGTGAAAGGTTGCAAAAGTTTCCGTGTAATGAAGTCTGTTATCTCTCATGTTAAATATTTCATGACCTGCTAAAAGAAATCAACCCAGAAATAAAAAAATGATTTACACATTTAATAAAATGATTATGCTGTTTATTTATGTGCATATAATTTTAACTTGATTACACTCTGACATTCTTGTTTCCTTATTACATCAGTAACTATCATCTGATATTGCTTCATAGATCTCTCAACAAATGTTTACTTAGATACATACAGTAGCTCAAGGGGGTTATATTGGAATATTGAGATTTTCATCCCAAAAGAGCTGTACATTGGTAAGAAGAGACTGAGAGATGTCTGCAAGTATCTCCTGATTTAGCAGTGGCCTAGACAAAACAGATTTGGGAATTTCATTAAAAATTAAATTCTCCACTTTACATATCACAGTGTCAGCATAGCTGGTCAGCAGATTTAACATGAATATTACACTTCTCTGCATATTATTGACAATATGAAAAGGACACAGGTTTGTCTGAGGAAGAGAGCTAGAGACAGTAATTTCCCTTGGGACACAGAAGCAACAGGAACCAAAAATATGACTTGGAACCAATTCTCAGTCTCTCTTCTGAAGCAGAGCTGTGAGAGTGACCTGTCTATAACTTTCCCCACAAAAGCAGATTACAGTCTTCAGAAGTATAGATGATAATCTGCCATTTTGAAATGACAACTTCTAATATTTGTTCTCTAAGCATATAGTTTCACTTGAGTCTGGCTGTTTCTACATATTCGAGGCTCAACAACAGGCAAACCAAGGATACTCTGCTTTCCCATCATGCATTGCTTCCACATTCCATAAATATTTTAATTATCATAACTGTCTAGCATACAATAAAAGTACAAAAACATTCCAGTAAAGTAAAACCATTAAGCAAATGGAATTGCAGGTCACCAATTCTGTTACCTGTAGAAATTAAACTGACTGGTTGGAGGTAAAGACTTCTACCTCTCAAAATCTTCTAGCCCAAAGATTTGGCATGAGGCTTTGTT
Organism: Melopsittacus undulatus; assembly: GCF_012275295.1. Taxonomy (NCBI): domain Eukaryota; kingdom Metazoa; phylum Chordata; class Aves; order Psittaciformes; family Psittaculidae; genus Melopsittacus; species Melopsittacus undulatus. The sequence continues at coordinate 23,708,379 of NC_047534.1, forward strand.
AAATGTGCACTTTCGTGGCAAACGGTGGTATTTTCAATGGAGAAAGTATGCTACTTCTGAATTACTATATGGAGTCATAATCTAAAAGAAGTAGCCATACTTCAAAAAGAAGCAAGCATAAGAGATGGAGAAGAATGTAAGAAAGGGAAAGGGAGGGAGGCTACATTTGGCTGGTAATTCAGTAAAAGAAAAAATAAAAAGAGGAATTGCAAGCCCATCATCCCAGGACTACATACTAAATGCCTTGCTAGAGTTCAGTCTCTACTTGCAGTTAACGACATAAAAAATGTGCAGTCACAGAAGAATCTTAGAATCATTCCAGTTAGAAGGGACCTCAGCAACACTTATGGCCTATCTTCCTGCTGAAAGTCCAATGCCTATGCTCAGTTTGATTCTAATTTTGATTCTATTTTTATGCACGTGCATGCTCCCGAAAACATAAAGTTCTGTTTAAATATTTAATTAGAAAATACATTATTGTGATATTCTAAATATTTTTCCATTTAAAATCATCTGAAGCAGCTTACCGAGAGAATTTGTAAAGGTCGTAAAAATTGGACATTGTGCAGTAACACACTTAAATTGAAAAGCACTGGCTACAGAGAATTACCAATGGAGTGAGGTGCACTGAAATAAAATCTGGTGATGATTCCCCTCTTTGCGTCAGGTTGCAGCGTATGAGTTCAAGCCTAAAGTTCAATATTATTGCAATTTCACTTTTCATCACTCTGTCCCTGGTGAACTCAGCTGCACATGCACACTTGGTGCCTGGATATGGGAACCAAAGACAGACAGGAAGGCAGTCTGTTAAACATAAAACACAATATAATCTCAGCATGGGTTACACCCTTTCTTTTTCAAGGTTTCTACATAATTTATAGGTTAGAAAGAGAATCAAGTTGTACCAGTCCAAGATCTACTTCCAACTGATGATGCAAATTGTGGGAAGGGAAGAATTAAATATTAAGTACCCCATGCACATTCAGGGTACTCCAGAACCATGCTGATCAAGTGAAAGTGATTCTTTTCTAGGTTTGTTTTCCAGAACAAAGAACTTGCATTTCAAAGAGACATTCTGGTATAATACAGCATTGTTCCCTATGACTAAGGTTTGCAGAATCTCTTTCAAATTTCACACAGGTATATGAGAGAACTGTGCAAAGAACAGAGGATGAAATACACTATCACAGATCTACCAGTGATGATCTTAAAGTCAAAAAGAATTGTGTTATTTGTAGACATGAAGCTGAGCTAAGGGAAGGCCTGTGAGAATCAAAATAGCTATTGTTTGAGATATAATAGGCCACAATCTCCACTTAAGCTTATGCAACCCAGAAAGAATAGACAGATATCCTCAAGAAAGAACCTCCAAAACCCACTCTTCTGCCAGCTGTAGAGAGAAAGGAAGGGAGCGGACATATTTCAATTCCCACCTGACTAGATGGCGAATAGCAACTGTAAGAGCCACTAACATTTCTTATTCTCTTTAATCACAATTGCAATAATGTTGCAAAAGGTGCAAACCACCAAAAAATTAAAGATTGTCTAAAGAAGTGGCGATTCACAAAGAACTGAATACACAAAACCTGGCTTGACTCTGGATCATGTGGAGCTCAGTGTACTACTGAATTTTGCCAAAGGCAACTGTAATAATGTTGAAAAAGGTTAAAATTTTCAATATGATTAAACTCATTACGAACCAGTTTTGAAGCTTAAGTGATGTGGCAGTCAGGAAGAGGTTTGGATGCAACTATGTATCATAACAATTTCACTTGATAAGATGCTCTCCAAACACTTGAGTTGCACTCTGTGGTTAGGAAAATGAGCTAAACTGGTTTCTCAGTGCAGTATGCTTCTAAAAGTGAGAAAGTTCACTGACCTGTAAATACTTGCTGTAGCGCCTTTGCAAGTCCTATCTCCTACCAACCATATAATAACCTGAGACTATATTTGAAACTGTTAGGGAATGAAACTGAGAAGGAGGACTAAACATGAAGCTTTCCAGTTTAAAAGTAGTCAGAAGCTTGTCAATAGGAAGTTAAATATGTGGGATGAGCCACATTCTGGAAACATCATTTTCTCATCACTTTCTATACAGCTTATTTAGATTATACTACAACTTCTATGTGTTTATACATAGATGTGAGGATTCCCACTTAGAGAAAACAGAAGATAATTAGAAAATGAGAGAAACACATCACTTATTCGTAAGAAACACCACTGTGACTCTCTTATTATCCCACAGCATCCTCATAGATAAGCTAAGGAAGTGTGGGCTTGATGATCAGGTAGTGAGGTGGATCAAGAACTGGTTGAAAGGAAGAAGGCAGAGAGTTGTGGTCAATGAGGCAGAATCTAGCTGAAGATCTGTGACCACTGGAGTCCCTCAGGGGTCGGTGTTGGGACCAGTGCTGATTAATATTTTCATCAACGACCTGGATGAGGGAACTGAGTGTACCCTCAGCAAGTTCGCTGATGACACTAAACTGGGAGGAGTGGCTGACACACCAGAAGGCTGTGCTCCCATTCAGTGAGACCTGGACAGGCTGGAGAGTTGGGCAGGGAGAAACTTGATGACATTCAACAAGTGCAAGTGTAGAGTCTTGCACCTGGGGAAGAACAACCCCATGTATCAGTACAGGTTGGTGGGTGACCTGCTGGAAAGTAGTGAAGGCGAAAGGGACCTGGGGGTCCTGGTGGATAGGAGGATGACCATGAGCCAGCAATGTGCCCTTGTGGCCAAGAAGGCAAATGGCATCCTAGGGTGCATTAGAAAGGCTGTGGTTAGTAGGGCAAGAGAGGTTCTCCTCCCCCTCTACTCTGCCTTGGTGAGGCCACGTCTGGAATATTTCATCCATGTCTGGGCCCCTCAGTTCAAGAAGGACAGGGAATTGCTTGAAAGAGTCCAGCGCAGAGCCACAGAGATGATTAAGGGAGTGGAACACCTCCCTTATGAGGAGAGGCTGAGGGAGCTGGGTCTCTTTAGCTTGGAGGAGACTGACCTCATCAATGTTTACAAATGTGTAAAGGGTGGGTGTCAGGATGATGGAGCTAGGCTTTTTTCAGTGATATCCAGTGGTAGGACAAGGGGCAATGGGTGTAAACTGGAGCATAGGAGGTTTCACGTTAACATCAGGAAGAACTTCTTTACTGTAAGAGTGACAGAGCACTGGAACAGGTTGCCCAGGGGGGTTGTGGAGTCCCCTACATCGGAGATATTCAAGGCCCGCCTGGACAAGTTCCTGTGTGATGTACTCTAGGTTACCCTGCTCTTGCAGGGGGGTTGGACTAGATGATCTTCTGAGGTCCCTTCCAACCCTTGGGATTCTGTGATTCTATTAGAGTTACTACTTCCCCCAGTAGAGCTCATGAGCTCTGGTCTTCAACTAAACAATTCCAGTTTTCCTGCTTTTTGATACAAAGCTTGTGAATTATTCAGAATTATTCTTTTCCCCACTGCTGCTGAAGAAGCAGATGCTACAAGTTATCCTTAACTAAAATAGTCTGCACTTGCCTGTAATATTTACACCTGCATTTGAGGCTTCGGCTAATAAAGCTGGTCATTGTCATTTATTTCCAACAAGATTTAAAAAAATATATGGATTTCCTCCCACAATTGACAAAGGAAACCTTTTTTAAACCAAGGTTAGAAATAACCAGTCAATTTCTTAAGCCATACACAGTAAAAGAGGTATTACTGTAAAACAAGTCAATCATTTTTCCCCCATGTAAAGCAAGATGTCTGTTAACACGGAATCTGTTTATTGAAAGGGTTTAGATTTTGGTTTTTTTTCTAACAGAACTGAAATTTCAACATTTTCAACAGTTTCCCTGGAATGCTCATTATTTTTCATTCCCTAAAAATGAAGGAAAATTATACAGATCAGCAAGTTTGTTGGTTTAACAACATTCATATAATTTCTTCTAGAAACAAAATCAGGAGATATGCAGTGGTCCTCATGTTTCATACTTGGAATTCTCAATGTACCTGTCAAATTGTTGTTCTGACCTTTGGAGTCTGACCTTAATATTCTGACCATAATTATTACCTTCATTTTCCCTGAGTGTATTACTGAATCTCTCAGGAGGTGAAATACCCCTTTTCAGAAGCCCAGCCCACTATATTTAAATGTAAAATACTATACACATTTACAGGGTTGTTATTTTTTTAATGAACCCTAAATTAATAGAGCAACAGTTGACAACTTATTTATAGAGCCAAAACTCTGGGCTAGCATCAAACTGACAACCACCAAGTTCATACCACCCTTTCTTCAAGCAAAATTGATCTAAATTTCTAGCCTTGAGATTTTTCAAACTCTGAAGACTTTATACATATACATTCTTAGTTTAGGGATCATTATACCATTACTAAAAACTTGTGACCTAACAAAGTGTGGTGAAAAAGTGTGGTTAGTATCTAACTGTTTTGTGTAACACTAGGGAAACTTTTGAAAAGTTCTGATCTAATCAATGGCTACACTTCCATGGTTTTCATTGGAAATCAGATAAACACTAAGGCAGAAGAGCATATCCAGCAATCTTATATCCCTATTTTAATATTTTTTCTAGCTCAGTTCACCTCTACTTGTAGTTACAGTATCCCATGAGTTTCAGTATGTTACAATGCACTGAAAGTGCATTGAAGGAATGAAATATGATTAAGTATGCATTGCTAAACTAGGGCCTAAAAATACAAATGAAAATAAAAAATCAATAGTTCTATCCATTTTTCTCTGGGACAGTACTTTCAAGGAAAATGTTCAAGCTGGTGCACTCTATCTAACCTCTAATAAACAAAAATTTGTTATATAGAATAGGCCTCCAAGCAGAAGATCACACTGATGCCAAAAAGTTGGACACACCTGTAAAGGAAATTTTCTACTTTCACACACAGTTCCATACAGTTCTAACATCTTAATGGTGACCTTGTGCAAATAATCATCTTTTACAGTGTTTCATTCAGCTCTACAACAAGCCCCAGGTTTCCTAATATGTTAAGGACAAAATCCTACCATTTTCCAATTCAAAAGACAACATGCTCCTTTCTACTTGAAGTGAAATTATTCCTTAGCAGTTACATATAATTACATAACAAATCCTGAACTGTGTATGTGCACCTCCTGCCAAAATCTGCTGTGTATGCAGAACAAGACATTTCTGTATCACAGGCCTCTGAAGAGCAGAGACTGCTTGCTGGGGGTAGTTCTTCACTTTTGCTTTGTGTAACTCCAAAAAAGTAATAATCAAAGCCTACTGATTTAAGACACCATGATGTAACATACAGTATGCATACCCAGGTTTTCTACTTGTTGCGCCCAGGACTGGCTTTGTATTTTACACAAATTCTCTATTTCATGCCAGTAGAGGTTTCATCCAGAAAGCAGCTAGGACACCCAGCCTCTTTTCTCAAAGTGAATATTCCTAGCACTGCACTAAGCAGACAGTCTCCTTTTTGAATACTTATCCTCTTTCACTTTCACTTACAACAAAAGACATCTCCAGTTATAGGTCATTAGCACGAGTGGGAGAGTGCTGTTGTTCAAAACAGATGCCAGCCAAGTTCTGGCTGCCTGCTTTGCAGAAGCTGGATATCTACACCTGATGTAAAAATTACACCTGCACAACTTTCTAACTGAATGAGTGTACCAAACAGCAGATTTATAAATTGAGGACCACCAGGTAAAAAACGGAAAGATTGTGAAAAGAGCTCAGTTCTTTGAAACAAAATAGTTAGCATTTTACCATTTGTGCAGCTTTACCCTGTACAATCCTCCTTGCAACCCTGACAGAAATGCCACTAAAATGAATGAAATTTCAGAAGCTACTCTGTCCTTCACATTTCCTTTAATAGCTGCAGCAAGTCCCACACTGTGATTCTGCCTACTCTCCTTCACTGTTCTATGATGAAAAACATAACATTCTGCATTCCATTTATAGCTAAGGGTTAGGGCCTGCAGTCTTTAAATACTTCTTGATATTAGTTGCACTTCTGCAAATCACTTTCTTTTATTCTTTATCTTTTTGGATATAACAAATAATGAACAGATGTCAGTGAATGAATGATATTCTGTAATGGCGCCAAAGCCTACCTGATCAGGCAAAAAGCCTGGATCATCTTCATATTAAACCTGACATTCTCTTGCACGCTGTAGCGAAGGAAGCATTTTTCTTACCTGCCCTTCAGTCCAACAGAGAGCTTAGCAAGGGTATGCAGCACACAATGCTGTGACAAAAGTAAGGTGGAATATATCAATGGAACCAGAAGCAAAAGAAACTCATTATGCTGATTTCATCATAGATGTCAACTCAAAAGGTTGCAGTTCAGGAGTCTGAAAAAAAAAGTTGTCTATTCCACAAGCTGTTTTGTCCCCTATCTCATGGCTGCATGACAGTAATTTAGGAATTTTTGATGTGAAAGTTTGTCAGATGCATATTCCAGGCAATACCTCCTCCCCCTCGTTGAATCATACAGGCTGTGTCCTAATCAAATTATATTTTTGAAGTGTTTCCTCACTGAATCCCACAAGATTGTTTCTCATATTTTCCCCCACACCTGCTTTTTAAACTAACTATCCCAAGGCTGCCAGCAGAGCCTTCTTTCTTCTCTCTCTCCTTTTACCCCCACTTTCTTTTTTTGGAGGAGGGAGGCAGGGAGAAAGAGAGTCATTGAGTTACGTTCATCATTTTTCAGTCCTTCACAATCTGCCCTATAAGATGGTAATATCTAAAAATATCAGGAAGACCAATACCTGTCATTTCAGGCTTATGCCTGCTTTGTTGTTTTGTTTTGTTTTGTTTTTTTCTCATATGGCTGAGAAGGAGGAGGTGTCATCTATTAACAGCAAGAAAACACTTTTGTTCAGATCTATTGTGTCCTGTTGGACTGCTGCTGACCTTCCCTGATATTTCTGAGGAGGCTCATTGACCTCTTCCAGCAAATACAATTGGATGCTCCCCTCTACAACCCAGGGAGAGGCAGCTTGCTGGGGATCAGCACAGTAGTGACATGGAATCTTTCACCTAAGCTGCTGCCGTTTGCTTCCTCATCGTTACTCAGCGATTACACACAAGAACAAAACATTATGTCCTTGGCTGCCCACTTGCTACCCCTGCTTATCACAAGACAGTTACATCATACCCTGTTTTTTATTTACAAAGGACTCACTGTTGTCTTCTGAATTATTTCCAGTTGTATTCCAAGAGTTGTTCTCTGTGCATTGTCATAACCATGTACCACCTGTTTCCTCATAAACTGACGTGCAAGGGGACATTTATTTCACTTGTGCTCAACCATTTTCTAAATCAGGCCTCACTGCTGGGCCACAGCCTACTGTTTTTTAGAACTTCTTATGTTGTAACAGTATAAAGCAGCTGATAATAGTTGGTTGCCCAGATCAGCATCCTCAGTCCTCCCATAGTCCTGGCTTGTAAGTTCAAGGGGTGGACACGATCATGGGAAGAGAGGATTAGGGAAGACTGAAATGCAGCTGTAGAAGCAACAGCCTTGTAGGATTCCATACGCAAAGAGTGTCACGTGTAATTTGAGCAGGACACATTCACCACATTGAACACAGTGGGGAGAAGGCATTACTTGGCCTCTGGGACCATGCAGCAGAGGGAACAGGTGATGTACAAGTTAAGGCAAAGTTACGATTGCTTTTACTAATATTTGAACTACTATCCAGCAAGTTTCATGCCCTGCGAAAATCAGACTGAGAGGAGAAATTTACATTAGATATTAGGCAAAAATTCAATATGAGAGTGGTGAGACACTGACAGGGAGGCTGCAACAAGATGATCTTTAAGGTCCCTTCCAACCCTACCCATTCTATGAATCTATGATTCCCTAGCACAGCACTGATCACAGCCAGTCTCTCAGTAAACATGCCTAAACCCACCTATTACTACTGAGAGCTGGTTTGCAGCTGCCACTTCAGCTAAGGCTGGTGCCACCTCCTCCTCTTTCTCAGCACAAATCAGTATTGCTTTGTAGAAATGTACCATACAGACGATAGATCATACTGTGCCAACGAATCATGAGGTCTTAGCTCTTGCACTTATACTCTTAGCAGCTACAGGATGTCAAAGATGAGCTGAAAAACATTTCTTCCTAAGCACAAATACCAACAAGTTATCTGAAAACCCTAATTGTCACAGAACACATGACAACAATCCCAGTACCTCTGTGTGACAAAAACAATGCAAATAAAGGAAGAAAGATACATATTGCATAGAGCACACTTAAGAGGAACTGGCAGCTTCATTGAAAACTTCGCATATTCTTTATCAGTTACTTAAAAACAAGCTGTGCACAAACTGAAGCAGCCTGGGGATTTAATTGCTGCATTTATTTTTAAAAGAATTTCCATCTAAGATGACATATGAGACACAACAAAATGTCAATCATTATTCCAAGCCAAAGGAACTAGATTTTAATAGGAATTGATCGGGGGAAGGTGGAAAGGGGTTTTGAATACATTCTGAAGTGGTTCTGTAATATATACATGGCAAAAGGCACATGATAAATCTGAAATAATTAGGTATATACATTCCTAATGTGAATATTGGCTAGGAGTCAAAATCTGCAGTGACCTTCATTAGATGCCCTTTGTATCTCCAGTGCAATTACCTCCAGGTGCAGAATCTGGGCTTAGGCCTTAGCAATGCAATTATACAGGGACTATACAACCTGCTTCGTCAAGGGATGGGAAACATTTGGGGCATAGCCTGATATTAGACAGCAAGTTTCTTTGATTAAGAAGTCTTTAGTAAGACAAATCCCTGGTAAGGATAATGCAAAAATGTGAAAAAAGCAAAATGTGTATGTTTCATATAAGCCTTTGCACCTTCAGAGTTAGGCACATTGCTAGAGATCATTTGGTACTTACACCGTGGAGATGACTTCTGAGCTTCCTGAGCATTGAAGCTGTGCTGCCAGAACTTGTAGAGACTCTGATCTAGTGGTCAGCATAGACCTTAGGTATGCTGTCCTCACCACTGGTGAAAAACAAATTAAATAGGTCAATGGAAATTTTCCAAACCAACCCTTTGTCTGGACATAATGGATGGTAGTTGGGAAAGCTCAGCTAGATTTGTGGGCTGCTGCATAGCCTTGACAAGAAATTCAGTGTATCCAGGGCACCACTTGAATCTATCTGTATGAGAGTATAATGTCATTTTTCTCCTTCTCTGGAGCTTTTTAGAGATAAAATCCAGGAGTGGTACGAAGCTGTTTCTACAATAAGGCAACAAAATACTATGCATATGATAGCAAAAGATATATATCAGGTGGACTTTTACCCTAGTTCAGTAGCCTAAACTGAGCTTAAATGATTGATCATTTTTCCATTTGATTTACCTTATGCTCCGAATCCACCACGTATCTCAATTTGGCAAGTATGAAGAATCACAGTGCACAGCTTCCCAGCATTCTTCTACAGCCTGCTGCAGATGTACATAGTTTATCCTCATCCCAGTAATGGTTCTCTGTCACAGAATCACAGAATCCCACGGGTTGGAAGGGACCTCAAAAGATCATCTAGTCCAACTCCCCTGCAAGAGCAGGGTAACCTAGAGTACATCACACAGGAACTTGTCCAGGCGGGCCTTGAATATCTCCGATGTAGGGGACTCCACAACCCCCCTGGGCAACCTGTTCCAGTGCTCTGTCACTCTTACAGTAAAGAAGTTCTTCCTCATGTTCACATGGAACATCCTATGCTCCAGTTTACACCCATTGCCCCTTGTCCTACCACTGGATATCACTGAAAAAAGCCTAGCTCCATCATCCTGACACCCACCCTTTACACATTTGTAAACATTGATGAGGTCAGTCTCCTCCAAGCTAAAGAGACCCAGCTCCCTCAGCCTCTCCTCGTAAGGGAGGTGTTCCACTCCCTTAATCATCTCTGTGGCTCTGCGCTGGAATCTTTCAAGCAATTCCCTGTCCTTCTTGAACTGAGGGGCCCAGACATGGATGAAATATTCCAGACGTGGCCTCACCAAGGCAGAGTAGAGGGGGAGGAGAACCTCTCTTGCCCTACTAACCACAGCCTTTCTAATGCACCCTAAGATGCCATTTGCCTTCTTGGCCACAAGGGCACATTGCTGGCTCATGGTCATCCTCCTATCCACCAGGACCCCCAGGTCCCTTTCCCCTTCACTACTTTCCAGCAGGTCACCCACCAACCTGTACTGATACATGGGGTTGTTCTTCCCCAGGTGCAAGACTCTACGCTTGCACTTGTTGAATGTCATCAAGTTTCTCCCTGCCCAACTCTCCAGCCTGTCCAGGTCTCACTGAATGGGAGCACAGCCTTCTGGTGTGTCAGCCACTCCTCCCAGTTTAGTGTCATCAGCGAACTTGCTGAGGGTACACTCAGTTTCCTCATCCAGGTCGTTGATGAAAATATTAATCAGCACTGGTCCCAACACCAACCCCTGAGGGAGTCCACTGGTCACAGACCTCCAGCTAGATTCTGCCCCATTGACCACAACTCTCTGCCTTCTTCCTTTCAACCAGTTCTTGATCCACCTCACTACCTGATCATCAAGCCCACACTTCCTTAGCTTATCTATGAGGATGCTGTGTGAGACAGTATCAAATGCCTTACTGAAATCAAGAAAAAACACATCTATCACTCTATCATCATCCCTCCACCTAGTTACTTAGAATCATAGAATGATAGAATATTTAGGGTTGGAAAGGACCTCAAGATCATCTAGTTCCAACCCCCCTGCCATGGGCAGGGACACCTCACAATAAACTATATCACCCAAGGCTTCATCCAACCTGGTCTTGAACACTGCCAGAGATGGAGCATTCACTACCTCCCTGGGCAAACCATTCCAGTACCTCACCACCCTCACAGTAAAGAATTTCTTCCTTATATCCTGTCTAAACCTCTGCTGTTTAAGTTTCAACCCATTACCCCTTGTCTTATCACTACAGTCCCTAATGAATAGTCCCTCACCAGCATCCCTGTAGGCCCCCTTCAGATACTGGAAGGCTGCTATGAGGTCTCCACGCAGCCTTCTCTTCTCCAGGCTGAACAGCCCCAACTTTCTCAGCCTGTCTTCATACGGGAGGTGCTCCAGTCCCATGATCATCCTCGTGGCCCTCCTCTGGACTTGTTCCAACAGATCCATGTCCTTTTTATGTTGAGGACACCAGAACTGCACACAATACTCCAAGTGAGGTCTCATGAGAACAGAGTAGAGGGGCAGGATCACCTCCTTCGACCTGCTGGTCACGCTTCTTTTGATTCAGCCCAGAATACAGTTGGCTTTCTGGGCTGTAAGCGCACACTGAAGCCGGCTCATGTTCATTTTCTCTTCAACCAACACCCCCAAGTCCTTCTCCACAGGGCTGCCCTGAATTTCCTTTTTCTCAAACCTGTAGTTGTGCCTGGGATTGCTCCAAACCAGCTGTAGGACCTTGCACTTGCCATGGTTAAACTTCATGAGGTTGGCATCAGCCCACCTCACAAGCGTGTCGAGGTCCCTCTGGATGGCATTCCTTCCCTCTAGCGTATCAACCGAACCACACAGCTTGCTGTCATCAGCAAATTTGCTGAGGGCACACTCAATCCCACTGTCCATGTCACCAACAAAGATGTTAAACAAGACCAGTCCGAACACCAATCTCTGAGGGACACCACTCGTTACTGGTCTCCAGACAGACATTGAACCATTGACCACAACTCTTTGGGTGTGGCCATCCAGCCAGTTCTTTATCCACCGAATGGTCCACCTATCAAATTGATGACACTCCTATTTAGAGACAAGGATGTCATGTGGTACAGTGTCGAACACTTTGCACAAGTCCAGGTAGATGACGTCAACTTCTCCACACCTGTCCATCAGTTCTGTAGCCCTGTCATAGAAGGCCACCAAATTGGTCAGGCAGGATTTCCCCCTAGTGAAGCCATGCTGGCTGTCACCAAGCCTTGTTGTTTTTCATGTGCCTTAGCACGCCTTCAGGAGAATCTGCTCCAAGATTTTGCTAGGCACTGAGGTGAGACTGGGTTAGTCAAACATGACTTCCCCCTGGTAAAACCATGCTGGCTGTTCTTAATGACCCCCACATCCTTGATATGTCTAGAGATGGTGTCAAGAATAAGTTGTTCCATCACCTTTCCAGGGATGGAAGTAAGGCTGACTGGTCTATAATTACCCGGGTCCTCCTTCTTGCCCTTCTAATAGACTGGTGTAACATTTGCCATCCTCCAATCCTCAGGCACCTCTCCCGTTTCCCACGACTTACCTAGTTTAGTTTTGTTGCACCTCCCTCACAGGACACGTTTACATCATGTGTAAATCATACCAGGGTCATCTGTACCCAGAGCAAGATGAGTCCTCCCAAAAATTCCAGACAAATTCTTAATTACCATTACTAATATCAGTAAAAGTGCAGATACACGCACATTCATCCTGGTCTTTGGTTATCAAACTGAAAGTGAATAGAAGGGAAAGCTAGTGAGACTGATCAGTTCACCAGTTGGATTATATTACAAATGTTTCTAAAGAGCTGAAACAGGGACAGGCAAGAAAGCAGTGTCAGGGATATTAAGTAGATGCTAAAGAACCAGTTAGGCATATCCAGGCTAGATATACAGAGACTGTGAGAATATCCAATAGCAGGGACAGAAGCAGAGAAGAGGGGAATAGGAAGACTAAACAGAGATGGGAAACTAGCGGTTTAAATTACTGTTCATTGCCAGTAAGAGGAGACATGTCATCTGGCCTATTGAAACTGCACAACATTTAACAGCCAGCCAGATAATTTGGAGAGATATTGACAGTTCCTGGGCAGGTAGGCTTGGAGAAAAATCTGTGCATATCTTAAAAAGAAAATTAGTAAAACTTATGATTAAAAGATTCATTGGTCTAGCTTCATTAATAAACAGTGAGAAAAAAAAACAGACAGAGTTATTTTGTGTGAGTGTACTAAATAACAGAACTAAGTGGAACAACAACTCGAATAAGAGAATATGAAAAAAACTAAGTAAAGGCAAATTGCACAAAATCCTTATAGACAGGGTTATTTCCTCCACTGCTACTGGCCACCTCCCTACATCACTAACCACTACAAATGACATCATCAAGCTACAAGTACATGTGCAACATACTGCCTACTCCCAGTCTGAGCATGTGTGCCCGGCCAAAGCTATTCTAGAATACATGAGGAGGGCAAATACTGAGGACTACTGTGTAGAAACCAGGATTAAAAACTGTGTGTTCCTGCCTCAGTTGCCGTGCTCAGCCCACTCTACTATGCTACCTCACTCTGAGTTATTACATCACTCTATGCATCCTTGAGGCAAGCTATATCATTGAATTAACATTTGCATATTTATACCTCCTCTAAAAATACCTGTAAACATATGTATATAAATACTGTATCCCACCTGCCCATCAGCTCCAGTCACCTCCCACCTCCTGCTCACTAATAGCACAGTCCTGCATCACCTCCCACTCAGCTAAGCAATCCTGTGCTAGCTGCTTTCGACATACCCACAGCTATATATATTTATGAGCATGATAAAACCCTTGTTCAAAGTAAAGATATTATCTTTTTTGCAAGAGTTACAATGCATTTTAGAGTCACTGTGATACTCTGGGTTTTTTACACTGTTTTGTGCTACATTTACATATACATGTATGTCTTTGCAATTCATCTAGTTTGAAAAAGTATATACAATTCAGACTAAAAAACCCCACAACCAGCCATGTTTATGTAGGCAAAAGTATTTTTTCTAGCACAATAATTAAATCTCGATAATGCTGAACTACCAACAGATATTAAAAAAAGCAAACACAAGTATGTTTTATTGTATACAGATAGATTTCACAGAACAACTCTACTGTGAAAGACAGTTTTTTGATTACTTGTATTCTATACATTCTGTATCAGTGGCTAAATGCAACCCTGGTTAGGAATTCCTAGTGTTACTATGCCATCTATCCGTTCTTGGTACAGTGCAGATGAAACATTCCAAAATCTATCATAGCATGATTTCCACATGATGGAAATTTTGAGTTTTCTTTTGCTTTTCTTGTGGGGCTCTTCAGTTGTGTAGTATTTGATCTCACTGCAAAGAGTATTTAACGATTTAAGGTGATTTTCATTACTCAATTTCATCCAACCATTCTAAAATAAAAAATTCCCTATCTTGGTATTTGCCCTTTTCAAATATGTTAACAAATATCATAACCTTTTTGCTCCATTCTTTCTATTTGGCCAAGTTATACATAGCAATTTCTTTTCATGGTCAGTCAATTGCCTTAATTTCTAACTTGTCTCTAGGGGGTTGAATTCGGGCTTAATGTGGGGTCTGAGGTATTCCTTCAATTCAGAGAGTTAAGCGCTCCTATTGTGGATTTAAAAGGTGGTTCATGGGATATAACTGCAAATATGAGTTTATAAAACTCTCAATGTGGGTTAGACTTGAGATCCTCTTAGAAAAGTTAGCAAATGTATGTGGCTACAACCTGTATTATATGGAAATTGTGCAAAATTGTGCTGTTTATAATGAGTTTAATGAACTCCCTACAACTGATGGACTGGCAATTGCTACTAGTCTGACCGTGACATGAACACTCGGATCAAGAGGTCTTACTTCCACTCAGTCTAGAATACCTTTTTAGTGCCCCCACAGTACATAAGGAGTACCCAGAATATTTCTGGAGGGTCAAAATTCAAGCTAAGGACTGAAATTTTCAGAGAATCAGACATTGATGTATACCTGCTAAGTGATACTTTTTGGATTTTGACAGGGGCAGGGAGGAACTTCACCCTGAAGTTCCATGGCCTGAAGTGGTCATTCCCCTGTAGCAGTCTTACTGGCAGTTTATGATGTGACATGCAGTATATTCTAGGCAGGAATGACTCCTTAGAAAAGCAACTTCTCTTGGTATGCGAAAGAAAAGTATACCTCAACTTTTAACACTATACCTAATAACCTTAAAATATCTAAATGTTTTCTGAGAACAAGACTGGGGTTATATCAGTATCTCTCACCCTGGAAAAGTCAGCAGTAGCATTCAGCTGAATAGACAGCTAGATATTAAAACCAGCAACTAGTTGTGTTATCATATTACCCACCAAAAACTTGTTTCCAAATAGGGAGTTTCCAATAAATTTCCTGTTTCATTGTGAATTTTAGGTGTCAAGCTTCCAGGTATCAGAAATTGCCAAGAAAATAAATGAAAATATTATCTGACTCAAACCCCACCATAACTATCTCCAGTAAAAGAAGGAAAAAATATCCATTCAGATCCTTGTTTTAATCTTCTTCCCTGTTTCTCCTTAGAGCTCAACTAATTAACTTCCGTAAGTAGGGGTCCAAGTGCAGACCTACAGGATACCACACCTGATAAAACCAGTGTATTTTTAGAAGATCTGAGCCTGAATTTTAATACTCTTATGAAGTGGCATGAAAACAAAGTACACATTCCAACGTAGGAGGCAAAAAAGTCTAGGAAAGCATTTTAATTATGTTTATGCTTTCAGTGAGCATAATAAGTACAGACAAGCAAGTAGGCAGCAACAAAACTCATGGGGATTATTTGTAAACTGCTGTAAAGTTAAACTAATTAATTAAGTGCAATTGATATTCAGTTGCATTATCCTCAATAGGGTAGAAGCAGGTTTTATTTAACATGGACATTTTACTGAACTGTATTTCTGCATCACAGGAACAAAACCTGTCCAAAAAATTAAAAGAAGCAGTTTGTCTAAACAAAGGAATTATTGCAACGTGAATAGTAAAGAATGACCTTGATGATTTTTAGGGAAGAAAAACAAATAAATTTTGTTCAGTTTTAGGAAGTATTCCCACTGATTTAAACAAATTTCTGTATCTGGTTCTAACTGTCAAAGGCAGAAATGGTGGGTTTCACAAATTAGAGGTAAAGCCAAGGAAGCCATTCTGTTACAGAGGAGACTTCTTTTTGTCACACTGTAAACCAGGCAATTTTCTGTTTACAGCATTTTGCATTTTCTCTTGGCACCACAAAGTTCTCATATATCCCAGAACATCTTCACTGCTTAGAAACAATCCCAGGAAATGACCAGAAATGTTGATTGCGTTGCACAGAACGCTGCAGAACACGGTGTACCAGACTATGGGAACATGCATAACCTTTGTCCATATTAATGTTAACTAATTCCCCTAGCTCAGGAAAAGAACCATAATCACCACCTCACTTTGCAAGAGACAAAAGTGCCACACTTGTACTCAGAAGTCAGTCACTGGAAATAAATGGAAGCCTATGGGTACCAACGGACAAAAAATTTGTAGTCATCCTCATTTCTTTGTTACACCTGCTGCCTGAATGCCACACTATGCCCACTTCTGCATTTCTTGGTTGTCATCCTTTAAAAGATGCACTGAATGCCAAGCTTAAGCTTAGACGTATCAAGAAGTTCTGTCCATAAAGGACAGTGGGAGTTCCATCTGTAAGCCTTCTCAAACTACTGTGGTAATCATTGCTAATCACCCATGTTTCCAATGTAGTCAATATAAATAATTCCACAAACAACATTTGCGAAGTTCTGACATGTGGCAAATGCTCAGTAGCTATGTTTAGCACATGCTGGATAATCCAAGCTCTTCATACACACTAAATTAGCAATTTTGACTCACGATAAAAGGGAAATTAAAAAAAAAAAAAAAAAGCAGAAGACTTTTACAATCTATTTCAACCATAAGAGGAAAAATGTGTGTCATGCAAGAGTGATAAAAACTGACAGGAAGAGGTCCTTCCTTAATATAACAAGCAAGGTACTTTTTCTAGCTTTGTACTACCAGTGGTATTATTAAAGCTTTTCTGTTGTTGAGCACAGAGGAATCCTTGGGTAGCGTATCGCTGCTACAGTTGTTCTTACATCATCCTCTCCTCAGTCAATATTCTGAGTACTGAAGCTGTTGATATCCAACTGTCAGAATAGTCCCTTGAGGAAAGAGCAGACCTGCTTAATTTTATTCGTTATGAGGACTTCCATACTTTCTCCAAACTTCTGCAGCTTTTATTAGATAAATTCTGGTATTTACTCCCTTTGCAAGGAAATGCTCAGCTGTTTCTCTTAGAGAAAGTATCAAGGTCATATTTTATTTTGTCCAGGGAGGTTGTGGAGTCTCCTACATTGGAAATATTGAAGGCCTGCCTGGACAAGTTCCTGTGTGATGTACTCTAGGTTACCCTGCTCTTGCAGGGGGGTTGGACTAGATGATCTTTCAAGGTCCCTTCCAACCCGTGGGATTCTGTGATTCTTTGGAGAAAGTAGAGTGACTAGAAAACGGAATATCTTCCTACTAAAACCTCAGAGGCTTTGTTGCATAAGTTTGAGTATTTAATTTGCTAATGCTACTACAGTGCCTTATGCTCCCTGGCTCAGGTGTTCTCTCTTCTTGCACAATACAGACACTCCTAAAGATTAGATGATCAGTGTACGAGAAGACTGTTCACCTGCCAAGGATCATGGGAACTGTAGTCCAAGGCAAACTTAGCCACAGGCAGCAGACTAATCTCTTTGGAGGCACTACAGCAGAAGACTCATAGAAGTGTAGAAATAGAAGTGTAGAAATGGCCACAACTAAAGTATTTGTGAGAAATGCTGTAGGTATTCAGTCATGATTTTCTTTTGTAAAAGAAAACTAAAAATCACAGATGAAAGTATGAAACTTTCTGTGAAAAGCTAGGAGATGAAAACAGCTTTAGGATTTTAAGATCCAGGTGAATAATAGTCATGTTATTTGACAAAGGAAGAAACTGAGTCATTAAGGAGAGGGTCAGGGTCAGCCGCTAAAATGGTGACTAAAAAAAAAGCTGAACCAAGCACTCAGAAGTATTAGTGAGGGATGGAAGGTTGCGGAGAGGAAAGGACTGTATCAGCCGCAATTCTCATCAACAGCTATGGAATAACTTTGCCTCTTGAAACAGTCACCTTAACTCTGCTCACCACGGCAACTTCTGTTGCTGAGTTTCCACTTCCTCGCCCCTTCCCTAAATACTCTACTACTACTCAGTGAGGAAGAAGCACTATCCCAAAACAGTCTTTGCATTTCTTCCCCTGACAAGTTTTTGGCTTGATCTTTCATTTGCTGAGCTTCTAGGCAGCTATTTAGATCACAGAATCATAGAATAGTTAGGATTGGAAAGGACCTCAAGATCATCTAGTTCCAACCCCCCTGCCATGGGCAGGGACACCTCACACTAAAACATATCACCCAAGGCTTCATCCAACCTGGTCTTGAACACTGCCAGGGATGGAGCATTCACTACCTCCCTGGGCAAACCATTCCAGTACCTCACCACCCTCACAGTAAAGAATTTCTTCCTTATATCCTGTCTAAACCTCTGCTGTTTAAGTTTGAACCCGTTACCTCTTGTCCTATCACTACAGTCCCTAATGAATAGTCCCTCACCAGCATCCCTGTAGGCCCCCTTCAGATACTGGAAGGCTGCTATGAGGTCTCCATGCAGCCTTCTCTTCTCCAGGCTGAACAGCCCCAACTTTCTCAGCCTGTCTTCATATGGGAGGTGCTCCAGGCCCATGATCATCCTCGTGGCCCTTCTCTGGACTTGTTCTAACAGTACCATGTCCTTTTTATGTTGAGGACACCAGAACTGCACACAATACTCCAAGTGAGGTCTCACTAGAGCAGAGTAGAGGGGCAGGATCACCTCCTTCGACCTGCTGGTCACGCTCCTTTTGATGCAGCCCAGGATACGGTTGGCCCTCTGGGCTGTGAGTGCACACTGCTGGCTCATGTTCATTTTCTCATTGACTAACACCTCCAAGTCCTTCTCCACAGGGCTGCTCTGAATTTCCTTTTTGCCCAGCCTGTAGCTGTGTCTGGGATTGCTCCGACCCAGCTGTAGGACCTTGCACTTGGCATGGTTAAACTTCATGAGGTTGGCATCAGCCCACCTCACAAGCATGTCGAGGTCCCTCTGGATGGCATTCCTTCCCTCTAGCATATCAACAGAACCACACAGCTTGCTGTCATTGGCAAACTTGCTGAGGGCACACTCAATTCCATTCTCCATGTCAGCGACAAAGATATTAAACAAGACCGGTCCCAGGACCGATCCCTGAGGGACGCCACTCATTACTGATCTCCAGCCAGACATTGAACTGTTGACCACAACATTTTGCATGTGGCCATCCAGCCAGTTCTTTATCCACCGAATGCTCCACCTATCAAATTGATGACACTCCAATTTAGAGACAAGGATGCCTTGTGGACAGTGTCGAACGCTTTGCACAAGTCCAGGTAGATGACGTCAACTGCTCCACCCCTGTCCATCACTTTTGTAGCCCCGTCATAGAAGGCCACCAAATAGGTCAGGCAGGATTTCCCCCTAGTAAAGCCATGCTGGCTGTCACCAAGCACCTTGCTCTTTTTCATGTGCCCTGGCATGCCTTCCAGGAGAATCTGCTCCAAGATTTTGCCAGGCACAGAGGTGAGACTGACTGGTCTGTAATTCCCCGGGTCATCCATTTTCCCCTTCTTGAAAATGGGGGTTATATTTCCCTTTTTCCAGTCATCAGGAACTTCACCTGTCTGCAATGATTTTTCAAATATGATGGCCAGTGGCTTTGCAACTTCATTCTTCAGCTCCTTCAGGACCTGCGGATGGATTTCATCAGGTCCCATGGACTTGTGTCCATTCAGGTTCTTAAGATGGTCTAGAACCAGATCCTCATGTACAGTGGGCCCAAGGCCTAGGTTTTCACAGTCCCTGAATCCGCCTTCCAAGACTCGGGTGCTGCAGTCAGAGCCTTTGCCAGTGAACACTGAGGCAAAGAAGTCATTCAGAACCTCATCCTTCTCCAAATCCTGTGTAGCCAGATCTCCTGATAGCTTCTGTAGGGCGCCTACATTGTCCTTAGTCTGTTTTTTAGCCGCTACATACCTATAAAATCCCTTCCTATTATCTTTAACATCCCTTGCCAAGTTTAGCTCCAATTGGGCCTTAGCTTTCCTAATTTCGTCCCTAACTACCCTGACAACATCCCTGTATTCATCCCAGGCCACCTGTCCTTGCTTCCACCTTTTAGAAGCCTCTTTTTTCCTGTGAATTTTTCTCAGCAGCTCCTTATTCATCCAAGGAGGTCTCCTGGCCCTCCTGTTGCACTTCCTTCTAGTCGGGATGCAACACTCCTGAGCTTGCAGCAGGTGAACACAAATGCTCAGGAGAAACGCAAACCACACGAGATTAGCATTCCTCATCAGTATACACAGACATATTATCACTAGATTCTTACTAGATGACAACAAGCAAGCAGAATCGTGGCTGGATAACACTGTATCAAGGTAACTTTTTTTTCTGCAGTATGGAAACTTAGATGTTCTATAAAAGATCTGCTTTCATTTTCATGTTTATTTGGACACCCTTTCAATTCCTCCTGTCTATCAGAAAATGCAGATTCATTCCAGGGGTATCCAGGCATGGTAGAAATTCCACAGATTCCCCTCTCTTGCAGGATCTCAGAGTGTTAGTAAACATAACAGGCAACCAGTCAGGCTACAGGAACACACACATCTCCAGAAGGCAGTGAGAAAGCCTTAAATAAAACATAGTACCAGCCTTCAGTAGAGTGCATTGAGACAAATGCCAGGGCTGTGAGAGGTGTCACTGGGATTACCAATGACGTGCTAATGGTTGTTCAAGCAATCTTTGTGCCTCCTTCTCTCTGACTCACTGCCTCCCTTTGGAGGCTCCTCTCACGTCATTGAGGGACAGAGGGTTATTCACAGATCACTGACTAAACGCAAGCTTTAGCTTCCCGCCTGCATTCCCCTGGTCTTATGAACAGGACTGAGGTCACTGCCAAGCAGCCTTTGAGCTTTTTATCAACAGACCCAATGAAAAAACCAGACAAAACAAACAACAAAAACTTGAGCACCTTCTGCTCTCCTACTTCTATCTCCCACCACCCCGCACTCCCCCAAAATCAGGACTTGCCTTTCTGGTTTGTGCTGTTTTCCCCAAAGAGTTAAATATTCCCCTGATCACAGCAGTAGCTGTTTTATGGTTTCTGATTCTTTGCAGAGGCTTCTGACTAATAACACAAGATTAAACATATACATCTATATAAAGCTCCCAAGTTTCAGATGAGAATCCAGCTTCAGGACAATTACTAGAGAAACCTTTTGTTACTACTAGAAACAAAAGAGCCACAAGTCAACTTATACACCTGTTTCTAATTAGGTTTTACAGTGTGCTGTGCTGCTCTCTCACATGCTTTTTATACCAGCACTTTAGTAGTAAGCGCTGCAGGCACTACCAGTGCAAAGTCTTTGACTCAAGTGCCTTCCAAGTCGCTATTATCATTCACCCAAGTGCTATACTGTTGTTGATCTTTTAAATTGTATTCCATGAGTTAGTCATTGTTTTTACTGTAACTGTTAGGTTAAGACATTACTTCCCCAAATAAGACAGGCACACAAAACTACAGCCCCAATGCAGATACTATTGTATTGCTTTCATGGTGCCTTTGATCGATCACAGTGGGTTTCTTCCCCTTTCCATGTGGAAATAATCTGTAATGCAAAAAATGTATTTGTACTAAGATAGCTGCAACAATACTACAGGAATATAATGAGAACAGTTAGGATCTACACAGCAAAGTAGTATAATATTTTTCTGCAGAAAAAACCAAAACCCAAATACCTCAATAAGAGAAGATTAGTTTATAAAGGATGACAAAAATAAAGAACTCAAATCATATGACTTCAAAGAACACCACATGCCATCAAACTGGATTCAGCACATATAAGCAAACACACTTCAAGTGCATGAGTGTAACCCATCCATAGGGCTTTTACACATCATCTTCCCCACCACCGCATGTGCAGCTGTTGTTCCTGTAGTGCCTTCTCCCCACCTTACTCATTTTCCTTATTGGTTTTATCCAGGTACCAGTTTTTCACCTGTAATCCTCACTACTTGTTGCAATATTCCAACAATCAAGATGGCACTTTTTTTCCACCTACAGCCCTCTTAAAGCAAAGCAACAGATTCATCACCCCTGGTATTCCCAGATTGCTCAGCTAATTCATCACGAAAGCCTTTTCCACACACTTAGTATAACAAAACAAGATTATTATTTTTCTCCAAAAATCATATTTTCTGTTGCTTGCCAGGAACCTTTGTTTCAGGAGGCTCAAG
Source organism: Melopsittacus undulatus (assembly GCF_012275295.1). Classification (NCBI taxonomy): domain Eukaryota; kingdom Metazoa; phylum Chordata; class Aves; order Psittaciformes; family Psittaculidae; genus Melopsittacus; species Melopsittacus undulatus. Next base: position 23,730,567 of record NC_047534.1, read on the forward strand.
CCTCTATTGTGCATAAGCACTCCAGGTAACAATAGTAAAGGGGCTGTTATGACACTATACAGACTCAAAGATCAGGGAGAGCCTGGAAAACAGGAAGGGTAAGGATAGTAACAGACTTAATCTGCATAAGACTTTTTGTCTCCTAACACTGACATGGTAGAGATGAGAGAGTCAGCAGAAAAAACTCTCAGGACTCTAACACGTTAAACCACTACAGCAAAAATTTCCAGATTGTATTTCTTAGCACCTCAGCACAGCCCATTAAATGTAGCTGTGGCAATGAAGCAGACTGGGGAGGATTCTATTTTTCATCTCCTCCCAGGCACTCTGCAGAAGGAAAATACCATGCCAAGTTCTCAGTTTACATTTTGTGACAGGGTGATGCTCTTAAAAATTAGTTGTACCCTCCACTGAAAGTATAGTTTTCTACTGTCATGACTATATCTCCTGAAATAACAAGTCAGTTTATTTTCACACCCTACAGCTCTCTGTGGTAAAGAAATTCCAATTTATTTTTGTCTTTCTTCTTCCTATTTTCAACATTTGTGACACTTCTACTTTATAAGATAAACATTTGAAAAAGAAGACATCTTAGCACTACAGAAACACACTTTTATCACACTGGCTTTTAAAAGAAAAGTTCCATTCTGAAAGGGGGGAGAAATCACATCATCAGAAAATGACTTTGGATAGTCCTGTATATGAATTATTCATGTTCTATTTTATAGTTCCCTTTATTCTCCAAGAAATACCAAATGATTCAGCAAGCCTATGATTTTCTGTGTTAATCAGATGTCTGACACTATACTCAGGCCTGATGATGGGCCAAAACAGAAAGAACTTTATATGAGCTAACTGCAAGGACTTGACAAATCCCACTCAGCTGCATGGCTTCATGTAATAAGATGTTCAAATGCAACTTAATTATGTTAGTAGGAATGGAAAATTCCATCTAATGATTTACAGCCCAGCCACTAAGACATCAAGAAAGTAGCCTGGCTGATATTTCCACCAGAACTATTACATACAAAATGAGCTACAGCTTTCAATGCTTTTTTTAAAAAAAAAAAAATAGAAACTCTCCCTTTTTCTTTATTTCTTTCAAATCCATTACTATGGTATCATAGCTTTTGGTTTCTTTTCCCGACACGTTTCACACATCACCACCATTTGTAGTCAAGGACAAGGATATACACATACACGTAACAGATGCATATTTAAACATATGATGTCCAGGTTATCTTTCTAATAATTCAGAAAAACAATCCAAACAACTGTTCTGTTTGATTAGTATCATCTCACCTGCTAAAGATCTCATTATGTGATGTTTTACAAATTCATCAGTTACACAGAAAGACAGTAAAATACAGCATGTTTGTCCAGAACACCACAGAAAATCAGTAGTATGACCTATATAAATCTGTATATGGTCTGTATAGAATCCGTGAATGGTTTGGGTTGGAAGGGACCTTAAACCTCACCTAGTTCCAAACACCCTGTCATCGGCAGGGACACCTTCTACTGGACCAGGTTGCTCCAAGTCCCGTCCAACCTGGCCTTGAACACTAATGGGACAGCCACAGCTTCTCTGGGCAGCCTATGCCAGGACCTCATCACCTGCACAGTAAAAATCAACCAAATGGCCAACATGACTCAGGTTCTTTCAACCTCCCTGTCTTTGGATCATTCCTTCTCTCCCATTTTGCTGGTTACAAGAACCCTTATTATCACATCTTCCAGTACTTGGTACAAATTCTTTAGTTCTGTTAGCATAAGTTAGCACAAGTTATAAGAAATAGAAAGGCTTAACCATCTGAGGAACAATTGTTATTCTTACTGATGGAGGCATAAAATCAGCTATAAACTTTATTTTTTTCAATAGAATAGATTTTTTTTCCAAGATTTTTGAACAACAAAATAAAAGAAAAACAGCAACCCCACACCAGAATAAGGAATTTCAAAGGTACAGCTCAATTAATCTAAAACTCACCCTAGTCAAGGAAGGACCTTCTTCTGCCCCAGTCCAGTTCACACTACACACTTCTGTCTGTATTCCATGCACCTAGTTAAGCAGGTTTTGCATTGGCTCATCTGTAACATCATGCTGTAAACTCAAGTATGTCTACATAGCAAGTCAGGCTAGTAAACCTGTATAATCAGCTGAAATTTCATGGTCTAGGTGCTATGAAAAGAAATGGTAAATGCTCCATCCCTGACAATGTTCAAGGCCAGTTTCGACAGAGCCTTGGGCAACATGGTCTAGGGTGAGGTGTCCCTGCCCGTGTCAGGAGGTTGGAACTAAATGATCTAAATGTCCTTTCCAAAACCAACCATTCTATAATTCTATGAAAATAAAAATATGTCCTCAAGAAAGCAGGGTGCTTGTCAAATGCTGATGTTCAAATGAACATTTTGATATGGTATAACTTCTGACATAGGTATGACAGACCACACATATTTAGAAATATCATTGAAGAAAAACCCAAAAGCTATACCTCCCTTTGATCCTTTGATCTAACTTTAAGCTATGTTACAATATCTGGTATTTCCTGTATCCTATGTAAGGTAAAACAGTAACATAAGGACCTAGTTATATCTGAAAAATAGTAAATATGACTATAATGACAGGTTACTGCAAGGAAAAAAAAGTGTCCAGTAAGATTCTCAACTAGGGTTTCACTGCTGCTGCAGTATCTTCTACCTGCTGAAAATAACTGCTTTGATCAGGTAAATTTTTCACATTAGAATTAAAAAAATAGGTCATAAAATACAAGATTGAAAAAGAAATAAGATGTGTTTTTACATTATTTTTAATAACACAGCCTACTCAGCTCTTCAAGGCCGCAGTGCAGATTCATTCCATTATGGCCTTTATGCACAAGCAATGTGCTTAGGAAAATAAAAAGAATCAAAGTCAGTTAACACTGAATTTCTAACTAACCCTTAAAATCCAACTAACCCACAAAGCAGGTAGGATCATGGGGCAGCATACAATACATATATGGACTGACTGAACTAAGCAGATTATACATACACCCACCCACAAGGGCTACAAGAGGAAGACACGGAATGCAAAGTGGCAAGAGTAAGCTTTCATACACTAGACTCAACTGTGTATATCTCAACTGCAGCTTTCTTGTTTTGCATCTGAGGCACTACTCCAGGAATGAGAAGAACACAGCACTCTAAGAAGAAAGGCCAGCCCATACATATAATAAATACTGTATGTTCATTTTTTACTCTCTACTATTTTCTCTTTCAGTGTCTGAGCTGCACACAGCAGCTACTCTACGATCATCCTAAATTGTAAAGCCTTAACTGCAGGCAGGGTAAAGAGTATAAAGAACTAAAATACAGTCTAAAGGAATCAATTCTTGCCTAACTTGCACAGCTGGTACAACAGTTGTGTTTCTTTAGTTACTGATTCATTGTTGGCTGGAGGGCATCATGGTCTTGGATAAAGCTGACTAAACAACAAACAAGTATGATGTAGGATAAAAGTTTGCATCAGTGGCTGGTAAGTGTGCCTGACAGCACTAATTGCCTTTCACTAGCTTGGTATAGATCAAGAGGATGCACAGCATAGCATCATTACAGCATCATCAGTTTGGAGCAAAACAAACAAATGATTAAATGAGTTAGTATTGGCAATTATGAAGAATAATGAAAACTTAGCAGTGTATGAGAAAGAATACTAAATAAACATACAACATGTATTGTCTTTAGTCTTTGAAAGCAACCACTTCAATACTAGATATATAATGTTAATTAATGATACTAGAGCTCACAGCTATGGCATTTCTTGGCAAATTGTACAAAACAGATGTCTGAGCCTGAAGACACTGGCTTCTATTTTTCCCCAAAATAGTGAGCTGTTAGCATTCTTTTAGCTGCTAACATATTGAAATCTGATGCCATTTTCTCTCCTGTTGTCTCGGTGTTAAATCAGAAAATACATTGTTGGTCTGGTGAGAGGGGGAAGATGCATTAGGCCAAACTGAGAAAAGAAAAAAATTAATAGAGACATGAAAAATCTCCCTTTCACAGTGTCACTGCCCTCCAGGGAATATTAGACTGGGGGAAAGACGCTGAAAGTATTTTCAGCAACAGAGGGAAAAGGATAGTGCGTGGAAGGAGCGTGTAATAGCATTACAAATACCTCAGAAGGGATGTTCTGTTCCATGTTTTGTTAGTTTCTTTTGTTACTGCTAAAGCTACTTGGAAATTGAAAGCCTGTACTCTGAAATATTGATACAGCAAAGATTTCACTTGGGAATATTCTAAAGAAAACTTCTGACTTTCTTTCAATATAACCACAATGGATTTTCCATATAACCAAATAATTCTGGTTTCCTCCTCACATTTTTATTTCTGAAAATACATAAGAAAATTGATTTTCTAGAAATTGATTCTGTTTATTGAGACTTGGTAAATGTGAAAAGGCAAAATATGACAGCTGTAATTTGCTTATCAGATCTAATAATGATAAAGCCTTGATTGTATTCTGAAGATTTAGGTTCTGTGAAAAACAATTTGCAAAATTTTGAAAGAAAAAGTAGGAGTAAGTATAGATGAGGTGAAACTTAAAAGATCTAGGTAGTATACAAGAAAGCCATCAGTTACCACAGAAAGAGCATGCATAACACTGTCTTTTTATTACTGAAATGATATTTTAAATACATTTAAGGAGGAACTTTTCACAGTATCTCAAAATCCACTATTGGACAAATGAGATACAAACACTATCTCCCAGGATACATCATCCTGCTAGAAAAGCCCTAATAAACAAAATACATTAGCAAAACAAGACTTGTCTATGAGTACTGAAGAGATACTCTCAAATATGTTGGCCAAAAAGAAACAAGTTTATGTGCTGATTTTGGCTAGGATACAGTTAATTTTCTTCATAGTAGCTGGTACAGGGCTGTGTTTTGGATTTGTGCGGGAAACAGCGTTGATAACTGAGGGATGTTTCAGTTCCTGCTGAGCAGTGCTTACACAGAGCCAAGGCCATCTTTGCTTCTCACCCACCTCACTAGTGAGCAGCCTGGTGGTGCATAAGTGGGCACAGGCAGGAGGGGGCACAGGCAGGACAGATGATCCCAATTAACCCAAGCCATGCCTCAGACCAGATGGTGTCATTTTTCATGCATATAGTGTTGGGGGAAGAAGGAGGAAAGTGGGAACATGGGGAGCGATGGCATTTGCCTTCCAAAGAAACAGTTACACATCATGGAGCCCTTCTGCCTTGGAACAGGCTGAATACCTGCCTGATCATGGGAAGCGGGAATGAAGTCCTTGGTTGGCTTTACTCATAGGTGTGGCTTTTGCTTTACCTGTTAAACTGCCTTCATCTCAAGCCATGAGTTTTCTCACTTTTACCCTACTGATTCTCAGCCCCACCCCATCAGGATGGAGTGAGTGAGAGAATATGTGGGGCTTAGTTGTCATCTGGGGTTATACAGTTTGTTTTTAAAAGTCTGCAAAGTTGACATGCCAGCTTTGTAACACAGAGTTGCTTAGAACCCTGCTGGTATTGGTTTAGCTTAGATTTGACTTACTGATCTTTACAAGGCAGAGAAATATTTACAAGGAGAAGTATTTCCAGTTATAGAATATGCCAGACAGTGATAATGTGGAAAACTAATGCCAAATTCTCTGTTTTACAGAACTTTGGCAAAACTGTTTAGAGATACTGCATTCAATTCTGGGAATTTTGAATAAGAAAGCTAAAGAAAGATATCATGAACTCAGAGAAGAGTAAGAAAGGAGCTGGCTGAGAAAGGGGAAAAAAAATAAAGACCTCAACAAGATATTTGGTGAACAATGGAGGGAGTTCTGAAAAAGCAGGGTGTCTGGTAAGTTTCTTCAGGTGTTTGAGCAGTATTTTTACTGAGCAGGACCATTTAACATTTGAAATTGCACAATTTTGAGTAATATGGTGAACTTTATAAATCCCAAAAGAAGCAGGAGATTACAGAATTAAAAAGGCATCATCTCTAGTAGTCAAATCCTCTAAGAACAGCTGAGTTCAATCACAAACCTGCTTCTAGGTAATGCACGAGGCCAGAGCGCAGCAAGTCTGGACTCGCTTATCAGGTCTGTTATTACATATCATCAGCAAGCCCAGGAGCAGCTCATTTTTTTTTACTGCAGTTGTGCTTTACTAGAATGGGGATGTCTGTATCGCCTCTTCCTCAACCTTTGTTTTATCTATTTAAACTGTAAACCCTTAAGGGGAAAAATTACTTCATGCTCTGTGTTCACAGAGTGCCTTGCACAGTGGGATCCTAACTTCAGTTGAGTTCTCCAATTGCTGCCATAATAGAAATAATAAATGATAATGTATTAAGACCACCAAAGAACAGCCCTCCAGTTTAATAAACATAAATCATCACTTGAGATAGTTAAATCTACTCTGGACTTAGAAATAGAAAACCTATTTCAGGGAATAATCCTGTACCAGTAGGGGCATAGCTGACCTATTTTTATCTCTAGATCCATGAATCACAGAAGTTAAAATGGACACATTACAGTATCAAATGTCTATTCTGAATGATATAATAGAAAGAGAAACCTTTTGAAATCCCTTTTCTTTCAGGCACAGCACTCTACATATTAAGCCCAATGTAAGGTGCTTATCTTTGAAATATGAAATAAAAGCTGTTGACCTTTTAAACACAAAATCTTGGTGAGCTTTGGTATGGCTTGGTCTAATTATATTATAATGGATAGAAGGTAATCTCTTATGTATGCTGTCTAGGCACATCATCTCTTATCAGAAATCTCAGAGAAAGAATTGGCCCTATAGCAAATCAGTGATGTAGCAATCTTTGTTGAAAGACCAGGATACCATGGCTTCACAACAGACAACAAGAGATGCGTGACATTGCTAAGCAACGCTATGAGCTAGTGAGGTTTTCTCTGGCTTCATATGGTGTGGTAGTTAAGGAAGTAAGAGCAAGAAGAAAAAGGCAAAAACAGTCAAATGAACTGATGAGTGCAAGAAAGAAAGCAAAAGAAGAAATTGAAAAGCAGGAAAAATAAGTGGGAATTAATAAAGCAACTGTAGCATACAAAACACTCTTCTAGGAAAGCCACAATATTATTATTTTCTAAGCAGGAAGTAATAAAAATCAGTATGTTTACCGATGGATTTCTCCAGCTAAACTTTCATCATCTCCTTTTCCTTTAAATTGTCTAAGCACATATGGATTGGAAAATGCTTCTTAAAGTAAGCTAAGGAAATCACCACTTGTTAAAGCTCTTCTTCAGGTAGCCTAGAGAATGTTTGAAATCTTAAAGAAGTGGGCTTAAAAGTGATTGACAGAAGTTTAAGCATTGAAAGCAGAGCTGTTAATTTGTCTCCATCTTTTCCCTTGATAAGGTTAATTCGCAGGTGATAACAGGTTTGTCTATGATTAGACACTCCCATGTTTTCTTTTTTTAATAAAAATTTTCACTACTGCTCATTTAATGACCATGCAGCCAGTGCTGTTAAAGTCTTCCCACAAAAAAAAACCCAAAACCAAACAACCAAAACCAGCCCAGCAGATAACTTTTGAGAGTATGGCTTGAATTGTTCCTCATGTGCAAGCGAATCTAGTCTAGAACAAAGGTATCATACAAGCATGCTTTCAATCTAGTCATAAAAGGGTTGTAAAAGGATGGCACTTTCTAAACAAAGTCCTTTGATTCTTTTCCTCCACCTAGGTTATTCTTCAGTTCTTTCTAAAGTCTCTGACTCTCTTGTGTAGCTTCTGTATTCTGCCAGAGAAATTACATTAGGTAAAAGACTAATGAACAATCCCAATTCATTTCTCATTCAACCCTGAGGAGGTGTATTGTCACCTTGTCTAAGTATACCCCCTGCCAGGGAAATACCTTCTGACCTTATTTTTCCTGGAGTACTTCCCAGACAAAAAAAAAGCTATTGCGCAGACTGCAATAGAATTGCTATCTCTTAATGCCTTGAGGAGAGTATGAGAGATCCTTTGCAACACCTTGATTATATGATGCAAAAGCTGATATTTGGTATTTCTCACTGAGATCTAAAACAGTCAAAAGGACCATCCAAAATAAACCATTTGTCTTTATAACCTTTAGGTGTTCATAATCATTGCACTAGTAAAAACAGAACAAGTCTCACTATTGGTCCCCTGGGTGACAAATATTTGTCTAAAAATAAACAACTCAGATATTTAAAACTAAAAATAATTTAGTTTCTAATAATTTGATTAGAAAACAAAGTAGATATTTGATACAAAATATGAGTTTCTGATTTGGTATGCTATTTTAATTCAAGCAGGTCCAAGTTTCTAGCTTCCTACTGTTTCGTAAACATACAGCAAGAACCATATGACATCAACTCCCCCAAGAAAGATCATCATCTACAAATGAAGTAAGCCACAAGTTCAGTACCATTACACTGTTTTCTGATTCATTAACAGAAGCAAAGTTATTCTTGGTAAACAAGCAACAATTACAAGCAGACTCTGGGATGCAGAGCTGTAAAACAGTACTACTGATGAAGTTGTCACTTCCTGAATATTATTTTCGTGTGGGAAGACTGTTTTTCTCGAGTTTTCTAAGAATTTTCAGTCTTTAAGTGCCTACAATGAGCAGCTTATTTGCAGTGTCTGTCAGCCCAGAAGTTGTTTAATTATTCTTTGCATCTTAATGAAAACATGCTTCTTATGTCGATGTTAATAGCTAAAAAATATGGTCTGTTAGACTAAGAACTCTCTAGTTGCATGATTATTCAGGATTTTAAATACAATGCATTTAGAAAAGCTTTTACTTTCTCATTTAGGATGACTCCTAGCCCTGTCCTTCTTTGTGCCATGCTGTTAAACTGAGGGACATCAGGGAGTTATCCTCTAATGAGGTCCAGGAATTACACAACAAACTTTCGAAATATTTCAGCCTCTTTGTTAAAGGCACTATTGATTCAGTTTGGGGAACGAGAAGTAGTTTTCGACCACAAGAGGGAGCTCATATTGTTCTGTTACATACAACAGCAACGTGTGAAAGCACACAGGGTACTTAAATCCATTTGGTATAGAAATGAGAAAGGTCATCAAATATATTTTAATGAGCAAGATAAGTACAGATGAAAGTTTGAATTGAATCAATCTTAATTTAAGACTTTTTCAATTAAACCAGAATTGTTCCATATTTTGTTCATGAAAATAAAATGCCACATTTTTAACTATGCTTTTGATAGTAAGAAGATTTAAAATTTTTGCCTGCTACTGTTCTATGAGTAACTGCATAGTTTCAGTGAGAGCATTTATGGGATGGTAGGTCTCTACTATGATGATCGATGGCTTCAAAATTCAGCCCAGCTCTATACATAATAACAATATAGAAATAGTAAAGGTTCTAGAGCCAATCTCAGATTCCCCATCAAGCTCTGTCAAGTATAAACTGCAGTAGCAGAAACGAAGTTCTTTGAAGGCTTAGAATACTCTTGAGCTTGTTATCATCAAAATGGAATAATTAACAAAAGATAAATGTGAAGAAAGAAAATGAGCTTTGTCTGAAGACAGAAAGCATCAGTTGCTGTGTCTGCAGTCAGTGAAGACCTGCTTCAGTGCAGCCCAAAGAAGTATGTTCTAGAGAGCTGTGAAGGATGCTGGAAATATATGAGAAGTAAATTACATGACCAAACTGTGCACTCCTCCATGGTTGGACTTTTTTCTGAAGATTGTTTTCTAATCTTTAGACCTGTAGAGTTCTAAACATTTGAACTATAAGGCTTTTATTAGTTTCCATGTTCTCCAAACTCCATAGTTAATAATATTTTAGATATTTTCTGGCACCCAATCTTTTCTTTATTGCCTCTGTTTTCATTTCACCACTTACAGGCCTACACATCTTGACAAACAATTCTGCTCCCTCCTTATTGCTTACCTCTTTGAAATAGTCAGGTCTTCTTCGTTTCCCCATAACATTCACACACAAACATGCGGACACATTTGAATGGCCCTGGAGATGAGAATGATATAAGCTGGATATTATAACTGTGAAGCATCAAGAAACTGATTCAAGCACAAAATTAGGTAGGAAAGGATTGGGGATATATTTTTTTTCTTTATGAAAGAATTTTATGGGCAGTTTGAGATGAAAACTTCAAAATTTTATCTGGGCTCTCAAGCACAGCTTATGCCTCACTAGCAATATTTCTCCATGCATTCTAACAAACTGCACATATGTCCAGAACAAAAGTGAAAATGTGCATCTATTTGGATCAGTGTATTTTAGATTCTTGCCTGTAAGTGCTCCTTTTCATGGCCCTTTCAATCATTATTAGAGTTTTCAACAGGGATAATCTATAAAGAAGAAAAGTCTGAGCATTGTTTTCTGTGCAGATGTTTCACTGTTATTAAAGCATTTATATGTTGGTGTATGCTCTAATTTGAAAATCAGAAAATAACAAGACTGTGGTCTACTGTCCTTGACAGACTTAGCCACAAGTTGTTTCAATATCTCACTAAAACATAACAAACCTGTAATTCCCCAAACATGTATGTACATCATTAGTGGTTTAAACTAAGTGATGCTTATTGATTCTAAAAGACCACTCCTTTCTGCACATAACATTTGGCATGTTGACCTACAATCCATTTTACCCTCAGTAACTACCCTGAAGTAAAGTGTACCACCTCCAAATTCATACTATTATCATTATTAAATAAAAAAAAAAATTATAGGTTTGCAGATATGTAACTCTATGCAGATGGCATTGAATGCATCTTATTTGTGCAGAATGCTTTGCTACATTGCGAATCTAGATATATTATTTGGTTTTATTGTGATAGAAATATCATTAAGCTCCTTAGCATATTTTTCAGTGTTGTGTGCTAATTTATATTTCAATTCTATTCACGCGTCTTCTCAGGAAATCAGATTTGCCTTTTATTATAATTTAAAATACCATTTGTAGCTTAATAAAAGTGACACATACAATTTAAAAAAAAAAAAAAAGAAAACCCAAAGAATTAAAATAGCGTAAAAGTCTCGACTCTCTGCTCACTGCAAATTAAAATAGCAGTTGAGGAGGAAAAAAAAAAGAGAAAAATTTTATTAAGGGTAACGCTACACACATTTACGCAATAAAAGTACATCTGACCTTTTTGCAGTGCCCAAAATTGCCAGCTACTGTAAGGCTTTCCATGAACTGCCTGCCAAACTGATACAAAAACTGGCCACTTTCCTACACCTCACATCTGTGCTCAGTTTGCATGCAGCGAGAAAGTAAGACATTGGGAATATTTGTTTTGTGCCAACCTGTAATGTTACTTCCAATGAGAAAGCCACTTTAGCATGGGAAAGCAATGAAACAGGTGACTGGCACTCTTGATAAGGAAAATAGTTTATTAATAATAGATCACCTGAATACAGAGCTTACTTCCCAATATTCAAGTCAGTTTAGTCACTTCACGATGTCTGACACAAACTTTTCCACTGCAGCAACATTATAGAGAAAGCACCATCTCTAGTTTTGTGTTGTTCAGAGTTTTGAAACCCAGTCCAAATGTGGAAAACACTTGCAAGGCTTGACTTCACTATTAGTGAGCACTTCAGGACACAAGCAAACCACAACAGCAGCCAGCAAAAGAAGCAGCCTTTTCTAAGGAAAGGAACAACACTAGACTAGTCTACTTTGGAGCCTGAACTTTACAATTTGTATACATGTGAGATCTTCATTACAAGACATGATTTTGCAGAGTTCCTTATTGTTTAATGAATTCAATGGTGGTAGTTCACCAGACCTTTTTCTCCAGCTGCACAGCAGTAAAGCAGCAGCTCAACTCATCCTCTGCAGCTGCCATGATATTCCTTGATTTGTCTGGAACACAGCTGCTTAAAACAACTGCCACCACAGCCTTCTATGCCTTCTCAGAGTTCTCAGTTCAAATCTAACTACTTGAGCCATCTCATGACTCCCTAATCCTCAGCATATCTAGCATTAAATGTGAGCTGATGATCTTGTGCAAGTAAAAATGCTTACTGAATTTAGGTAATTGCTGACTCAGAACTAAGAAGTCACATCATGGGTGTTACAAAGATGTGAACTGTACACAACTCAAAAACTTCCATATAGTCAAAAGAGACACGTAAAAATGTCTGAAACATTTCTTTAATGTTTCACCTCATTACCTTAACCATTTCTACGTCTACAAACATGTATTTAGGCCAAAATCTTTTTCAAATCTAATGCATTGCTCAAAGCCTGACCAGCAATAAAAATTTACAGTGCAAAGCTGCACTGCAAAGTACTGGCTTTTGGTTGTTCTGCGTAGCAAAATGCAACCTGGTATTTACTAAGTTCAAAGAATTGGCAATTAGATTTAATATATAAAGAACAAATCAGGTAGAAAACCCCCTGGATGTGAACCCTTACCTTCCCTGTTCTAGAGGTGTGCCACTCAACCCCCTGCAAGGTCAAGCCTCTACTTCCAGATCTCTTTGGCAAAGCCAAGAAAGTTGGATTCCTCCTCTTAGGTCTCTTCTGCCACCCACAGAGATGAATGTAAACCAAAAAACATATTTGTGATTGTGGCCGTTCCATTTGGGCATCCCAAACAAAACTTCCTATTACAATGTAGGAAATCACCACTTCCTGAAAAATTAACGTCTTTTCCCATTTACTAAACTGAGCAATTTACTGTATCCATTTGGAGGCTGGCCATCGCTACCAAGGTTAGTATTTAAATACCAATACCAAACTTAAAGGCTTATTGCAAGAATTATTTGTTTCACTTTTAGCAGCGTGTTTGAAATATAGAAGCTGTAACTGTATTGAACATACAAACACAAAATTAAAAGTACACAAGTCTATCTCGAGACCAGCCTCAAAAACTGAAATCTTGAAAGATTTATTCCAATGATAGTTCCTAGACCTTTATTCACAAAACTAAAAGATAAAAAAAAAAAAAACCAAACAAACACCAAAGCATAGAATTGCAAATAAAATACTGCCTTGAAAAATGTGGGGTTTCTTCATCAAAAATAAACTAAGGGTAGCTCTTTTCTATGGAAAGTATTTTTCCTAATTTTCACCAAAAAATAATGCAAACCTGAACATGACTATAAACAAAGGCTTTCATTAAACACTATTTTTTAAAAAATCCTATTTCTGTCTGTAAAATTTTTAGTGTTCTCAAACTTTGGCAGAGAACAAAGGGAATGTCCACATCTACCCTCAATTCAAACAATACTTGTGTACTCTCTTTCTCATTTTATTGCTATTCCAGACCACTGCTTTATCTGGGAGAGAGTATCTCATATATGAACATAATCAGGATATTACTAAAAGATATGCAAGGTTTTCTGTGTGTCTTTAATGGAAAAAAATACAAGAAACATAGAATTTACAGCTGAAGGATTTTACGCTCAACATGAACACTAGGCCACAAATGTTTTTATACCCATTTAAATATTGCAAGGTAGGATTAATTCCCATGCCTTGTTTATTTTCCATATAGTTAGTTTCTAGTGTTACTATGTTGACAAATATTTTTTTTGCTTCCCTCTCTGACAGAAGAAAACCCAACAACCAAAATCTCCAAAAGAGACACAGGAATATCCATTTGTCTTTGTGGACTCATAATTAGGTAGAGGACAGAACCAAAGCATGTTAGTGACAGCAAACTTACTGCAGCACACCGAGAAGCCAGACATGAAGAATGTGGCATACAGCTAAAGAAAAGGAAGCGAGCAACTACAGACTTTCCAACCTGTATTTGTCCAACAGAATGGTCTTGTTCCCACAACACACCTAATGAACTACCTGAGAAATATGAATCAGGTCACATTTTCTGTGAGCCTCAAAGAGATTGCAACATGAAAAAACATCAACTTTTTTCCTCTCGTGGCGAATATCTCTACATATCCTCATTCTGTTCCAGTGCTGAAATACAAATGGTGTGAATACAAACCAAATGAGTTCAGTTCTGGTTCTGTAGTTTTAGTCTGAAGTAGGGAAAAGTTGGAGGCTTTTTGCTTTGTCTGGTTAAGGGAGCTTACCCTCTATGAAGAAAAAGCTGTTGCAAATTAATAGCCAGGGCAAACTTCACAGAAGTTGATGGGTCAAAAAAATTCTTTCACTTCATGTCAGTTATTCTAATCTCCTTCAGCTAACTCTATGATTTTACAAGGCACTCTAGACTCAAATATTTGGCATGGAAGGACAAAGAATTGAATCTGACCTACCAACGTTTTCCAAACTCACTCCCGTCCTCACTCTTGGCTCATTGTTCTCCCTATATCACAGTATTCTCATCTATTTTTCACATAAACTGTTGCATATAACTGCACCTGCAAGGTGGTCAGAGAGGAATTTAGGCAGCCACAGAAAAGGAGACTACTGCCAACATTTGTGACAGGTTTTAAATGCCATAGTAATATGAGGCAAGAGGGGCAGATTGCAATCTTAGGCAAGAAAGGGAGTAAGTCTCATGGGAGCATTTGACAGAAATTGCTCTTGGTGAATTGGGCTACTGAAATGTACTTTTGAAGATGCTTCTAGTTGTTTCTTTCACTGGAGATTTGCATGTGTAATATGGGTATTATACTTGACTTAGTCCATACCTATAACAGCAAAAAAAAATTAGCAAGATTATAACCAACAAATGAAAATGCAAATTAAAATAAAAGTGACTCCCAGCATGTGAAAAAAAACAATGCAAAAAAGTAGGCTTTCTAAGCTGGTACAGTAGAAACAGCAGCAGTGGCTTCCCAGCCCAGCCACCAAAGTGCTCTGGAGTTATTTGTTCTTAGTATGGGACAGGATCTGTCTCTGTTTTCGCCAATGCTGTGGTCCTGTCTACTGACATAAACCTGCAAGGTGAATGTCAGTAGACATTCATGAACTAAATTAAAAAGAATAAAGATGTTTTGAAAAGGTTTTCCTGCATGAAGTTGGCTCAGTGGTACGCACTCGGGGCTCTTCACAAAAGGACCACTTGCAAAAAGTTAATCTGAAATTTCTCTTTTAAATATCTGCCATGTCAGCTAAACAGCCCAAATTTAAGCTTATATTAATGAGAATAACAAGACTTTCTGGCTTAGGCTAATGAACACAGTGCAAACATAAATACTTTCAAAGTGGAAAGTCATCCTTCTTAACCCTAAATTAAAAAAATACAGCCTTCCCCTCACACATATTCAACTGACAAACTTAGAAGTAATGCTGATTTCTTTATGTTCAAAGTTACTTTATTAGTAATCACCATGCATACTTGTTAGGATTTGTTGGTTTTTTTGCTGTTTAGCAAACCTCAGCTGAACT
Organism: Melopsittacus undulatus; assembly: GCF_012275295.1. NCBI lineage: Eukaryota > Metazoa > Chordata > Aves > Psittaciformes > Psittaculidae > Melopsittacus > Melopsittacus undulatus. Next base: position 23,745,865 of record NC_047534.1, read on the forward strand.
TCACATTTCAGATGTTGCCTTGTCTGTCCCTTAAAATAACTTCTAAAGAATTAGAGACAGTTGCCATCAGCCTGTCTAGTCTGTTGTCCCTAAGTCTGTTTCAGGTTCATACTAATAAATATTACACTAATTTCTCCTGGTCTTCAATTGGTTTATTTTGATCTAATGCAAATCAGAGAAAGCGTCACAAAATCCTCTTAGTTTTCCAATTTTCCCATTTCCTTGTGTACACTATGGTACACAAAATTTGGATTGCAAAGACATCTGCTCAATGAATGGAATGCTTCTGTTATGATCACTTGAAGGATTGCTTGTAAAGCCTCCTCATTTCACCCTCTTCTGATAGGGGTAACTTGCTTCTTACATTGAGTAAAATACCTAGCTGCATAAAAACAGCAGTCATCTTGATTTTCTACCTCACATTCATTTCACATTTTGTATTCAACCTTATTATGTGGGCATACAATTCTTTTTTCTTAGCCAACATTAAAGATATACATGTAAAAATACATACATATAACAACATATACATATTAAAATAATCACGTACCAGGAGAACACAACTATGCCAGTAGTTACTTTTCTCTGGTTCAATTTCTTCGAACACATACAATGAAACAGATCCTACTACGCATTAATTAGATCCAGTCTCTTCACCTTTTTTCACATATTCACAGGCATAGAATCATAGAATAGATAGGGTTGGAAAGGACCTTAAGATCATCTAGTTCCAATCCCCCTGCCATGGGCAGGGACACCTCACACTAAACCATATCATTGTAGCTCTTCAGATTTTTATCCCAGGAAAATGTACTGTACTCAACACACCAAGATCAAAATGCAATATTCAGAATTTGTATCAAGAGATGTAACATGGGTATTTTTCCTGTGACCTGTGGTCAGCTACTCCCAGTCCACATTCAGCCTACAGCAGGACAAAATCTTAGTCTCAAAAGGTCATGACTTCAAGGGAAAAAGACTACTACTGACTACCTCTGTTCTGCTAAATTTGTACTGCCTAAATAAACTAAGAAACTCTGTTTCTCTAGCATAGAAAAGTTTAATTCCAGAAAAGAGAAGAGGTCATACAGACAGCAAAAAAAAATACCGCTCTGAAGAGCCTTGTTTGGTTTTTGTGGGGTTTTTTTTTTGTTTGTTTGTTTGGTTTTTTTTCCCCCCTAAGAAGATCATTACTGCCTGATAGAAAAGTCTTTGTGCTGGTGAGATTTAAAAGACATCTCCCAAACTCAGCTCACTCTAGATGTTTTACCTGCAGATTCACACAACATGAATGCTTCAGCTTCTCTGTGCCACATCTCTGCAACATTGATTATAGGGTGGAACACTAGGCTCTGGAGTGAATTCACTGAGATCAATAGATGTATATAACATGAAAGTGGTGTGGAGATAAGTGACAAAAAGAGCAAATCTCATGCTCTCACTAAGTCAACTTTTGTATTTATTTTAATCTAGGCATATATAAGATATAGCATTTGCTCTGTAAGTATATATGAGGTTTGATGTCAGCTGCCGTATTTTTAAGGAAGATGTTTAAATATGATATTAGTGTCAGATGAAGACTAAGAAATTTCATATTCTCATGGTCTTCACCACACCAAAGTTATATCAAATTACTTTACTGCAAAGCTTTCAAAGAGTACTGTGTTCTAATTCATAATTAGTAAAACCCCATACCCACACTTCCTCACCGTAATCACCAGAGCAAGGTCCAGAAAAATGACCAAAATAAAACAGAACAAAAAGTTAAGAAAATATAAAATGAAGCCTTGTAACATTAAAATCTCATGTCTCAATCATCTAAAATACATCTAATAAACTATCTAAACATACTGCTTTCAGTGTCTCTTGTGTGTTTTTCATATAATAGGTTGTTGAGACCTTATATTAGCATTATATTTCATATAATAGGTTGTTGAGACCTTATATTAGCATTAGTTTGGGAAGAGGAATTATAGTTCAAATGTGTATGTTTGGGAGCAACTAGCTTTCATAGAAAAGTGGTCCTTTGGTAAATGGAGACAATTAGGTAATTTCCATTAGGCTGCATTATAAGCAGATGCAGGTGGTGTTGCTTAGGAGGAAGCCACTGTCATCACTGGAAGTGTGTATTAATGAAGGTTGTATCCATTTTGGAAGCACTGTGCATCTTCACATAGCCCAAGACTAGACACTGAAAAGACTGCCAGGTAGACTGAGCTTCACTGACTTTGCCACAAATTCAAGAATGGGTATAAAACAAACTATTCCATTCACAAAAAGTCACTTTAAAAAATCTGAATTCTGAATAATTAGAGTAGAATTAGAAGGTTAAAACTCTCAACACATTTTCTTAGTGCTTCTTTACCCTTCTTGCTAATAAGCTCAAGGAAGAGTACACAGGAGAATAAATATTACCTTAAAGTGAAGTGACTGAATGAAGATTCTGGAGACCTCGAGTCATTTCCCAGGTATGCCACAAAATGTTTGTGTGTCCCTAAGTCAGTCATTTTGTTTCCACTGACTTCAGGTAAAAGCTTTTATCTTATTTTGGCTCACTACTTATATACAAAGTTGAAGTAACTCACTTTAATTTCTCTGGGGTTTTTCTCTGGTTTGCTTTATATATATCCATATAAAATTATGGATAGATCCAATATTGTCCTTTAGGATGCTCTCCAGTAATGTAGTATTTTGTCTAATTCCTTAGTGGTATCATTGACTATGGATGTCACAGTATAACCCAAGACCTCAGCTGCCACAAGATCCCACTACAGTAATCTCTGTACACACTGCAAAGGGTGTTTAACACCTTGTAAAAGGTCAGCAATACGGCTATAAATAACTCAAAGAATTGACACAAGTTTCTCAGAATAACCACCAATACATTCAAAAAAAGCATTATATGATGCATGTCTTACACAGGGAGTGGCACATCAGCAAGTGACTGCTCACCTTTATCACTTTCAGAGATACCGCTGACAGACTTGGCACTAAGTTGACTAGGATTTTCCTTGGAAATCTAATTATCCATCCTTTCTGGATATGTTCTAGAAAGTTTCCAAGGCTCTAGTTATTTCAATCTGTGACTCTACTCCTGTTCATATTCCATAAGCAGGTTCATCAGCTGGAGACCATACTTGAAACAAGTCATGTTTTTATCATGACATCTCATGATCTTTACTCAGTTGCATCACATTTATGCTCTTAGCCTTATCCCTAACACACTCATTTTAAATCAACTGCAATCCTTTCAAACTTAATGTCATTCATGTGCATAATCATTTAAAGGATCAGATGCCTGGAGTCCTCAATATATTTCCCATCAACTTCCATAGGGTATGGGTTGCTATTTTGTAAATTATATTTTATGTGTACTTAAAAGCACAGAGAACATTCTGGAAGAAATCAAACTTTTAAAAATTAATATTCTTAACTCTTATACTAAATAATGTTTCTTACTGGAGAAACTCTCACTTAGGCAAACTCACCGTATGCTAATGAAATTATTGTAAGAAAGTGCTTCATTTTCTATGTTTACATACAAATTGGTCAGAAAGCTTAGAGAAATGAACAATTCTCTATCTATAAGACTTATACTTAACATATGATTAAATTGGCCTATTTATTATGAATCACCATAGAAGAAATACATGAACACATTTAGATGGACTGAAATCTGTAGTGCCACCAAAATGGATAAATGAATGCTTAGGTCATTATTTAAACAAAGCCAATCTAGCATAAGCATTTATCAGAAAAAGTTCAACATGTCATTTCATTCTATGAAAGCTTAGTGTAACAGCTACTTACAGAAGGTAAGTGGAAGGTGGCTTAAGGGAAGTCATAGTAGGTCCAAGACTAACAAAAGCCTTTGCAAAAGTTATTCTCTATGACTAAATGTGAAGCACTATGACGTTTCTTATGGGATTACAAACTCTTTCCGTTTGTAATTCAGCAGTTTCAAGCCAGCTGAAACTGGATGTTGCACAGGAGGTCTGGACTGTAACTACCTGCTTTACTTCTGCTCTGTACAAACGGTGTGCTACCTGACTTGTGATCCCCTGGTCACCTCGAAGCAATCTATCTCTTTTGGTCACTCTGAAGTTTTAGAAAACCTTTTGATGTAAATATTAAGGGGAGGCAGGGGAAATATTTTTGAAGTGTCATACATTTCAGCAGGCCTATTGGCAATTTCAAAAGGTGTCTGCACTTACACAGTTTGCTATGTTAGTGCCTGTATCAGAAGCATGCTTCTATTTACTCCACAAACAGTTCTGTCACAAACCCAGCAGGGCAAGAATTGCCTCCAGTCTATTAATCTACCCATTACCATAACATTTTTGTGCAATACTGAGATAGAATTTATATCTAGAGATGAGTCCGGTCTAGTTCCCTCAACACTTTAAGATTTAGCTTTACAGATACCTGTCAGGAGAGCTGCTGCTTAGACAGCAAGGTATACCCATTCTGCAAAACTATGACATGTATTGCCCAGTGGGGTCTTTGCCAAGACTCATTCTTTTTTCTCTTAAGTCAAATAGTTCTTATCACTAGATATGTAGGATGCATCCACATGAGTACAAATAGAAGCCAGACACAGAAGATTATTTTTGTGATAAACCATTGAATGTTTAGCTAGGTCCTTGGTTCCATGTAACCCTAGACGCAGAGCTTGAGTAACTCGTGTAAAACAGAACAATATGTCCCTGTCTCAGCACACAGTACATGCACATTCACTTCAAAGAAGGAACTGTCATCTGTTCAAAGCCCTCTTCTCCATATATTCATACATATTAGTTCAAACAGTCTTAAAGAAAGCATGTCAACAACGCTCACTCGGCATATTGCATTACACAGCACCACAGTGAGGTTCAAACCTCAATCACTAATGTTTGTATGGCTTTAATGAGCTTTTCTTTGGTAGGTCAGAATTATTATCCTCATGTCATAAATGGAAAAAAACCAAGAAGAAGAAAATTAATTTCATCTCCTTTGTAAGGTCACTCAATGTGTTGCTAACAAACCTGGGAGCTTTGCAGGTAGCACTCACTATTCCATTGTGGGCAGCACTGATTCTGACCACATGAAGAGCAGCCTTAACAAAAGTTACCAAAACCAAGACTCAGTGCTTCCCCAACACAGAATTCCAGCTAGGGCCATTTACGTCACAGGATAAGAGTGACTAATAATGAAAATACTGAAATGATAAAAATAGACTTTGTAGTAGTAGAGAAAGTCAATCTATATTTTAACATTCGTGCATTCTACTCGAGACATTTCTAAAAATAATCTCCTTACTGTTGTCATTGCTTTTCTTGACTCATGGGATGCCAAGATAAAGATAACTAACTGAAACATCAGCTGTGATGGTGCCTTTAATTATTGATGCATGGTTGTTACTTCTCAAAGCTCACACCCAAAATTAACTACAACAGGATACATCTTTAATGACAGATAAAGTTCAGGAAGGCACTGGCACACTGGTATTGCTTTATTCCCAGAAGAGTCAAACTCAAAATGCTTAAAATTATGGACTTCACAGTCACAATCTTTGTTTGTTTCCTGATATTCCTCTTACAAAGACACAAACAGATGCAAACACTCATGATATCCCAATTCTAGCATCAAATGCTTTGCAGAGACCTCTGATTATAAGGTTGCGTGGGAGTAAACTGAAGAATTACTTAAATAGCAATACTGAACTTAACAGCTCAGCAACGTGTGAATATTCTTTAATCTTATCCAATAGTCAAATCATGGCCAAGATAATAGGACCATAGGTTTATTTTGCATTCATTTAAGGTTTTACGCCAGTAGTGGAACAAAGTCATAGTATTCTACCATTCTTTCTTTCTCCCTTAATCTTAATATCCACCTCTCCCAGCTCTCTAAATTTCCAGTAGGAAAGGAACCTTCATTAGATCTCAAGGATAAAGGCCCCGTGAATCTCTATCTTGTCCAATGTGAAAAACAGAATGATGCTGTCATTGTAAACAGCAATGCTAAAAGAGCTGATCCACAGAAAATGAGGTATTGACAAGAAAAGCAAGGAAAAAAAAAGAAGAAAAAGAGAAAGCAAAGCCCTCATCTTTACTCAAAAACAGAAAGCAAACCCCTCATCTTTACTCAGGTTCATGAGTGTCCACTGGATTGGTATGCAAAGAGTAAGCACAGCTTTCCTCTGAAGTCAAAGCTGCCGCTTCACGGTGGCTGTCTGTGAACTGTCATTTCATAGCAGGATGCCAGGGACATAGCCAGCAAGCACATGCCATGCAGTAAACTAGAAATACATATGCAGTGATTTGGAGAACAGCAACATTAAATAAATTCAGCTTAACACTGATAGTCTACTTGGGGGAGGTGGGGAAGTAAAAAGCAAAAAAGGAAATTTTTAGAGAAGTCCTGAGGAAAATATTTGCCAAACAGCCTTCATGTGAATCAATTATAACATTAGTATAACAAAGCAAATTGCTTTTTCTCATTCTACTACAGACCTACAGACCTGATGTATAGTAAAAAGTTAACCACCTTTCTCATGAGAAAATTGTGAAAACATTAAGTTTTAAAAAATTCAGAATTGTGCTAAGTATTTTACACTCATAACTCAGCAAATTTGTGTACTTTTCTGGCACACAACAGTTTCTTTCAATAGCATCTCTGTGTCCAGACTTATGCAAAAGAAAACACCTTCCTTTATAGCAGAATGGAATGCTAGTGATTAATTCATAGCATACCCAAAAATTCTATTGGAAAAAAGCATCTGTAATTATTTTTGTATTCCATACGCACAAGCATGCAACAGAAGTAAAAAAAAAAATAAAATAAAAAGGCTTAATTTGTTGAGTGTACTACTCTAGCTGTATTTATTGAATTAAAACTTCAAAATTCTTAGCAAAAGTGTGTTGTTTTACTGTTTCAGACTGATTAATCAATATTTCAGAGAAATACCACAATATTTCAAAATAATATTACAATGTTTCAGTGTAATTTTACAACACAAACATCTTGAACATATGTGAATATTAAACAGGAAATACATACTCATTTCTACATTATTAGTTTCCATTCATTCACATGCTTGTCTCCACATTTTGGAATAATATCTGATCAGTGTTCAAGTTTTTCCTACACAGAAGATACTCATTCATGGGATCACAATTCTTTCCATGGCAACCAACCTTCATGTGGGAGACTCAGGATGTGTGAGCTTAATGACAGGTGAACATGCACAGAAAACATTAATGGTGTCGAGACGGAGAGGATGGTATAGACCTGTGTAGTTCTCTACGTGAAAACTACCGTGAAATTCTTTAAAACAGAAGCTTTGGTAAACAGAAATAAAATATACTTCTCTCATGTTCATTATTCATATAATAGCAAGTCAAAGCATGATACATGAAAAAACATAGCATCTCCCAGTTTAAAGAATGAAAAGTAACCTGACATCTCATATACTTTTGTGTGGTGTCAGCATTAACAATAAGGCCCCTGTAAAACCACTTTGACACCAGTGGAAGCCACAGGAGCATTTGGGGTGAAGCCACCCTGTTGTGGTTTAAAACCAATCCGCACAGCTTGTGCACTCACTCCCCCCTCTTTGCTCCCCCAACTCCTGGAGAGTTAGGAAGGAGAATCCAAAGAAAGTAGCTCCCATGGGTTGAGATAAGAATGGTTTAATAGCTAAGGTATAACACAAATCACTACTGCTACTACTACTAATAATAATAATGATAAAGGAAATAACAAGTGAAGAGAATACAACACCTCACCAACTGCCGACCCATAACTCACCCCACCCTGCCTGACCGAGCACCGACTGATACCTCCACCAACCCCCCAGAGCACTTAGCCCTTCCGGGTAACTTTTGGTTACATCCTGGGTATGACGTGCTATGTTATGGAATACCTCTTTGGCTAGCCTGGGTCAGGTGTCCTGTCTCTCCTTCGTCCCGGCCTCCCCTCCTCCCTGGCAGAGCATGAGCTCAGAAAGCCCTTGGCCAGAGTAAGCATATGAGCAGTAACTAAAAACATCACTGCTATCAGCACTGTTCCCAGCCCAAAAGTCAAAACCACTGCACTGCACCAGCTACCAAGAAGGAGAAAAAATGACTGCTACTGCTGAACCCAGGACACACCCTCCAGCTGCACAGTGCCCTGGGCAGCACACGAAACCCCCTGCCTCACACAGGGCACTCCAAAACAGGGAACATTGGGGTATTCCAGTTACTTCCGAAATCCACGTTTCTCATCTGGTCACTTTCGTTTACCAAGAGCCTGCCAGGGTTTGTAAACACTAGAAGCCAAGAGCAAACCCTGGGCAGCACTGAGGACACTTCCAATGCAAAGAAGCTCCTCTGGAAAGACATGTTATGCTACAAACTAAAATAAACATGGAGAAAAGTTTCCAAACTGGTACCTCTGATGAGACAGATGTATAAAATCTATCAGTGCTAAAAGAGACAATCCACAGAAAAGAACATATTGAGGAGGAAAAAAAAAAACAAAACTGAGAAAAATCTATTTTGTTTTTTCTTTTTTGTATAATGCTGATATTAATAGTAAATAAATAGAAAGGTAGGTATGAAACTGTTAAATATCTAGAGGAATTCATTTCTCCTTAACACACCCATCATAGTGAAGGACTGTGGCTCCACACAGCAGTTAGCCTCTCCGAAGAAGAAAAACCAAACCAAACCGAATAATTATAATAAAATAATTAAAAATAGTACCTCAAAGTCTTCTCACCATGCAGTGAAGTGCTGTAACTGCTCTTCACCACGAGTCCTCCTCAGGGGCAGTGGCACTGTTTCACTGTGGGCAGCCTGTTACACACAAAATGGCAGCAGCCAGCTGCCCCCTCAGTGCTGAGCACATGCTCTAGCCACAGCCCCAGCAGCACCACTGCTCCTGGACATTCCTGTCCCTGGCACCATCCTCTGTCCTGCAGCTCCCAGGCACCCGGGTGTGTTCCATGCTGTCCTTTTGACCCATCCCCTCATGCCTAACTAAACCTAACTCTAAGGAACATGTGGGCTAACACACAGGACAGTCCCTCATCTCCACCCAGTATCAACCATTGTGTTTGGGATGAAGCATTCCCCAGAATTCCAGAAAACAGGTGTTAAGTACGCAAAGAAGGCAAAATTAAAATCAACTCAGAAGGTAAATGACTGTTGCCAACTCCTTTGCCTTGCTTTTAGCAGCAACAGAAGTACACACCCAGCATGGGTCAGTGTATCAGAGGAGGGGTGCAGCACCTCAGCAAACCAGCGAGCAGTTAATAGCATTTTTTAGGTGATACATGTGTCAAGGACTTCAGTCAGGAGATGGAGGAAGAAAAGGCTGCTGTCCAAAAACAATACATGCATTTAAAAAATGAGCAAAATGTTTAGGGGTTTCTTAAGTTTTTGTATTGGTGAAGAGTGTATTTACCTGTAGGAGCATGTAGCTGTTAAAGAGAAATACTATTTTAACCATTTTTTATGTCTTCAGAACCAGAAGCCTGGGATAAGCACCACAAAACAGGAAAACTCCTTCAAGAGCTAAATGTTGAACTGAATGATTATACTTTCAACAATGTGTAATGGGCTGAAAACCAAATAAGCTCAGAAACAAGCAGCCTGAGTCTCAGTTGAGTCGCTGACAGCACTCTATTACAAGACTACGTCCTATATACTGAACTGTCTTACGAGAATCTGAGAGAAGTTGAGTTCAGTTTTTAGCACCTTGGTTTAATATAGATTAAGTGTTCAAAAGCCTGGGTTGACATAACCCTAGCTTCAAGCTGAACAGTATCAACTGCTAAGGAAAGTGAAAGTTGTGCCACAAATCTGTTGCCAAATATTCATGTAAGTTTTTCAAGCATACAAACACAATTTATATTCCAGTAGCACAAACCAAAAACATTCAGTAATACACAAATGTGAAAGAAGTCCTTATAATCATTCCCTTTAAATAAGCAACTGAATTCTAAAACAAAACTGCTGTTTTCCTTCAGCATTTTCCATCCAGCCATAAGCACAGCTACAAATGTTTTTCATTAAACAGAATGTGAAGAATGTAAAGAGACAGATGAATAGTTTACAGTTAAAAAAAAAATTTGCTCATCTCATGCCCGTAGAAGGTGAAAATAAAATGCAGGAAGAAAGAAGCAGTTCAGCATTCTCCCCAGCAATATAGGGAAATTGCATGTTTCTTCTGGAAGAGGTATTTCAGCACAGTAGGATGTTCTTATGTTGTGACAAGATAATGTGTGTGTAAAGCACTCCTATAATTCAGCTGTCACAGAGATCCGCCTACTCAAGTGCATGTGTGTCAATGGAGAATTAGCTTTGATCTGTAAAATACATCAGATGGTTTCCATTCCTTACGCTGAATCACCTCAGTTTGATAAGAAATTAATCTGACCATCTTTCTTATTGCCATTTTCAGAGTGCCTAACCTCTGAAAATTTTAATGATTTTTAGCACTTCCCCTTTAGAGCATCCTAGGTATTTCACAGTCATCAGGGTAACATACCACCCATCAAATTTTCCTGGGAAGTAAAAAAAAAAATAATAAAGCAGTGTTTAATCCTGAATAGACCCTAAACTTTGGAACTCAGAAATACATATTCTCTACTTTTGTAATTTCAGCTTTAGCTATCCAGACGTGAAAACACAAATTATTTTTACAACTCTGGCAACATTACAAAGACTGACTTAAACCTGCAATCGTTTAAACAGTTTAATACACAGCTGCTACTAAGTTTTTTTCACTATAATCATTCTTCCAAATAGAAGTTAACTTCAGTCTGGACTCTAACTTCTTCAGCACAGGCTTCTTTATACAAACAGTGAGCAAAAGTGAGACTGATTTTCAGAATTCAGGTCACAAAGAAAGGGAAATAGCATGTGCACACTGTAAGTCTAGAGTGAAAATTTTCATCTATTTTGAGGAGTCAATATGCTTTGAGGCTGAAGCTTGCTTAGAGGGACTAGGATCTGGAAGCTGTCTCTTTGCTCATTTACCTCCTGCACAAGTCACTGGGATACACAAAATACTTCTAAGAAATTCCAGTGTCCTTTCTGGACAATGAGTATGCTTCATTTCATTTGGCATGTGCAGAAAAAAGGCTAAACATCAGATGAGGAGGAAAAAAATCAGCTCAAATAAGGCCTTCATTTCAAGCATTCCTATCTAACCTATATGTCGTAGTGCTCAAAAGTCTTACAGCTAGGCACAGGTAAGTTCTTAATTAGGAATCTATTGACAGAGATTTCCTACCGTCATTTAATGGAGCATAAAAAAGAGGACCTAGCATGATAAATGAAAATCACACCCATACTTGTTCTTAACGAAAGGATTTATATGTTTGGCTCTTCCTGTTTCTGACCATTTTACTGTTTCTGAAGACTACTTTCAAAGAGTGAAAACATCTATTTTGAGGAATCTCGAAGTCTTTGCTGCCCAGTACTCCACTTCTATAAATAAGCATGCCTATAAGTTAACATAATAGATATGGTAATACTTGTGATGGAAAATAAACAAAAGAGAGTATCTGCTTACAGAGGGGCCATTTCAGCATCCAGTGAAACTCAGGTGATGGGGCAGAAACAGATGAAGTGGTGGCAGTATTCTTTAAGCCTCGCAACTGATGGAGTAGGAGTGGAGAGAAGAATGGGAGCTGTGGCAGAAACAAGTCATTTGGATAGGAGACAGGGAACAACGGAGTCTCTTCTCCATCTCTCTGTGGTCTTATATGTATATGTGCCTATTAGCTGTACTAAACAATAGGTCAATCTCTGAACAATAGCTATATCTTTGAACACTGAAATAAATCTAATTCCCACACTTGCACAACCTTCCAAAAACTATTCTTTGATGTAAAAAAAGCACAAATTAATTAGTTACACACATTAGCCAGTTACAGTTGTAGTTTCAGCCAGACCAGGTAAAGTATAGTGATATTTCAAAATCCAGCCTGTAAGATTTTTTTGCAAAGCCACAGGAATCAACAGCTTGTCACCCAACCTTCACCCACAGAATCAGCTCTTCTCTGGTGTTCCCAAGGCAGCTCACCTCTATTTTCCCAGTGATATCAACTTCTGCTAACTGCTTATGTGCTTTCCCTCAAGCACCTCTGTACTTTTTAACTCACTTTGCAGCAGGAACACTCTCCCTTCCTGCAGAAAACAAACTACCACTTCCTAGGCTTCTTTCAAAGTACCCCTTCACCACTGAGTCCCACTTTGAAGCCAGTAGTGTCAGCTCATGATGACCACTGCCTTCTCAAATTATTCTTCTGAGATCTTGAACTTCAGGCACACACTGATTTTACTACAACAGTAGATGGAATTTGATCTCGAATCTGGATCAAATGGACTGCAAAAGATCTAGTAGTAACAAGTGTACACAGAATTGAAGTTGAGTAGGATGAGATTTCTTGTGAGAAAGAAAGTATCAAAGTAGAATGCAAACATGAACACAAAAGAGAAAAAAAGAAAAAGAAAGGAAAAAAAGAGATGGCCAAAAATGTGTGCATGTGCTTCTAAGTCCATTGAAAATGTAGCATTTATACCACAAAAAAAATTACCATATACAAGCTATAGGTCTGTTTCTGGCTTGAAAAATAGAAATTTCCAGAGCCAGAATCTGAGTAGGCAGAATAACTTAACAGATCTGTCCTCAGAATACATTCAGAAAGAAACCTGTATACCTTGTTGTCTGAAGAGTTTAATGGCTTTCAGATACACAGTGCTGCCCAATAATCAAACGGAATTAAAGTGCATTTAATTACACAGTTTGAAATTAATATATTAGTTACTTGATGGTACCATTTTTCTCCCTCATAGACTTCAAGCTGCATAACCAAAATAGAAATTGTAATCACAGCACAGCACAACTTTTTATAGGCACAGATAACAGACAGTGGCCATTAACTTCCTTTAATAGTTTACACTCCAAGAATTCAACAAAGGGTTACCACAAGTATCCAAATAATACATTATAATGAAGGTGAAAACAGGCACTCCCTACTCCCTGATGGAAAGATAACTGCAGTAGTTGAAAAAGTAACTCCCCATAGGGCAAGAAAATCTGAGCTAGCTACTAAATTATAGAAAACATCAAATAATCAGTGTTTATTTGATGAAGGTTTGAAGAGACCAGACAGAAAAGAGCCAGTAATTTTTTTTGCTCCAGAATGCAAAGACTGTTAATTTATTTCTGTTAAGTAAAGTAACACCCACGCACATGGTCATTTTAGAATCAGTAGTGACTAAAGAATTGTGTTGAAATTTCCAAATGTGTCACAGCACTTAAGTATAGAGAAATGATACAGTGTCACCCTCCAGCTTCCTTCAAGTAACACATGCAGACTACACAGAAAAGCTTTGCAGTACAAGTGAAAGGAATAAACTTCTGGCCACCACTTGAGAGCCTTTCAGTAGGCTGCCACCTCTTCTGTGCAACCAGGAAGCAACATTCTGTTACTCATCAATCGATTTATTTATAACTGTCATAAACCAAGATTCAACGTGTTCAGAATTTGATGGAGATACATACCACAAATCTTTTACAAGCAGAAATGTGGTCTATAAATTTGCTTTTCTTCTACAGCTCTTCTAAAAATAACACAGAAACACCATTTCAATACAACTTTTGAGCTTGCCACTCGTCTTTGGCTTCAAAACAAAGTTTTGCAGACAGTAATGCACTAGAAATACTAATTCACTGTTTAGGAAAAGGGTATCCAATCAGCAAAATGTGAATCAATTACATCAAAGTGTATTTCCAAAATTCACATAGACAACAGTATCACATGTAAATGAATGACAACACAACCATCCCTCCCGAAATACCTGGAATGATACCTAGAAATTCACAAAAAAATCTTCCATAATCTTCTAGGCAAATTATTGAGGAATCAGGCAGTCTTAAGCCATTCTTCATTAAGCACAATTAATTGCAAATTCTATGGTACTCATAAGTAATATTATCTAGTAAAATAAAATTGTTATGAAAGGAACTTCATTGTCTACTGTTATACTAGACATACCTACAGTGACCTTAATAATCATAACCTGACCTTAAGTCATCACATCATTATAGATGTTAGCTCTAAAAGCTAAAGGTTTCCTTCTGAGATTACCTTAATGAAATTAGTTACATATTCCTTTTTTCCACTATATACAAACACTGTATCATATGCATGGCCTGTACTCATGACTTTAGTTATGTCAGTTATCACTTGTTAAACCACCTCTTAGATTAAAAAAAAAAAAAACAAGTAAGAAATCAATCAACAAAATCAAGCTGATGGAAAACACAAGATGGAGACCCAAGGACTGCCATTCTTCCCACTAAGTCTTTACTTGGCAGCAGTGCATGCTGTCCTGTTGGAGCTACTACTTGGAATTTATTATTAAAGCAACAAAAACTGCAACCAATTTAGATTTAAGATTTATAATTTTAAGACAGGAGCCCACCTTGGTAAGATCTGCCATTTCTGTGTATGCTTCTCTGCGGCAAATGCAGCTGACTTGCCTCTCCCCCTCAGCATGAAAATAGAGGACTGACTCAGCAGGGTTGTTCTCTGGATAAGAGCAATGCTGCTTGCTTCATTACGAAGGGAATTCCAAAATGACCTTTGCGGCAACCTTGGTTTGAAGGCAGACCTATGGAAAGTAAAATGTTGAGGCTCTTAAAGGCCCTCTGGTAACTCAACACAAAATACTTTCCATATGGACACAACGAGCTCTTCACACAGAACTTTAGCTCTTCCCTAGCAGCCTTATTTAAAATTCAGTCATAAATTCAACACTGTTATTAGCATTGTTCATGCTTCAACTGTGTATTAGCTATTGAGTTAAAAGTTGAAGCAACAAAGCACTTTTGAAACAAATTTTGAAACAACAAAGCATTTTCAATTTCACTTGAAAGCAAACATTATAATTAGAGTGAAATGCATCTGTATGATCTGTATGTACGTATGCATCTAGAAGAAAATATATCCTTATAGAGGACTATTAAAAGACTCTCTCAATATTACCATGGAATCATGGAAAGGTTTGGTCAGAAGGGACCTTAAGGCTCATCCAGTTCCAACCCCCTGCCATGGGCAGGGACACCTTCCACTAGACCAGGCTGCTCCAAGCCCCATCTAAAATGGCCTTGAACACTTCCAGGGGTAAGCATATAGGTTCTAAAGTTCTTAGACCTGAGAACTAAACTTTGTGTGCAGAATGGTGTGTTGTAAACCCCTAGTGAATCAACTGACACATCAATATAATAGCTTGAATTTACCGCAATTCTTCTCTCTAAGGTTTAAAATCAGACTGAAAGAAAAAAAGATTCAGTTCAGCCATACGCGAACAGGATGGACCTGAAGTGATAAATACAGGTTCCAAAATGTCAGTAGAATGGAGTTTTAGTAATTTATAGCTGAAGCACTAAGAAAGAAAGCCTCTGAAGCAAAACAGATGTACGAACAGTCAGTGTCCCCCTTACCACCTTAAGATCTACTGAAGTCAGCCACAGCATGTCCTTGGATTTCAGCTGGCATGAATAGGTTCTTCACAACTTCATGACTTTGTTCCCAGATGGTGACTCTTCGTTAATTTTTAATAAAACAGTAAGATACAATAAAATGAATCACAGTGACAGTGA